>NC_133532.1:26691017-27891017 GCF_048544455.1 Silene latifolia
CTAATTTTTCATAAGATGTAGAGAGAATATATTTTTCTTACACTAGAAAAATTAGTTGAAGTTGTGAATGAAAAATGATAGAGGAAAAACCCTCTATCTTTGCTCTAGAAAACCGGTGGGAGGAGGGACAAGGGAAGCCAATGCATGGCCTTGTTCTTCTCAAGGTGAGACTAGGCATGTAAGGCTAGTCATTTAGGTTAATCATCATGTTTTTCACTTAACATAATCAAAACACAATATTAACCTTATTCCCTCCAATATTTCGGTACACTTATCATAAAATGGAAGGTCCATTTTATTTTGTCATATGTCAATTGTGACATATGTGACATGTTACTTGACATGTGAAATTGTAATGTATTTTTAACATATTAAAAATCAACATACTCATAAAATATGTCATATCCAATATTGACTAGTAATTCGTAATTACTTGTACCAAAACGGTTTATCAAATTATAAATTACAACGTCTTGTATTCATAATAAATTATTCATTCAATTTCTATTTCAATTGTTTCGTAAAAAATAATTTTATCTAAGTAATAAAATAATTTGATTACTTAGACCGTATCTTATTTAATCGAATTACAATAAGACACGTCAATAATACTCACAAAATCGTCCGTCAATTTTAAGCAAATTTAATTAACCCGTATCGACATACGATTAATTAAATAATCAATTAAGAGTGTCACCTTATAGGTATGACCTAAGGGGATCAACTGATCACCACCGTCGCACGACAGTAATGTCAAACTCTAGTCAGCCAATCATTACCGATATGTGTGGACCAGTTGACTGTAAAATATTACATCCCACATGTATTCTTAAAATGAGATTTAAACTTGTGATCATCATGATCAACAGTTGTGATCGCATTATTGTCGGAGGACACATATTCCAACAATCTCCTACTTGTCCTCGACAAGTGTGCATCACCAATTCTCTTGTCCTATTACTATCTTCCACTCAATGCAAGGTGTCTTTCAGGTCGTATTTGCAAGTGATCATATCGAGAGTGGTTTCCTCGATCTGGAGAATAACTGATTGACCGGATTTATCTACCATAGATACCTTCCGAGCGTGGCCACGCATTTCCAGTTCATTACTCCTCGAGTGGCCTTGAGATATTGTTATAACCCTGACTAGGGGGTGGACAATTCCTATCGCACTTATTCCCTTCGACTAGCCACAGCCATCATAACCCAAAATATGCCCATTTGACCCCATTTACGAAGGTCGTAGTAACACAAATCAACGTTAATCTGAAACTGTGCCACCTTAGGCGAGCAGTCTTTAGTCAAAAGAATCGACTCATTAGAATACTATAGTAGCACTCGCCACGACTAGGCTATATAAATTTGCCAGAACTCTATAAGCGGTCATAAGGCCCGACAAAGTGTTCCTAACAGTCTGCCTATGTGATTGACTAGTCATCTCACATGACTCTATGGCACTTGAACTTGCCATCAATTGCATCACACTCTAGTCACTTCGAGACGTCACCTCATACAAATGACTATGGGCGAATACCATGTTAATCCGGGTTCACTTTAACGGGGTTCAATATTGTCTCTACAACCCGTTTGGATGTAACAAAGTATAAAAGGAGTTTTGCAGATTTAAAAACTCGAACGACAAATGTGATTATCACATATGAATAGTCAATACCTGATTACTACTTCATTTTTTTATAATCCATTTTCATCTTATATGTAGTTGTTCATCTCAATGCAATTGAAATGACATATGACATGACTCATCATGTTAAGCCCATGAGAAGGCTTTGGTTAGTAGGTTTTATCAACTTCTTGTACCTTACTCAACCTTACTACATACTCGTTTTCCTTTGTAATGTATACATTTGCATTACAAAACTTTCTGAGTACGTGTCTAGATCCAATCTAGACATAAGCTCTCTAGCCTTAGAATAGCTCCCCCTGTTTTCACAGTGTGCGGGACCCATCCCTCTCGCACATCTCATGATTGCAAGTGTACTCAATTTCCGTTGTAAGTATCTCTCATTGTTCTTTATTGCCTAGAACGATTCTAACAAATCCATTTCTTAAATAACATAGCCACAATGGTTCCTTAACCATCTTTAGGTGTTTTGAATACGGTTTTTGTCCGAAACCTTATGCAATCTCAACAGTCATTAGTGCAAGCCCTTACACAAATTTGTGAATTGCAAAAACACTTAACTTTGCATCTTTAATGCTTCTTCAAGCACTTAAGAATAATCAATATGGCTATTGGTAACTATTACTTAAATTCGATTTGAAACAATTCATCATACTCAAAGTATATGAAGTGTTATACATCATTACTTATTTAATTGATCCGGCAGCGGAAGCAAATGGAATCAATCAAATATGTTCAACTTGATTGAACTAGTCATGAATCTTATCAACATAAGACTTCTTATTTGACGCTAATATCATGTGGATTTATCTACATAAATCTGGATATTAAAGATGTATTATATTACTCCAAGTCTTAAATCATTCCCAATGATCAATATGTCACCCATATATTAGACTAATTAAAATTACCGTAACTCCCACTAAACTCCATGTATGAACACAACTTCTCGACTTATCGAGAAAAGTTTTATAACATGATCAAAACATTTATTCCAACTCATTGATGTCCTACTTAAGACTCTCTCTTAAGTTTCACATTACCTTAGGATTGCAAGAATCTACAAAACTCAAGACATGTATTGAATACATTCCTTCTAATTGAAGAAGTGGGTTTTAGATTCACTTGCTATATGTATATCATCATAATGAAACACAATCCCTAAGAATATCCGAATAGACTTAAGCATTTCAACTAGTGCAAAACCCTTTGCCACCAATCAAGCTTTGATATCTCTTTTTGATATCCAACAATTCCACTTGGAATTTATTTCGGATTTTCATGGCTCTAAGCCTTGTATTGAGTTGTGACTTAAACACTCTCATGTAAGTCATATGTTCATTACTTTCCAGAAGTAAACAACTTGAATCAAAATGTAAGTTGCAAGCTCTTTACTTTCTAAAAGTAACACAAATTCATCATCATTAACAAGTGATGACTTTAACCTCCTAGGTTTTGAAGAAACAACGTCTTACACAAAACGTCTCATGTAGCCAAGAAAGACCAGTTTCTTGCGACATAACATTCTTTGTGGCTCTTGACTAATTTCTCCCACTCTGTCTTCTAGAAATAAACTTGTATTCTAGAAAGACAGCTTCACGAGCCACAAACCCGTTGTACTCGTGATTATTGTAAGGAAAAAATGAGCATTTATTTCTTGTGAAAACTTACAAGCATGGTACTCTACCATTTCATATCTCATATGAATCGTTTAGATTTAGTGGAAAAACAACTTAGACAAAATGATAAAATCCCCAAAAGGATCAAGTAACTTAAAGTAACTTGATTGAAGTCCAAACCATATCGAATAGCGTTTGATTTCTTTATCTAATCACACATTATCCCATAATGCGTGCAAGAGAGATTAATTTGTGATACTATATCACATTTCCTTTGGCTTATATCAAAGTCTTCACTTTGATAATCCCATCACGACTAAATCGTTATTCTTTGAACTCTTTGAACTTCTTCAAAGATTTCTCTATTTACCTTATTAAGTGAACAAATTAGCGTCAACTTAAATCATTGGTAAAACAAAATGATCAACCTATTTTGGATCAATGATTTACAACCTTGATCTCCTTTTCAACCAAAAGGCACGAGACATCTTGCTTTGAATACAAGATACGCATATACCATAAGATCTAATGGTTTCAAGAGTACTCGATAACTCTTTGCGTTCATCATTCCAGAATCTAAGGTTTAATCTTGGGTTACCAATTTGAGTCTTGCATCATCTACATGATATATCATTCTAGTTTGGTTTAGAATATAATCACCTTGATAACGGGCTAGCCATACATCAAATCATGGTGTATTGGGTCACAAAAGTGAAACCTCTTTTGTATCTTAACAAGTTTATATTCTTAATTAGAGTTTATGCACTTAATAGTCACAATTAAGTACAACTTTAAACCTTAAACTAGATTGATTACACGATGACTCTATCTATCGACATTATTTGATGCTAGTCGTCATATTATAATCATCTTATGTATCGAATACAATGATGAAAACCTCCACTGGTTTCTAATATTGACGAAGTAGTACTAGCAAAATTTATGTTAATCAAATAAACATTTAAAGAAGAAGGTCCCATTAGATGTCCCACAACTAACTTGTTTATTCTTCAATAATTTGGGGTAGTTTCCTTTCTATCATCTAACAATTAAGACAATGGAAACTTTATCGGTCGGGATTGATAGGTTTAGTATCGTTATTTTCAATAACTTTACTTTTAACATTTCCTTGTATCATTTCCATTCTAATTTTACTTCTTTGAACTTCGTCCTTTTCTTTACGATTTAAGAGAATGCTCCCACTCATTTCAATGAGTCTTTGCTTTGAGAAGCAAATTTGAATTTCATGAAGACTACTCTTGAATTCATTTGTTTAGTCATAAAACTTTCATTGAAGTGGTTGCGGTATTTTGGTCAATTTTGATTTCAAACAAATCTAGTTACCAAAATGATGTAACATTTCAAAGTACTTAACTCAATTAAGCATATGAAAAACAATTCATTGTAAGTAGATATGTTAGTCAAGAATCAAAAACCCTTTTGATCACGAATAACTTTTATCTATACTCTTCACAAGAGATCCTTACAATGGATAATACGAGGTTTTTAGAAGAAAATTCAAATTTTGTCTTTAGTTACGATGTTTTAATGGAGATTTGAACTAAAATCGAAATGATATCGTATATAAATTGAGGTAAAGAAATAGAACAATATGATAACGGAATAATGAAAACAAAACATTTATCGTTATAATAATACTTGTAAATAATTTAACAAGTAAATCATGTATATAGTGACCTCTACCCAACTATTATAAATGATTCCAAGATCCAAATTCATATTAACTTGGGCACGGTAGGGCCGATTCATCCCTTATCAATATAACTCGGTGGATTAACTCTTTAATCGATTCTACTTTTAGAACTCTTGGTCGATAAAATTACATTAATAGTTATCTTTAGCCCGGAACACATGCGAATACGGTCACGAATACTTCCGTTGAGCTCAATCCAAATTTCGAATAAATGTGTCCATGATCCAAATCCACATCAACTTGGGCACGGTAGGGCCGATTCATCCCTTATCAACATGAATTCGGTGGATAGACATTTATCACCCACTTCCCCTACGTAACAAGGTTTGTACCCCGGTAGGGCCGAGCGCACTCCCTCATGAAATAGGTTTTCATGGTTTCTAATTTTTGGTAAGGCTAAATCTCAATTGTTTATTTTAGCGAGAGGTCATGTCAATTTATTATCTATCACGTTTTAAGTGAACTAAAGCGGTGAACTACGATAATTGTAATTGACACGGTCGATAAACTCGATTAAAATGCATGTTTAGTTATGGCGATTTAGCGATGCATGTAACATATAAATAAAATGCAAAGCATAAAAATAAAATCCTAGTATGACCTTCCTAAAATAGTAAATCTAATAAACTATTACAAATTCGGAAACCAACTCCTTTTGGACCCTTGGACTTCGGTCTTGGCACGCATTTCAAGGCAACATTATCTTTAATCGATCGCCTTCTTGAGTGGCACCGTCTTCAAGGAACTCCGGAATAATTAAATTACAAAATGAATTACATAATTTCCTATTATACATTTGTAATTAAAATAAAAATAAATCTATTAAATTACAAAACGGTGATACGAGATCACAATAATTACAACCGAATCGATATTCCCATACATTTCGGGTAATACCAATTAAAACTAAGGCCATACTAAGTAAAATTACATAATTCAAAAATTACATAAAATTAAAATATGACAATCATAAATAAAATGCAGCATTATAATATGTATGAACATGCTATATTTAATGCTAAATCGCCTTTAAAGAGCCAATATCGTATATTTATCGGTTTTTATGGATTTGCGTGATTATAACTTGTTAAAATCACAATAATTACATAAATTCATATTTATGTACAAGTTAATTACCCTAACCATCTTAGGACTCAAAATTAGTCTCCACTAATATTTGACAATAATTAAACTTGATTTCTTAATATTGTTCATGAAAGGACTCAAAAAATACAAAATTTATGCTATAAACCTCAAATTAAATCATAAAAATTTCAAATAATTTCAAAATTTGAAATTTAAACTCATGAACATTCTGTAAAAATACCATGACACTCATAATGTTCAAAAACTTAGGTTAAAAATTTTGAAAATTTATCGAGAAAAACAATGTTGCGGTTTATCGGTTTTAACAATTATGAGCCTAAAAAATATGAGAAAAATTATATTCATCAACTTTTCACTTTTAGATCTGAAATATATGATAAAATGCAACATGTGACGTTTTTCCTTAGTCATGAAGTATGTTTTAGCATTATTACTAATTATAGTCACTATTTATGTGATTTTTCATCAAAAATTCATAAATCATGCATAAAGACTTTATTATAGCCAAATATTTTACACACATCTTGTAAAATTGCATGTGACACTATACTAAATTTCCATGACCAGATTCAAAATATAACTCATATTAACCTATTTACCCATTTAAATACGATTTTAACTTGAAAAATCCATATTTCGATCAAAACAACTCATTTTATCATGAATATTTACAGGCCCTCAGTAGATAATATATGTGAAAACATATCCAAAAACCACTGAAAAAATCAAAGTTTAGCTATTTTTCGTCCAAAAATGACATTTTTATCATAAAAATCACATTTTAATGCCAATATTACATAAAATGAACAATAAAATCCATAAATAAACCAAAATGTCCTAAAAATCACTTAGGACCAGAAAATTTTAACATGCAAGGTTATTTTTAGGTTTATCTTCATAAAACCAAATTAATTAGTTTTGTATGTTAACCATATAACTCGGAAAAACTATAAACCGATTTGCATGCAAACAACCTAAGGCTCTGATACCGCTTGTTTGAATTATTAATCTCATTATTTAACATATTCATATATGTGACATATTAATTTAGTCATAAAATTAAAACTAGATCTTATGCATGCAAACTTGAATAAGAATAGAGAAGAAATCGTCTTTCTTACTATGGGAGTTTCGGATTTTTGGGCACAAATGAGTTCTCCTTCTCACTTGTTCTTGAGCTTTCCTTATATGGATGAACAAAGGATCCAAAGAAGAATCTCTCCCAAAAGTTTATACCCAAGGTAACCTCTTAAAAGACTAATATTATTTGATCTAGAACAATATTAATCTTACTAAAAATGACCCAAAATATTTATTTTGGTCTCTTGTAATTTCGGCCAAGAGAGGAAGATTTTGGAGATTTTATTTCTCTAATTTTTCATAAGATGTAGAGAGAATATATTTTTCTTACACTAGAAAAATTAGTTGAAGTTGTGAATGAAAAATAATAGAGGAAAAATCCTCTATCTTTGCTCTAGAAAATCGGTGGGAGGAGGGACAAGGGAAGCCAATGCATAGCCTTGTTCTTCTCAAGGTGAGACTAGGCATGTAAGGCTAGTCATTTAGGTTAATCATCATGTTTTCCACTTAACATAATCAAAACACAATATTAACCTTATTCCCTCCAATATTTTGGTACACTTATCATAAAATAGAAGGTCCATTTTATTTTGTCATATGTCAATTGTGACATATGTGACATGTTACTTGACATGTGAAATTGTAAAGTATTTTTAACATATTAAAAATCAACATACTCATAAAATATGTCATATACAATATTGACTAGTAATTCGTATTTACTTGTACCAAAACGGTTTATCAAATTATAAATTACAACGTCTTGTATTCATAATAAATTATTCATTCAATTTCTATTTCAATTGTTTCGTAAACAATAATTTTATCTAGGTAATAAAATAATTTGATTACTTAGACCGTATCTTATTTAATCGAATTACAATAAGACACGTCAATAATACTCACAAAATCGTCCGTCAATTTTAAGCAATTTAATTAACCCGTATCGACATACGATTAATTAAATAATCAATTAAGAGTGTCACCCTATAGGTATGACCTAAGGGGATCAACTGATCACCACCGTCGCACGACAGTAATGTCAAACTCTAGTCAGCCAATCATTACCGATATGTGTGGACCAGTTGACTGTAAAATATTACATCCCACATATATTCTTAAAATGAGATTTAAACATGTGATCATCATGATCAACAGTTGTGATCGCATTATTGTCGGAGGACACATATTCCAACAGGATGACCATGATTGACCTCACATGGGCGATATTTTGTGAATTGTTTACGTTTGATTATATGATGTGGCATTTTGTAAGTAAATGGAAAATCGTTGATTCGACAAGAGTTGGTTGATGACAGAATTGATATGATAACCTTGTTGATATGTGTTAATCGACGTGAGTTCACTTTGATGCGTAAAAGTAAGATGAAAAATGCAAGTTATGTGTTTCATAGTGATCGGTTGTATGATTGTGATTATAGTCAGCCGTATAAGCAGAAGTGTTGATGATGGATGAGAATGGATATGGGAACACATATGTGATCATGTGGTGGATTTGACGCGGTATACGCGTGGCATGATGTCCATAAATGGGAATGTTGAATATTGTTGAGTCACATAACGAGTAATTTTTCCATTAATTGATTGTTTCCTAGAGTCTGCATATTCGTGATTGATGTGCATACATATGAAAGCATGAGATTTGAGGTGATATAGATATGTAATAATAATAGAGTTATATACCGTGATAGATACGTATCTTACAACCGACTTGAGTTGGGAATTAGTTATGGGATTAAAGATGGGAATCGTGGGTTTAACCTAGCGCTTGACCTTTGGGAGGCTTGTAGGGGGGGAGGCTTAAAGAGGCTTCTAGTGTGGGATTATAGAAATGGCATAAGACTATATGAGACTTGATAATGGAGTTGCAATAGGTAAGAGAGAGTGTTGAACCTGGAACATAGTTGTTCGTGGAATTTAGTAACGAGTGTATGAGATCATTATGAGGTTTGATGGCTGAAATTCGGGTCGAAATTCTCTTTTAGGGGGAGTGGATGTAATAATTCGGAAATTTAGGAAAGAGAAAGTACAGAATGTGAGAAGTAGTGAGAATTGAGTGAAGAACTTTGGGATGAGTGTGATGTTTTGAAAGAGCGTATACCGTTGATAAACATGTGAGGTGCGAGAGAATGCATGAGATTTGAGGAAATGAGAGAGTGAGGTGAACTTCGGGGATGAAGTACTTTTTAAGGAGGGAAGATTGTAATACCTCGTGGTTTCTAAGGCGTTCACTCGACCGAGTAGACCAAGTGGACCGAGTACAACCTATATTAGACTTAGTGGAGTTGTGATAATGCCCGTCTGTAGAAGGGTCGTCTTAAAACTGTCATAACTTGGTATCTAGATATTATATTGATGTGATTCAAATTGGAGCTAATATCTTGTTCTCTTAAGATTCTAAAGGCAGGTCACACGCCTAAAATTACCAAGAAACGAGTGAGATATGACTGTTTTACAAAAACTGGTCATTGCTGAGAAATGCGTCGCACTCGATCAAGTGAGTGACACTCGACCGAGTGGCGCTGAATCAGAACACGGGATAAGGAAATCTATCTCCTTATCCTCATTCATTCTATCTTCTTCCTTCCCTCTCCAAACTCTCTCCCTTCTCTCTAAAACCCTCACAAACACCATATTAGGGGATTCAAGTTTGGTTTAGTGGATTGCTCACCTTCCTCCTTCCTTCCTCTTGATTTGTAAGTTAAGATCTACCCTTTTCAAGTCTTCTGAACCATAACTTTTGGGGGTTTTCAATTGGGTTGATTAATTAGCAATTAGTATGTGTTTATGGGTAATTACAGAGTAATAATAAGAGGTTTTTATTGTTTAATAGATTAGGATGTATTGTGATAGTTGTTATGTGATTATTGTAGGATGAGACGGTTTTATGAGATGGATTCTTGTTGTCTTGGATTAGCTTATGGTGTATGCTAAAAGGTAGGTTAATCCTACTCGGTTTCAATAATGTGATGTTGTAGTTGGTCTTACATAATTATGGCATTTGCATTATAACATGTTTAGTGGTAATCACATCATTAAGAGAATGATTATGATATGTTGGTTGTGGTTCATGTATTGTTTATTATCATATATGTTGGAGGATTTGTTGATGTTGTTGTTGTTGTTTTGGAGATGTAGGATGTTTGGGAGACCGTCTTACGCTTAAGTCGCCTCTTGGAGCTTCCCACTCCAAGAGGGATGTGCACATTAATGGCTTGAGTTACGGAGGGACTCGTGTGGTTAAGACACGACGTCTGGCAAGGGATCCGGTTGGCTTCCGGACCCGGTACGTCTGGGCGTGTCCCGATACCTATTTGTGGTTGTTGGTATGTCTGGGCGTGTCCCAGTACCAGTGTGGTTGTTGGTATGTCTGGGCGTGTCCAGGTACCATGGTGATTATGGGTACGTTTGGGCGTGTCCCAGTACCGGAGTGGTTGTTGTTTGATTGCGTCTCATTAATGTTTTAGTCATGTTGCATACACTTTGAGTTGAGTCACACTGTATTTATTTATTGAAACTGACGTTTGTCTGTCTGTGTAATTGTCACCAATTTCCGGGGTGGCCTTTGTCGATCTATATGATATTTTTGATCATATGGGGAGCAGGTTAAGTACAGGTTTGCTTGTTGATGTGATCGGGATTCGGGCCTCGCTACGGACTTTGGAGTCGAGTACATAGTCACTAGGTAGATGACATAGTCATAGACGAGTTGTATTTTATTTATTCATTAGTTTATGTTTGTATTAACTAAACTTGTAATTTATTTAATAAAGTTTCTTAATTGTAATTCCGATTTCAATGCCTCGGGAAACCGAGATGTCGCGATATATATTTTACCGCTGAACTCAAGTTACTCGATTGAGTATATGACTTACTCGATTGAGTGGCCTCTACTCGATCGAGTGACTGAGCTACTCGATCGAGTAGCCTCCCCTAGATCGAGCCTCCTAAACTCAAAGGGTTACTACGTCACAAGGTTAACTCGTAAGGTTTTCAAAGGTCTAGACAGGTGTCTAAGGTCAGTCAACGACGGTCAACGGGTCCATAAAAGGACGGGTATTACATGTACTCGATCAAGTGCACCCTCGATCGAGTGTTCTATTTTTATTATACTTTCTGCAAAACTTCATAAGTTATTTTTTTTGTTTTATAAATAGGAAGTTCGTACCCTATTATGAGTTTACGCTTTATTTATATCTAGAACTCTCATAAAACTTTAGACCTAGTTTATTATTATGCATTGCTTTCGGATACACACTCTTTACTTACGTAATTATTAATCTTTCTTTAGTTATTATTAATTCAAGAACTCAATTTCATCATTGCTTTCTTGTTCATCTCTTACATGTTTTCAATTATGTCTTTTATCAATCTTATTGTTGTTAGATTAATTAATATGAGTAGTTAATTCCTTAATATAGGGTGAAAGGGGATCTAGTTAGGTTGTTAAAAGAGGGCTAATTAATGAATTAATGTTAAATGGCTATTGGTTGTTGTTCAATTATCATCTTAAATCTAATTGATTAATTATTGGCCAGAATTAGTTAATTAATCTTGCAAATTAGGATTATCATCGACTGGGTTAAGACTAGTATAGTATGCGACAATTGAATAGACTAGTTTAATGATAGAGACCACATGCTGAGTTTAGATCTGAAGGGCATATTAGAGTCGACCGATCATATGACTTAAACAACTTAATTGCTCTTTTAATTAATTGAATCCCACCCCCAGATAACTGACCTAGTGAACTTAGTCCCATTACCTCTTAATCTTATTGAATTCATCTTATTTACATTGCAATTAGTTATAGAAATCAAACCAATCAAACCCAAGTAATTGTTACTTTTAGGACGAATTATTATATTACCAAATATATTATTACCGCCTCCTTGTGGATAAGATACCCTGCTTATCGCCGACTATTAGTTAGTATTGAGTTAAGATTACTTTGATTTAGGGAACACAACTCTACCCTTATCAATTGAATTAGTAATTGAGAAAATTAGGGTTTATTAAAATACGGGTTGGCTGGGGTGGCAGGAGACTTGCAGGGGGAGAGGAAGATTGTAATACCCGGCCTTTGTGGGACCCGTACTTAGACCTTGGGATGCGTGATAGGAGGTTTAGACCGATAAGAGAGCACTCGGAAGGAAAGGATAACCTTACACTAGACCTGAGCCTAGACCGTGTGCTGTTGCAGCGGATCGAGTTGGTTTACTCGGTCGAGTGAAAGGTACACTCGAACGAGTGCGTCCACTCAACTGAGTTGAGTGCTACTCGACCGAGTGATTTCACTCGACCGAGTGGACTCGGCACTCGGTCGAGTGCCGCTGTTTTTGGAACACGGGATTTAATCCCTATCTCCCCTAACCTTAAAATCATTTCCACCTTCCTCCTTATCTCTCCAAACTCCCTCCCCTCTCTCTAAAACCCTCACAAACACCTTCCACTTGGGATTCAAGCTTGGATTAAAAGATCTACTACCTTCCTCTTCATCTCCTTCACCTAGGATGTAAAGATCTTTCCTTTTCTAGGCTTTAAACCCTAACTTTTGGGGGAATTCGTCATGGGTAATTAATTAGTTATGAGTATGTGTATTTGGCGTAATTAAGGGGTAGTAGTAAGGGGTTTTGTAGTGTTTATTAGTATAGGATGTATTGTGATAGTTATTATGTGATTTGTATAGGATGAGACGGTTCCTTGAGACGGTTTCGGTCCGGTTTCGAGTAGCTTGAGGAGATTGCTAAAAGGTAGGTTAATCCTACTCGGTTTCAATAATATTGATGTTGTAGTTAGCTTTGCATAATTAGGACATTTTCATTATAAAATATTTAGTGGTAATTGCATCATTAAGAGGATGATTATGATATGTTGGTTGTGGTTCATGTATTGGTCATTATCATATGTTGGAGGATTTGTTGTTGTTATCGTTGTATTGTTGTCGTTGTTGATTTGGAGACGTAAGACGGTTGGGAGAGCGCCTTACGCTTAAGTAGCCTCTTGGAGCTTCCCACTTTAAGAGGGATGTGCACATTAATGGCTTGAGTTACGAAGGGACTCGTGTGGTTGAGACACGACGTCTGGCAGGGGATCCGGTTGGCTTCCGGACCTGGTACGTCTGGGCATGTCTGTAGATACCCAGTATCTGCTGAAACTCCAACAAACACCCGATGATTATCGGACTGCAACATGTTTTGGGATCGCGGCGTTTGATCGACAGTTTGTGTACAACTTTACGTCGGAAAACTTAAAACGATTTCGAAAACAAAACATTTCAAAAATACCTGGAGTGTTTAATGCACGGCGACGGGGTCGGAATGACACTAACTAGAGTCAAAACCGACACCGGACAAAAAACCAACTCGAAAATTCAAATCCCGACTCCAACAACGAGTCAAACCGAGTCAAACACAAAAACCAAAACATTTCAAACCTTCTATGCTAAGATTTCCCGGATTTATGAATGGTCAAGTACCAAAGATATGACTACAAATCCTAGGATAGAACAAATCATGATTGCGTTTGTTGTGAAAGCGACAACACAGCTCGAAGACCCGCGACGTGGCTCGCGCCTCTTTGAGCAGCCCAGGTGGCCACGTCGCTCAAAACTCACACAACCACTCATTCTCCTATAAATACCCCTCAAATGCCACCCATTTGAGACTTACGCGAGTGTCCGCCCCCTCTTTTCTCCCTTAAAATTCTCGACTCGACTTCTTAAGTCACAACCCGACGCGTATTTACGACCTACCGATCGTAAACACGAGCCTTACACATTTTTTGGTACCGTCATCGTGCATTAAATCACTTGACCGACCATTTCGACCACTACACCATCACTAAACTTTTAAAACACTCTTTTACTTACCAAAACGGTTTTAAACCGAGTTTTTTCCGATCAAACGAGTTGTTACACTTACGTCGGTCACTCGCCATAACCAAACATGTAAGTATGAGGGTGTAAAACTCCTCTTTTATTATGTTTTCATTTGTTTCATGACTCTAACATGCTAAAACATGCATAACATGAACCAAAACATGGAATAAACGAGCCAAAACTAACTTTTGGTCTGAGGCAGAAGCCCCTTAGGTCGCCAACTGGCTCGCGCCTAAATGGGGTACTCAGACCAGAAATCAACCGTGTTTGTTCTCGTCATTTCCCTGAATCCATTTTTCATATTTGTAATCGGTTTTCACCATTTCAAGTATTTTCGAACCATTTTTATTTCATTTCACATGTTTTAACCATAAAGCATTTTTCACCCTTGGTTCTTCATACCATGACGGTTAAATCCGTGTTTCGGTGATAATATTTGGTTAATGACATTTAAAAGGTATTTTAAAGCCTTTTATTTCATTTCTTTACATTTTCAAACAAGAATATTAGTCACCAACACAAAATCATCCTTGGTTCTACATACCATGCCGGATTTTAACCCGGGTACGATGACGAGTATCGACTAATGACATTCAAATGGACTTAAAACAATTAGTCCATAATCATTTTCAAAACTATACATGTCAAGTTTGACAAATCGAACCCGACACCGAATATTATCAAATAATGATGGTTATTCGAGTCTAGTTCTTCAAATCAACAAATGCGGTCTAAACGACCCTTTCAAAACCAAACCGGGTTCAAATACCCATTTTCAACACGTTTTATAACGTTTTCTATAAGGTCAGAACACGGCACATAAACCGTGGGCTAACCCGCGCCTAAACAGGCTCCCCATTTCTCATTTTCAAAACCAGAGGGAGGCCCTTACACCGCGGCCTGGCTCGCGCCTCTTATAGCCGCCTGCACAGGGCTGCCTTCCTAGGCATTAGTCTAG
Source organism: Silene latifolia (assembly GCF_048544455.1). Lineage (NCBI taxonomy): Eukaryota > Viridiplantae > Streptophyta > Magnoliopsida > Caryophyllales > Caryophyllaceae > Silene > Silene latifolia. The sequence continues at coordinate 26,706,040 of NC_133532.1, forward strand.
GACGATCCCGACTCCGGTTAGCCCGGATATAGGACGGATCAGATGACTATTTGATTATCCAAAACCACATTTGCAAAATGCCTTACTAAGACAAATGGATCATGTTATGCACCCTAAACCTAATACGGTAAATGGATGTCTAATTTCCGTCTTGCATGCAAATAAATCATTAATCCAACTCGACATCTTATACTTGATACTTGGATTAAATCAACCGACTTAGAAAGCTCTCACATGTTAGGTTTAAATCATTGGATGCGCATTCATGCATTTAAACCGTTTTATCAACTTTTGCATTCAACCAACCAAGATCGATCAGTAGAGGCCGCTAAACGCGGGCGGGATTGGGTGTCTGATTAAAGGGCTTCCTAATACGTACCTTCACCTCTTACTCAGAAACTTTGGATAGTGGACGACCTTATCCAGGGCGTACGAGAATCATTCTAGAGATAGGATGCTAAAGAGGGATGATTTCCTTATCTTTAGTACCTATGTCAAACGCTGCTTTGTGCTTCGATTTGACCGAGGTATAAAGTGGAATTCGAACGGGTTCCAGGCATCCCACAAATGCTTGGTGGCGACCCCGAACATCTCTAATCGTTTCGAGACCCTTACCGAGACGAAACCGACCGATCTAAAACGATCCGGTCGAAAGCACCTTTACGCCGCCGAGCGTGGCTTTCAAAAAAGACCGCTGCCATTGTCCACAGATCGGCTGTGCATACGCAGGTGGGCCCATGTCCACAGATTGGTGACTCCACTGGGGAAAACTAGGACACTTACGTCTTTGTGATCCCTAGATGGTGAGACTCGAACGAGGTCTTGGTTGGAATGCATTAATTGATATTACGGTCACGGTCGGGTTCCTTGTCCGGGCCCATAACCTAACCTTTTTCGACCAATTAGCTCGTCTCGTCGGCGTGAGTTTTCTCATCCCCGCGTTTCGAATCCCGATTGAGTCAAGCATACCATTGACGTTACACATTTCTGTTTCGTCAAAGAGCTTTCATCACTTTCGAGCACGAGGCTAGGGCACCCTCCTTACACATTTTGTTTGGATTGGTATCCCTCTCGCAAATCGGGGTTTGATTGCTTGGTGTGTAACCCACCCTTTTAAGCCAAAACCCGTGTCAGCATAATGCATAATATAATGAACTGTGAGTGCTTATGTGCTATCTGATCATAAGTCCTTCCGTGTCATTTTTCAAACTTTCAAAAACCCCTTTTTGCGCCGTTATAATGGCCATTTCAAACCTCGGTCTTTCGCCGACCGTTGCACGCCTTTCTAGGCCGTCGTAATGACGATTTTTCAAACCCAGTTTTGTATAACCGTTTCAACACGCCTTTCTAGGCCGTCGTAATGACGATTTTCAAACTCGGTTTTGTATAACCATTTCAACACGCCTTTCTAGGCCGTCGTAATAACGGTTTTTCAAACCCGGTTTTGTATAACCGTTTCAACACGCCTTTCTAGGCCATCGTAATGACGATTTTCAAACTCGGTTTTGTATAACCATTTCAACACGCCTTTCTAGGCCGTCGTAATGACGATTTTTCAAACCCGGTTTTGTATAACCATTTCAACACGCCTTTCTAGGCCGTTGTAATGACGATTTTCAAACCCGGTTTTGTATAAACCATTTAAACACGCCTTTCTAGGCCGTCGTAATGACGATTTTCAAACCTGGTTTTGTATAACCATTTCAACACGCCTTTCTAGGCCGTCGTAATGACGATTTTTCAAACCCGGTTTTGTATAACCAATTCAACACGCCTTTCTAGGCCATCGTAATGACGATTTTCAAACCCGGTTTTGTATAACCATTTCAAATCACCTTTTTACGCCGTTATAATCGCCGCGTCTAGACACGGATTTTAACCCGTTTCGCGCCGACAATGGCTTTCTTTCAAAACCCGAGGAAAGCACACACCCTTTTCTCGAGACACTTTCGGGATCCCGAGGACCATGCACCGTCCCCGAGACCTTTTCAAACATTTCAAACTCGATTTTCAAAACATACAATTTTGAATTTCAAAACCGTCTTGGGAAGCAACACACTGTTTTCCGAGCCGACTCAAACTCAAACCGTCTTTTGCAAATAAACTTAAGACAACCCTTTTCAACTAATCGACTTGCGGAGATCTCTATCTTCGGAAGCCGCCCAATTAAAGCGACAAATGAATCTTTTTGAAAATTTCTATTTTCGAAAACTTCAGTGCACCATTCTAATTCTGCCTCGTGTCTATCGAGTCAAAGCAAACGTACTTATGGGTCTTTACTTATGAGTCGTCTCACCACGAGACCCGTCCAATGGCGTCGCGCCGTCATGATTGGACTCGTGTCAAAGGTTCGGTCAAACACCGTCACGTAATAAATCGAGTCAGCACCGAGGGACCACACACGGTCACCCCGTCTTGTTGAGTCGATCTTTGTCTCGTCCTCTGTGTTGTCTGCGTTCAGTCTTGGAACCGTGTCGGATTGAGCTGTAATGTGAGCCGTTTTTCTGCCTCAGAGCCATGGCCCCGTCTTCAACTTCGTCTGTCAACCACAACAACAATGATAACAACAGAGATGTCACAACTGATCAGCTAGCCAGCCTGCTTACCGCTTTTAAGGTCACCCTGGATCGCGACGAGACCCGTATCGACGCCCTGGAGAACAAGGAAATTGGGGAACATAATACCCCACCTCTGACTGAAACTGAGAAGAGGCTGAAACTCTTGGAAGAACAGCTCCTAGCCCGGGGTAACAATATCCACCTTCAAAATAACCGAAGGTTCGAACCTGTTGGGGACCAGTTACCTGACAACTTCACCCTGACTGATGTGCCTAAGTTCAAGGGAGTGGAGGACCCACTCAACCACATCCGTGCTTTCAAAGACTACATGGCCATTAAGGGGGTCAAACAGGAGCTTTTTACCAGGGTCTTCCTGATGGAAATGTAGATTCATATACATACTAACATACTCATATATGTCGAAATTAATTTGTCATAAAATTAAATGTGGATTTTATGCATGCAAACAATATAATAAAAGAGAAGAAATCATATCCTTACATTGAAATTTCGGTTCAAATGGGCACAAAAGAAATCTCCTTTTCTTTTGTTCTTGAGCTTTCCTTAATGGAAGAACAAGATCCAAGTGTAGGATCTCTCCTTAGGAATAATACCCAAAGCTAACTCTTAATCTAATTAATATTATTTGAGCTAGTATAATATTAATCTTAGTGAAAAATTGAACCAAAATTGTTTGGTTTTTACTCTCTAAAACCGGTTAGAGGAGAGGGATTTTTAGAGGTTTTTCTCTTTCTAAAAATATTTTGAAGTAAGAATGAATGAATATCTACAATCTTGCATGTAGTGTATATTCAAAAATAAAAGACAAAACTCTTTTTCTTTTTCTTTTGTGAACCGTGTAAGAGGAGAGGAGAGGGGAAGAAAAAGACCCAATGCATGCATTAGTTTGCCTTCACAAGGTAAATAGGGTTGCATGGCTACTCTCCTATTTTAATCATTATGTTTACCACTAATTGTAAACACAATATTAATCCTAATCCTCCTCCAAATTTTCGTCACATGTATAATATGGATTCCATATTATTTTTGTCAATTGTCAATATGTCACATGTTACATGTCACATAAATTTGTTATGTATTTTTAACATATTAAAAATCAACGTATTATCAAAAATACGTCACATACAAAAAATCGACTTAGTAATATCATAATTACTTGTACCAAAATTTTACCAATTTGTAAATCGCATTTATAATGATTCATTCAAATCCAATCGTTTCTTTAAACAATAATTTCATCCGAGTAATAATACAATTCGATTACTCAGACCGTATCTCATTTAATCACATTTCAATTTGATACGTAAATTTTACTTCCAAAATCGTCCGTCAATTTTTCAAGTAATTTAATTAACTCGTAACATTATACGATTAATTAAATGATCAATTAAGAGTATTGCCCTATAGGTATGACCTAGGGGGTCAACTGATCACCACCGTCACACGACAGTAATGTCAAACTCTAGTCAGCCAATCATTACCGATATATGTTGACCAGTTGACAGTAAAAATACTTCCCAATTGTATTCTTTAAAATGAGATTTAATAATGATATTTAAATCATATGATCGCACTATTGTTGAGGACACATTTCCCAACAATCTCCCACTTGTCCTCGACAAGTGTGCGTCACCAATTCTCTTGTCCTATTACTATCTCCCACTCAATGCAAGGTGTCTTTCAGGTCGTACTTGCAAGTGATCATATCGAGAGTGGTTTCCTCGATCTGGAGAATAACCGATTGACCGGACTTATCTATCATAGATACTTTCCGAGCGTGGCCACGCATTTCGATTCATTACTCCTCGAGTGGCCCCGAGATATTGTTATAACCCCGACTAGGGGTGGACAATTCCTATCGCACTCATTCCCTTCGACTAGCCACGACCATCATAACCCAAAATATGCCCATTTGACCCCATTTACGAAGGTCGTAGTAACACAAATCAAAGTTAATCTGAAATCGTGCCATCTTAGGTGAATAGTCTTTAGTCAAAAGAATCGACTCATTCGAATACTATAGTAGCTCTCGCCACGACCAGGCTATATAAATTTGCCAGAACTCTATAAGCGGTCATAAGGCCCGACAAAATGTTCCTAACAGTCTGCCTATGTGATCGACTAGTCATCTCATATGACTCTATGGCACTTGAACTTGCCATCAATCGCCTTACACTCTAGTCACTTCGAGACGTCACCTCATACAAGCGACCATGGGCAAATACTATGTTAATCCGTGTTCACTTTAACGGGGTTCAATTGTCTCTACAACCCGTTTGGATGTAACAAAGTATAAATTAAAGATAAAAGACAAATGTGATTATGAACATGAACAAAAACAACACTTTTATTTCATTTCAAAATCTAACAAAAACTTGGTACACGTTTAAGTCCCATGGACGTAACATGCCCATCATGCTTAGCCTGCGATAAAGGCTTGGTGAGCGGATCGGCTATGTTGTCATCCGTCCCAACCTTACAAATCGCAATTTCCTTTCTTTCAATGAAATCTCTTATTACATGATACTTTCTAAGTACATGTCTAGATCTATTACTAGACTTTGGCTCCTTAGCTTGGAAGATCGTCCCACTATTATCACAATAGAGAGTGATGGGATCATTGGCGGTAGGTACTACTTTTAGACCTTCCGTGAATTGCCTGATCCAAACAGCTTCCTTAGCAGCCTTCCGATCTTTGCGATGTACTCACCTCCGTTGTAGAATCCATGATTCTGACTTCCTTGAAGCTTCTCCACTACGGCACCACCATTGAGCATAAACACGAAACCAACTTGTGATTTCAAGTCATCTCTATCTGTTTGAAAACTTGAGTCCGTGTATCCATTAACACGCAACTCAGTGTCTCCTCCAAACACAAGGATAGAATCCTTAGTTCTTCTCAAGTACTTAAGGATGTTCTTGACAGCAATCCAGTGACTCTCACCTGGATTTCCTTGATATCTACTCGTCATACTCAAAGCATACGAGACATCAGGACGTGTGCATATCATGGCGTACATGATTGATCCGACAGCGGAAGCATAAGGGATCAACTTCATGCGTTCAACATCATGGGGCTCGGAGGGAGATTGAGTCTTGCTCAATATCGTCCCGGTTACCATAGGTACCAAACCCTTTTGGATTTGTCCATGCTGAACCGTCGAAGAATCTTATCGACATAAGACTCTTGACTTAGTACCAATATCCTCTTGGATCTATCTCTATAGATCCGGATACCTAATATGCGTTGTGCCTCTCCTAAATCCTTCATTTGGAAGTGGTTACCTAACCACTTCTTTGAAGAAAGACAACATTGGAATATCATTTCCAATGAGTAGTATGTCATCGACATACAAGATTAGGAACACAACATTGCTCCCACTGAATTTCATGTATAAACATGGTTCCTCAACACTTCGAGTGAAACCATTTTCCTTTATAACATGATTGAATCGATGATTCCAACTTCTAGATGCTTGCTTAAGACCATAAATGGATCTCTTAAGCTTGCACACTTTGTTAGGATTTTCAGAATTAACAAAACCTTCGGGTTGTATCATGTACACCTCCTCTTCTAAATGCCCATTTAGAAAAGCGGTTTTGACATCCATTTGCCATATTTCATAATCATGAAATGCGGCGATCGCTAACAAAATCCGTATGGATCTTAGCATGGCTACGGGGGCAAATGTCTCATCATAATGGAGACCTTGGACTTGGGTAAATCCTTTTGCCACTAGCCTAGCTTTGTAGACATCATCATGTCCTTCTATGCCATTCTTGATTTTGAATATCCATTTGCATTGAAGGGTCTTGCCCCTTTAGGCAAATCTACCAAGTCCCAAACTTGGTTTTCATGCATAGAATCCATTTCGGACTTCATGGCTTCAAGCCATAAGGAGGAATTTGGACTAGAGATTGCGGTCTTGTAGGTGGCGGGCTCGTCACTTTCTATAAGCAACACATCGAGTGTTCCATCTTCCTCGATAAGTCCCACATATCGATCGGGATGGCGAATTACTCGACCCGTCCTTCTTAGTGGAGGAGGTACAACCGCGTTAGACGACGAAAGAACATCTTCTTGCGTCTCTACCTCGGTTTGTGGCTCTTGAACTTCATCAAGTTCAAAATTTCTCCCCTCTGTCTCTTAGAAATAAACGGCTTTCTAAGAAGACAGCCTCGGAAGACACAAACACTTTGTTATCTTGAGGTTTGTAGAAGTAGTAACCTCGAGAGGTCAAAGGATAACCTACAAAGATGCATTTTTCGGATCTTGGGGCAAGCTTATTGTCGGATTTAGCCTTGACGTAAGCATCACATCCCCAAATTTTCATATAGGATAGATTAGGAACTCTTCCTTTCCATGTCTCAAATGGAGTCTTTTCGGTGGCTTTAGTGGGACTATTATTTAATGATAGAATTGCAGTTTGGATTGCAAATCCCCAAAACGAGTTCGGTAACTCGGTTTGACTCATCATGGATCGAACCATATCAAGTAGGGTTCGATTTCTCCTTTCGGCAACACCATTCAATTGTGGTGTTCCGGGTGGAGAAAGTTGTGATATAATACCACAACCTTTCAAGTGTGAATCAAATTCAAGACTAAGGTATTCACCACCACGATCGGATCGTAGTGCCTTAATCCTTTTGTTCAATTGGTTCTCTACTTCGTTTTGGAATTCCTTGAATTTCTCAAATGCTTCACTCTTGTGTTTCATTAAATAGATATACCCATATCTACTCAAGTCATCGGTGAAGGTTATAAAGTAGTCATAATTACCACGAGCGGTGATACTCATTGGTCCGCATACATCAGTGTGTATGAGTCCCAATAGCTCACTAGCTCGTGTCCCTTTACCACTAAAAGGATTACGAGTCATTTTGCCAAGTAGGCAATATTCGCATGTACCAAATGATTGATAATCAAATGGTGTAATCACATTAGTTGAAATTAATCTTTTGATGCGATTCTCATTTATGTGACCTAATCGACAATGCCAAATGAACGCTTCACTTGGGTCACTTGATTTGAGTTTCTTTGATTGAATGTTATAAATATCATTCGTTGGATTTGAGGTCTCTAAAATGTAAATGCCATTAATGGAAGAAGCTTGGCCAATAACCAAATCATTCCTAGAAATAGTACAACGATTGTTCTTAATGACAAAACAAAAACCGTCCATGTCTAGCATGGCGATTGAAATAATGTTTTTAGAGAGCGTAGGTACATAAAAACAATTATGCAAATACAACTCAAATCCATTAGGCAAAGCTAAAACATAAGTTCCCTTGGATTCGGCCGCTACCCGAGCTCCATTTCCAAGGCGTAGATCCACATCTCCCTTGCTAAGCCTCTCCACATCTCTTAAACCCTGTAAATGATTACAAAGGTGAGAACCACAACCGGTATCTAGTACCCATGTCGTAGTGGAAGTATAATTTATATCAATAACATAAATTTCTTTAGGAATTGTACCTTTTGGAACAATGAGTCCTTCCCTTATATTTCGCAAATACATAGGGCAATTCCTAAGCCAATGTCCCATGCCATAGCAATAATGGCACTCATCATTAACTTGCTTGAAGTTTTGACTTTCTTTCCTTTCTTCTTGAACCTCTTTCCCTTTGACGCAAGAACTTGATTGCTAGAGCTCCCACTAGCTTTGGCATCTTTATCTTCCAGAGACAAAGACCCTATAGATCGTATGAGGTAGTCTTCCAGAGACGGACTCACACGAGGTCTAGTAGTAGTGGGTGGTTTAGAAGAAGTGATGAAGTTAAGGTTTCCATCCGAACCTATCCCAAAATGAAGTTCTCTAGTTGTATCGAATTTGTTGTTGGAGCAAACGTCGTCAAGAACATTGTGATATGACTCAATAGTTATAGGTGCGGTAGCATTTGATGGATTCATTGTAAAAAACTACAAATATGGAGGAAAAGGAAATATTAACATTTGTCTTTTTAAATCATACTTGTAAATTAACAAGATATGAACATTTATATAGTGACCTCTACCCAACTATAATAAATGATTCCAAGACCCAAATTCATATCAACTTAGGCACGGGGTAGCCGATGAAACCCTCATCAATATAACTCGGTGGATTAACCTTTTAATCGATTCTACTTTTAGAACTCTTGGTCGATAAAATTACTCTAATATTTATCTATAGCCCAAAACACATCAACAAGGGCACGGGGTAGCCGATGAAACCCTTATCAATTACTTTTGTTGAGTTCAATCCAAATTTCGAATAAATGTGTCCATTATCCAAACTCACATTAACTTAGGCACGGGGTAGCCGATGAAACCCTCATCAACATGAATTTGGTGGATTAGACATTTATCACCCACTTCCCCTACGTAACAAGGTTTGTACCCCGGGGTAGCCGAGTGCACTCCCTCGCGAAATAGGTTTTCATGGTTTCTACTATTTGGTAAGGCTATGTCTCAATTAATTGTTTTAGCGAGAGGTCATGTCAATTTATTATCTATCACGTTTTAAGTGAACTAAAGCGGTGAACTACGATAATTTTAATTGACACGGTCGATAAACTCAATAAAAAAAAAGGATGCATGTTTTAGTTATGGCGATTTAGCAATGCATGTGACATAAAATAAAATGCAAGCATAAAGATAAATAAATCCTAGTATGGCCTTTCCTAAAATAGAAAAACTTATTTAACTATTACATATTCGGAAACCAACTCCATTGGTCCCTTGAACTTCGGTTGTGGCACGCATCTCGAGGTAACACCGTCTTTATGTATTCGCTGTATAAATTACATAATAAATTACATAATTTCCTATTATACATTTGTAACTAAAATAAAATAAATCTATTAAATTACAAAAAGGTGATACGAGATCACAATAAAAATTACAACCGAATCGATATTCCCATACATTTCGGGAAATACCAATTAAAATCTAAGGCCATACTAAGTAAAATTACATAATTCAAAAATTACATAAATTAAAATTATGACAATCATAAAGAAAATGCAGCATTATAATATGTATGAACATGCTCAATTTTATGCTAAATCGCCTTTAATTAGCCAATATCGTATATTACTCGGTTTTTACGGATTTGCGTGATTTCAACATTTTATAATCACAAAAATACATAAACTCATATTTATGCATAAGTTAATTACCCTAACCTCTTAGAACTCAAAATTTAGTCTTCACTAATAATTTGACCATAATTAACCAATATTTTATAAAATTGTTCATAAATGGTCCAAAATTACAAAAATAAGCTATTAAACTTCAAATAAATCACAAAATTTCAAATAAATTCAAAATTTGAAATTTAAACTCATGAACATTCTGGAAAAATTCCATGACACTCATAATGTTCAAAATTTTAGGTTAAAACTTTCGAAATTTTTTCCGGAAAAAACAATGTTGCGGTTTATCGATTTTTAATAAAATAATCATAAAAATACGGAAAAAATTATTCTCAGTAACTTTTCAATTTTAGATCTGAAAAAGATAATAAAATGCAACATTATACGTTTTTCCTAAGTCATAGATTATGTTTTATTAATTTTCCACTAATAATGTCACTATTTATGCTATTTTTCTTCAAAAATTCATAAATCATGCAAAAAGACTTCTTTATAGCCAATTATTTTACACACATCTTGTAAAACTGCATGTGACAACATATTAATTTTCTATGACCAGATTCGAAATTTAACTCATATTAACCTATTTTTCACTTAAATCCGAATTTAATAATGAGAAATTCATTTTTCGAGCATCACAAGTCCAAAAATTATGAAAATTTACAGGTTATCTCAAAATAATATATGTAACAACATATCCAAAAATCAACTGAAAATTCGAAGTATAGCTAATTTTAGACCAAAAAATGACATTTTTACTCATAAAATCACATTTAAATGTCATTATAGTGAAATATGAACAATAAAAATCCGAAAAATTAACCAAAATATCCTAAAACATTTTAGGACCAGAAATATTAACATGCATGGATTAATTTCGTGATATCTCATAATAACACAAATTTTACAAGTTTTATTTGTTATTCTTATAACTCGGAAAAACTTTTAACCAATTTGCATGCAAACAACCGTGGCTCTTGATACCGATTGATGGAAATGTAGATTCATATACATACTAACATACTCATATATGTCGAAATTAATTTGTCATAAAATTAAATGTGGATTTTATGCATGCAAACAATATAATAAAAGAGAAGAAATCATATCCTTACATTGAAATTTCGGTTCAAATGGGCACAAAAGAAATCTCCTTTTCTTTTGTTCTTGAGCTTTCCTTAATGGAAGAACAAGATCCAAGTGTAGGATTTCTCCTTAGGAATAATACCCAAAGCTAACTCTTAATCTAATTAATATTATTTGAGCTAGTATAATATTAATCTTAGTGAAAAATTGAACCAAAATTGTTTGGTTTTTACTCTCTAAAACCGGTTAGAGGAGAGGGATTTTTAGAGGTTTTTCTCTTTCTAAAAATATTTTGAAGTAAGAATGAATGAATATCTACAATCTTGCATGTAGTGTATATTCAAAAATAAAAGACAAAACTCTTTTTCTTTTTCTTTTGTGAACCGTGTAAGAGGAGAGGAGAGGGGAAGAAAAAGACCCAATGCATGCATTAGTTTGCCTTCACAAGGTAAATAGGGTTGCATGGCTACTCTCCTATTTTAATCATTATGTTTACCACTAATTGTAAACACAATATTAATCCTAATCCTCCTCCAAATTTTCGGCACATGTATAATATGGATTCCATATTATTTTTGTCAATTGTCAATATGTCACATGTTACATGTCACATAAATTTGTTATGTATTTTTAACATATTAAAAATCAACGTATTATCAAAAATACGTCACATACAAAAAATCGACTTAGTAATATCATAATTACTTGTACCAAAATTTTACCAATTTATAAATCGCATTTATAATGATTCATTCAAATCCAATCGTTTCTTTAAACAATAATTTCATCCGAGTAATAATACAATTCGATTACTCGCACCAGTATCTCATTTAATCACATTTCAATTTGATACGTAAATTTTACTTCCAAAATCGTCCGTCAATTTTTCAAGTAATTTAATTAACTCGTAACATTATACGATTAATTAAATGATCAATTAAGAGTATTGCCCTATAGGTATGACCTAGGGGGTCAACTGATCACCACCGTCACACGACAGTAATGTCAAACTCTAGTCAGCCAATCATTACCGATATATGTTGACCAGTTGACAGTAAAAATACTTCCCAATTGTATTCTTTAAAATGAGATTTAATAATGATATTTAAATCATATGATCGCACTATTGTTGAGGACACATTTCCCAACACTTCCCATCCTCTTTGGAGCCGATTCCTCGCCAATGGTACTACTCCTTGGACCCGAAAAACCTTACCACTTGAGATGAGATCGCAGTTGAGTTTACCAAACAGTATGCCGACAATGTCGAGATCCAGGCCAACACCCGTACTCTCGAGGTGCTAACCCAAAACGACAAGGAAGGATTCACTGAGTTCCTAACCCGTTGGAGGAGGGTGAGTACTCGGTTGGTCGATGAAGCCGAGTGAATCAACTCGGTGGAAAAATTTGTCAACAACCTCCGCCCGGTTTATGCCAACCTACTGAGGTATCAGAATATCAAAACTTTTCAAGATCTGCAGATTCTGGGGACACGTATTGAGGACGACCTCCGAAAGGGTGTCTTAGCAAAGACCACTGGCAGGGGTTATCAAGGATCCACCTCAACCGGATCTCGCCCTTACGGTCAGACAAATAAGATTGATGAGGTTAACCTCGTCGAACCATCCGCCAAGAAAACCGAACGCCCCGCAGAGTGTTCACCAACATAGGGTCGACTTATGCAAGTGCCTTGAAAAGGCTCATGGACCAAGGGAAGTTACAACCGATCGGGCCCACCCCGGACCCGGCCGACGCCAAGAAGTCCCGATTTTGGAACCCCAACGCCTACTGCCAGTATCATCGAGGGAAAGGGCATGATACCGAAAATTGCTCCAAACTCAAGCACCTCATTCAAGACATGATTGAGAAGGGAGATTTGCCTATACCCCCACCAACTAAGCCGAACAACAAAACGAATCCCCTGGGAATTCACGCCATCTCTGACGATGAGCCGACCCTAGACTGCTCTCATCTCATCTTGCCGATCGACGACGAGGTGAATGTTCTGGAAAAGGATCCTTCAGACAGAGTGTTTGTGTTCAGTGCTGCCACCATGCTCACTATGTTTCAGCAAGTTGAAGAGGCCATAGCCCGCCTCTCTGAGAGAATCACCCGACTCGACGACGCCTACCATCGGCTCGTCTTCAATCCCCCGGCACCGCGCCCGAGGGAGAATTCCCCAAGCATTCAACACTACCCACCCCAGGATGGATTGCTCCCGCGACCATTCTGGCATAGTCCTCACGAAAATCACCCTCAAAATAACTACCCTCAAAATAACTACCCTCAAAATAACTACCCCCATAAAAATCGCCCTCACAAAACATCCCCCATAAGAACTACCCACCGAGGAATACCCCTCCAAGGTATCCTCGAGACCCTGAAATTAACGGAATATGGCGGGATGATGTTGAGGATATCTATGTCATCCCGGGGAAGGAAAAGCGGACGAAAGAAATCGGACATCTCACCCGGTTCGGACGTCCCTATCAGAATCCGAACAATCCAACGGATCCAACGGTCGTTCCAACAACGAATGACCAAATCGTCCCGGAAGTGGACACTCAACCAAAGGCTCCTGAGAACTCAATCCTAAAACAGCTCCAGAAAGCAAAAGCCGAAATCTCAATTTGGCAGCTGATCGCAACGTCTTTTGAGCATCGACAGGCCTTGCTACAGGCCTTGGGAAAATTAACCGTGCCCTCCACCTCCTCCCTAGAAGAAATAGTGGCACACATGACGAGAGACGCCCCTGATTTGAGTAACCCGGTCGTCTTCTCCGACGATGATATTCCCCTGTTCGGAGCCAATCATAACCTGGCCCTGTACATCACCGTACAATGCCTCCAGAAAAATATACCAATGATCCTCGTGGATGACGGTTCCGCCGTGAATGTCATTCCTCTCAAAACTGTCCACAGGCTGGGTATTAAGGAATCTGATTTAATCCCAACGAATCAAGGAGTACGCGCCTACGACGGCACTCGTCGTAAGGTCGCTGGGCTAGTCACTTTGACCGTCGCAACCGGGCCACTAGAAAGACAAACCAGTTTTCAAGTGGTCGACATCGACGCGTCCTTCAACATGCTCCTGGGACGTCCCTGGATTCACGCCGTCAAGACGGTCACATCAACGCTCCACCAAAAGATCAGGGTCCCCTTCAACGGGAAAACGATCACGATCCCTGCTTCCCCAATCAAAGCAGTTATGAGAAGAGGGGTGGCCTCCCAAGCCATTGAGGAGGACGACAATGAAATATGGGGTTTCCAAGCCGTGAACGCCATAACTGATGAATTGACAACCTCTGAGGGTGACCCGTTCGCCAACCTCACGATCAACCGTATCATGATGCGTCAGGGTTATTTCCCGGGTTTGCCGCTCAATCCACTAAAGGACCCATTGCCTCCCTTGAAACAGGCTAAGGTCCCCAACATTCCCTTTGGACTGGGGTACGAACCTACTAACAAGGATATCCGGGAGATGAACCTCCTAATCCGAAAACGCAAGAAGCACGGAGTTATCCTCCGTCCCTACCACCTGACTCTCAACGGGTACTTTATCCCCGAGGGAGAGTCTGAGCTCTACCACGGCTTTCCGGAGCCAATCTATGACTCTGTGGCAAAGGCTGGATACCCGGGAGTGGAAGTCTTCCAGGACTCCTACTTTATCCCCGACAACATCGAAGCTGCATCAACTGAGTCCAAATCGTCACCGTGCCTTGACGGACAAGCTGTCACACTCCTATTTGGGGAAGATAACGTCAAACACCTCGACTATGAGGACATCATCAACATCGCCCTGAAAGACAATCAATTTGACCCAACCGCCTTGATCTCCGATACTGACCCGGAGAAAGCTACCCAGGGCTGGAGGAAAACCATCAAGTGGACCGATCGCCAGGGCCGCATTCTCAAGATAACAACTGGAGAAGGCCCTATGTTCAAGGAGAGAAGTGAAGGAGGATCTGAGTCTGAGTCTGAGTCGGAGTCAGAGTCTGTCAAAGCTCCCAACACTCCTAATGTCCCAGTCAAGGTCCCTTTCCCACTGTTTTATCACAAAGTCGTGGCGGATTCAGAGGCTGAGTCTACTAAGGTCACCTCCACTCCCATGAAAGGTGACAACCTGGAGCCTGTTCCAGGGGCCACTTACTCTGTCGTGTCGCCTCTGACTGACCACGAGATGTCTGTCCTTTCCGAGCTTTTCGCTCGTGTCAACTTAATGAACGCTAAGTTTGCTTATGACTCGTCTCAATTTAACTGCAATGCAATTCCGAATGATTATGAGGAATTTGACTTGAGTGACTACCCACCTCACTTAGCCAAAGAACTTGACAAGCGGGAAACCAGAACCCCCATCATTGAGGAAACCGAGCCTATTAACGTAGGAACCGACAATACACCTCAAGAACTTAGGATAGGGGCAACCCTGGACCCCTCGGAAAGACAACAGTTCATTGACCTCCTCCACGAATATAAGGACGTATTCGCCTGGTCTTACAGAGACATGCCTGGGATTGATAAATTGCAGAGCATCGGATACCCATTAAACCCGGGGCTAAACCTGTGAAACAGAAGCTACGCCGGATGCGTCCGGAATGGGCCCTAAAAATCAAGGAAGAGGTGGACAAACAGTTCAAGGCTGGGTTCATCAAAGTGTCTGAATACTCGGATTGGGTGGCCAACATTGTGCCCGTGCCAAAGAAAGACGGAAGAATTCGGGTTTGCGTCTACTTCAGGGATCTGAACAAGGCAAGTCCAAAAGACGACTTCCCTTTGCCACATGTTGACATTCTGGTGGACAACACTGCCGAACATGCTCTCCTATCATTCATGGACGGGTATGCCGGGTACAACCAGATTAAAATGGCTGAGGAAGACATGCACAAAACTGCGTTCACTACACAGTGGGGTACATATTGCTACACGGTCATGCTTTTCGGCCTCATCAACGCCGGAGCAACCTATCAAAGAACCGTTACCACTCTCCTACATGATATGATGCACAAGGAGGTAGAGGTATATGTCGATGACATGATCGTCAAATCGAAAGAACGGGACGGCCACATCAATGCCCTCCGGAAATTCTTCGCTCGTCTGCGGAAATATAACATGAGACTAAATCCTCATAAGTGTGCATTCGGGGTCACCTCCAGAAAACTCTTGGGACACGTCGTCAGCAAAAGAGGCATTGAGATTGATCCAACCAAAATCAAAGCCCTTCAACAAATGCCTCGGCCTAGGAACGAGAAGGAGATTCGGGGATTTCTCGGTCAGGTTCAATACATCAGCCGGTTCATTGCCAAGCTCACTATGATCTGTGAACCGATATTCAAAAAGCTTTGCGCCTCCGATCACACCGATTGGGACAACGACTGTCAGAAGGCGTTCGACAGGATAAAGGAGATCCTATCCAAACCTCCTGTCCTCATGCCACCTCAACCGGGGATTCCTCTATCCCTATACCTGACTGTTACCAACACAGCCATGGGAACAATGCTAGCACAAACAGTTGGCAACGAGGAGCGAGCCATCTACTACATCAGCAAAAAGTTCATTGAATACGAGACGAGGTATACCCAACTGGAGAAGACATGCCTTGCCCTAGTATGGTCAACAAAGAAGCTGCGGCATTACATACTCAGCTACACGGTCCACATCTACTCCAAGATGGACCCGGTTAAATACATCTTCGAAAAACCCGTACTAAACGGAAGGCTGTCTAGATGGACACTCATGCTGTCCGAATTTGATCTCAAGTTTGTACCCCTCAAGGTTATCAAGGGAAGAGCAGTTGCCGATTTCCTAGCAGAAAATCCCGTAAACGAGGATCCAACGACCGACACATGGTCACTTCCTGACGAAGACATCCTTAGTGCCGACTCGGACGCATGGGACCTATACTTTGATGGTGCATCTAATCTGAGAGGCTTCGGGGTAGGAATCCTTCTAATATCACCAGAGGGAGAACATGTTCCGATCTCGGTCAAGCTGGACTTCGCCGTCACCAACAATGCCGCTGAATATGAAGCATGTCTCATCGGCCTACAAGCGGCCATCACACTTGGCATCAAGAGATTGAGGGTCCATGGCGATTCCTCACTCATCATCAATCAGGTATCCGGATCATGGAAAATCCGATCGGACAGCTTAGCTCCCTACCGAGCAAAGATCAATCAAGAGGCCGAGTTCTTCGACCAAGTCGACTACTTCCACTTGCCGCGAGAGGAAAATCAATTTGCTGATGCCCTAGCAAAACATGCCGCACTCGTCAACATACCTGACGACATGACATCGATGCCCCTATGTGTCGAGAGAAGGAGCGAGCCAGCTCACATTTGTGCCATTATCGATGACGAGGAAAACCATGATGAACCTTGGTACCAAGCCATCCTCAATTACAAAACCAAAAACGAATTTCCTCCCAACTCTGATCAAAGAGGACAAAGAGCCATCCGTTTACTCGCATCACAATTCGTGATAAACCAAAATCAACTCTACAAAAGAACACCCCAAGGAATTCTCTTCCTTTGCATTGACCATCACAAAGCCAAGAAAGTCATGGGAGAGGTTCACGACGGAGAATGTGGCCCTCAGATGAGTGCAATGATGCTTACACGGAAAATCATGCGGCTAGGTTACTACTGGACCACCATGGAGGACGATTGCCGTAACTACGTCAAACATTGCCATAATTGCCAAATCTTCGCCAACATACAACACATACCACCATCCCTTTTATACACCATGACATCACCCTGGCCATTCTCAATCTGGGGCATCGACATCATCGGGAAAGTCAACCCGATAGGCACCAAGGGGCATTGCTTCGTCCTCGTCGCCATCGACTACTTCACCAAATGGGTGGAAGCACAGTCATATGGAGTCTTGACCACCAAACAAGTGGCCAAGTTCATTCAAAACAACATCATCTGCCGATATGGGGTACCCCACGAAATCATCAGCGATCAAGGCTCTCACTTCCGGACGGAAACTCAAGCTTTGCTAGACAAATACAAGATCAAACGACATCGATCATCCCCTTACCGTCCCCAAACTAACGGAGCGGTGGAGGCAGCGAACAAAACTCTTGTTACCATTATCAAGAAAATGCAAGACAACTACCGCGATTGGCCGAGCAAACTCCCATTCGCACTCTGGGGATACCGAACCTCCATCCGAACACCGACAGGCACCACACCCTTCTACCTAGCATACGATATGGAGGTGGTTCAACCGGTAGAGTTAGAGGTCCCATCTCTACGCATCCTACTAGAGAGTCAAGTCCCTGAGGCGGAATGGACCCGTCGAAGGTACGAACAACTCACTCTCCTAGACGAACGGCGACTCAACGCCTTGCACAACGTCCAACTATATCAACGACGTACAACGGACATTCAACAAGAAGGTCAAACCCAGAAACATCCAGGAGGGCGACTTGGTCCTCAAGTCAGTTCGAGCACCGTTACCCGTCGATCCGAGGGGAAAATTCAAACCCAACTGGGCCGGGCCATACCAGGTCAAGAAAATACTTTCGGGGGGCGCAGTGAGACTGAGTGACCTAGACGGGGACGACTTTACAAACCCGACCAACCTAGACCAACTCAAGAAGTACTACCCTTGAACCCTAGCAACCGACAACCTAGCCTAGTTTTCCAACTAGCAACACCTCAACCCTTTTCAAGTCAAGTTCCTCAATATGTTCTGATTTGAAATTGCATGTTTTATCGAGTCTAAGCTGCGGCACCTTGCCCGTTTCGAATGTCCTTTGATCCGTCAAAGGCAACGTCCATTTGCACTACAAAAACAAACCCCCTGAACTACGAGCATGGTTTGATTTCACCTCTTCAGGTGAATACGTAGGCAGTCCCTCTTATGCCTGAGGGATACAACCACAAAACCCATATCAAATTCACAAAACATTTCGAACTACGATCATGGTTTGATTTCACCTCTCCCGGTGAATACGTAGGCAGTCCTTTCTTACACAAGGAGGATACAACCATTCCCACAATCAAAAATATCTCAAAAAAGGAAGGGAAAACCATTCCCTTTCCCACCAAAATACAAAAATGAGCCTTTCTCCCTTTCCACAAAATACCACTTTCCCAAGTGCAAATGTTTAGGACGATTCAAATCGAATTGCCTTTACCAAATGGATGGAAGAAACAAGCGTTCACAATTTTCGACACGAGCAATCCTCTTATTTAATTAATAATGGGAGGGATTACAATTTCAACAACAAATAAAGCTCGACGAGTCTACAACTTGTCGAAGCTAAGGTGTCAACTAACACACCTCACATAGTAAAACTAGCACAAAACACACAATAACTAGCTAGTACAACATAATAAAAACTCACAACAATAATACAACATAATAATAAAGTGGGTAATAGAGGTCTTCACTCTTCCATTCTACCCTTGCCTTTTCCCTCGGGGAACATCTTCCCCTTGTTCTTCTTGTTGGCCCGCCTAGCATGGACTTCCTCCTCGGAACGGATCCTCAACGGATCTAAGACGGCGATGGCCTCCGGTCTAGCACAAGACCCCATGTTCGACCCAAGACGAGCCAATGCACGGCCCACCATATTCTTGGGGCCGGAACTCCTCCTCTTCGGTGGTCTCATCACATCAGGAGTAGCTCCATCAACGTACTCCTCAAAGAAGGCACGGTTGGCCTTGCCAACCTCTCGATACTTCAAATCGACAACCTCGTCCTTACGAAATTTGGATCTCTCTTCCAAGGACGGAGCGCGTGACCACTTGACATAAGCGGGAGTCACCCATGTCGTGGCAACGGGGTTTGGCACCTCCCAAAGTGGCCGAGTGGCCCACCACCTTTCAAAGAATTCCACAAGCTCAGAGTTCCGGAAAACATTCTCTTGGGCAAGAGTATCTTGAGCGGGCACCTTTTGTTGACGCCCCATCTTCCTCATGAGCCTTTCGGGATATATGAAGGAAACAACCTTCAAGCCCACCACCATCAAAGAACGAGGACTAGCACCCGAAGCGGGCAACCCCGTGAAGGACCTCAAGTGCCACCACGGCAACACCCAACGGATATGAGGACCACCCTCCTCCGCCAATCTTGCGGCCCAATAAGCCTCGGTGGAAGCGAAACTATCCGGGTACAACTTCTTTCTCATGGTATGATGACGGAAGGAGTAAGAAGAAGAATCAACCGGAGGCTCTACATACCTTAGCCTCTCCAATAGCCACACTTAGAGGACCCTTGGCGATCCAAAAGAGGGAGCTTCTCCACAAGAGCTTTCCTTGTCCAAAGCTTGGATAATCTCTCCAAGCACCAACCATGATGGATCTCTACCATGCTCCATTTGCTCAATCACATGGATAAGGGTCATGCTACCATGACATCTTGGCCCCTCCTTCTTCAAGACATCAACAAAGAGGTACACATGGACAAGGCAAAATGCAAGAGCCCTTCTCCTAGCAACCTCCGAGACATTAGCATCTAACCGATTCGAGAAGATGTTGATAAGAGCCAACATATCCACACCATGTGGAGCAAGAAGAAAGTTGATTTGGCTTGTTGATAAGCCCAACATGGAACGGAATTTCTCCTTGTAGCACAACCGAGTCGGAGGAAGCACCGGAGCACAACCCGGCCACCCACCAATGACTCCAACTTCTTCGGCAAGAGGACAAATTTCACCTTTCGGGAAAACGAAAACATGATGTTTCGAATCCCAAAACCGAGAACATGCTTCAAGAAACGAAGGTTGCACCTTGACTTGACGAAGCACCAACAATTGACCAACTCCCATGCAATCTAGTTGATACTTTTCAGGAGGTGACAAATCCCGGCACCATTGTCGCAATGCGTTCTCAAAAGCATCCATGAAATATTTTTGTGGAAGAAGAAGAGGTTTTGTAGAGATGTTTTCGTGTTTCGGATGATGAAACAATGAAGCGCAAACGTCCCTATTTATACAAAATGATCAGCGCATTTTTCAGAAAAAGGGGAGAGCCGGCTTCCATCGCCGAGCTGCTCGCGCCTCTTTGGACCTTCCCGGGATTCTTTTGTTGACTTGTCTCTTTCAACATGTGTTTTCTCCTGACACCTCAAACCTCCCGCCAGGAACCTCGCGCCTCTTCGGGATGATCCGGGAAATTTTGTGTTTCCTCACACTCACATTTCCTTGTTTTCGCGTTTTACGAAATCCGACACGGTTTCCATGACGCAGCTTTAAACATACGGATTTTTCTTTCTTTTTTTAAAGGGGGGAAGGGCTAGTCGCCCCGATCCGCGATGGATCGTTTCCATGTCAGTCGAATTCCGAAATTTTTTCGCTTTTTCGCAATTTTCCGGCAAAAATAAAAATCGAAAATTGAAAACACGACATCAATTTTCCTCAAAAATTCAAGCACTCACAAATTCGAGTCTTGACCTCAAAAAGCAAATGTACTCGCAAAAATCCTTTTCTAAAATTCTTTCCTGACGGTTCGAGTTTGAATTTTTCGAGTCAATTTCAATAATTTCGATGCAATTTAATTCACGACACGAGTTAATTGCTCAAATTTTCAAATCAACTCCTTTTGAATTCCGAACGTGACGATTTGTCACGGAATTTTCAAAATTCATTTCAAAATTTCAATTTTAACTTCAAGTCATCTTGGTTGATTTTGGTTTTCGATCAAATGCTTTACGTGTTTTCAATCAAATGCTTCTACGTGTTTACGTTTATGCGTATGTGCTATCTGTTGCCTGTTTTCTACAGTAACGATGCAGGAACCAGTGCAAGGCAACAAAAGGAGAACCAACAGCCGACAGCGCTCCTCCGAAACACAACACAAAAAGAAGCCAAAAATCACAAAATAAACTACAATCCAAAAACACATATATACAAACCGCCTCACGCAAAATGTAAATATGTACAGACAAGGGTCCAAGACACGGACAAGCTACAACAGCTACTCGGCGTCTCCCGTCGGACCAGTCCTGGTCTCACTAGGAGTCGCCGCCAACGCAGACACCACCACCAGCTCAGACTCCCTCTCCGGGGAACTCTCCAGCGTCTCACGCTCCATCTCGACGTGGAGCTCCTCCGCTGCAGCCAACAGAGCCCTGAGGGAAGCAATCTTCGCGTCTCGACTCCGCAGCTCGTCATCACGACGCCTCAACTCCTGGTCTCGACGGGTAATCCCCAACCCCTGGGCCTTGATCGTTGACCTGGCTGCCTCCAACTCAGCACGGACCCGAGCAAGCTCCGCCGGATCCGCAGTGCCCTACAAAACACAATAACAGATCCTCAAGATCTAAAAACGTGAAATACAACACCAAATACACAAAAACAACGCACAAAACGTACCTGAGAAAGCCGAGCCTCCCTAGTAGCCAGGTCACCAGCAAGCGCCCTCCAGCGGTTAGCCATCCGCCACAAGTTCTGGTGACTAACAGTTGTCACCTACAAAATAAAAATGTCCTTCAATACAATGTAAGGCAAAGTATAATTGGAGAAAGTGTTCAAGTCAGGAACTCACCCTCAGAACAATCAACCTCCACTCCATGCCGGCATCGGTCACCTCGGCCATCGCGGGCTCCGATAAGCGCAACTGAAGCTCCTCGCCACCCGGCCCCTGAAATGTGGTCTCCGTCGGGAAAGCTGGGGGCTGAGTCCTCATCAGCGGGTCGACTCCCTGCCATTTGGATCCACATCAAAGATGACAAACCCTCCTATCAAGAGAGGCAATGAAAACAAAAGAAAAGAGGAAAACATACCTCGATCGGGTACCAAGCAAGCCTCGACAACCGGAAGGTGTCGTAGTCGGCGTCCCGCAGAAACAGCTCCTTACCTCCCCGACCGTGAAGGTGCTCCTCAACCTCATCAGGAGTCGACTCCTGGAACAACACCCTAGGCGGGTCAACCGACACGACGAAAGTCTCGGTAATGCACTGGCGAACTAGACGCTCGCCCAAGTACCAAACCGGCTCAATCGCCGTCTCCAAGTACAGACGCAGGGAGCTGCGAGGTCGCAAACGCTCCCTGATGGCAGCCGGCACATCCGTGTAGTGCTCCCAAGGCCGCCCAACAAACTGCATTCGAAACAAAGCTACTCAGCTAACTGGGGGCTTCATAAGCTACCTAATCATCTTATCTCTATCTACTTCTATAAAGGAGAAGGGAAAGAGAGCAGAAACTTACATCAGCAACCCGAAGCTTGTTCACGCGACGCCTGCAGTCCTGGTAAGTCGACTTAGTCGACTTCTTCCGAGCCACCGTCCAACCCCTCCCAGAAGGGTAAGCCGAGGGAACACCGTCTGTAGTCCCCGGACGCATAGGAGTGAAGTAAGCATACAACCAAGCCTGTAATCAAACACAGCAAACACAAATTAGCCAATTTCTCAAAATTGCCAAAGTCAAAATCAAAATCAAACTAAAAAACAACCACCACAAAAAACGCTCGTACCTCAAAGATGAGGCCGGGACCAACTAGAGCAGGAGCACTACCCGCTCCCACTGTCTCCGGACGCACCGCCGCGTGCAAGTACCAGGTGAAGCTCGCCAAAGCCGGCGTAACCCAGTCAAACCGACCCAAAGTGTCAAGGTCGGTGAGGAGAGGAAGCACCTTGGTCGACAAGCGCTCGCCCTTGTCGCCAAAGTACGTGGCACCCAAGAAGTACCACAACCACGGCCGCGCCTCCTTCGCGTCGGCCACAGCCTCTGCCTCCCGGGCTCGCCAACGGCGCCGGAGCAACACCTGCCACCCTCTCAGTGAAGTGGTCCTTCACGTACGAACTCGCAATCAGGTACGGAGTGACGTCGGAAGGCTCCGGCAAAGCAGTACCGATCAAAGCAGTGACCGCAGGAGAGGACACTCTCTCCGATGTCGCGGTAAACTCAATGGGCAGCTCGCCGCAGGGAAGGCCGGATACCATGGCGAAATCCTCTAAAGTCACTGATACGGTCGTTTCGTACCAAAAATAAATACCTAAGTTACTACTAACAGAAGTCAGCGGTAAGTAGGGTCGATCTCCACAGGGAGGCTAAGTTGTTATCTATCTGTTTAATTCGGTCTGTCAGGGTGTCACAGAAATGGGGGTTGAATTGATTGTTGAACTAAACTAATAGGCGAAAGAGAAATGAATGTAAGAAATTAACAGAAAGAGAAGGTAAATATGCTAGGAGTCGGTCCACCGTGGCAGCTATACTATCGGGAATACTGAGGCGATTAGACTATTGATAAGAAGAGCTATGGTCGTCACCTTTCGGTCCTTAAACCGCCCTAGAGCGTAAATAGCTTAGCTTTCTCCCTCACTACAATACCCTATTGTAACTAAGCAAGCCTTCCCTTCCAATCTTTCGATCCAGGTCGGGGTTAACTAGATTTATTGGTCTCCTGCATGCATTCATTCGACCTGATAACAATTAAATTGCCTAATACAATTCTTATCGCAAGGCTAATCTATTCAAGTCAATTATAACATGTTGCTACCACGGCTTCCCTAATCCTAACATACTAAGGAGAATTAGCTAGACATGGAAATAAGGGAAACAAGAATAAAAGAAATAAGAACAATAAACATTAAATTAAAAAGAGAGAAGGGAAGAAAGAATTACTAGATTAAAAGATCCGGAAATGAAGAATAAAAGTAACAGTGTATCGAACAGTAACCAAATAAGGGGGAGAAGAGAAGAGAATGAGAGAGAGTACAAATGTCGTCCTCAGCTTCCTATTTATAAGAAAATAGGATTAGCTAAACCTAATTGACGGAAAATAACTAAAAAGCCCAGCCCGTAGCAAAATCCACTCGATCGAGTGGAATAAAACCACTCGATCGAGCAAACCTAGCCAGAAACTGCTCGATCGACCAAGAATAGAGCTCGATCGAGTAAAGGCATAAAAAGAACTGGTCGATCGACTAGATTAAGTGCTCGATCGACTGATTATTCATCCTAAAACCACTCGATCGACTAGAAAAGCACTCGATCGAGTGAATCTTGACTTCAGCAGCTCATAATTCACGTTAGTTTGACTTTGACTTGTCCTTTTAGCTCCCGAAACAGCTTTACGCATCCCAAGACAGCTATAATTCCCGCTCCAAATCTACCTTTCCTCCAAATGCATGTAAAACGGACGGCAAATGGCCTGATTTCACTACTTTATGGTCCATTCCTGCAATTAAGACAAAATACACCAAAGTAGCATATACGGGGCATTTCGTAGCATAAAACCACGATAAAAGCATAGAAATACGTGCATAAAATAGGCTAAAAAGACTATATAAAATGCACGTATCAAATCTCCCCAAACCAAACCTTCACTCGTCCTCGAGTAAACTAAAATGCAACTAATGGAACGGAAAAGATAACTCAGAGCTAGCTACAAATGCCCACTTAAGCCAATTTAATGCAAACAAACTAACTCTTATAGCAAACAGTCAAATGCAAACGAGTTATAAGATGTTTATAATAAAGCTGAACCGTCGACCTTGCAAGACCTTAAACAATGGACTCTCACGGATCACTCTTCTCTCATGAAGCAAAGGGTGAACATATATATGTAAAAGAGAGAAAGAAGAATAGTCGCTCACCTAGACTACGACCCACATAAACATGCATGCAACTAATATGATAGACAATTCTAATTACCAAACATACATTCCAACCAAACAAGGTCCTGTCACAGCCGAGGGCTTACAAAAATATGGTAAAGTGAGGCAATGGGTAAGAAAAGGCAAAACATGTATGGGAATGCGGAGGTATAGGCGGCCAAGCTAGTACCTAAACAAAACCATATATCGACATCCGTTTCCAACTCAATTATGAATAAAATACAATGCCCTTCATTTGGCATAAAATCTCACCAACCAAACTGAACTAACTCCTCAAAAGATATAGATAAAGCATAGGAGTGAAACCGACTAACAAACAACATCTTTTCTTTTTTTTTCTTTTTCTATTTCTATTTTTTCGGTTTCTCTATCTTCTTTTTTTTTTCGAAATCTTTTTTCATTTTTCACGTTTTTTTTTTCTTTTTCATCATCCTCCTTTTCTTCATAAGTTGCCAACTCTGAATCAATAGATGCAAGCCAAACTTGATACAATAGACAATATACCGCAGAACAATCTAAACTAGCTTGACAAGGCAGGCTGAATTTGGAATGTAGCTAAGGGTCAACAGGCAAATTTGGCTAATGTGGAGTTAAATGGGTAAAAATGAAAGAAAAGGGGAAATGTAAGCACCTCCCTGCATGTGACACCAGCCACTAACCCGAATGTATGACGGCAAAAAGCAATTGAATCTCATATATGTGCAAATTAATGAACATGTTATGCGAGGAGTAACTACTCACAATCCTACATGAAACTGGTCACAAATGACACCAGTTTATAAGGCTCTAAATCTTAGAAATTATAAGTAGGTTGCCAAAATTTCAGGTCAAGTCTATTCGTTCAGCTAAATTAAACATTAACTCGTAGATATGCAATAAGACAAAGCTAAAAGATAACAGTCTAATGTAAGGCTTAAGCAAAAAGACGAATAATAGAGCATTTTTCATCACTGAAATCCACCGTTCCGACTCAACCCATATGCTAAAATAAACATGAAATTTTTTTTTTTGAATTTTATCAATTTTTCAATTTTTATGAAATTTCTGAATTTTTATAGAAATAAACAACAATGCAATACGAAAATTAAACGTGATAACTGAAATGCAATAAAAAATAATATGCAGACACAGATATGGATGCATAACCTCCCCAAACCAAACCGTACAATGCCCTCATTGTACCAAAACATGGAAAGGAAATGCAAACTGAAAGAGAAAGAGAGTAAATGCGGAAAACTCACAAGATAGCGCGAATAAAGGGACCTCCCCAAACCGACCATGAACATGGGAGGTTGCTAAAGGCCCGGAAAACCGTCTCAGGAAGCTAATCCAAGTCAAAAACGTGAAAGGGCATCCAAAAACTACTCGATCGAGGAGAATAGCAGTCGATCGAGTGGTTTGTCTTTTTGCAGGTGGCCGATCGAGTAGATTAATCACTCGATCGAGTGAATTCATCAGCAATAGTGCTCGATCGAGTAGAATGACTACTCGATCGAGTGATCCTCGGTGTAATTCCTGCAAAACGCAATAAAAACAGCCCGCAACTAACAAAAACAAGCTTAACTGAGACCGTCTATGGTATAAAAACCATTTATTACAACTTAAAATAAAATGCAAAATAAAATTATCCGGGTTGCCTCCCGGGTAGCGCTAGCTTCATTTAGGTCCCAGCTCGACCTTCTTTTCTTCGAGCTCTCTAATAGCTACAATCAGAACAGCTCAAAGCGCGCAGCATCAAATCATACATCTGCGCATGTGCTACACAAAAGCATAAGTAGCACCATAGTGGAACAAAAGTATAGGAATTAAAAATGTTTAACCGTTTAAGTTTAACAAATTTCCTATGGGAGCTCCTAAATTTATCCACATAATAGAGGAGCGCGGGAGCAATTGTCAATAGAGTAGGGTATCGTTTCGGATTAGCAATTTTGATATGATAAGTACGGTGAAAGGCAGTTAAATTATACGTCCACATGGGAGGGGGTATGGCATTAAAAGAATTAGCACGAATCAAACGAGGTAGTGTACTTTGAATAACAATAATAAAATTATCGCTAATTACCTCAGGTAAGTTGCTCTCAATGGAATCAGTGACAAAAGAATGTAATACCTCATCCGTGCTAGGAGCAAATACCGACTAAATTTTGTCCCTTCGTCGCCCTCAGTGGAATTCAGCCCATAAATCTCAGCTTCAAGTGTATCCAACTCGGCTTCGAATAAGGGTGGCTCACCGTAACCGTCATCATCGTCAAAATCGTCGCCTAAGACGAACCCAACTATCATATCATTGCTCTTGCTGGCCAAATCAGTCTTACTCGATCGACTACTTCCCTCCCGCATTTCACTCGATCGAGCAACAAAATCACTCGATCGAGAACTATCCTCCTGCATTTTACTCGATCGAGTAGAGATATTGGTCGATCGAGGACTTTCTTCTGGAAATTCACTCGATCGACTACTTTTAGTTACTCGATCGAGTGATTCTTCTTGCATAGGGCTGAAATCTTCGTGTGGGGTGGTGAAATGTCATAGAAACTCGTCGTCGGAGTCATAAAAGTCATTCTCAGCATTGGGCAACACGGTTTCTTCATGGGAGAAACCGCTCTCAGCAAGGTATACCTCTTCTGGTTGCCCATTGTCCGACTCAGCTGCTCACTGAGCTATTTGTGACTCCAGCTCAAGGATTCGAGCGTCCATATGTCTGTCACTCTCTTGCACTTGGGATACAAGCGTCCCCATTAAATATGTCAGCTCCGCGATCTCTTCTATCTCTATCTCAGCTGCTAACTGAGCAACTACAGACTCGAGCTCATCAACTCGCGAGACATATTCTTGCGCTTGGAATGCAAGTGTCTCCATCAAGGATTTCAGCTCCGCAAATTCTTCTTCTCGTATATCGGGAGGATCTCGTTGCGGTGGCCATTGATAGGGTGGATGTGGCGGCACAACTACGGTTTGCATTGCGCTCAAGAAGAGTACCACATCCCCAAGATTTCTTCCTTTCCCAACTAGCAGGTTTTTCAGCTTGGGCTTCAAACTGAGCAATTAGTCGGGAGACAGATGTCATCTTGGCAAGAGGGATCGAAGGTACTCAAGCCTTCCCTTCTATAATCTCCCTCAGTAGCCTGTCTAATAAACCTGTAGGCCTATCAAAACAGCACTAAAGAAAAAGATAAGAACGGCCTCAAGGTACTTAGTCTTCCCTTGAGGCGAAATGACAAACAAAATAAAACAGATAAAAAGCGTCGCCTCCCCGGCAACGGCGCCAAAATTTGATACGGTCGTTTCGTACCAAAAATAAATACCTAAGTTACTACTAACAGAAGTCAGCGGTAAGTAGGGTCGATCTCCACAGGGAGGCTAAGTTGCTATCTATCTGTTTAATTCGGTCTGTCAGGGTGTCACAGAAATGGGGGTTGAATTGATTGTTGAACTAAACTAATAGGCGAAAGAGAAATGAATGTAAGAAATTAACAGAAAGAGAAGGTAAATATGCTAGGAGTCGGTCCACCGTGGCAGCTATACTATCGGGAATACTGAGGCGATTAGACTATTGATAAGAAGAGCTATGGTCGTCACCTTTCGGTCCTTAAACCGCCCTAGAGCGTAAATAGCTTAGCTTTCTCCCTCACTACAATACCCTATTGTAACTAAGCAAGCCTTCCCTTCCAATCTTTCGATCCAGGTCGGGGTTAACTAGATTTATTGGTCTCCTGCATGCATTCATTCGACCTGATAACAATTAAATTGCCTAATACAATTCTTATCGCAAGGCTAATCTATTCAAGTCAATTATAACATGTTGCTACCACGGCTTCCCTAATCCTAACATACTAAGGAGAATTAGCTAGACATGGAAATAAGGGAAACAAGAATAAAAGAAATAAGAACAATAAACATTAAATTAAAAAGAGAGAAGGGAAGAAAGAATTACTAGATTAAAAGATCCGGAAATGAAGAATAAAAGTAACAGTGTATCGAACAGTAACCAAGTAAGGGGGAGAAGAGAAGAGAATGAGAGAGAGTACAAATGTCGTCCTCAGCTTCCTATTTATAAGAAAATAGGATTAGCTAAACCTAATTGACGGAAAATAACTAAAAAGCCCAGCCCGTAGCAAAATCCACTCGATCGAGTGGAATAAAACCACTCGATCGAGCAAACCTAGCCAGAAACTGCTCGATCGACCAAGAATAGAGCTCGATCGAGTAAAGGCGCAAAAAGAACTGGTCGATCGACTAGATTAAGTGCTCGATCGACTGATTATTCATCCTAAAACCACTCGATCGACTAGAAAAGCACTTGATCGAGTGAATCTTGACTTCAGCAGCTCATAATTCACGTTAGTTTGACTTTGACTTGTCCTTTTAGCTCCCGAAACAGCTTCACGCATCCCAAGACAGCTATAATTCCCGCTCCAAATCTACCTTTCCTCCAAATGCATGCAAAACGGACGGCAAATGGCCCGATTTCACTACTTTATGGTCCATTCCTGCAATTAAGACAAAATACACCAAAGTAGCATATACGGGGCATTTCGTAGCATAAAACCACGATAAAAGCATAGAAATACGTGCATAAAATAGGCTAAAAAGACTATATAAAATGCACGTATCAGTCACGCCGACCTCCCCAAACTCCATGTGGAACGACGACGTCGTGTCCCAGTACCGATCCAACATGGCGCGGATCAAACACAGGTTCGCCCTAATCGAGGACCTGTGAATGTCCCGCCAAGCGGCCACCAACGGCCCAAAAGCCGACCTCTCTATCAACGCCCTCGACCCGGCTCGGAGAACGTCGTAAAGACCCAAGCAGGTAGAAAAGCCCGAGAAAGTCCTCATGGTGCCGATCTCCTGAAATCAAAAACAAACAACGTCAGAATGCCTATTTAGGCCTGACACTTCAAAAATGACAAAATTCAACCAGGGAATGTGACTCACCATGCCCTCGTGAGCACGGTAGGAAAGGTGTCGGTCGAGTCGAAGCAACAACTGGCTACCGTCAAAACCCTCGGCCCACTCAGGCGCCGCCCGTAAAAGCAACCCCCGCAGGGCCGTAACTCGCCTGGCTCTCCAGCTCGCGACGTCAGCATCCTCCTCGGCTGTCTCTGCTCTCCGCCTCTTGTGACCGCGAGACTCAACGTGGTGGATAGGGCCCAACTCAACGACCCTGTTGACGTCCCGCAACAACCGCCTAGTCGCCCGAGGACGTCGCTCCCTCGAAGAAACCCTCCTCCCAGAGGTACCAGCCTCGGACCCGCTCTGAGCTCTCCCAGTGACAGTGGCCCCAACAACGGGCACCTCACGCTCCTCGGTGGCCCCCGCGGCCCCAACAGTCTGCTCAGGAGGTCTCTTCTCCTCAGTAACGTCCTCCACAACCACGGCGGGCGTGCTAACCGGAGTACTAACCGGGCCCGACCCGAACAACTCCTCTAGAGTCGCAGCGTTAGACCCAGTCTGTCCCGAACACTCTCCTACAAACAAAAAAGTGTCGGCCGGAATTTCGGCATTATGACGGCGTGAAATGGATAAATCCAAAAACAAAAAAACATAGCCTGCAATACAAAAACAAGGGGCAATCCCGCCCCAAACCATTCACAAAAAAAAAACATAAAAACGACCCGCCCCTCTTTTCAAGCAAAAGACGACTCAAAACCACAAAAACGGCATTTCAAGACCCATACAAGGTCCGCCTACAACCCAAAATACGTTCCCGACACAATGGGGATTTTGCATTCCCGACACAATGGGGATTTTGCATTCCCGACACAATGGGGTATTTCTCTACGGCTCAAAAAGGCAATTCATACGCTAATTTGAGCCCAAACCGGTCAAAATTCAAAAACGACCGCAAAAAGGCAAACGTGATTTTATCACGCCTCAAGGTGACCTAAAATACCAATAAGGTCCATTTCAAGGCAAACTGACTCAATTCAAGCCCAAACAGGCGCTTGTTTTATCAGACGTAAGACCGTCGCAAAAGGCAAAAATCCAATTTTGCCCACAAACATCCAACGAAGGTCCTTAGATGGCAAATACGGGTTTTCCCAACTACAATGCAACCTAGTGGGACCCACTACCCAAGCAAATAAACTTGGCATTGCAAAATGAGGCGGTTTCTCGCCTCACTCACGTTTTTCGAGCATAGGGAGCGGGAACGGGGACCAAAATGCAAACTAAAAGCACCCCTATACTCCTAAACAGGTTTCTAACCTAATGCAAACATCAATTTCACTCGAAATTGGCTCAATCAAAAACGCCCAATTCGATTTTTAGGGCAAAATTTCGCCCTAACTTAATCAAGCTGAAGATCAACAAATTTGAAAGGATTCAAGAGGAAATACATACCTTGAGATGACATTGTTGATAATGGCACAAATAGGGGCAAGCTAGAAGGTCCTTCAATGGCGATTTTGCGGGATTTTGAGGTTGAAGATGAATAATGAATCATCTGCAGCTCAACCTCGCGTCTTTTTAACAGAAAAAAGGGAAGCTGGCTTCCATCGCCAGATGGCTCGCGCCTAAACCAGGCCTCCCCTTTGCTTTTTCAGCGAAATTTGGGCTTTGGCCCAATTTCCACACAACAAATTCGGATTTTCGTTGACGATATTGAATGTCGTCATTTCCTCAAAAACAAACAAAGCCAAATAGTGAAAATTCAAATTCGCTATTTTCAAAACATTTCAAGCAAACGGTGATCAAAACCGCCAACTTCAAAAATAATGGTGAAATAAAATTCGCTATTTTCCTTCAATTTCAAAATAATTGCGAAAATTCAAAATCGCTATTTCCTCAAAATCCGAACGACGGCAATTAAAACCGTCAATTTCAAAAATAATAGCGAAAATTCAAAAACCGCTATTTCTCCAATTTTCAAGCAACAGTGGCACACAAACCATCAATTTCAAAATAATAGTTGGAAATAGAATTCCACTATTTTCACCACATATGTCAACGGCGGCACATAAACCGTCACTTCAATTAATAGTGAAGATTCAAAATTCACTATTTCTATCAAATGTCAACGGCGGCACATAAACCGTCACTTCAATTAATAGTGAAGATTCAAAATTAACTATTTCCATCAAACGTCAACGGCGGCACATAAACCGTCACTTCAAATGAAACAGCAGATTTAAAATTTGCTATTTTCCTTCAAAATTCAAACAAGCGGCGATCAAAACCGCCATCTCAAATTCAAAGAAGAGCGACCAATAGTGAAGATTCCAAATTCACTATTCCTTCAAATACCAGCAGGGGGCTTCCCCGCGGAACCCGCTCATCCCAAAAACAGCGATAGTGAAAATCCATACTCACTATTTCCACAGCGGCATCACGAGTTCGCTACTTTCAAAACAAGCCCATTCGACGCGGCTATTCCCATGGTCCATTAACCGACCATTACCATGGCTGGCGAGCCTTTGTCCGCAAACATTCAAGGACACATCCCGAAGATGCCTCGGGTACATTTTCTTGTTATGGCTGGCGAGCCTTTGTCCGCAAACATCAGGGATACATCCCGAAGATGCCTCGGGTACATTTCCTTGTCATGGTTGGCGAGCCTTTATCCGCACCCCTTCAAGGACACATCCCGAAGATGCCTCGGGTACATTTCCTTGTTATGGCTGGCGATCCTTTGTCCGCAAACATCAAGGATACATCCCGAAGATGCCTCGGGTACATTTCCTTGTCATGGCTGGCGAGCCTTTGTCCGCACCCCTTCAAGGACACATCCCGAAGATGCCTCGGGTACATTTCCTTACCACGGCTGGCGAGCCTTACAATGCATCGTGGCTGGCGAGCCCTCCTCACATACGCACCACAGCTGGCGAGCCTTTATCCGCAAACGCGCAAGGACATATCCGAATATGCCTCAGGTATGACTCCTTCTTATGGCTGGCGAGCCTTTATACGTAGTCTAACGGACTTTAAACGACCCACACGGACAGTCGACAGACTCTAAACTGTTCCCGACGACAGGTCCTTGGCTCGTACCCTCGAGTCGCCTTGGCGTCGCCCTTCCCGACGGCAGGTCCTTGGCCCGAATCCTTTCGAGCCGCCTCGACGTCGCTTGGGTCTTCAGGTTGTAATCTTCGATTGACCTGGGGACTCTACTTTGACTTTCGCCCTGTCCAAGCCTCAGTCAAAGTGGGGGCTCTGTAGATACCCGATGTCGCCGAGACTCCAACAAACACCCGATGATTATCGGACTGCAACATGTTTTGGGATCGCAGCGTTTGATCGACAGTTTGTGTACAACTTTACGTCAGAAAACTTAAAACGATTTCGAAAACAAAACATTTCAAAAATACCTGGAGTGTTTAATGCACGGCGACGGGGTCGCAATGAAACTAACTAGAGTCAAAACCGACACCGGACCAAAAACCGACTCGAAAATTCAAATCCCGACTCCAACAACGAGTCAAACCGAGTCAAACACAAAAACCAAAACATTTCAAACCTTCTATGCTAAGATTTCCCGGATTTATGAATGGTCAAGTACCAAACATATGACTACAAATCCTAGGATAGAACAAATCATGATTGCGTTTGTTGTGAAAGCGACAACACAGCTCGAAGACCCGCAACGTGGCTCGCGCCTCTTTGAGCAGCCCAGGTGGCCACGTCGCTCAAAACTCACACAACCACTCATTCTCCTATAAATACCCCTCAAACGCCACCCATTTGAGACTTACGCGAGTGTCCGCCCCCTCTTTTATCCCTTAAAATTCTCGACTCGACTTCTTAAGTCACAACCCGACGCGTATTTACGACCTACCGATCGTAAATACGAGCCTTACACATTGTTTGGTACCGTCATCGTGCATTAAATCACTTGACCGACCATTTCGACCACTACACCATCACTAAACTTTTAAAACACTCTTTTACTTACCAAAACGGTTTTAAACCGAGTTTTTTCCGATCAAACGAGTTGTTACACTTACGTCGGTCACTCGTCATAACCAAACATGTAAGTATGAGGGTGTAAAAATCCTCTTTTATTATGTATTCATTTGTTTCATGACTCTAACATGCTAAAACATGCATAACATGAACCAAAACATGGAATAAACGAGCCAAAACTGATTTTTGGTCTGAGGCAGAAGCCCCTTAGGTCGCCAACTGGCTCGCGCCTAAATGGGGTACTCAGACCAGAAATCAACCGTGTTTGTTCTCGTCATTTCCCTTAATCCATTTTTCATATTTGTAATCGGTTTTCACCATTTCAAGTATTTTCGAACCATTTTTATTTCATTTCACATGTTTTAACCATAAAGCATTTTTCACCCTTGGTTCTTCATACCATGACGGTTAAATCCGTGTTTCGGTGATAATATTTGGTTAATGACATTTAAAAGGTATTTTAAAGCCTTTTATTTCATTTCTTTACATTTTCAAACAAGTATATTAGTCACCAACACAAAATCGTCCTTGGTTCTACATACCATGCCGGATTTTAACCCGGGTACGATGACGAGTATCGACTAATGACATTCAAATGGACTTAAAACAATTAGTCCAAAATCATTTTCAAAACTATTCATGTCAAGTTTGACAAATCGAACCCGACACCGAATATTATCAAATAATGATGGTTATTCGAGTCCAGTTCTTCAAATCAACAAATGCGGTCTAAACGAACCTTTCAAAACCAAACCGGGTTCAAATACCCATTTTCAACACGTTTTATAACGTTTTCTAAAAGGTCAGAACACGGCACATAAACCGTGGGCTAACCCGCGCCTAAACAGGCTCCCCATTTCTCATTTTCAAAACCAGAGGGAGGCCCCTTACACCGCCGGCTGGCTCGCGCCTCTTATAGCCGTCTGGTACAGAGCCTGTTCCCTTCCGGCATTAGTCTAGGACGATCCCGACTCCGGTTAGCCCGGATATAGGACGGATCAGATGACTATTTGATTATCCAAAACCATATTTGCAAAATGCCTTACTAAGACAAATGGATCATGTTATGCACCCTAAACCTAATACGGTAAATGAATGTCTAATTTCTGTCTTGCATGCAAATCAATCATTAATCCAACTCGACATCTTATACATGATACTTGGATTAAATCAACCGACTTAGAAAGCTCTCACATGTTAGGTTTAAATCATTGGATGCGCATTCATGCATTTAAACCATCTTATCAACTTTTGCATTCAACCAACCAAGATCGATCAGTAGAGGCCGCTAAATGCGGGCGGGATTGGGTGTCTGATTAAAGGGCTTCCCAATACGTACCTTCACCTCTTACTCAGAAACTTTGGATAGTGGACGACCTTATCCAGGGCGTACGAGAGTCATTCTAGAGATAGGATGCTAAAGAGGGACGATTTCCTTATCTTTAGTACCTATGTCAAACGCTGCTTTGTGCTTCTATTTGACCGAGGTATAAAGTGGAATTCGAACGGGTTCCAGGCATCCCACAAATGCTTGGTGGCGACTCCGAACATCTCTAATCGTTTCGAGACCCTTACCGAGACGAAGCCGACCGATCTAAAACGATCCGGTCGAAAGCACCTTTACGCCGCCGAGCGTGGCTTTCAAAAAAGACCGTTGCCATTGTCCACAGATCGGCTGGCCATACGCAGGTGGGCCCATGTCCACAATGTCCCGGTACCTATTTGTGGTTTTTGGTATGTCTGGGCATGTCCCGGTACCCGTGTGGTTGTCGGTATGCCTAGGCGTGTCCCGGTACCGTAGTGGTGGTGGTTTGATAGTATCTCATTCACATTAGTAGTCATGTTGCATGTTCACACTTGAGTAGTGTCATCTTTTGTTTGTCTATTGAAACTGATATTTGTCGTGTCTGTGCTTTGTCACCAGTTTCTCTTGGGGTGGCCTGTGTTGATCCATATGATGTCCTTTGGTCATATGGGAAGTAGGTTAGACACAGGTTGTTTGGATAGTACGCGGGAGACGGGACGAGCTTGATGTGTCACGAGATGTGTATAGTTAGTTAGATGAGTATAGTAGCTACGAGTTGTATTTTATTTATTAGTTAATGGGTTGTAATCGCTAAACTAGTTGTTTATAATACATGTTTTCTTTATCGTATCTCCGATTTACCGCCTCGGGAAACCAAGATGGTAACATCTCCCAATTACCTCGGCCGGGTAAGAAGGGGGTGTTACAAAGTTAGTCACAAGTCTCATCTTTCCTTCTATGTCTTGTGTGTGAATTTTCTTGTAGCATGTCAAGGAACACGAGGAGCAATCGTGGGAGAAATAACCGTCAACCCCAACCTGAACAGGAGGCACCACCCGCCTTTACCCATCCAGGATACCCGGGGTTAGAATTTGAGAGCGAACCCCATAGGAATACCTTCCTAGCCCTCACCGAGAGACGTATGAACGCCACTAGGTGTGTATCGGAGAATGCGTTAGAAGCCTTGGGGATATAGGCGCAAGTTCATGATTTCTTTAGCATGCTTGGAATGGAGGGATTATATAACTTAGCAGAAATAAGCTACCGTACCCGTACCTTAGAATTTTTGAGCTCCTTCCTCTACAATTCAAAAGACTACACCGTGAGCTTCCGACTCAAGAACACCTCCTTTCACCTATTTAGTGATGTCTTTGCGGAGCGGCTAGGTGTAGGAAAAAGGACCTCCCATACCCTTGACAAGGCGAGGACGGAAATGAAAGCCACGAAATACATCAACCTTTACACGGGTAACCACAATACCGACGTTAGTGCCATAAAAATAAATGATGTGGGATACCCCGTTTTGAAAATTTTCCTTCGCCTTTTGACCAACCTCCTTTACGGGAGAAAGGACCCTAGTAAACTCAATTCCTCGGAAGTAATACTTCTAAGCTCTTACCTCAATCCATACTATGAGAGGCGTTTTTACTTTAGCCCCGTGTCTATGGTATGCTTAGCTTTTGAAAGGATGACCAAGTCCGACAAATGCTCCTTTGATTGTGGCGCCCTAGTGACTAGGCTAGCCAAGAACCTCTTGGGTTATGAACCAGGGGCAATTGATAGACCCATGAGTACGGAGGTGCCATACTTCGACATTTCCTACATGAAGGGCATGTTTTGGATCGTGGATAGGAAAGACAAAAAGGGGTACATACTCATGAAGGGTGAACACGGACTTATACATTAAGCTTCCCGCAAACGGGAGATTGCCCGAAACATCCCACCTACCCGAGCTAACACCACCTCGTCCTCCGGCCAGATCCTACCTCATTCCCCAAAGTCTTACTTACACTCTTGATGATGAAGCGGTACGAGGGGAACCAACCCCGCAACTCCTTTTCGATCCCCTTAGGACTTCCCCACATGCCCCATCGTCCTCCTATGTGCCCATACCCTCGCCGCCCTTTGATCACCCTAGACACTCTACTTACGTCCCGTCCTCTTCTTTCATGCACGAGCCTTCACCGCACCATGACCCTCACCGACACTCCACGCACATGCCGTCTTTCACTGGAGGATACAGCCAAACACCGCCGGCTTATGGTTACCAATACCCTATAGCGGGCCTAGTTGAGAGAGTGAACAACTCCTTGGTCCTAAGAGATATGCATGAGTTCACCTATAACCAACGGGTAAGGCCGACCGAATGCCCTAGTTTCTGGTCCGGGTATGGGGACAATTCCGGAGTATTCAAAGCTTATGGTATTCAACCGTCGGATTAGGGTCACATGATTCCTCACGGTGACGGACACTTGCTTGGTCCTTGGGCGGGACCCCACTATACCACCGGGAGTTTCTTTAATGATACGCACCAAAGTGGAGGCTACCAAGAGAATGTGGGTGGTGATTACCAAGGTAATGTGGATAGTTCGTACCAAGAGGAGGTGGGAGGTGTCTCTCACGAGGGTGGGGGCAATGTTTTCTATGGAAGCGGGAGTGGAGGTGGAGTATCTAGTAGGGCACCGGGACTTATGGAGTATCACGGCCGCTATGTCAACGCAATTGTAGAAGATCCAACGATGGATACCTCGGGCGATACAAGAAGTGAAGAGCTTAACACGTGGAGGGAGGAGTCACCCGTAAACAACCAAGGAGCCCTGGTTCGGTGGGTGAAGAAGCTTGGCAAGAGGAGGAAGTCATCTTCTTAGTTTTATCCACTCATGTAGAAACTTGTGTGACCTTGTGTCGGTTGAGTCTCGAACAATTTGCTTTTCTTGCGTTGTAAACTCGGCCATAAGGCCAAAACCTAGTAGATGTTGTATGGTGGGATGATGCTATGATCACCATTGAGACCCTTTTTGCAAGTATGATCGACCATAGGTAAGTTTAGAGACCATGAAAGGCCGGATTTTGGACTATCAGGTAACACTCGGCCGAGTCCCATTTTCACTCGACCGAGTAGCGGTTCGCTCGACCGAGTGTCCCCTCTCACTCGATCGAGTGATCCGAAATCAGACCCTGGGAACTTTCTGTAAGAGCCTGCATTCGACCGAGCGACCCTCTCACTCGACCGAGTGCCACCTCCACTTGACCGAGTAAGTATCCACTCGACCGAGTGGGCCGTTTTGACACTGTTTGGATGGTTTTGAACCAACGTGGATTGAGCACTCCCGTTTTATGACCCTACCGGCCCATAGTAGTTGTGTAAACGTAGAAATCGTTAATGAATGAATTGAAATGAGTTATTTACAATAACTTGTGTCGTTTTGTATGCGGTGGTACAGACACGTTAGTTGATGGATGAGGTCTAACTTGTTTAGTAAGATTTTTAATAATGCGGTAATCAGTAAGCATAAGTGAGAATTATATGAGTCTTATACATGATCGAGTCTCGCGGCATCTAGAGTGAGATGATATGATACAAAGGATAGATAAGAGTACATGCATGATCATGTGAATAAGAGAATCCTTCTTGCAAGTGATCGAGTGGCAAACTTTGGGACGAAGTTCTCTTTTAGGGGGGAGTGAATGTAACATTTAGGAATAAGAAAGAGCATGAGAACATAAAAGAGCACGTACGATAAAGAACTAGGTGTGAGCATTAGCGAGAGAGACGAGTGAATGCTTGAGGAAGAGATATGGAGTGAGGCATGACTCGAATGAGACGTAAGGAAGGGTGAATGATAAGTGAGGGTGAGGCAAACTTCGAGGACGAAGTTCATTTTAAGGAGGGAAGATTGTAATACCCGGCCTTTGTGGGACCCGTACTTAGACCTTGGGACGCGTGAGAAGAAGTTTAGACCGATAAGAGAGCACTCGGAAGGAAAGGATAGCCTTACACTAGACCGTGTGGTGTTGCAGCGGATCGAGTGGGTTTACCCGGTCAAGTGAAAGGTACACTCGACCGAGTGGAGTGCTACTCGACCGAGTGGAGTGCTACTCGGCCGAGTGAGTTCACTCGACCGAGTGGACTCGGCACTCGGTCGAGTGCTGCTGTTTTCAGAAGACGGGATTTAATCCCTCTCTCCCCTAACCCTAAAATCATTTCCACCTTCCTCCTTATCTCTCCAAAGTCCCTCCCCTCTCCCTAAAACCCTCACAAGCACCTTCCACTTGGGATTCAAGCTTGGATTAAAAGATCTACCACCTTCCTTTTCATCTTCTTCACCTAGTAAGTAAAGATCTCTCTTTTTCTAGTCTTTAAATCCTAACTTTTGGGGGAATTTATCATGGGTAATTAATTAGTAATTAGTATGTGTATTTAGGGTAATTAAGGGGTAGTAGTAAGGGGCTTTGTAGTGTATATTAGTATAGGATGTATTGTGATAGTTATTATGTGATTTGTATAGGATGAGACGGTTCTTTAAGACGGTTTCGGTCCAGATTCGAGTAGCTTGAGGAGATTGCTAAAAGGTAGGTTAATCCTACTCGGTTTCAATAATGTTGATGTTGTAGTTAGCTTTGCATAATTAGCACATTTGCATTATAACATGTTTAGTGGTAATTGCATCATTAAGAGGATGATTATGATATGTTGGTTGTGGTTCATGTATTGGTCATTATCATATGTTGGAGGATTTGTTGTTGTTATCGTTGTATTATTGTCGTTGTTGATTTGGAGGCGTAAGACGGTTGGGAGACCGCCTTACGCTTAAGTCGCATCTTGGAGCTTCCCACTTTAAGAGGGATGTGTACATTAATGGCTTGAGTTACGGAGGGACTCGTGTGGTTGAGACACGACGTCTGGCAGAGGATCCGGTTGGCTTCCGGACCCGGTACGTCTGGGCGTGTCTCGGTACCTGTTTGTGGTTGTTGCCTTGTTGGTATGTCTGGACATGTCCTGGGTACCCGTGTGGTTGTCGGTATGCCTGGGCGTATCCCGGTACCATAGTGGTGGTGATTTGATAGTATCTCATTCACATTAGTAGTCATGTTGCATGTTCACACTTGAGTCGTGTCATCTTTTGTTTGTCTATTGAAACTAACGTTTGTTGTGTCTGTGCTTTGTCACATGTCTCTCTTGGGGTGACCTGTGTTGATCCATATGATGTCCTTTGGTCATATGGGGAGCAGGTTAGACACAGGTTGTTAGGATAGTACGCGGGAGACGGGACGAGCTTGATGAGTCACGAGATGTGTATAGTTAGTTAGATGAGTATAGTAGCTACGAGTTGCATTTTATTCATTAGTTAATGGTTTGTAATCGCTAAACTAGTTGTTTATAATAAATGTTTTCTTTATCGTATCTCCGATTTACCGTCTCGGGAAACCGAGACGGCAACATCTCCTAATTACCTCGGCCGGGTAAGAAGGGGGTGTTACAACGACGGATGGGGTAGTCAGACTAGAGAGAGAGGCGAGGGTGGTGACAGGTATCTGGGTGGGGCAGAAATTCTGGGTCGAGGCCTGCTGAGGTCCGTGAGGAAGGGTGGCGGGTCTTGGATGGAGGGGGACGCGGGTGGGTCTCTTCTAGGAGTCTAGGCTATGGTGAGGTGTGTATGTCGGCCAGGGGCGGTGGTGCAGGATATGGAATGTGGTTGTTGGGTGATGGTTGGAATTGAGAGGGCTAATTAAGTGAGAGCAAAATTAAGAAAAGGTTTTGAATTGGAAAGCGAAAAATGGTCAAATATGTTCATAATTGAGTAAATCATGTCCATGAAAGAGTATCACCCTTTTTTAATCGGACAAATAAATATTTATGGTTTTTTTTAAACACTACCGAGTCGAGAAGAGGGTGAAATTGCCCGAATCGATACCACCCGAATAACCATACCCGTATCCGATGCAATGGCCAAACTCAGGCCCGAGTTTGACCTCTAACCCGAATTGGCCTGGTCAATATAACTCG
Organism: Silene latifolia; assembly: GCF_048544455.1. Taxonomy (NCBI): domain Eukaryota; kingdom Viridiplantae; phylum Streptophyta; class Magnoliopsida; order Caryophyllales; family Caryophyllaceae; genus Silene; species Silene latifolia. The sequence continues at coordinate 26,747,635 of NC_133532.1, forward strand.
ACCCAAATCTTTATTATTGCACATTATTCATTATCCCTATATAACTTGATACTAAGAGACCCACAAATGACTCGACTATGTCCGAAGTCTCCCAAAATAACACGACCCAATTTGCACCCGACCCGGTTGACCCATTTGTCACATGCAATGGAGGGTATGAAATGGACAACGGCCTATAAAACGCATGAGTTAGGTCTCTAACCTTTTGTTCATTGCACCAAAATATATTGCCTTATAATTTGCCTGTGTTGTGTATTCACCTTCTGATCCCAACTTGAAAGCTCTCACTACTAATTCATCCAAAATTTTCAAGGTAAATATATCTCGCTTTTTCCTGTAAATGAGTTCTATTATATTCACATTATCATGAACTATTTCATTACTTTTCTATGTTTTCTTGTATTTCCTTGCATTTCATTTGCAAGTTTTGTGCTTTGCCTTTTTTTCCCAATAATTTATAATGTTGGTTCATGAAAATTACGGCTCCTTGTTTATTGTAAGATTATCCCTTATTCTAGGCCGTTGCTAATTGTTTCATTATGTTAAAAAAGGGGAAAATAGAAGACCCATACAGATTTCATAATCATTGGCTATATGATGTGTTTTAATAAGTATTAGAGGGCATAACTCAATATGAAAATATTGGTGGCGGAACTAGAAAATATGGCTAGGGGCTAAAATAGTAAGGTATAACAATAAATGGCAAGGGGGATTCGAACATTGGACTTTAATGTCCTCAACAGGAGCCGAGATTCATCTTAACCACTAGGCACAGACATGTTTGGTAGGTAAGAAGACCACTTTGACAAGCCCTATTTTGTGATTACAAAAAGGCATAAATAATGTTTATTCAAGGTCCAGGATGGCGGTAGTCCCCTATAATCTCCTGACTCGATCACTGCATAAAGTCACAAACATAACAAGTCTTGTTTCGTTCATGTACGCATATTCAGAGAAATTAGTGGTTAATGTTGAAATCGGTTAACCAGCAACCATGAAGGAATTAAGACAGTGATCTGACATTGATTTCTACCAAATCGGGCCAAACCCATATCACAAATTTGGTGATGACAGGATCCAAAGATACCTAACATGGAGAATGATTGCACCGTGCAGATGGTCTTCCCCACTTGAAGACGACGCAAACCGGACATTCTGAATGATTGATTACTGATTAACTACCTATTTTCTGCCACATGTTTTTAGCTGGCATTTGGCAATATATGATACATAGCCTTAGTATAGCTATTCCTGAAAGGGACTCTTTTTTATTTTTATTTTAAATTTTGATGGTGTGTGTGTGTCAATATCAAGCATTATTTTTCATTTTTTTAGATGTTTTGTTTCAGCTTAATCCATCTAACGATATCAATATTTGTCATCCCGAGTGTTTCTAAGAAAAACTTGCTCTGTATGACGGTATATGAGACAATACTGAGACAGTGTCATATGTGAGACCAACCAAATTATCCTTTCATGATCCTAAATAAGACTCTTTTCTTTTTTTTATTAGGATATTAAATATAATCGTTTGGCCTCAACCATCACATCACCTATAGGCTATAGGTGATGGTTGAGGTCCAATCAATATTTTTCTCCACTGACTGAAGCTTTTCTATCTGTTTTACAGGCGATATTCGAGTTTCTGCCTAAGTCGCAAAATCTCAACTTTCCCCTTCCCAGTTTTCCCAAAAAAGATAACAGGGAATGCGGAAAAGATGTGCTTGACATCAAAGGATTCTCAGTCTGAATTCACTTTGTATCCATCTCTACTAAACCTACCCTTATCTACCACAGATAATAACTATCACAACACAAGAACTGTAATCTGTTTCAAGGCGTTCATGCCCACTGTTGCCAGAAATATCGCAGATTTTCTTATATCTACATATGAGCTCTGTGAAGATGGTTGACCTTGACTGTGTTCAACATAGAGCTGATTAAATACTGTACATATAAATGTTAAATATTATTTGTCTGTAAATATTTGAGTCAACTAGATGGGGGATAAAAAGGGTAGTGTCCTAATGCAGCGGTATGAGCAAGGAAAGATACTCGGGCACGGTACTTTTGCAAAGGTCTATCAGGCTCGAAACATTGAGACTGGAGCAAATGTGGCAATCAAGGTTGTCGACAAAGAGAAGGTTCTGAAAGTTGGAATGATTGAGCAAATTAAGCGGGAAATTTCAGTGATGAGACTTGTTAGGCACCCTCATGTAGTGCAATTATATGAAGTCATGGCTAGTAAAGCAAAGATATATATTGTGATGGAGCATGTTAGAGGCGGGGAGCTCTTTGATAAGGTAGCCAGAGGTAAGATTAAAGGTGATATTGCTAGGAAGTATTTTCAACAGTTGATTAGTGCAGTTGATTATTGTCATAGCCGAGGCGTGTATCACCGAGATTTGAAGCCAGAAAACTTGCTTCTGGATCAGAATGAGGATCTGAAGATTACCGACTTTGGGCTCAGTGCATTAGCAGAGTCCAGACGGCAAGACGGGCTGCTGCACACAATGTGTGGGACTCCTGCTTATGTGGCACCAGAGGTAATTCATAGGAAAGGGTATGATGGAGCAAAAGCTGATATATGGTCCTGTGGGGTGGTCTTGTTTGTGTTGTTAGCTGGGTATTTGCCGTTCCAAGATTCGAATTTGATAGAGATGTATAAGAAGATTGGCAAGGCGGAATTCAAATTCCCGAATATGTTCCCATCGGATGTAAAGAGGTTGTTGCTGAAGATCATGGACCCAAACCCGAAAACCAGGATTTCCATTGCCAAGATAATGGAGAATTCTTGGTTCCGAAAAGGGTTTGATTCTAAACTCTTGGAAAATCGGCATGAGAGTGACGCATATAAGACAGGATCTGTGCAAGATGATGATTCCATGTTTGGCCCTTGTTATAACCTGAATGCTTTCGACATCATCTCCTTCTCAGAAGGTTTTGACTTGTCAGGTTTGTTTGAGGACAAAAGCCAGAAAAAGGAGGTGAGGTTTAGCGCAAGGGAGACTGCCTTGACAATCATTTCTAAGCTTGAAGACATATCCAAGAAGTTGAAGCTTAAAGTGAAGAAGAAAAATGGCGGAATTATGAGATTTGAAGGATGTAAAGAAGGAAGAAAGGGGATTTTGTGTTTTGATGCTGAAATCTTCGAGGTCACCCCGACTTTTCACATGATAGAGTTGAAGAAATTGGGAGGCGATACTCTAGAGTATTTGAAGGTTGTGAGACAGGAGATGAGACCAGCTCTTAAGGACATCATTTGGACATGGCAAGGTGAGCAGGAGACATAGTCATCACCTCTTCTTCCTATTTTCGAGCCTGCTCTTTCCCTACCTTAGTTTATCTATTGCATCTAAATTTCTATGAAAAAAATCATACTAATGTACTTGTGTAATACAGGAAACTGCGTGTATTTCTTATATTACTGTACTTAGTAATGTATACTTGTCGTATTACAATGTAGCAGTGTAAATTATATGGTATATTGTTGGTCAACTATGAAGACGTACATTCAAGCGTCGAAGCCAAATAGAATGAATAGTCATGTGAAAAACATCATATCTCTTGGGAGGATTGTTGATAACAAAATGGCGTTGCACTTGCTTTACTCCCTCGTACATCTTAACATACTTATCATAAGGTATGTCCATCAATATTTTCTTAAGGTTTGGTATCTCACTCACAGAGACTCGGACTGAAAACTCGTCCCAATCTAGAACATCACTATACGGAAGAATGTAGTTTTGGGAGATCAACACCGGAACACAGCCTGTGTATATTGCTTCTACAACTCGAGGGCTAGCAACTTCAAACCCACTTGGGCAAATGCAATACCTGGCTTTACTCATCATATCGCGGTATGAAAGTTCCTTAGGGAGTTCTTCGTAAATTTGCAAGTCTCTGTCCTGGTCTTTCCAATGCGTGAGGAGCCCTGGCCTAATGTGGCCGTGCAACCGCCCGGCAAAGAAACCGAGGATGGTTCGTTCAGATGGGGGCGAGCCATGGGTTAGGCCATCAAGTTCTCCTGTTACTAGATTGATTTCGGGAATTGGTACGTCTTTTCTTGGGTTGAAATTCTCGGATGTGTTAGCATTGCATAACGCTCGTATAGAATGGAAGTATAATAGGGGATGGTACCATGTTGCTCTAGGTCCCTGCAAATGCATAAAAATAAACATTTAAAAAAAAAAAAAGACCCGTAGGATAATTTTGATGCTAATAGGTTTCGAATCTAGGTCGTAGTTGTCACCACTCAATGATATAAACTACGGAGTACATAGTACTAATTAAACTGGCTGATGTTTTCAAAAAAACTTTGAATTATTTGTCAAGATTGCATCATAAAAAATATAGAGAAATCATAATACCCAATCATGGCAAGAAAGCATGAAGTGATCAGCCCCAAGGCTACTGTTCCAATATGGATACTTAGTTGATATAACATTGACATAATCAACAATTGTACGCTCTAAAACGGCCTTGTCACGGATAATCGGATCGAAAAGGTGTTCAAGTATCATAACCACACTAAACGGGAGGAAGAAAACATGAGCTTTGTCTGGATTTTGAGTTCTAAATTGAGTGTCCTTCTCCATCGTGTTGATAAAAATGCCTTCCATTGAGTATATGTTTTTGCATGTACCATAATGAAACAAGGGTGGCTCCCCTTCTTCGTAAATAAATATTTTGAACATTTTCTCCATTAATAAATAGCTCCTAGACAATAAAAATATGTTAGTTTTTATCGTAAGACCAATGAAAAAAAGCAGCTAACTATTGTGTCAAGTGTCTTAACGATAAGATTTGTCATGAGACTATGAGACCGTCTCATTTGAAAATTATTGTTTGCCATACCTATGAAAAGCAAAAGCATTTTTGTATATAGGACCCTTTGGCGCGTAATCAATATCGGCAAGATGTGAAATGGATGATGCATCATTTCTACTTTGAAATGCTTCTTTAATCAAAATCCTTGCTCTTGTAAGTTCCAGTTCCACATTTTCCATGTTTTCGACTTTCTTCCTTGCTCTTAACACATTATCAATTGCGTCGCTCAATCTCGCCATAGCTCTTTGTCTTTTCTCCTCCTAACAATATTAATGCAACAGTAAAAGTAATGGACAAAAACTTAGAACATCAATGGAAAAGGCCAACAATAGAAATTTTCTTATACGGGATTGGAAAGGATGAAGTCTAATGGCTTAAGCTTCAGTGAAATATACAAGGGTCTCTGGTTCGAACCCCGTCCACATAAAGCAGACTCGTGGGAGTTATTTATGAGTTTATATACCGTCTTCTAGACTTCGAGCTTATAACCCTAGCAAAAAGGGTGCCTGACCTTTTATACGTGGTCTATAAATAGGCTATCATATATGCTCAAATTCACTTGTTTATTCAAAAGATTTAAAGCTAAAAGCCTTCTATGAATAAGGATGTTGTTCAAATTAAGTCTTAAGTAGATGATTGACGACTCCGAATGAGTATTGTATCATTGATGGCTTGATTTTTTTGGTGCAATGGGAGCTGTATGGCCGAATATGAGACAGATGGCGTTGGATTCGATCACAGGCTATGGATAAGAGCTTTCATCACTTTACCAGCAAAACTAACTTAACATCTGCATCACTAGTTATTACTCGGTGAGAATGATTATGAATGATACGAGTATAAAATTACGTAAAATGTGTATTTATTTAAAGAATAAAAAGGAGTCAATAATAAGAAAGATAGAGCAAGCTTACGGATTTGAATAAGGTAGAAGTATTATGAATAACGGCAAGAGAATGAGCCAAAGGATGATAGGAAGGAGAAGGAGAAGATGATGAAGTTGTTGCATGATTTGTGAATCCACCATAATAATGAAATTTTGATGATTGAAAAAGGAAGAGATTAAAAGGCAAACCCTTTGAACCTTTAGATTCAAAAATGATAGCAATTAATGCTAAGAAAGCAAATAAAGAAATAAAGATGTGTGAATGTAACTTGAACAACTTCCTCATAATATTCAACCCTTCCTTCATCACTCCTTGTTTTCCTCACCACTCTTATATTATGCTATTTATGGAAACTATATTTTGCATGGTTAATATAAGTTGTAACTTGTACTTCCTCCATTCAACTCCACTCTACCACTTTCTTTTTTCACGTTTGCCAATACGTGTTTTACGCGCTAAATATCATTAGTTACGTATTTGCAAAAATTATAAAAATTAGATATTTTTAATGTAGTCGTAAAGACGAATCAAACAAGATCACACATGAATATATTTCCACTTACGTATCGAGAGAAAATCGAAATTGAATATACAATTATGAATAGTGTATAAAAGAGAAATATGTAGAGTGGAGTTGAATGGAGGAAGTAACTTGTAACTTGGGACACTTGCTCATTTGTAACATCCTGAAGCCTACTATATATAAATTCGAGTCTATAAAGACCGTAAACACTCAACAATTAACCCTGAGTTTCATCTAAAATTGCTGTACGAGTTATTATTGAAGAAGCGGATTCAATTCTCTACGAGAGTTACAAGGATGATATATATATGAGCAAGTGAGTTATACAATTATGATATATATAACCAAAAATTCTTAGGTCCTCCAATAAGAAGCCTTTATGGCTATTTAAAAGAAATAAAAATCAATACTATATATTAAATCCAGAAACCAAGGGACTTCAATGTAATTATAGAAAGTTATACAAATTAATTATATTATATAGTTTAAAATCACTAGCACCGTGTGATGGACCCGATTAAGGGATCTCAATGCAACTATTATATAGTTTGGGTTAAAATTAAATTATATAGAGACTAAAACATGGCCAATTTCCTTAAAATAAATTAATTAATTAAGATGATCAATTTACTTAAAATAAAATAATTAATTAAGATGGTCAATTTTAAGGAGACTAGAAGAAATAAGATGCTTGGTAATTTTCCTAAATATTTATAGAAGACTAGAGGATGACCAATTTCATTCAAATAAAATAATTAATTAGTATAAACATGCACACTTATGGTATTAATTATTATCATCATAAAATTATCTATTAAATTTAAAATCTATGCAATTTTATTAAACTTTATAGTTTATTAGATGTATAGAGATGTTAATTATTTAACATACAAAAATATAATATAAGTAGGTTATAAATAATTCAAGTTAGATTCCATAATATATAATATTGCATAATTCTTTCGACTTGATTTAATGCATATATGTAATATATTTATACAAATATATAATCCTCTTAAAATTGCATGCCTAAGTAGTAAAAGTAATTCCGTCTGTAAAGAAAACAATTGTAGTAACATTCGATATAGTTATATGATAGTAATCACTCATTTAAATAGTAAAGTAACAATATTATTAGCGAGATTAGTAAAAGTGGTAGAAACAACAAGGGGAGTAGTGAAATAATCAATATTAATGCGGCAATAGTGAAAGTAACAATAATTAAACAATAATTACGGCGGGAGTAGTAAAATTATCAATATTAATGCGGCAGTAGTGAAAGTAACAATGATTACGGACAAATAGTGAAATGTTTTTTTTTTGTGTTGACCAGGAGTATCCCCTACCGACAGCTGGGGCAATTTCCTTCGGGCTACTGAAGGCAATTTAATGGGTTGACCCCTCCCAAGTTTGGCTTTTTTCATTCGCAAGAGTCAGGAATCGAACCCCTGACCACTTGTTTAAGAGATGAGAGCCCTTACCACTCACACCAGCCAACTTTGGTACAAATAGTGAAATGTTATTACTATTGTTTCGTTAATAAGAGTAAAATATTAATAGCGGGAATATTGAATTTGTCTCAAAATTTATTTCATCGTAATTTTATGATATGTCATAGAAAAATATATTAATGATAAATTTATGGGTTATGCAACTTTAACTAATTTTATTTAATAAAAAAAAAATAATGGTAAGTAGAGGTAGCCCGGGCGAAGCCGGACACCAATACTAGTAAAGGTAAATATAAGACAAATATAGGCATGAATCAATAAGGCTTGTCGTTTAAGTAATCGGAGGTGAAATAAGATTACGTGTATACAACGATTTTATTCTATAAGACGGAGTATGTATTATAAATCATACGAGTATCTAATAATACTTGAAGATAATTTACGAAAACCCTGTAATACCCCTAATCAGAAAATGGGGAGATAGAATTTGTCGGTAGATCTTTCTCCGAGGACGAAGATAAAATGCACATTTATCTGGAAAACTGAGTACGTGCCTCGGAGAAAATGTGCGGCAGTCTAACATTTAAGGGACACTCACTTTGATGAATCAATGATCAATGACTTATATTTCTGAATTTTAATACAATTGTACAATTCTTTGCTTCCTTGCTCCATTAAATTGGTGTTGTGCGTAAATATCTTATATTGGGGGTCGGTTGCATTTATGTCTATTGTCTATAATAGTACGATATTGTCCGTTTTGGATCAATCTCTCACGGATTTACTGTTCGACTCATTCCCAAAAGGTGTAGGACATCAATTTGCACCCAGGCCCGGTCCTAAACTTCTCGGGACCCTAGGCGAAATCGTGAATTAGGGCCCTTTAAAAAAATACAATGTATGATCAGTGGCGGAAGTAGGAATTTGAGGCATGGGGGCACAATTTTTTTTCCCAATAAATTATTTTGGCTTGAATTTTTTTTAAAAAAAATTTCCTCTAAATAATTTTATTTAGCGTAAAAAATATCGAAAACCTTAATAATGTCTCTTGTTATACACACTATATTTTTTTAAATAAATAATGTTTTAATTTGAATTTTTCTTTAAAATATACAAAGTTTCAAATAAATATACATACAATTAATATCTTCGTAAATAACTTAGAGGTTTGCAGCACATATAACGAAATAGAATAAAAATTATGGCTAAGAGTCTAAGACCCAAATCAACATCACAAAATCTCATTTGTGACGGCACGTATCCGTCACTTTGGAGTGACGGATACCATTTTCTCTCACAAATGACCCAAATAGAGGAGAGAGGGAAGCAGATGGAGGTGCCCCCACCTTGTCCCCCCTATTCGTTTTGTGAGTGGCATTACCCGTCATTTGCTCCGACCCGTCTTCAGCAAGACTAATTGAATCAACATATAAAAAAAACAACTACTCTTCTATAAGACCGTTCTATAGCATAGGACGGGCTTAATAGGAAAAGATAGCCCAACAAAAGAAACAAGTTACTCCATATTAGCATACGAACACGACTAAAAAGAACAATTGAAAACCTAAAGTACCAAGCACAAAACCCCCATTAAACTCCTGCCTCCTCCGCCACCACTTCCTCTATAGTCGACGGTTCAACACCACCATTCCGATCATCAATCGCATCTTCTTAGGTCGCCCATTCGCCCCCTTCTATTCTTTTGTCACTGTCTGGCGTAGGAATTAGCCAAATTAATGGAAAATCTGAAATGGGTTTGCTTTGGAATTGAAGAAAATTGATTGTGTACAAAGGAATTGAAGACAAAGAAGATTGGTGAAATGGATAAGATTTTGAGAAAATTGCTTGTACACATGAATTGAAGATTACATACCTAGGAGCAGGGGCACTGAGGCAGATTTCTGAGTTTTGAGGTTTTTTTTGTTTTTCTTTTTTTTCATATTGGGCCCCTTTCAAGGTTGGGCCCTAGGCAAATGTCCCTCATGACACCCCCTAGGGCCGGGCCTGTAATTGCACCCTAAGAATCCTCCCCTCAAATCAAGTGTAACACCCCCACATACCAATGTGCCTTACCAAGGACCACCCTAGCATGAGAGACTTTTACCATATCGGTTTCCGGAGACTAGTATATCAAAAGTAACAATTCTAAAACATTTATTAAAGTATATAAGTTAAAGTTTAGATAGTTCCAAATACCAAAACAAAAAAAATGTTTACTAATCTCAACAACTGAAAACAAAACAGCTAATCTCGTAACAGCGGAAGCTAGTCTCGAAGTGATAACACTCATCTCGTCCCCGTAGCCAAAGACAATCATCACATGTCACAATCTGCTCACCATCTCCGAATGGATCACCACAGATTTACAAAGCAACAACGAGGTCAGTTCACTGCATAATCAAAATATAACAAAATACAATCAAGATAAAACAGTTGTTCCATAACCAATCTCCAACTCCCAATCACATCTCGTAACTGACTACACACTAAAGTGTGTAGCCCTGCCTGTGGGGGACCGCAGGCTTGCCTACCTAAGCTCCGCTCATCACACGAGCGATAACCCATGTTCATTAATGTGCACATCCCCTCTTGTGGCGGGTTCCACAAAGGGCGAATCAAGGGCGTAAAGCCACTCCAGCAAGTGACTCCACTCAGCCGAGGACGCACCTCGCAAACATCATCAACCATCTCAACTCCAACACCCCATACTCCAATCCACCAACAACAATCAATAAACAATATTAATCATATCAATTAATCATAACAATGCATCTTAAATCAATTATACAATCAATTGAGTAGGAAAACCCTACCTTAGCACAAATCTGATACGAGTCAATCAAGAAAGCTAGAACGACTCCTCTACAAAATCTCTGCCTAACAATAACTATACAATCCAATCCAATCACAATCATGCTAAAATATCCCTTTTCCTCCAAATTACAAAACTAGGGTAAACCCTAAAAAGACAAACTGACAAAACTCATAGGACTAGTGGCTTACCGACACAATCGACGCAAGAGAGGAATGAACAAAGACTCCCAAATAATCAACGATCTTGAGAGAGATTAGAGGTGATTAGAGTTACGTTTGAAGGTTTTAGGTTTGTAAAAATAAAAGTGAAACTGTTAAAACTTAATTTATAACTCTAATCGTCTCTAATCAAACCGCGGAAATAATTCCCGTCAGACCGGATACTCGGTCGAGTATATAGTATACTCGGCCGAGTATCCCTTACTCGGTCGAGTATTACCATACTCGGCCGAGTATTCCTGGACAGTAACCTGACCAGAAACACACGACGCATTACTCGGCCGAGTAAGCCCTATTCGGCCGAGTAACATGACTTAGAAAAACGTAGTATTACAGTCTTCCCTCCTTAAAAATGAACTTCGCCCCCGAAGTTCAAATCCAACCTATAAAACATGAACACCTAACACTAACTCCACCTACCATGCTTACTTCCATAACACGCCTCACGATATCGTCTAAACTACAACATATCCTCTAAATACTAACTCCATAATATTATCGAATACCAACAATATAAGTGTTTCCAACTCTGTCTTACTTCCATAACGCTCACTAGCAAACTCAATACCAAGATAATCCACCAAACAAGATCAACCACCAAAACGGAATGTTACATTCTACCACCTTTAAAACGAACTTCGTCCTCGAAGTTTACTCATACACATAAACATCACCACCCAATCCATCAACACAATCGAAGTTTACTCACACTCATAAACATCATACTATTACAAGCACTGCCATTACCTGTAATAAAATCGATCACAACAAAAATCCATCCTTTATTCAACACCAACACTCAAACTTCCAATTATACTACAACATGTACAACCATCAAACTCTCTTTGCCACATCCTACTCCTCTTAAGATAATTCTTACGTCCTCGTAACTCTCTAATACTAGACCCTTAGCTTTATTCATCCCCTTATTCTCATCTTATATCACCTATTGTGGACATGGGCCACGGGGGCGCTTGGGAACAAGCGTTTGCATTTGTGGAGTCGCCACCAATTTATTGTGGAAAATTGGAAACCGTTCGAATACCTCGTGCCATGTCAAGACACAAAGTAGTGACATGAACACCAAGAACTCGTTACCCTTAGCATTATATGACCACGTTCTTACTTTTTGGCGTCTACGTGCTTGAACTTTCGACCACGTAAGCTCGGATTTTTATGAGTACCAGCCTCGTTTTGCATGACCGACCAATTTGACCAACTCCACATCAATCAACTTAATCAACTTTATTTGTTTTCCTCCTAGAGGGCACTTTCGTCGTACATTCGAGTCGAGCATCACTAAACGTTAACTTAGTTCATCTCGTTTCGTCAAACATGTAAGTCTGAGAGTGTAAATCCTTCTTTTGTTTATTGTTCTTTATTATTGTAATTAATATTGTAAGATTTATGTCGAAAGTACTCTTAAAACCAATTTGTCAAACCTTGTTTCAAACCCTTTTTACGGATTATCAGAAGACAGACGTCGAGAAAGGACGCAGCAACTGCTGCGCCTCTTCGTGAGGCTGCCGTAGTTCCTGCTTCCTTTCTTCTTCCTTCGTCTTTTGATAATTCGATTGTTTTGTTTCGTTTTCAATTGTTCATTGTTTCATTAACATAACAATTCTAATATGATAATTTCGACCTGTAATTCATTAATCATCATTAATTAATTCATCTTTCAAATTCCCGGCTTAAATCCCTTATAATCCATATTTGCGGGTTTTCGTCATTAAAATCAATTCGGTTTTTAGAGATTCGATTCATCAATATTGAATCTCTGGAATTCGTCGTTTGATATATTTGCATCTGTTATTTATCGTCACCATCATTAGTTCGTCACTAATAACCTGTTTAACCTAATTAATTTGTTTTAGTTTGTTTAATCCGTTAAATAACCTTTTTAATCATGTAAATAACTCGTTCTAATTAGTTTTGTTCATGTTTTATTGTTTTTATGACTCAATCACATGTAAATAACCTGTTAATAACTTCCATCTGAGTCAAATAATATAATCAAGCACTAAAATCACCAACGAACATTAACGATTTGCAATTCCGGCTTCACAGCCAGAACTGAGCTCAGGAACAGACGCAACAACTGTTGCGCCTCTTCCAAGGGACGCAGCTCTGTTGCGCCTGTTCCGGGTTGAGTTCTGTCCCTGAAGTCCCGTTTCTGCTTTGACCTAGTTTATTAGCTTACGTATTTAATTAACTATTAATCGTATTATCACCTAATATTTGTTTGTTTATTTATTTATTCTTTCTTTTCCCAAACCATCCATTTTAGATGTATTTTCGACATAAATCAATTAATCCGTTGTAATTATTGTAATTTTTCTTTATTGTATTTATTATTGTATTTCTTCCATTGTATTGCCTGTATGCTCTCACATGTAATCAATCTAAATTCCTACCTCGACATTAATTGTATGTTAAATTACGTGTTAACCGACTTAGTATTAATTCTCACATGCTAGGATTAATCTAATGGATGTTGCATTGCATGCATATAATCGACAACATATCGAGTATAGATAACTTCCCTAATCATTAGTAGAGGCCGCTATCGAGGCGGGCGGGATTAGGTGTTCGATCAAAAGAGCTTCCTAATACGTACCCTCACCCCTTACTCCAGATCTCTGTGAACACCCGTGTTCATTGGCATCCACGAGAGTCATTCTAGACATAGAATGCTAAGGGTAACGAGTTCTTGGTGTTCATGTCACTACTTTGTATCTTGATATGGCACGAGGTATTCGAACGGTTCCCAATTTTCCACAATAAATTGGTGGCGACTCCACAAATGCAAACGCTTGTTCCCAAGCGCCCCCATGGCCCATGTCCACAGTTTGGCGACTCCGCTGGGGAATAATACACTTACGTGTAGCCAAAAGGGTGAAACTTGAACAAGGTTAGGGAATAGTTTGTACAAGACAATTGTCGGTTTTCATAACTCGGTCTTCCTAGATCGTTTCATTCGGCCTTCCTAGGCCCAACCCAACCCATTCGACCAATCATCCCGTCTAAACGGTCCTAATTCTTATTTGGGCCTAAGGATGGATAGCGATTGACGTCATCCATACCATGGTACTTACTCTTGTTTGTATAAAGGACTTTCACTACTTGAGGAAATGGACTAGGAATCGGCCTTACTCTTGTTTGGTACGAGCCTCTCCACAGACCTCGGGTTTGATTGTTCGGTATGGCAACCCACCCTTTAAAGCCAAAACCCTTCTAAATGCACTCAGCATCCCGTTATAATGCTTGTATAATGTTTGTACCATATGTGATCACCATTTCTAAACAAAACCATGACGATTTTTGTAAAATCAAAATCCCTTTTTAAGATGTAAATTTTTTCGAAACATAGGCCTAACATTAGCGCAAAACCAGTCGAAACTCTGTCCAATTGTCGAGTCAAAATTCGGGCCTCAAAACCCATTTCAAAACCTCACTTCAAGTCCACTCCTACAACTACACTAAAAGTTGACTAGGACTAACATTTTCAAACTTTGTCATTTCCGCAAAACTCACTTGACACAAGTGGCACACTCCCACTTCACGAGTCAAAACATTTCTTTTCGAGTAAGTGTGCTAGAATGGTCGATCGTGTTTTGATTCATCATCGATCTCTTATCCAGTTTCCAAGATGCCTGAAACAAGCGACGTGAACTTCAATCAACTCCAGAATGGTAATGATCAAATCCTAGCCGCGCTAGCTCGTCTCCAAGTCACTCAAGACCAAGTGTATGATCGCCTTGACACAATCGAAGGCCGAATATATGCCGTGGAAACGAGGATGCCTCCTCGAGAAAGTGAAGTGTCTGATGAATTCGTGAATAACTTTGGGGACGAAAACCCTCCCATAGGTATGACTACAGCTGAGAAACGATTCCAATACTTGGAGGAACAATTGATGTATCTCAAAGGGGATGACATTTATAGAAAAAATAATCGCAAATATGAAGCCGTGAGTTCCAAGTTGCCAACCAACTTCAACATGACAGATATCCCTAAATTCAAGGGGCATGAAAACACTTTGAACCATATCCGTGCTTTCAAGGATTACATGTCTATCAAAGGCATTAAACCCGAGATGTTCTTAAGGATCTTTCCTTCATCTCTTGACACCATCCCAAAACAATGGTTCTATTCTCTAGAGCACAATAAAATTGCCACCTGGGACGATGCCGCAATTGAATTCGCCAAGCAATATACGGATAATGCTGAAATCCAAGTCAACATGCGCACTTTAGAGGTTCTTACCCAAAATGACAAAGAAGGTTTCACCGACTTTCTAAGTAGGTGGAGGAAGACTAGTACTCAACTTGTTGAACGTCCAGATGAAGCTACCATCATGGAGAAGTTCGTGGACAACCTCAAGCCCATCAATGCAAGTCATTTGAGGTACCAAAACATTAAGACCTTCAAAGACTTAACCGTACTAGGAACAAGGATCGAAGATGACATCCGTAAAGGGCTCTTGTCCAAAACGGTAGGTCGTGGATATCAAGGCTCAACAAGTTGTTCTTACGGCCCTGCTAGCAAAACTGATGAAGTTAACCTTCTCGAGCCATCTAAGAAGAGTACCCTGTAACACCCCCATACTCCAAGTGCCTTACCAGGACCACTCTGGTATAAGGATACTACCATCTCGGTTACCCGAGGCAATGATAATCATAAGACAATAACGAAACAACATTTAAATAGAAATACTTTAGCGAAAGGTTACAATCTCAAAACCAAATACCAAAATACGAATACATGTTCTCAAAACCAACTGTATACTGAGCTAACTGAAATGTTTATTAAACTAGTAAAGCTACAGCGGAAGACTTCTATCATCAGACGGTGGCACATCCCAGTACTCAACCCGTACCTGCTCAATATCTGCTCACCATACCCGAATGGATCACCGCAGGTTTTAAAACAATAAACCGAGGTCAGTACTAATCACACAATTTATATAACCAACAGTACAGTAATCAACACAGCTCAAGCAGTCACGCACAAACACACCCACTCCAGTCAATCTCCGTCACCGACTGTCCACTGGACCAGCCCTACCAGTGGGCAACCGCAGCCGTTCCCACCTAAGCCCCGCTCATCATACCGAGCGATAACCCTGTCCCATTAATGTGCACATCCCCTTCCGTGGCGGGTTCCACGAAGGGCGAAACTAGGGAGTGAAGCCACTCCCGCAAGTGACTCCACTCAGCCGAGAACGCAT
The DNA here is from genome assembly GCF_048544455.1 of Silene latifolia. Lineage (NCBI taxonomy): Eukaryota > Viridiplantae > Streptophyta > Magnoliopsida > Caryophyllales > Caryophyllaceae > Silene > Silene latifolia. The sequence continues at coordinate 26,763,589 of NC_133532.1, forward strand.
CTCGAGAACCAGAGACAAGCAATCACAATAAACAACCGTCACAATACAATTACGATAATAATCAACAACCACAACACATCAACAACACATCATGGGACTAATACTGAGTAGGGAAACCCTACCTGGAAATCACAACACAATCAGACGGTCTCACAGCTGATATCAAAATGCTTCTTCTACAAATCCTCCTCCGAACATACAAACATATAATCACTACCAACACAAAATACACAAAACCCCCAATTCCCAATAATAGGGTTTAACCAACTTTAAGGAAAAACTATAAAAACGGTACATAGATCTTACCCTCGACGCAAGGATCTCAACGGTATAACGAAAGGTGAAATCCGACCTTCCAAACTCCGGGATTTGCCAACAATGCGATTAAAGCGAAGAACGTACTTTGTTTTCTCTCTTGACAGTAATTAGGTTTTAAAAAGTGTTTAAAGAACAATGACGGAAGTAATATATACTTTAATCATATTATTAACAAAACCCGAGAAATCATCCCCCGTAAACCGGCTACTTGATCGAGTAACTAAGTTACTCGATCGAGTGCCCCTTTACTCGATCGAGTATCTACGTTACTCGATCGAGTACCCAACAGGTCAGAAACTATTTTAAACTGCAACTCACCCTTACTCGACAGAGTAAGGCCTACTCGATAGAGTACCTAGAGACTCATAAAACCGTAGTATTACAGTCTTCCCTCCTTAAAAAGAACTTCGTCCCCGAAGTTCAAATCACAACAAAACAAAGACTCACACTACAACACTCCCGAGTCAACACCCAAAACAAAACTCAACATAAAACATGTTACTAACCCAACCTCAACCCGACAAACATACCGACACAACATACAAAGGGTATAAAAACTCTTAAAAACTCTTCGCGATCATCTCCTACCCCCCTAAAAGAAACAAGGTTACGTCCCCGTAACCATACATACCTGATAAAAAAGGAAAGGGTAACGCTCTCTCATGGCCTCCTCTGTCTCCCATGTAGCTTCTTCAGTCTCGTGGTTAGACCAAAGGATCTTAAGCAAAACTGTCTCACCACTCCTAGTTTTCCTAACCTTTCGGTCAAGAATCTGCTTAGGTACCTCAAGATATGATAATGACTCATCTAGCTCTAAGCTCTCTGCCTCTAACACATGTGACGGGTCACTCACATACTTCCACAGCTGCGATACATGAAACACATTATGCACTCTCTCTAACGCAGCTGGTAAAGCCAGACGATAAGCAACCTCTCCAACCCGCTCTAAGATCTCATAAGGCCCGATGAACTTCTGACTTAGCTTGCCTTTCTTCCCAAATCTCATAACCCCACGCATAGAAGACACTTTCAGAAGAACCTTATCCCAAACCTGAAACTCTATATCCCGGCGATGTAGATCTGCATAACTCTTTTGCCTATCCTGAGCTGCTCTCATCCGTTCCCTGATCATCTTAATCTGTTCAACCATCTCATGTACCATCTCTCGGTCCTAGAACCTTTGCCTCAAAGACTGTCGTCCCAACAAATCGGACTCCTACATCTCCTCCCATATAAAGCCTCAAACGGTGCCATACCAATACTAGTGTGATAGCTGTTGTTGTAAGAAAACTCTATCAAATCCAACCTCTGTTCCCAGCTACCACCGAAGTCCATCACACAAGCTCGTAACATATCCTCAAGAGTCTTGATCATTCTCTCAGTCTGACCGTTTGTCGCAGGATGAAATGCTGTACTCATCTTCAAAGTTGTTCCCAAAGATTCCTGCAACTCTTTCCAAAACCTTGATATAAATCTCGCATCTCTGTCAGACACTATGTCCTTAGGGACTCCATGTAACTTAAGCACATTCTTTCGATAATCCATAGCTAATTGTGCTTTAGTCCATGTATCTTTCATTGGCACAAAGTGCGCTGACTTGGTCAGTCGATCCACTATAACCCATATCATGTTGTTACCCTGTTGACTCTTCGGTAAACCCACGATAAAATCCATAGAAATGGATTCCCACTTCCACTCAGGTACCTCTAAAGACTGAATCTTACCTTGTGGTCGTCGCTGTTCCCCTTTAACTCTCTGACATGTCAAACAACGGGCCACAAACTCAGCTGTTTCTTTCTTCATCCCAGGCCACCAAAACGTGTTCTTTAAATCCTTGTACAGCTTGTCACCACCTGGATGTATTGAATATGGTGTACTATGTGCCTCTGTCATGATAGTCTTTTTCAGCTCCTCATCATTAGGGACACACCATCTACCATCAAACCTCAAACTACCATCTGTATGAATAGAGAATCGAGACACTGTCCCTTTCTCTACTCCAGCTCTCCACTCAACTATCTTAGGATCCAACGCCTGTTTACCTCGAATATCATCATAAAGATCGGCCGCACCTTTGTCAAATCTCCCATGGCATCCCCTCTCTGCATCATATGTATCCCAAACCTTGCTACCTCATCTCTCAACCTCATCAAAGATAGAGCTGTACACAAAGAATGTACACTCTTTCTACTCAAAGCATCTGCAACAACATTGGCTTTCCCTTCATGGTACATAATTTCCATGTCATAATCGCCAACCAGCTCCATCCACCTCCTCTGTCTCATGTTCAACTCCTTTTGAGTGAAGATGTACTTGAGACTCTTGTGATCCGAAAATACCTTAAAGATTGCTCCATAAAGGTAATGTCTCCATATCTTGAGAGCAAACACCACTGCACCCAACTCCAGATCATGTGTAGGGTAGTTCTCCTCATACGGCTTCAATTGCCTAGAAGCATAGGCAATCACCTTACCGTTCTGCATCAACACACATCCCAACCCATTCTTTGAGGCATCTGTATAAACCTCAAAGTTCTCAATCCCTTCAGGCAATGCTAAGATAGGAGCTGTGGTCAAACGCTCCTTTAATGTTTGGAACGCCGTCTCACAACTCTCATCCCAACGAAACCTGTTCTCTTTCCTCATCAACGCTGTCATAGGTCTAGCTATCTTGGAGAAATCTTTCACGAACCGTCTGTAGTATCCAGCTAAACCCAAGAAACTCCTGATCTCAGCAACATTCTTTGGTGCTTCCCACTTTGTCACTGCCTCAATCTTTGCCGGATCCACAGCTACTCCCTCCTTAGAGATCACATGCCCCAGAAAAGCAACTTCCTCTAACCATAACTCACACTTGGATAGCTTAGCATATAACTCATGCTCCCTCAAAGTCTGCAGCACAATCCTCAGATGCTCCTCATGCTCCTTCTTAGTCTTAGAGTAGACTAAGATGTCATCGATAAACACCACCAAAAACTTGTCCAAAAACTGTCTGAAGATTCTGTTCATCAAATCCATAAACACAGCCGGTGCATTAGATAACCCAAACGACATCACCACACACTCATAATGGCCATACCTCGACGTGAAAGCTGTCTTTGGTATGTCCACCTCTCTAATCTTCACCTGATGGTACTCCGACCTCAAATCAATCTTAGAAAATACTGATGCACCACTCAACTGATCAAACAGGTCATCTATCCTCGGCAAAGGATACTTGTTCTTCACCGTCACTCGGTCCAGCTCTCTGTAGTCTATGCACAACCTCAAACTCCCATCTTTCTTCTTCACAAAAAGAACTGGTGCTCCCCACGGCGATACACTAGGTCTAATGTATCCCTTTTCTATCAGATCATCTAGCTGTTTCCTGAGCTCCTCCATCTCTTTAGGACACATCCGGTACGGTGCCTTAGAGATTGGCCCCGTCCCCGGTTTCAACTCAACTGTGAAATCTATCTCTCTCTTCGGTGGCAACCCCGGAATCTCCTCTGGAAAAACATCTGCAAACTCTCCCACCACTGGTATCTGATCAACTGTCGGACTCTCTATCCGGTCATCTCTCACATGGCACAAGATCAAAGGACATCCCTTCCTCAAATAAGACTTCAAGGTGACAGCTGCAATCAACTTGACTTTGGGTTTGACTAGAAACCCACGATAAGATACACTAACACCCTTAGGCCCTCTCAAAGACACTTTCTTTTGATGACAGTCTATCTTAACTTTATACTTTCCCAACCAATCCATCCCGACTATCATCTCAAAACCGTTAAAAGGAAACTCTAGCAGGTCTACAGGTAGATCAACTTGACCAACTATCATAGGTACATCCCTATACAACCTCCCATATGATACAGACTCACCCGAAGGTATAAAAACTTTCTCTCTTACAGACTCATATACCCTCAAACCCAACCGTTTAACATGACTCGAAGATACAAACGACTGTGACGCCCCCGAATCAAACAAAACAAAGGTATGAATACCGTTAACAAGAAAAGTACCAGTGATAACATGTGCATCATCCTCAGCTGCTTTCTTATCCATCATGAATGACTTTCCATCGGTCTTCGTCCACCTCCCCGGACAAGATCTTGGCCGATGTGGTCGGCTTAGCACCCGACCCCCGATTGTTGTTGTTGTTCGTAGTGGTTTCGATAAAAATTACCGCCATTGCGGTTACCTCCACCCCGATAGCTCGACTTCCCGGTTAGACCATGACCCACCCGGTGCGTTGCTCGCATAACTCGTGCGGGTCCCCGAGAATAGCTCCCGAGCCGATCCTTGAAAAGCTCCCGGTGCACTCGTGCACTCATGTCTCTTGTGGCCTACACCGCCACAGCCAAAGCAAGTCATTCCCCAACTACCACTGCTACTCACACGACCACGCCCAAAGGAAGCCCCAACACTGAACCCTGACCCAGCAGAAAACCCTCTAGCTTGATTGTGGTTGCCTTTCTTGTGACTAGATTGGCCACCACCCTCACTCTCAGTCTTTCTTTTCTCAACACCCACTCTCTCCTGAGCCATCTCCACCAACCTCGCAGCTCTCCCAGCCCTCTCATAAGCTTCCTTAACATCAGTAAGGACTCCCACAGGTAGCTTATCCATGATCGTAGGGGTCAACCCCCTCTCAATCCTCAGCGCCAGGTTCTCCTCACTCAAACCCATATCCTCAGCATACCTAGACTTCTCATTAAACTGCTTGTAGTACTCAGCCACTGACATATCAGATGTCATCTTAAACCCATCAAACTCTTCTCTCAACTTACTTCTCACATGTTCCGGTACAAACTCTTTCCTCATAGCCCTTCGAAACTCTTCCCAAGGTATAGCAGGTAAGCCCTGGTTCGTATACAACTCTCTAGCACTCACCTTCACCTTGTCCCACCACTCACCAGCTGCTTCCCTCAGGTAAAACGCAGCTTGTTCTACTCTCATCTCATCAGGACAGTGAACCAAGTCTAGTATGTTCTCCATCTCACGATGCCAGTTGTCAAGAAGGTTTGGTTCCCCGGTCCCCTTGTACTCTTTTGGGTTAAACCTCGCTATATAAAGGCTGATCTTAGAGTGATCAACCTCCTTATCCTTTCCCACTTTCTTTAAGGCCTCGGTAAGAGCATCCTGATGCTCCAACATCTTAACGGTATCATCTATGTTCATGGTCTCAGCTCTCGCATACAAAGCGTTTCTCTTGGGCGGCATCTTGAAACTATATAAGAAAGGGTAGATATAAACATACGCACTATAACCCCAAAACACAAAAACAGACTGCCCAGAACACACTCGATCGAGTGCCCAAACCTACTCGATCGAGTAAGAGGCTACTCGATCGAGTGCCCACCATACTCGATCGAGTGCCCCGACTCCAGACCCCAAACAGACCTTCTGATCTCTAACATACTCGACCGAGTAGCCCAGCTACTCGATCGAGTGACCCGCTACTCGATCGAGTGCACGAGGTACTCGATCGAGTGCCCAAAAACACGATTCTGGTTGCAAAATCGTCAAATACCCACTCGATCGAGTCAGACCCACTCGATCGAGTCATGCTAACTCGAATATGCTACCCACATGCTATACCATATCCCAACATACTAAACAACTTTATAAACCCAACATTATATCATAGTTAAGCATACTATGCTACACAACTCTTCATATGATTAACGAAACAACTATTTTATGTTATCAAACGCCACATAGTAAACATCCAACATGCTTCTTATTTCAACAACAGTTCTATATGTCTCACCAATTTTTCGTTCACAAATTCAACTTTCTACTCCAGCATCCAACAATTACAACATACTTCATCACATCCACACACAAGCTAACAAACAACACATACTTGACGTACACCCCCCATGTGACCGGTTCAAAATTGTAGGGCGAGTTCGCGACTTTAGGACGTCTCCCAAGCCTTTGCATTAGCTCCTACAACCTTTACCCCGGGTTCATTTTAATTGACTCCCTATGTTCATTAGATTCATTGGTTACAGGTTTCAGGATCGTCGCTCTGATACCATTTGTAACACCCCCATACTCCAAGTGCCTTACCAGGACCACTCAAGTATAAGGATACTACCATCTCGGTTACCCGAGGCAATGATAATCATCAGACAATAACGAAACAACATTTAAATAGAAATACTTTAGCGAAAGGTTACAATCTCAAAACCAAATACCAAAATACGAATACATCTTCTCAAAACCAACTGTATACTGAGCTAACTGAAATGTTTAGTAAACTACTAAAGCTACAGCGGAAGACTTCTATCATCAGACGGTGGCACATCCCAGCTGTGACACCCCGCGATAAAGCGGAAAGTAAACTACTAAATATATGCGAAAAATGTGAAGTTTTTAAAACTTTTATTTAGAAGATAGAGTTTAGCATGCGGGAGTCACTAACATTCGACAGAAGGAAAAAGAACGGAAATAATAACAAGGGTCCATACAAATAAAATGGTCAAAAGTGGGGAAAACATATCCCTCGAATGATATAAAGAAATAAGTGAGTCTAAGCGGTGAATAAGAAATCTAAAAGTCCGGGGTACTCGCTAGCTCACACGTCAAACCCCATATAAGCATCTTCACCAACCTGTCATTCATGTAAACATGAAAGCCACAGTCAGTGGGGAGTAACTCAAGGTTCTCCCAGCCACAATATGTCGAAAAGCAAGTAACAAACACTCAATTAAGCATATTAATCATGCATCATATATGAACAATAGAGAACAAGGAGATATAATGAATAATCAAGATGAGATAGGCATAATACTTTCTTAATGGAGTAGGCATGGTAGGTTAGAATGAATATGCAATCGAGGGTATAGCACAACCAAGTCAACCAACACATATCGACCGACTCAACAAGTGTAAGACCGACACAAAGTGTAGACGGAGTACCCGACTCAGAGGCTACCTTTAAAGCATGTCCGAGATACCACACACAAGACTACATCCTAGACTCCAACCTCCTGGTAGGACGACGATCATAATACGGTCCTAGTCTAAACCTGGATCCAGACTCTCGGGATGGACGTCACCCGATTCGACATACGATATACCAATCGTATCCAAGACTCGAAACATGGCACACACTCGTAACCAAAGGTCGAGTAACCTCTAATCGGAAACATGGCACACACCCGTAACCAAAGGTCCGAAGAAAGGCGGAAGGATATCCTAATCCGGAAACATGGCACACACTCGTAACCAAAGGTCCGAAAGAGGAAAGATAACCCAATCCGGAAACATGGCACACACTCGTAACCAAAGGTCCGAAAGGGGTAAAAAGGAAAGTCAAGTCGTCACACAATGTAAAACGTCACACTTGAGTCACAAAAAGAGTAAGAATGATCAAGCAAACATCAAATGACACGGGACCCTTAATGTCACATTCATACTCATGGCTTGCATCTCACCATGAGTACAGATGGGAACATCAATCCCAACGATCATACCGCAACTAGAGGGCCTATGGCTCACCCTTAGTATCCGGTAGGACCGAGACTCTCACAACAAAACAATATGAGGCTTATCAAGGATACGACTCTTACAAGTACTTAATTATAATCATCTTTTCATACTTGAACATATAAAATAAACATTTCATTTTATAATTACACATGTCGGTTAAATAAAATAAATAAAATATAACAAGTGGTAATGGATAATTTACGTCATGTGGAAATTTACGAAATGCAAACAAACCAATACAAGTGACAAATTGAGCCCAAAAATCCAATTATGATGAGCCCACAAACATCCAGAAATTTGGGTCCAAATAAAATAAAGAGGTGAATCCAAAATGTTTCATGGTTTGAGCCCAAGCATTGAATGTGGGTGAGCCCAACATTAGTAATCACAAAGTAAAGAGAAAAAAAGAACACGGCATCAGTATTGGCAAACACAGTGATCATAAAATAAAGAAAGAAGAGGACATGTATCAGTGTGCTCGGCAAAACTCAGTAACCACGAAATGAAGAAGGAGGACAGCTGCACGTCCAGCCATGGGTGCCAAACACCCACGAACAAGGCACGGAAATCGCAGCAACAAAGGTTCAACGCGCCACAATTTAAGGCAAGAATATTTAGTATATAAATGACGGTATTTGTATGAATGAAATAAGCACAAAACAATATCGAGGGACTGATTTGTCCGTCCCAAAACAGTCCTAGTAATGCATACAACCCGTCTTTAAAACTCAGCATGTATCCGTCTAAATTTCAGCTTTTAATATGTCCCTTTCGACTGCTCATAGCGCCACTCAAATCAGACCAGAAATGGTACCCGAAACAGAGTTCAAAACAGCATAGTCACAGTTTAAAACAACATTTAGTGGCTTTGTTTCGATCCAGTTTTAAGACGGAACTAATTCGGGGTTTGGGACGGGGATGAGCACGCTTGAGACATGGATAAACACCCTCAAATTTCTGTATAAACTACCCAGAAAATCCAGCAAGATAGTAAGCATTTACTCGAATGAAACAACAAGCACACAGGCTACACACAACACTCATAACCAGCTATACATGAGACCAAGCCGTGAGGCACACAACAGCCATGTAATGCAACCACAAGTACTACAAAAATCGACTCCATACACAAGGAGACATGTAAAGGCTTAAACTTTTCGATGAACAAGGTAAAAACGAGTAAAAAGGCGGAGTTTTTCGACGATTGTCGAGTAACCTATCACCGTTACCTTAACTTTCTTCAATCTTCAAGGGAATGGTCTATTATGAACGAGTTTCCTTCTGGGTCCTCAAAGTCTTCACCTAGAAACCGTAATAAGAGCCGAGTTAGCTTAAAGACGTCACATTTATGAGACGGGTCGAGATGAAAACTCCACAAGGCTATGTCTTTCTTACCTTAAAAGATGAAGGAAGAAGTAAGGAGAAGAATGGTGCAAAAATTATTGAGTTTGGTCGAAAATTGAGCGAGAAATCTAGGTTTTTATGGTCGACATTAATGGGTCTCTTTGAGCTTTGCCTGGGTTTGTTTTAGCTGCTGCCAAAGTTTGTTGTTGCAGGTGCTTATGAATGCTTCACAGGGATGTCGAAAATAAAAAGGAGGTATTGGTATTGGTGGGTTAGGAATCTTAGGATTGGTCAAGAGAGTGTGAGAGAGTGAATCTATTATTATTATATTAGTTGGGTGTCAAAATTGAGGGGCGTGTTGTCGACCCGGGATAGGTCGAGAGTAGATAAGTTTAGTCTCACATGTGAGCATATGACGGTTCTTTGCTAGACGGAGGTTCGTCTTAAACCTACTATAATTTAAGACGGAATTTTATTATAATCGTTATTATTATTATTATTACTATCCGACTAAAACACGTATTTTTATATAAATTAAGTTTTAAATATTACTTTTATAAAAATGTTGTTTAAAAATAAATCCAATTAAATTAAATAATTCAAAAATATAAAATAAAGTAATTAAATGGTTAAATAAATTTTAAATGTCAAAATGAGAAATTCGCGGGTGTTACAATCACCCCACCTTTCAAAAAGTTTCGTCCTCGAAACTTGAAAGTAGAAATGAAAGGTTATAAAAATAAAAATAAAACCGAACCTTTGAAATTGGTAACCAAAACATTAAAAGGTTACAAATAGTAAGAAATAAAAATTCTTTCAAAAGTTTCAAATAAAATTTTCGACAGAACCAAATTCTCATCGAAGGAACGAAAGTGTTCTCGTTACGTATTCAAGAACATCACATTCCAAATCGAAGATAAGGTAAAAAGGCAAATCATTTGTGTAAATCGAAAATCAAAATACTTTCAAAAACATTAATGAAGAGTTTTCAAAAGTACAAGCCTCATTCATGGAACGAAATTGCTCTTGTCGTGCACACAAGAACGCTAACTTTCCAAGTCAAGGGCAAATTTAAAACAAAAATCATTTGCCAACAAGCGTAGAACAAGTTATTAAACGTCTCTAATAACGAGTTCTAACATCCGATCAACGTTAAAACCAATTGAAAACGATAATCCACTCAAATTTGCTTTTATAAAAGCCAAGGTAAAAATAAAAGCTCCACTTTTAAATTCAAAAAGGAGTTAAGTTCTTGAAAATGTAACTTCAAACTTGCAGAGAAATCATAAATAGATCAAGGTTAGTTAGAAATTGAGCAAAATTTAAAAGAAATTCAGGTTTAGTAATTAAAATCATGATAAAGAAATTATATTCAAAGAACAAAAGGAGAATCAAAGCAAATTTTCATTTTTTTCAAATCTTCACAAATAGATAAAGTTTTATAATAGTGATATAATTTTTAACAAAGAACCAAAAATGGTAGCTTGAAATGTTTAGAAATTGTACGAAATGGAAAAACAACTTAGATACTACGTTTACAAAGCACGCTAAGAGAGTTTAAACTTAACCAGTAAAAGAACTATGACGAACTTTCTCGGGGTAAGAGTCGAAGTAAGCTCAACAAGGATGTCAAAGATATAATTTTCATAAGCCTCTAGATTAGAATCGAAAGGGAAAGCACAACCAAAAGAATAGGAGATGCATGAACAATAAAGCTTAATGGTCAAGGAAAAGGGGAAAGGTACAAAGGTGACTTGAGAGGAAGAATTACAAAAGAATTCCAAGGTAAAACGGAAAGAATAATATGAGGGGAACTCCCAAGGTAAAACAAAAAGGGGTTTAGAGGAAGGATGAGTATCATGGGATAAAAGTAAGATGAGGTTGATCAAGAATTGAGAACATACCCGTAATGATATCGGGATGAGCGGCGGCTTCGGCTCGACTCATGACAAAGATGGTTCCTCTCGGCCTAGCATTTGGAGTAGGAGCATCCTTCTTCTCGGGGCAATCCACGGCACGATGTCCAGGCTTCGCACAATGGAAGCAAGTCAAGGGCTTGCCATAGCATCCAATTCCGGGGTGTAGAGCTTGCCTACAATGGTAGCACTTACGGTCTTTCTTAAGCCTATTAGTTGAGGTGTGAGCTTGTCCTCTTGGTTCTTGAGCTCCTGGTTCTTGACCTCCATGGGCTTGTACTTTTGAAAACTCTTCATTAATGTTTTTGAAAGTATTTTGATTTTCGATTTACACAAATGATTTGCCAACAAGCGTAGAACAAGTTATTAAACGTCTCTAATAACGAGTTCTAACATCCGATCAACGTTAAAACCAATTGAAAACGATAATCCACTCAAATTTGCTTTTGTTCCGGGTGTAATTCCAGAGCAAGTATCGTTACCACCCGTGGCTTGTAGAATAATGTCTTGAACCCTTCTTGCTTCTATCGTCCCCCTCGGCCTCTCCTGCAACAACGAACGAACTGAGGGCTTGGCTTTATGCCAAGCGTACTCACTCCGACGCCCAAGTCAGTAAACTTAAAGGATTAAGCTGTGTTACTTGGCTAGATATGTATTGTAGAGAGATAAGGGAGATATTACCAGATGAATAGTGTATTTAGGTTAAGTTGTGGGATTTCTTGGATGGATCCTTTCCTCAATGAAGGTTGAGGAGTATTTATAGACTTTCACCTTTTGTCACGTAGTGGCCAAGTGGCCAAGTGGCTAGCAGGTGGAAAGACCGTTCTACCCTCGGCCGACGGACCTCTGGCAGGCCGGCCGAGGGGTCTTGGATATGAGTACGCGGATATGTGTCCCGGCTAGCAGGTTGCCAGGCCGTGACCAGGTGACAGGCCGATGGGCTGCATCGGTTACGTTGTCTAAGTCGTTGACTTTGCTGTGGATATCTTTGACCTTGCTCAATGTGTTGACTTGGTCAGAGGTGCAGAATATGCCCCATCAATTTGCCCCCAGCGTAGTCTATGCCGTGGTATGGGCTCCGATGTATGCTGAGCATATATTCTGCACTAAGTAAATTTCGCAAATTTTTCTGTATCGGTGTCTTCTTGTGTATCGGCGCGGCTCTTGTTAGGCCGTACCATATACCATATCCCCCCTCCACATGGATGCGTAAAGGGTATCCGATGTGGAAAAGAACATGACGCTGGCCGAGACCAGGGCTGAGAGTGCCGGTTGACTTTGATTGCCCCCCGGCCGGTGCTTCCTGGCTTGGTTGTTCGGTAGCCGGCGGGGACTAGATACCTAGGAATTTGTTTGAGGGAGATGAACAGTCGAAGAGATGTGAATGGGCGTGTTGAAGACGCTTGGTCACTGTTGCATTGATTGACATTCAACTGTTGCAACGATTGACATCCCGCGGTTGCATGCTTGACACGTGTGTGTTCGCTGATTGGTTGACGCTTCATGGGCTGTGCCCTGATTGGTCCTTCTCCATGGGCTTTTCTCTATAAATAGGGCAGTTATTCCGTGATTTTGGCCTCCATTTTATTTTCGAAAATTTTCTCTAAAATCTTCATCTCTCCAAACTTTCAAGGGTTTTCTTCTTCTTAATCTTCGGAGTATTTGATCCGGCGAGTGTTTTTCTTTAAGGTAAACAAGCAAACTTTTTATTTTCTTGCTAGTAATTTGTTGCGAATCATGTCTTCTGCTGATGCTGGACCTAGTAAACCTGCGTCGGGGGGCCCTAGGTCTCCTTCTCCTGAAGTTGATCCTCAAATTCTCGGAGGAATGGGAGGATTCTGACTCTTTTGGTGATCTTGGTGATGATTTTGGCGATGATGCGGAAAGGTCTCGTCCTAGTGAGGGGAGACAGTACGTCATGGATCACGGCTATGTCTGTAAGATCCGTCTTGATCGTGCTTGGTCCCGTAAGCTTGCCCGTTGTTCCGGCGGGAAACTTTTCGAGGATCATTTTTTCTTTGGTAGGGGATACGAAATTGTTATCCCTGAGGAGGGTCAGGCCGTATGCTGCCCTCCGCCGGGCTGTACTGGCGTATACCTGCGGCATTTGGAGTACGGGCTCCGGTTTCCGCTGAATGGGTACGTTATGGCCATAATTAGAGCCATGAACGTTTTTGCCGCCCCAATCGCACCCGCTGGCCATGAGGACCATAATTGGTTTTGTCTGGCTTTGTCTTTTTAAGGGAGAGGCCCCGACGGTAAATTTGTTCCGCCGGCTTCATCATCTCAAACCGTCAATCTCTGGCCGCGTCGGATGGTAAAGTGTACAAACGGAGCAGGGCTATGTCTCTGTTGACAAACTCTCTTCTTGCAAGGACTGGCAAGGTCGGTGGGTGTACGTTAAAGTGCCGGATGACTATCCGCTGCCCCGCTCCTTCCAGCATCAGGTTAACTTGCGGTGTGAGACTAAGGCGGAGCATGACAGATGGGTCACTCGGAAGCATCTTAAAATGGATGCTAGCAGGGTCGCTCTCAAGGAGGATGAGAGGCTGGCAATGAGGCTCTTTGAGGTGGACAAGAGTGGGATGCCGAAAAGATGGATTCCCCCGACGCAGATCATTCTTCAGGATGAGCCGCTCTGCTATGTCGGCCTCATACCGGCCCTAGCACGGGGTGAGTGGGGTCGGTGTGAGGCCCATCGCCGCTCTCAATGTCTCCTCATTTTCGAACTTCGGCTTATTTCCTCTGCTTGACTCTTGCTTTGTTCCTTTTGCAGACCACTTTGGACCGGACCTATCTGAGGATCTTCTTCGGAGAATGGGGCTGCACAAAGATAAAACCGTTGCTAACTTGCATCCCAAGGCTCTAGCCCATGACCGCAGGATGTCGCCGAATGACCTTATGGAACAGCGGCTGAAGGTCTTGAGCAAGGAGGAGGCGCAGGCGAGGGTTGTTAGCGGCGTAGTACGTCGGACGCGGAAAACAAAGCCTTCAGCGGCGACAGCGTCGACGCCGGTTTCAACTCCCATCCCCCTCCCTAAGAAGGTGGAGATTGTCGATATTCCCGATGAGGGGGACTCTGATGCGGAGGGATCTCCTCTTATCTGTAGGAGGAAAAGAGTAGCTTCTACCGTTGGCAAGGAAGTGCCTTCTCCGGTCAAGAAGCCCAAGCATGGTACCTATCTAGCTTGTGGCTTAAATTTAGCCGAACCATTAGGTGTTTCTGATAAGTCAATGTTGATACTGATGTTTTAATTGAATTTCTGCAGACCAGCCACAGTCGGCTATTGCTCACGTTGGGCAGCAGGCGATGGGGTCCTCTGCACAGGTTGGTGATCAAGGCACCACCGTCAATCCTTCATCCCAGAAGGCTTTCGTCTCCCAGCCGCGGGCTAGTGGTCAAATTGTCACCACCGTCCCTTCATCCCAGAAGGCTTCCGTCTCCGAGCTTATAGAGGAGGGCACGAAGCTAATTAGGGAGCTGGCGAGGTGGAACGTGGTTACCGGTGCTCGTCTCATGGAGCAAGAGAAGGCCGTGGCTCGGGCTGTTCATGAGCGTAATGCCACTAAGCAGGTGGCTGCATCGGCGAAGTTGGGTCTCCTTAATGAGCAGAGGCTTAGGGGAGAAGCTGAGAAGGCGCTCTTGGCTGAGAGAAAACTTAGGGAGGACGCTGAAAAGGAGGTCCTTGCTGAGAGGACTAAGGCCGAGGCTGCGACTGCCGAAGCTGCGAAGCTGTTGAGGAAGTGTGAGCTCGTTCAGGGGCGCGCCGACCTCTACCTCCAGCAGAGGAACGAGTCCTGGGGCCTGTTTAAGGCTCAGGCGGAGGTGGTTCGGGGAAAAGAGGCCATCATCAAGCAAAAGGAGGCGGACATCGAGATGTTGCAGACCGGCATGCTTCCCAAACTGTGCGCCAAGTTCCGGGATTTGGCCGAAGATGCTGCTAGGGAAGTTATCGGGGAGCTTTTCCCTCTTGATGGTTCCTTCCCGTGGGGCAGGTTCGACACGCTGCTTGATGACAAGCTCGAGGCTAAGGAGAAAGCCGCGGTGGAGGAGGCCAAGGAGGCGGTGAAGGCGAAGATGGAGAGGGAGGCGGCCGCGGAGAAAACAGCTCTTGCTGAGAGGGCTCGGGTGGCTAAGGAAGAAGCCGAAAGGATGAGGGCAGCTGAGGATGCCGAGGCCAAGGCTGAGGCTGCTAGAAAAGCTGCTGGGTTGCCCACTGAAGAAGATGCGGCTTGATGAGAACAAGTTTACAGCAGATCTGTTTCAGCTCCTCACATGCTTCCATGTGCTGCTTGATGAGAACAAGTTTACAGCAGGTCTGCTTCAGCTGTCCGGGGGCCAATTACTCAGCCCTTCCTCCCCGCTATCTCTTGGTACCTGAACATAATGGTAGTTTTTGCCTCTTTTTTTTTTTGTACAACCTCGGTAGGTTATGTTTCGGCTTATCCCTGTGGGGACGGCCGTCGTCTGTATTCTTTTCACTTGTAATCTTACTTGTAACTTATCTTCTAATAATAGTTCGTTTCTTTCGCCTTCGGCCTGGCCGAGGTCTTCATCTCATCTTTGTCAGAGTTGTCTTCCTGTATTCCTAATTGAGCGCCACTTTTGTTTCCGCCTCGGCTTGGCCGGGGCCGTTTTAGAGTGCGTATCTCAACCGTGTTTCAATGCTTCCAAGACACTTCGTTTGTTTTTGCGAGCGTAGTGTGCGATGGCCGTTACTGTCTTGGTATCCGCCTTACGAGCGTGATTGCCGCTTTTGTCGGATTGACCGTGGGAGCAGGCGCTAGATTCTTGATGGAGACTGCCGCTCTTGTCGGTATGACAGTGTGAGCCGGCGTCTATTTCTCGATAGCGTGTTACGTGGCGTCTACCACTTGAAGTGACTGCGACGGCATCAAACCTCTTGGGGTGGCGCCGTGGCGTCTACTACTTGGGGTGACCGCGACGGCGCTAGATTCTTGATGGAGGCGCCGCTCTTGTCGGTATGACAAAGTGTGAGCCGGCGTCTATTTCTCGATAGTGTTACGTGGCGTCTACCACTTGGAGTGACTGCGACGGCATCAAACCTCTTGGGGTGACTGCCGTGGCGTCTACTACTTGGGGTGACTGCGACGGCGCTAGATTCTTGATGGAGACTGCCGCTCTTGTCGGTATGACAGTGTGAGCCGGCGTCTATTTCTCGATAGCGTGTTACGTGGCGTCTACCACTTGGAGTGACTGCGACGGCATCAAACCTCTTGGGGTGACTGCCGTGGCGTCTACTACTTGGGGTGACTGCGACGGCGCTAGATTCTTGATGGAGACTGCCGCTCTTGTCGGTATGACGGTGTGAGCGGCGTTTATTTCTCGATAGCGTGTTACGTGGCGTCTACCACTTGGAGTGACTGCGACGACATCAAACCTCTTGGGGTGACTGCCGTGGCGTCTACTACTTGGGGTGACTGCGACGGCGCTAGATTCTTGATGGAGACTGCCGCTCTTGTCGGTATGACAGTGTGAGCCGGCGTTTATTTCTCGATAGCGTGTTACGTGGCGTCTACCACTTGGAGTGACTACGACAGCATCAAACCTCTTGGGGTGACTGCCGTGGCGTCTACTACTTGGGGTGACTGCGACGGCGCTAGATTCTTGATGGAGACTGCCGCTCTTGTCGGTATGACAGTGTGAGCCGGCGTCTATTTCTCGATAAATAACTGATGGGAAAATTTTGCTTTGATGGGGGGCTTGGACGTTTTTTTTTTTTTTTTTTTTTTTTTTTTTTTTTTTTATTAGGTGAAAACATGCGTTGGGGTGTCCACAGCTATTTTGGACACCTCCGCAGCTACATAAATTCTACGAGATTACCAATGCCCTAATGGCTCATCATAGGCACACCTCCCCAGTCAGCCACTAGTTGTATCCATGAGGTCGCCCCCCTGCTGTAAGGACGGGCTTTTTCCTTTTTCGGACTTCTTCGCCTCTTTGAGGGATTGCATGTTGCAACCTCGGGCAGCTATCTGGACGTTGACCACCTCATCCTTCTCGTCTTTGGAGACGAGCTTATGCGCTTCCCCCCGGTCCGAGACATACATCAGTGTTAGGGCCCGGATGGACATCACTGCGTCGGCCTCGCTCAGGGTGACTCGGCCTATGAGAACGTTGTAGGCGGACGAGCCGTCAATGACGACGAACTCAGCTAGGACATTTTTAGCCGCGTTCTTTTCGCCAAACGTCACCGGGAGTCTGATTGATCCCAGCGGCACTAGGCCGGCCCCAGAGAAGCTGTATAGGGGGTTGGTGCAGGGGCTTAAGTCCTTGATCTTCAGGCCGAGGCCGAGAAAGCACTCTCTAAACATGATGTTCGTGTATGCACCTGTGTCAATCAGGCACCTCTTGACCAGGTGGTTGGATATGTCCAAATTGACTACAAGCGGGTCGTTGTGAGGGGCGATGACCCCTTCGTAGTCCTTTCTTCCAATAGTCATATCGGGGATGCTTGCAGAGGGGGTCCCTGAGTTGGGCACAAAGTTGATGGCCTGATATAGCTCGTTTAGGTGTCGTTTGTGCCCGTGAGCAGACCCTCCGTTCTCGTTGCCCCCGATGACAACATGAATTACTCCTATCCGCTCGAAGACGGACTTCCTATCTGAACTGCCAGCGTCAGTTTTTTGGCCTTTTGCAACGTACTTGCCGAGGCTTCCCTTCCGGATCAGTTCCTCTATGGCATTCTTCAGATGGCGGCAGTCGTTGGTTAAATGGCCGGTGTGGCCGTGGTACTCACAGTACTGGCTCGTGTCACCGTCACTTTTTGGCTTGGGAGGTCTCTCCCACTTCTGGCCCTCGCTTTTGCTCAGGGCGAAGACCTCGGCGGCTGATACGACGAGAGGGGTTTTTTCACTATACCGCATCTGGTGGTATGTTCCTGAAT
This sequence comes from Silene latifolia, assembly GCF_048544455.1. Taxonomy (NCBI): domain Eukaryota; kingdom Viridiplantae; phylum Streptophyta; class Magnoliopsida; order Caryophyllales; family Caryophyllaceae; genus Silene; species Silene latifolia. The sequence continues at coordinate 26,781,559 of NC_133532.1, forward strand.
TCCACCCGGCGCCCGCCGAGTCTTGCTTCCGGTCGGATCTGTCCGACCGTGATCTATTGTTCTCACGGCGCCTTCCATCGGACCGCGAACCGTAGTTGTCGCGGCGTCCTTCGTCCTGACTATCCTGCCTGTGACTCTTCTTTTCTGAGTGCTCGGCTTCGCGAGGATCTTCCCAGGTCTTGTGGTAGTCTTCCACCTTGATGGCTTGGTCGGCCAACTTTCTGGCGGCGTTCAGACCCAGGCCTCCGCTCTTGATGAGCTCGTTTTTTAAGGCTCCCCTTGGGAGGCCCTTCATCAGCGCGAAGGCCGCCAGCTCGGGATTAATTTCTCAAATCTGCTGGACCTTTCCATCAAACCTCTTCACATAGCTCCGGAGAGACTCGCCCCCTCCCGTCGATAGTCGGGAGGTCGATGTCTCTACGGCCCTTCTCTTATTGCGGCAGAGTCGGGCTAGGAAAGCGCCCTTCAGGTCGGCGTAATAGTACACCGAGCCATCGGGAAGCCCTTTGTACCAGCTCTGAGCCATTCCATGCAAAGTTGTTGGGAAAATTCGGCACCAGATCTCATCGGGCTGCTCCCATACCGACATGTAAGACTCGAAAGCCTCAGCGTGGTCGGCTGGATCACTATCTCCCTTGTATGATAGGGGTGGCAACTTGAGCTTGTTCGGCACCGGGACTTCTAAGACGTAGGCGTTGAGGGGCTGCCTAACCACGTGTCGAACGACACGCGGCGATCGGCTCCTTGCGTCCCTAACCTGGCTCCTCCCCCCGTAGCGGGAGGGGCTCCTTCTTCGACTCGGACTTCTTCTCCAACTCTGCTGAGTCGGACTCCTCTGGCTCCTTCGGGGCGAGCCTCGTTCGTGTGGCGGGGACGCTGTCCTCCCACGAGTGCGGGAAGGACTTAGGTCTACCGCGCCCACTTTGGGCTCCCCCGGCGTCTTGTCTGGGTCGGCTTCTCCTAGTGCTCCGTTCAAATTTCTCGGAGTCACGTTTTGGGCCCTGTTCTCCCGGACGATTTCCGCCGCTCTTGTCGGCGTGACAGTGTGAGCGGGCGTATTACTGATTAGGTCCAGGAGCATTTTCAGCTTTGCTACGTCAACCACATGTCCCATGATGGTGACCTGGTTGGCTGGCACCGGCGCGTCGGGTATTATTGGCATCCCGAATTCTGGTTGGATTACCCCGCCGGTGGAGGGCTGCTCGACTCCAGATTTGTGAACGGTATCATCTTGGTAGAATTCGGTTTCGTCCGTCACGAATACCTCTTGTTGCTTCGACATCCTCTTAGCTTTTTGGGTGGGTTTTTAGTGTGTATTTTTATTTGGGAATGAATGTGACTAGCTTCTAGTGTCTATTCCCCACAGACGGCGCCAATTGTTCCGGGTGTAATTCCAGAGCAAGTATCGTTACCACCCGTGGCTTGTAGAATAATGTCTTGAACCCTTCTTGCTTCTATCGTCCCCCTCGGCCTCTCCTGCAACAACGAACGAACTGAGGGCTTGGCTTTATGCCAAGCGTACTCACTCCGACGCCCAAGTCAGTAAACTTAAAGGATTAAGCTGTGTTACTTGGCTAGATATCTATTGTAGAGAGATAAGGGAGATATTACCAGATGAATAGTGTATTTAGGTTAAGTTGTGGGATTTCTTGGATGGATCCTTTCCTCAATGAAGGTTGAGGAGTATTTATAGACTTTCACCTTTTGTCACGTAGTGGCCAAGTGGCCAAGTGGCTAGCAGGTGGAAAGACCGTTCTACCCTCGGCCGACGGACCTCTGGCAGGCCGGCCGAGGGGTCTTGGATATGAGTACGCGGATATGTGTCCCGGCTAGCAGGTTGCCAGGCCGTGACCAGGTGACAGGCCGATGGGCTGCATCGGTTACGTTGTCTAAGTCGTTGACTTTGCTGTGGATATCTTTGACCTTGCTCAGTGTGTTGACTTGGTCAGAGGTGCAGAATATGCCCCATCAGCTTTTATAAAAGCCAAGGTAAAAATAAAAGCTCCACTTTTAAATTCAAAAAGGAGTTAAGTTCTTGAAAATGTAACTTCAAACTTGCAGAGAAATCATAAATAGATCAAGGTTAGTTAGAAATTGAGCAAAATTTAAAAGAAATTCAGGTTTAGTAATTAAAATCATGATAAAGAAATTATATTCAAAGAACAAAAGGAGAATCAAAGCAAATTTTCATTTTTTTCAAATCTTCACAAATAGATAAAGTTTTATAATAGTGATATAATTTTTAACAAAGAACCAAAAATGGTAGCTTGAAATGTTTAGAAATTGTACGAAATGGAAAAACAACTTAGATACTACGTTTACAAAGCACGCTAAGAGAGTTTAAACTTAACCAGTAAAAGAACTATGACGAACTTTCTCGGGGTAAGAGTCGAAGTAAGCTCAACAAGGATGTCAAAGATATAATTTTCATAAGCCTCTAGATTAGAATCGAAAGGGAAAGCACAACCAAAAGAATAGGAGATGCATGAACAATAAAGCTTAATGGTCAAGGAAAAGGGGAAAGGTACAAAGGTGACTTGAGAGGAAGAATTACAAAAGAATTCCAAGGTAAAACGGAAAGAATAATATGAGGGGAACTCCCAAGGTAAAACAAAAAGGGGTTTAGAGGAAGGATGAGTATCATGGGATAAAAGTAAGATGAGGTTGATCAAGAATTGAGAACATACCCGTAATGATATCGGGATGAGCGGCGGCTTCGGCTCGACTCATGACAAAGATGGTTCCTCTCGGCCTAGCATTTGGAGTAGGAGCATCCTTCTTCTCGGGGCAATCCACGGCACGATGTCCAGGCTTCGCACAATGGAAGCAAGTCAAGGGCTTGCCATAGCATCCAATTCCGGGGTGTAGAGCTTGCCTACAATGGTAGCACTTACGGTCTTTCTTAAGCCTATTAGTTGAGGTGTGAGCTTGTCCTCTTGGTTCTTGAGCTCCTGGTTCTTGACCTCCATGGTCTTGTATCCTTGGCACAAACCTCCTCTTGTCGGCATAGTTGGAAGTAGAAGGTACAAATGGTCTCTTGCCATGAAAGTCAGGACGGTAAGAATGAGAAGAGGAGTGGGGCTTGGATTCTTCTTCAATGGCCTTCAAAGAGTTTTCGGCCCAAATAGCATCATCATAAACTTCCACAAAGGTAGTTGAGCTTCTTCTCACCATGCTTTCCACCTTAGGATTCAATTTGTTCTTGTAGAAGTAGACACGATCCTCTTCATCTTTCACGAACTTGGAGGCATAATGAGCAAGTTCATTAAACTTGTCGGTGTAGGCTTGAATTGATAGCTTCCCTTGCTTGAAGTCCATGAACTCCTTCAACCTTTGTTGTTTGAGCTCCTTAGGGTAGAAGCGGGTCTCTACAAGTGACTTGAAGCGGCTCCAATCAAAGTTGGGGTCTTGAGTAGCGGTAGGACCGGTCAAAGTCCACCACCTATCGGCTTCCTTCACAAGAAAGTGAGAGGCTAACCTCACCTTGTCCTCCTCTCGGGCATCAAAGAGAGAGAAGTTCTTCTCCATATCACGAAACCACTCCGAGAGAGCAACGGGATCCACTTCACCACCATAGGTCCTAGCCTTGTTCCTTGCTAGTTGACTTGCAATCCAAGCATAACTTCCTTGACGGTTGGCTCCAAGTGTAGGGGGAGCGGTCTGAGCATTTTGTTGATTAGCAAGCACTTGGGTGAGGGCTTGCATGATAGCATTTTCCACATTGGTTGGTCGTACCATCTTCTTAAGACACCAAATAAATCAATCAAGTTAGCACCTAACAAATAACATACACAAAGAGACTACCAACTTAGGTCCTTATATCTACCCATCTCTCATTCATTATTTCAAGGTCAAGTTCAAATTAAGTTTGGGGTACACGTGTGTGCGTCGGGAGCAACAAAGGCTCTGATACCAACTGTGACACCCCGCGATAAAGCGGAAAGTAAACTACTAAATATATGCGAAAAATGTGAAGTTTTTAAAACTTTTATTTAGAAGATAGAGTTTAGCATGCGGGAGTCACTAACATTCGACAGAAGGAAAAAGAACGGAAATAATAACAAGGGTCCATACAAATAAAATGGTCAAAAGTGGGGAAAACATATCCCTCGAATGATATAAAGAAATAAGTGAGTCTAAGCGGTGAATAAGAAATCTAAAAGTCCGGGGTACTCGCTAGCTCACACGTCAAACCCCATATAAGCATCTTCACTAACTTTGTCATTCATGTAAACATGAAAGCCACGGTCGAGTGGGGAGTAACTCAAGGTTCTCCCAGCCCACAATATGTCGAAAAGCAAGTAACAAACACTCAATTAAGCATATTAATCATGCATCATATATGAACAATAGAGAACAAGGAGATATAATGAATAATCAAGATGAGATAGGCATAATACTTTCTTAATGGAGTAGGCATGGTAGGTTAGAATGAATATGCAATCGAGGGTATAGCACAACCAAGTCAACCAACACATATCGACCGACTCAACAAGTGTAAGACCGACACAAAGTGTAGACGGAGTACCCGACTCAGAGGCTACCTTTAAAGCATGTCCGAGATACCACACACAAGACTACATCCTAGACTCCAACCTCCTGGTAGGACGACGATCATAATACGGTCCTAGTCTAAACCGGATCCGGACTCTCGGGATGGACGTCACCCGATTCGACATACGATATACCAATCGTATCCAAGACTCGAAACATGGCACACACTCGTAACCAAAGGTCGAGTAACCTCTAATCGGAAACATGGCACACACCTGTAACCAAAGGTCCGAAGAAAGGCGGAAGGATATCCTAATCCGGAAACATGGCACACACTCGTAACCAAAGGTCCGAAAGAGGAAAGATAACCCAATCCGGAAACATGGCACACACTCGTAACCAAAGGTCCGAAAGGGGTAAAAAGGAAAGTCAAGTCGTCACACAATGTAAAACGTCACACTTGAGTCACAAAAAGAGTAAGAATGATCAAGCAAACATCAAATGACACGGGACCCTTAATGTCACATTCATACTCATGGCTTGCATCTCACCATGAGTACAGATGGGAACATCAATCCCAACGATCATACCGCAACTAGAGGGCCTATGGCTCACCCTTAGTATCCGGTAGGACCGAGACTCTCACAACAAAACAATATGAGGCTTATCAAGGATACGACTCTTACAAGTACTTAATTATAATCATCTTTTCATACTTGAACATATAAAATAAACATTTCATTTTATAATTACACATGTCGGTTAAATAAAATAAATAAAATATAACAAGTGGTAATGGATAATTTACGTCATGTGGAAATTTACGAAATGCAAACAAACCAATACAAGTGACAAATTGAGCCCAAAAATCCAATTATGATGAGCCCACAAACATCCAGAAATTTGGGTCCAAATAAAATAAAGAGGTGAATCCAAAATGTTTCATGGTTTGAGCCCAAGCATTGAATGTGGGTGAGCCCAACATTAGTAATCACAAAGTAAAGAGAAAAAAAGAACACGGCATCAGTATTGGCAAACACAGTGATCATAAAATAAAGAAAGAAGAGGACATGTATCAGTGTGCTCGGCAAAACTCAGTAACCACGAAATGAAGAAGGAGGACAGCTGCACGTCCAGCCATGGGTGCCAAACACCCACGAACAAGGCACGGAAATCGCAGCAACAAAGGTTCAACGCGCCACAATTTAAGGCAAGAATATTTAGTATATAAATGACGGTATTTGTATGAATGAAATAAGCACAAAACAATATCGAGGGACTGATTTGTCCGTCCCAAAACAGTCCTAGTAATGCATACAACCCGTCTTTAAAACTCAGCATGTATCCGTCTAAATTTCAGCTTTTAATATGTCCTTTCGATCGCTCATAGCGCCACTCAAATCGGACCAGAAATGGTACCCGAAACAGAGTTCAAAACAAAGATAGTCACATTTAAAACAACATTTAGTGGCTTTGTTTCGATCCATTTTAAGACGGAACTAATTCGGGGTTTGGGACGGGGATGAGCACGCTTGAGACATGGATAAACACCCTCAAATTTCTGTATAAACTACCCAGAAAATCCAGCAAGATAGTAAGCATTTACTCGAATGAAACAACAAGCACACAGGCTACACACAACACTCATAACCTTGACTATACATGAGACCAAGCCGTGAGGCACACAACAGCCATGTAATGCAACCACAAGTACTACAAAAATCGACTCCATACACAAGGAGACATGTAAAGGCTTAAACTTTTCGATGAACAAGGTAAAAACGAGTAAAAAGGCGGAGTTTTTCGACGATTGTCGAGTAACCTATCACCGTTACCTTAACTTTCTTCAATCTTCAAGGGAATGGTCTATTATGAACGAGTTTCCTTCTGGGTCCTCAAAGTCTTCACCTAGAAACCGTAATAAGAGCCGTGTTAGCTTAAAGACGTCACATTTATGAGACGGGTCGAGATGAAAACTCCACAAGGCTATGTCTTTCTTACCTTAAAAGATGAAGGAAGAAGTAAGGAGAAGAATGGTGCAAAAATTATTGAGTTTGGTCGAAAATTGAGCGAGAAATCTAGGTTTTTATGGTCGACATTAATGGGTCTCTTTGAGCTTTGCACAGGTTTGTTTTAGCTGCTGCCAAAGTTTGTTGTTGCGGTGCTTATGAATGCTTCACGGGGATGTCGAAAATAAAAAGGAGGTATTGGTATTGGTGGGTTAGGAATCTTAGGATTGGTCAAGAGAGTGTGAGAGAGTGAATCTATTATTATTATATTAGTTGGGTGTCAAAATTGAGGGGCGTGTTGTCGACCCGGGATAGGTCGAGAGTAGATAAGTTTAGTCTCACATGTGAGCATATGACGGTTCTTTGCTAGACGGAGGTTCGTCTTAAACCTACTATAATTTAAGACGGAATTTTATTATAATCGTTATTATTATTATTATTACTATCCGACTAAAACACGTATTTTTATATAAATTAAGTTTTAAATATTACTTTTATAAAAATGTTGTTTAAAAATAAATCCAATTAAATTAAATAATTCAAAAATATAAAATAAAGTAATTAAATGGTTAAATAAATTTTAAATGTCAAAATGAGAAATTCGCGGGTGTTACACCAGCTATCTCAGTACTCAACTCATACCTGCTCACCATCCCCGAATGGATCACCGCAGGTTTTAAAACAATAAACTGGGGTCAGTACTAATCACACAATTTATATAACCAACAGTACAGTAATCAACATAGCTCAAGCAGTCACGCACAAACACACCCACTCAAGTCAATCTCCGTCACCGACTGTCCACTGGACCAGCCCTGCCAGTGGGGGACCGCAGCCGTTCCCATCTAAGTCCCGCTCATCATACCGAGCGATAACCCTGTCCCATTAATGTGCACATCCCCTTCCGTGGCGGGTTCCACGAAGGGCGAAACTAGGGCGTGAAGCCACTCCCGCAAGTGACTCCACTCAGCCGAGAACGCATCTCGAGAACCAGAGACAAGCAATCACAATCAACAACCGTCACAATACAATTACGATAATAATCAACAACCACAACACATCAACAACACATCATGGGACTAATACTGAGTAGGGAAACCCTACCTGGAAAGCACAACACAATCAAACGGTCTCACAGCTGATATCAAAATGCTTCTTCTACAAATCCTCCTCCTAACATACAAACATATAATCACTACCAACACAAAATACAACAAAACCCCCAATTCCCAATAATAGGGTTTAACCAACTTTAAGGAAAAAGTATAAAAACGGTACATAGATCTTACCCTCGACGCAAGGATCTCAACGGTATAACGAAAGGTGAAATCCGACCTTCCAAACTCCGGGATTTGCCAACAATGCGATTAAAGCGAAGAACGTACTTTGTTTTCTCTCTTAATAGTAATTAGGTTTTAAAAAGTGTTTAAAGAACAATGACGGAAGTAATATATACTTTAATCGCATTATTAACAAAACCCGAGAAATCATCCCCCGTAAACCGGCTACTCGATCGAGTAACTAAGGTACTCGATCGAGTGCCCCCTTACTCGATCGAGTATCTACGTTACTCGATCGAGTACCCAACAGGTCAGAAACTATTTTAAACTGCAACTCACCCTTACTCGACAGAGTAAGGCCTACTCGATAGAGTACCCAGAGACTCATAAAACCGTAGTATTACATACCCCACCAAGGAAATTTCTTAAATCTTGGGGACACATATTCCAATTCTCTAAAAAGGTTGATGAAACTGGGTAAACTTCAACCCATAGGCCCTACACCCGAACCAGAAGAGAAATCCAAGTTCTGGGATGAGAATTCGTACTGCGAATACCATAGAGGCAAAGGACATGATACAGAGAAATGCTACAAACTGAAAAATGTACTTCAAGACATGATTGAAGACGGTCGCCTAACAATACCACCTGGAGGCAAGCCTAACAACACTCAGAATCCTCTTGGAGTTCTGATGATTACAAGTGACGAATCTACCTTAGATTGCTCACATCTTATCTCCCCAAAAGAAGAGGTGATCAATGGGATATGGACGGATAGTGAGGAAGATGTCTACCTCCAAGATCTTCCCTTAATCAAGAGCGCCGAAAGCATCATAGATGAGATCATTGCCGCGTTAATCACAAAAACCAACACCAATCAGCAGAAAGGATGGAGAAAGTCGATCAAGTGGACAAATAATCAAGGAAGACTCTTCAAGCTCACTACTGGAGAAGGAGAGATGTTCAAAGGAGAACCAGAAGACGATGAATTCGAGTCAGAGTTAGAGTCAGAGTCGGAATCTAGAGAAGTTCCTAGAGAGTCTCCTCCTGTCGTCATTCCCACTCCCCTTGTTTCTCCCTTTACCGCCACTGACTACAGATCAGATGGCTTCTTTGTTTCTGTGGACATGGACCACGTCTCGGTCTGTGGATTTGGGCCACCTACCGATCTACGGTCACGGGCCACCTGCACGCCAAGCCAATCTGTGGACATGCATCGGTCTTTTGAAAGCCACGCTCGGCGGCGTAAAAATGCTTTCGACCGGATCGTTTTAGATCGGTCGGTTTCGTCTCGGTAAGGGTCTCGAAATGATTAGAGATGTTCGGAGTCGCCACCAAGCATTTGGGGGATGCTTGAAACCCGTTCGAAATCCACTTTATACCTCGGTGAAATCGAAGCACAAAGCAGCGTTTGACATAGGTACTAAAGATAAGGAAATCGTCCCTCTTTAGCATCCTATCTCTAGAATGACTCTCGTACGCCCTTGGATAAGGTCGTCCACTATCCAAAGTTTCTGAGTAAGAGGTGAAGGTACGTATTGGGAAGCCCTTTAATCAGACAACCCAATCTCGCCCGCGGTAGCGGCCTCTACTGATCGATCTTGGTTGGTTGAATGCAAAAGTTGATAAAACGGTTTAAATGCATGAATGCGCATCCAATAATTTAAACCTAACATGTGAGAGCTTTCTAAGTCGGTTGATTTAATCCAAGTATCAAGTATAAGATGTCGAGTTGGATTAATGATTGATTTGCATGCAAGACGAAAATTAAACATCCATTTACCGTATTAGGTTTAGGGTGCATAACGTGATCCATTTGTCTTAGTAAGGCATTTCGCAAATGTGATTTTGAATAAACAAATAGTCATCTGATCCGTCTCATATCCGGGCTAACCGGAGTCGAGATCGTCCTAGACTAATACTGGAAAGGGAACAGGCCCTGTACCAGACGGCTATATGAGGCGCGAGCCAGCCGGTGATACAAGGGGCCTCCCCTGGTTCTGAAAATGAGAAAGAAAAGGCCTACTTGAGGCGCGGGTCAGCCCACGGTTATATGCCGTGTTCTGACCTTTCAAAACGTTATAAAACGTGTTGAGAAATGGGTATTTGAACCCGATTTGGTTTGAAAGGGTCGTTTAGACCGCATTTGTTGAATTGAAGAACTAGACTCGAATAATCATCATTATTTTGATAATATTCGGTGTCGAGTTCGACTTGACAAGCTTGACATGAATAGTTTTGAAAATAATTATGAACTAATTGTTTTAAGTTCATTTGAATATAATTAGTCGATACTCATCATCGTACCCGGGTTAAAATCCGGCATGGTATGTAGAACCAAGGATGACTTTGTGTTGGGGACTAATATGTTTGTTTCGAAAATGTAAAGAAATGATGAAAGGGCTTTAAAATACCCCCCAAAAATAAAATAAAAGGCTTTAAAATACCTTTTAAATGTTTTTAACCAAATATTATCACCGAAACACGGATTTAACCATCATGGTATATGGAACCAAGGGTGAAAAATGTTTTATGGTTAAAACAAATGAAATAAAATAAAAAAGGTTTGAAAATATTTGAAATGTTAAAAACCAAATTACAAATATGAAACTGAATTAAAGGGGAAAGACGAGAACAAACACGGTTGATCTCTGACCTGAACACCCTATTTAGGCGCGGGCAAGCCGGCGAACCAAGGGGCTTCTGTCTCAGGCCAAAAATCAGTTTTGGCTCGTTTATCCCATGTTTTGGTTTATGTTATGCACGTTTTAGCATGTTATAGTCATGAAAAAAATGAAAACATGATAAAAAAGAGGATTTTTACACCCTCATACTTACATGTTTGGTTATGGCGAGTGACCGACGTAAGTGTAACAACTCGTTTGGTCGGAAAAAACTCGGTTTAAAACCGTTTTGGTAAGTAAAAAGAGTGTTTTAAGATTAGTGACGGTGTAGTGGTAGAAGTGGTCGGTCAAGTGATTTAATGCACGATGACGGTACCAAACAATGTGTAAGGCTTGTATTTACGATCGGTAGGTCGTAAATACGCGTCGGATTGTGACTTAAGAAGTCGAGTCGAGAATTTTTAGGGAGAAAAGAGGGGGCGGACACTCGCGTCATTTTTATGGGGTGTGATGGGTGGTATTTATAGAGAAATGTGGGATGGTAGGTCGGTCAATTTTGCTTGGAGGCTAAGGAGACAACCCATTGAGGCGCGAGCTACCTCGTGATACAATGGGGTGTACTGTCCCTTTCGCAAATTTGGATTTTGCATTTGTTCTAACCAATGTTTTGTTGGTTGTGATTTGTGGTCTTTGATGGTTGCTTAGCCGTGTAAGCTTCATATCAGGTGATATTTGGGGTAGGTATTTTGTATCTTTGACTCGGGTTTGACCCGTGTGAGTCGGGATTTGAATTTCGAGTCGGTTTTTGGCTCGGTGTCAGTTTTGACTCTAATTAAGGTCATTTTAATGGAAATGACATGATGAAAACATTCATGGCATTATTTTTGACATTCGAGATTTGGGTTGACTCGGGTTGACTCAGGTTGACTCGAGTTGCAGGTTTCTGAGTCGGTTTGGGGTCCGAAGACGGTTTTAACTCTAAATAGTGTTGTTTTAAAGGAAATGACATGATAAAGACATTCATGGAATTGTTTTTGACATTTGGGATTTGGGTTGACTCAGGTTGACTCGAGTTGCGGGTTTCTGAGTCGGTTTTGGGTCCGAGGACGGTTTTAACTCTAAATAGTGTTATTTTAATGCAGATGAAGTTAGAAAACTTTTGAAATCATTTTTCATATTCGAGTAGTGCATTAAACCGTCTCATGTATAGCCAATCCACGCACGCATATCAAAAACACGTTATAGTCCGATCATCATCGAGTGGTTTTTGGAAGGTGCAGATACTGGGTATCTACAGAGCCCCCACTTTGACTGAGGCTTGGACAGGGCGAAAGTCAAAGTATGATCTCCAGGTCAATCGAAGATTACAACCTGAAGACCATTGCGACGTCAAGGTGACTCAAAAGGGGTTGAGCCAAGGACCTGCCATCGGGATGGGCGACGTCGAGGCGACTCGGGGATTCGAGTCAAGGACCTGCCGTCGGGAACATTTTAGAGTCTGTCGACTTCCTATTCGGGTCGTTTAAAGTCCATTAGACTACGTATAAAGGCGCGCGAGCCATAAGAAGGAGTCATACCTGAGGCATCTTCGGGATACGTTCTTGAATCTTTTGCGCGCAAAGGCTCGCCAGCCAGTGTTGAAGGCGGCCTTGCATTTTGAGGCTCGCTGATACCCGTCGTTGTGAGTACCAAAAATAAGATTTATAATTTCCTATTAAGACTAACCTAGGCTAGTGGTAACAGGGTCGAACCACAAGGAGGCAGATGTAAATTCTAGTCGATTTATATTCAGTCTAAGGTAACAATTGTGGGGGTTGATTTGAATTGGTCTACAGCTAAGAGCAAATAATAAACTAGAAAGACGGATTAAACAGATAAAGAAGGGGTACCAGGATGGTCGGTTCATTAAAGCTTCGGCGGCAGCATACTAAACAGGTCTAAATCGAACACAAGTGAGGCGGGAAACAAGAGGTCCTCTCGGTCCACTCTTAACAAATAGCATCTTTCGATCTCGCTATAGGTCCCTAATATCACAAATACTAACTTTCGTCCTGAAAAGTGATTTACGGTCTAAACTTTACCTATCTTTCGATCTCAGCATAGTTTAGTCATTTTAATTGATGGTCAATCAACTGTCCCTATCTCTCGATCTATTGGGTCAGTCACAACCTCAACATCCAACTAGTCGCGTGCACTTGATGATTATTCTGAAAACCTAAGTTACGTTATATAGGAATATACGTAACACTTATTTCTGAAACCTAAATACTATGGGCTTCTTAATTCTCGATCTTTTATTTTGCGTCAGACCCGTTGTCCAGTCGATCGACCATAATCATCAGTCGATCGACCAACTTGCGCTGTACAGGAGCTTCTGATTATCGCGCTCTGGTCGATCGACCATAGCCATCAGTCGATCGACCAAGGGTGCTGTACAGTAGTGCATTCTGACGAATTCTGCAGCGCGCACCGAACTTAAAACAGCTGCCATTTCTTCGTTACTTGGTCAAATCAGGCGTTCTACGCGGCGTTGGAAAGCTAAGAGGATAAGCTTTCACCTCCAATTGGAATCACGCGATTATCAGCTCTAGAACTCGATATATTGCCATCTGAAGCAGGCTGCAATATTGTGAAGTGTTACTTTGCTTGTTAAACTCGTACGCACCCGTGCTCTTGCTATCTTTAGGCCTTGAAATGCGCACCAAGTTCGCTTCCCGAGTCTTTACTCCATGTCAAATGCAATGCTAAGTACTTAGGGACGGATTTGGCTCGATTTCTACTCATTTCCGCATAAATCTGCAATATTACATAAAAATACGAAAGTAGACAAAATGGGGAGAATAGTAGCAATAACTACTTAAATGAGCTCTGAAATGCGTGTAAAATAGGGCGTAAAACAATATATTTAGGACACGCATCAAACTTCCCCAAACCAAACCCTTGCTTGTCCCCAAGCAGGAACTAGACTCGATCTAAAGGAACGAGTTCAAACTCAGAGCGAAATGCAACATGTAAAGCCTAAACCATTTTAATGCATTAACCAACAATCAATTAGCAAATGAATCATGCAAACGAGTTATGGAGTCGTTAAAAACTGCTGAACCATCAACTATAGAGACTTATCAATTTGGACTCTCACGGGTCGCTCATATCACACATAAGCACAGGTGAATATATAAGAGGATAGAAAGAATTCATTTTGTAGTGACTCTCACCTAACTACGACCTATAAGAACATGTCTGCAATATAATATGAAAGTAATCTCTATGACCGTACATATGCACTCCAACCAACAAATGACCATGACACATGCCGAGGTATGAATATGGAAATGTGAGGTATGGGTAAGAAGAGGCAAAACGTTTTATGGTAAAGTGGAGGTACAGGTGATCAAGCTAGTACCAAAACGGAACCAAATGGCAACATCCAACTTCTTGCTCATAATCAACTGGCACGGGGCTATAGCAAGCACAAAACTCACAATCTCCAAAATAGTAGTAGTCAACCAACTCCCCATAAGATATAAATGGAACATGAGAGCAAAAATCGCCATAAGATAAAGGATTGAATTATGCGAATTGATTTCTTTTCTTCACGGACTTTCAATCGATCGACCAAAAGGGGTAGTCGATCGACCGCATGAACAGTACAAAACTCTTTTTTCTTTCTTTTTTCGAATCATTTTTTTTCTTTTTATTTTTTTTCTTTTTCTTTTTCTTTCCTTTCAACTTCTTTCCTCCTTCATTTCATCTTCCCAACAAAATCTCAAATAAGAGCAAATGCTACCAAAAACTAAGTGACAATCCCAAGAACGTAGACTACTAGCTTGAAAAAGGACAGGCTAAATGTAGGATGTAGTAATTGGGACAAAAAAGGCTATTTTTGGCAGTGTGGGGCTTATGGGCAAAATAAGAAAAAGGAAACCTCTACCACATGTGTCAACTAACCACAGACCGAATGCATACAGGTATTAAGAAGATCAAGTTCATATTTATGCACATTAATGTAACATGTCTCATAAGGAGTACTACTCACATTCCTAAATAAACTGGTCATAGATGTCACCAGTTATAGGCTCTAAATCTCAGAAATATGATGTAGATTGCCAATAATCAAAGTCAAGTCTAAAGTTCAGCAAATAATTAACGAAAACTCGTAGATATGCATTTATACGATTCTACTAATAACATGTCAATTAACACGGCTTTGGCATAAACAAATACAAATGCAACGTCATCATGGAAATACTACCGTTCCGACTCAACCTATATGCTAAAATAAACGCGCAATTTTTTTGAAATTGGTTGAAATTTTCAATTTTTTTGATATTTTCTGTATATAGGAGAGAAATGAAATAAACAATGCAAAACAAAATTAAACATGAAACAGAAATGCAATAAAACTTATGCAAATGCGACGCAAAGCCCTTCCCCAAACCAAATCACACAATGTCCCTATTGTGCAAAATCATGTAATGAAATAAAAGAGAAATGGGAATTTGCGAGAAAAGAAATAAATATGACATGAAGTGGAACTTGGGAACTCACAAGACTTTAAGCGCAGCAAAAGGAAACCTCCCCAAACCAGCGTAAGCTAGGAGGTTTCAGTAGCCAGCAGTGCTACCAATAAATACCTGAAAAGACAAATAAAAACCGCGCGTAAAACCGAGAAAACAATATTGAAGCGGTAATTATGTGCAAAGTTACGAAAATGGAAGAAATCAGAAATGAGTCGGGAAATAAAATAGAGTAGAAAACTCCGTCAATCCCGCAAAACGACCCAACACAGCAGGGGAAAGGTCGTGAACAGGTACAACAGCGGCAGTGGTCGATCGACCATAGATGGCAGTCGATCGACCAAAGTGAACAGGAAAAGAAACTCCTGAGATGCGCAACTCAGTCGATCGACCATGGAAGGCAGTCGATCGACTGGGAAAACTGCTGTAACTTTCTGATTTCTTCGGATTAGCTCAATAACTTGAGCTAATAAGGTCCATATACCTGCATACACACATAATAACGCGCCCAAAATTGCGCAAAACCCAAAGTATCCGACTAAAGTATTGCTAATTATTAGAGCACACAAAAACAAAAAAAAACTAAATGTTCCAAAACCAAATTAAACGAAATGTTTTAAACTCCGGGTTGCCTCCCGGTAGCGCTAGATTAGACGGTCCCAGCTCGACCCACTTTTCTATCATCAAAAAGCACAAATCACTGGCCCACTACTAGGCTTCTGACTGAACGCAGTGGCTTCAGCAACTGTCAAATCTACTCCCGACCTCCACAACATGGCAACGGAAGAACAAAAACGTCTCGCAGCATCCAGATCCCAATCTTTCACCTTAGCGCACATCTTCTTCTTAGACGGCATATTCTCATCAGGACCTCCTCCTGGATCATATATCCGGGCAGTGCCAGACTTTAAGCTAGGAACACCCAACTCACCTCCGGGGTCTTTGAACTTGCCAAGACCTGTAGAAAGAGAAACAAAGCGATGTTCCTCCAATTTGTTCCCAAACTGGGGCGGAGGCATCAATTCTACAAAGAAGAAATGGTTCAATGAAGGAGTAAGAAGGTATACATAATCGACTAAAGGAGTGGAATTACCTCTAATCGGATAGGAGTGGTCTTCATTTACCTTCTCATCGTCATCCGGAATAGGCGTTGGTGACGATTTAACAATTCCCAAGGCTGCAGGTATCAATCGAACAGCGTCACTACTCGATCGAGTAGTTTCCTCCTCCAGCATAACTGGTCGATCGACCAGTGGTTCCAGTCGATCGACCACTCTTCCTTCTGCAATGTCATTCGTTCGACCACACAAATCTGCTTGATCGAATTCTTTATGTGGCACAGCATTGAAGTCTTCAATTGACGCTTCATCGTCCTCCAAATCATCATCCTCCGAGTCATACATATAATCATTTTGCTCGGCAGCTACTTGAGCCAAGAGAAGCTCAAGTCTTTTGAAAGAAGCTTCTCTCTGTTCAGCCATTTCTTGCATTTGGAGTTTAAGCATCTCCACCATAGACTTCAATTCCGCACTCTCTTCAGAAGGAAGAGGGTCTTGCTGAGGTGGCGCAAAGGAATATGAAGGCTCTTGGAAGCCTTGCTGATAGTACGGATGTGGTGGCGTATAATGACCTTGTTTATAGTGCCAGTAAGCATAGACTTGGTCCATATCTGCTCGGCACATAACAGAATCATGCCCCTTAGCACCACATCTCCCACAAATCTCCACCTGCTGCTCCCAAGGATGGAATATGAGTAGACTCTCCTGAAGTACTGCAAATAAACAATACTAAAGAAGAAGATGAGAACTGCCTCAAGGTACTCAGTCTTCCCTTGAGGCGAAAAACAGACTAAAATAAAACAACTAAAAATTAGAACAATTGCCTCCCCGGCAACGGCGCCAAAATTTGATACCCGTCGTTGTGAGTACCAAAAATAAGATTTATAATTTCCTATTAAGACTAATCTAGGCTAGTGGTAACAGAGTCGAACCACAAGGAGGCAGATGTAAATTCTAGTCGATTTATATTCAGTCTAAGGTAACAATTGTGGGGGTTGATTTGAATTGGTCTACAGCTAAGAGCAAATAATAAACTAGAAAGACGGATTAAACAGATAAAGAAGGGGTGCTAGGATGGTCGGTTCATTAAAGCTTCGGCGGCAACATACTAAGCAGGTCTAAATCGAACACAAGTGAGGCGGGAAACAAGAGGTCCTCTCGGTCCACTCTTAACAAATAGCATCTTTCGATCTCGCTATAGGTCCCTAATATCACAAATACTAACTTTCGTCCTGAAAAGTGATTTACGGTATAAACTTTACCTATCTTTCGATCTCAGCCTAGTTTAGTCATTTTAATTGATGGTCAATCAACTGTCCCTATCTCTCGATCTATTAGGTCAGTCACATCCTCAACATCCAACTAGTCGCGTGCACTCGAATCGTCGAATAAAGATTTAAAACAATTAAAACGAAAATAAAACCCCACGAGGTCGGTCGATCGACCAAGAATATCAGTCGATCGACTGACACGCGAATCAGGCCGTGTCCAATCTATTGCCACCTACGCTATAATTCCCCTACATCCTAGCACGAATGAATTAGCTACTCATACTGAAATTAAAGGCATCAATAATATTAAGAATTAGAACTACGGAATTCATGCTTAAAACGATAAAATAGACAATTAACAAAAGATGGCAATTCGGCTTGGGAACTGATCTAGCAATTCGACAACTATGAACGAAAATGAAATAACAGAATAAAACCAGAAAGTACCGTATGAATTGCGAAGGAAAAGAACAAAGCCGAATGACGAAGCAAATTGTATTCAATACCGAAAGTAATCTCGAACCCTAATTATTTCTAAAGAACTGTGTGTAAAGCTTAATGTAAAAACTTGATGATTATTCTGAAAACCTAAGTTACGTTATATAGGAATATACGTAACACTTATTTCTGAAACCTAAATACTATGGGCTTCTTAATTCTCGATCTTTTATTTTGCGTCAGACCCGTTGTTTAGTCGATCGACCATAAGCATCAGTCGATCGAACAACTTGCGCTGTACAGGAGCTTCTGATTATCGCGCTCTGGTCGATCGACCATAGGCATCAGTCGATCGACCAAGGGTCTTTGACAAAGAGTGCATTCTGACGAATTCTGCAGCGCGCACGGATCTTAAAACAGCTGCCATTTCTTCGTTACTTGGTCAAATCAGGCGTTCTACGCGGCGTTGGAAAGCTAAGAGGATAAGCTTTCACCTCCTATTGGAATCACTCGATTATCAGCTATAGAACTCGAGATATTGCCATCTGAAGCAGGCTGCAATATTGTGAAGTGTTACTTTGCTTGTTAAACTCGTACGCACCCGTGCTCTTGCTATCTTTAGGCCTTGAAACGCGCACCAAGTTCGCTTCCCGAGTCTTTACTCCATGTCAAATGCAATGCTAAGTACTTAGGGACGGATTTGGCTCGATTTCTACTCATTTCCGCATAAATCTGCAATATTACATAAAAATACGAAAGTAGACAAAATGGGGAGAATAGTAGCAATAACTACTTAAATGAGCTCTGAAATGCGTGTAAAATAGGGCGTAAAACAATATATTTAGGACATGCATCACTCGCCAACCATAGGAAGGACTCATACCTGAGGCATCTTCGGGATATGTCCTTGAGTCGTATCTTGTGTGCGTGCAAAGGCTCGCCAGCTGTGATAAGGAGTCGTACCCGAGGCATCTTCGGGATACGTCCTTGAGTTGTACCATGTTTGCGGACAAAGGCTCGCCAGCTTGTGAAAAGGAGTCGTACCCGAGGCATATTCGGGATACGTCCTTGAGTTGTATCTTGTTTACGGACAAAGGCTTGCCAGCCATGTTGAAGGTGCGTTTTATGGCTCGCCAGCCATCGATGGTCGAAGGATCGACTCTGGGAAATAGCCTGTGTGACTTCCATTTGAAAATCGGCACTCGCTGTGGAGTTAGAGAAACTTCTCAGGACTCACCGGGGATATGAGTTGTTGCTCGCTGGAAGGCAGCGTATGCCATGTAATCGGCGGGGTTAAAGCTCTTGGACTTGATGGGTCGCCGTTTGTTGGGAAGAACCCAGTACCCAGTTGGAGTGAGTTTGTCTTCTCAAGATTACCTGCATGGTTAGTGACCACACAAATCCGCAGTCTTATAAACAAGCATGTATCACGCAAACATATAAGCACGTAAGTACATAAGCATGTGAGCAACTAGCACGCAAGCATATAAGCACGTAGGCATGTGAGCAGTTAGCATATAAGCAACTAGCATGTAATATCTCACGCGAAGGGAGATAGAAGTTTTGAAAGTTGTGAAGCTTAAAATTGAGTCTTGTTGCTCGTAGATCCGTGATTGGATAGATTGGAGACACGTGACCATTGTGACATTGACTCACACGAACGCATACTGACAGACTGACAAATGGGCAGTCGTGAACGTGATACAAACTCAGTATCGACACGACACGAGGGTGACTCTGACAGACTTTGCACATGTGTATGCAACTCCGAGCCAAGAAACGGTGACAACGCGTATCAAATCCCTGGAGTAGAAGGTTCGCTCGGCTGGGGAACATGAATTGATTAACTTCTCCAGACATCTTTGCCTCCGTTTGCTTGTTTGAGATCCCTTCTCAAGTTTTGATGATTCGGGGAGCAGAACCAAGACCTTGTCATTGTCCGAACCGAGCACTAGACTATGTAAGGTTTTATTTTGGACCGTAGTTGAGACTCAAAAGATGTTTGAGGACAAAGGACGGGTGGCGTCTTGAAAGAGAAGCCCCCAGAGTGAGAAGGTGAGATTTTGACAAAAGGAGGAATGGACGATGTCTTAAGGAAGAAGCCCCCAGTAAAGAGGTATACGATTAAAATTTGCAGCTGGGTGGGCTGCTTTTGAGGATTGATGCTGATAGTTGAGATTAAAATAGGTGTGCGGTTGTGTCCTTGTTGGGGGACTGCCTACGTATTTGCGTGTTTGCGAAATCAAACCAGATCGTAGTTCTGAGCTGTGTGTGCAATGGGTTGCAAATTGAAGATGTGCAAATTGAATGTGTGTGGGGGGTGTGGTTGTGCCCTTGTAATAGGACTGCCTACGTATTCGCGTGTTTGCGAAATCAAACCAGATCGTAGTTCTGAATGTGTTTGTGTGCCTAAGCTAACTGTTAGGACCTTGAAGTGATTTTGAGGTGTATGGTTGTGTCCTTGAAGGACTGCCTACGTATTCACGTGAAGTGAAATCAAACCAGATCGTAGTTCAGAATGTGTGTCTAAGCGAGATGTTAGGACCTTGAAGTGATTTTGAGGTGTATGGTTGTGTCCTTGAAGGACTGCCTACGTATTCGCGTGTTTGTGAAATCAAACCAGGTCGTAGTTCGGAATATGTGCCTAAGCGAGTTGTTAGGACCTTGAAGTGATTTTGAGCTGTATGGTTGGGTCCTTGAAGGACTGCCTACGTATTCGCGTGTTTGCGAAATCAAACCAGGTCGTAGTTCGGAATGTGTGCCTAAGCGAGATGTTAGGACCTTGAAGTGATTTTAAGCTGTATGGTTGTGTCCTTGAAGGACTGCCTACGTATTCGCGTGTTTGCGAAATCAAACCAGGTCGTAGTTCGTAATTTTTTGTTGATCGGGTTTTGTGGTTGTATCCCTCATGTATAAGAGGGACTGCCTACGTATCCACCTGAAGAGGTGAAATCAAACCATGCTCGTAGTTCAGGGGTTTTTGTTTTAGTTCAAATGGATGTTGCCTTTGACAGATCAAAGGACATTCGAAACGGACAAGGTGCCGCAACTTAGACTCGATAAAACATGCAATATCAAATCAGAACACGTTGAGGAACTTGACTTGAAGAGGGTTGAGGTGGTTGCTAGTTGTAAAACTAGCCTTAGGTCATTGGTTGCTATGGTTCAAGGGTAGTATTTCTTGAGTTGCTATGGTTCAAGGCCCCGAAAGTATCTTCTTGACCAGGTATGGCCCGGCCCAGTTGGGTTTGAATTTTCCCCTCGGATCGACGGGTAACGGTGCTCGAACTGACTTGAGGACCAAGTCGCCTTCCTGAATGTTCCTGGATTTGACCTTCTTGTTGAACGCCCGTTGTATACGTCGTTGGTATAGCTGGACGTTGTGCAAGGCGTTGAGTCGCCGTTCGTCTAGAAGAGTGAGTTGCTCGTACCTTCGACGAGTCCATTCCGCCTCGGGGACTTGACTCTCCAGTAGGATGCGTAGAGAAGGGACCTCTAACTCTACCGGTTGAACCGCCTCCATACCATATGCTAGGTAGAAGGGTGTGGCGCCTGCCGGTGTTCGGATGGAGGTTCGGTATCCCTAGAGTGCGAATGAGAGTTTGCTCGGCCAATCGCGGTAGTTGTCTTGCATTTTCTTGATAATGGTGACAAGAGTTTTGTTCGCTGCCTCTACCGCTCCGTTAGTTTGGGGACGGTAGGGGGATGATCGATGTCGTTTGATTTTGTATTTGTCCAGCAAGGCTTGAGTTTCCGCCCGGAAGTGAGAGCCTTGATCGCTGATGATTTCATGGGGTACCCCATACCGGCAGATGTTGTTGTTTTGAATGAACTTGGCCACTTGTTTGGCGGCCAAGACTACATATGACTGTGCTTCCACCTATTTGGTGAAGTAGTCGATGGCGACGAGGACGAAGCAATACCTCTTAGTGCCTACCGGGTTGACTTTCCCGATGATGTCGATGCCCCAGGTTGAGAAAGGCCAGGGTGACGTCATGGTGTACAAAAGGGATGGTGGTTGTGGTCATGGGCCACGTCTCGGTCTGTGGATTTTGGGCCACCTACCGGTCCGTAGTCGCGGGCCACCTGCAAGCCCAGTCGATCTGTGGACGTGCAGCGGTCTTTTGAAAGCCACGCTCGGCGGCGTAAAAATGCGTTCGACCGGATCGTTTTAGATTGGTCGGTTTCGTCTCGGTAAGGGTCTCGAAACGATTAAAGATGTTCGGAGTTGCCACCAAGCATTTGTGGGATGCCTGGAACCCGTTCGAATTCCACTTTATACCTCGGTCAAATCGAAGCACAAAGCAGCGTTTTGACATATGTATTAAAGATAAGGAAATCGTCCCTGTTTAGCATCCTATCTCTAGAATGACTCTCGTACGCCCTGGATAAGGTCGTCCACTATCCAAAGTTTCTGAGTAAGAGGTGAAGGTACGTATTGGGAAGCCCTTTAATCAGACATCCAATCCCGCTCGCGTTTAGCGGCCTCTACTGATCGATCTTGGTTGGTTGAATACAAAGGTTGATACGATTTAAATGCATGAATGCGCATCCAATGATTTAAACCTAACATCTGAGAGCTTTCTAAGTCGGTTGATTTAATCCAAGTATCAAGTATAAGATGTCGAGTTGGATTAATGATTGATTTGCATGCAAGACGGAAATTAAACATCCATTTACCGTATTAGGTTTAGGGTGCATAACATGATCCATTTGTCTTAGTAAGGCATTTTGCAAATATGGTTTGAATAACTGAATAGTCATCTGATCTGTCCTATATCCGCGTCAACCGGAGTCGGGATCGTCCTAGACCGATCTTTGGAAGGGAACAGCCCTGCACTGGGCGGCTATAAGAGGCGCGAGCCAGCCGGCGGTGTAAGGGGCCTCCCGCTGGTTTTGAAAATGAGAAAGAAAAGGCCTGCTTGAGGCGCAGGTTAGCCAACGGTTGTATGCCGTGTTCTGACTGTTTAGAAAACGTTATAAAACGTGTTGAAAATGGGTTTTTGAACCCGGTTTGGTTTTGAAGGGGTCGTTTAGACCGCACTTGTTGATTTGAAGAACTAGACTCGAATAATCATCATTATTTGATAATATTCGGTGTCGGGTTCGATTTGACAAACTTGACATGAATAGTTTTGAAAATAAATATGGACTAATTGTTTTAAGTCCATTTTGAATGTTATTAGTCGATACTCATCATCGTACCCGGGTTAAAATCCGGCATGGTATGTAGAACCATGGATGATTTTGTGTTGGTGACTAATATGTTTGTTTGGAAATATAAAGAAATGAAATAAAAGGCTTTAAAATACCTTTTAAATGTCATAAACCAAATATTATCACCGAAACACGGATTTAACCGTCATGGTATGAAGAACCAAGGGTGAAAAATGTTTTATGGCTAAAACATGTGAAATGAAACAAAAAGGTTTCGAAAATACTTGAAATAGTAAAAACCGATTACAAATATGAAAAATGGATTAAGGGAAATGACGAGAACAAACACGGTTGATCTCTGGTCTGAGTACCCCATTTAGGCGCGAGCCAGTTGGCGACCTAAGGGGCTTCTGCCTCAGACCAAAAATCAGTTTTGTCTCGTTTATTCCATGTTTTGGTTCATGTTATGCATGTTTTAGCATGTTAGAGTCATGAAACAAATGAAAACATAATAAAAGAGGTTTTTTACACCCTCATACTTACATGTTTGGTTATGGCGAGTGACCGACGTAAGTGTAACAACTCGTTTGATCGGAAAAAACTCGGTTTAAAACTGTTTGCTAATTAAAAAGAGTGTTTTAAAAGTTTAGTGATGGTGTAGTGGTCAAAGTGGTCGGACAAGTGATTTAATGCACGATGATGGTACCAAACAATGTGTAAGGCTCGTATTTACGATCGGTAGGTCGTAAATACGCGTCGGGTTGTGACTTAAGAAGTCGAGTCGAGAATTTTAAGGGAGAAAAGAAGGGGCGGACACTCGCGTAACTCTCAAATGGGTGGCATTTGAGGGGTATTTATAGGGGAATGAGTGGTTGTGTGAGTTTTGAGCGACGTGGCCACCTGGGCTGCTCAAAGAGGCGCGAGCCACGTCGCGGCACTTCGAGTTGTGTTGTCACTATCACAACGAACGCAATCATGATTTGTTCTATCCTAGGTTTTGTAGTCACATGTTTGGTACTTGACCAACATGAATCCGGGAAAACATAGTATAGAAGGTTTGAGATATTTTTGGTTTTTGTGTTTGACTCGGTTTGACTCGTTGTTGGAGTCGGGATTTGAATTTTCGAGTCGGTTTTTGGTCCGGTGTCGGTTTTGACTCTAGTTAGTGTCATTGTGACCCCGTCGCCGTGCATTAAACACTCTAGGTATTTTTGAAATGTTTTGAAATGTTTTGTTTTCGAAACCGTTTTAAGTTTTCCGACATAAAGTTGTACACAAACTGTCGATCAAACGCTGCGATCCCAAAACATGTTGTAGTCCGATAATCATCGGGTGTTTGTTGGAGTCTCAGCAGATACCGGGTATCTACAGAGCCCCCACTTTGACTGAGGCTTGGACAGGGCGAAAGTCAAAGTAGAGTCCCCAGGTCAATTGAAGATTACAACCTGAAGACCCAAGCGACGTCGAGGCGGCTCGAAAGGATTCGGGCCAAGGACTTGCCATCGGGAAGGGCGACGCCAAGGCGAATCGAGGGTACGAGTCAAAGACCTATCGTCGGGAACAGTTTAGAGTCTGTCGACTTCCTGTTCGGGTCGTTTAAAGTCCGTTAGACTACGTACAAAGGCTCGCCAGCCATAAGAAGGAGTCATACCTGAGGCATCTTCGGATATGTCCTTGCATGGTCGCGGATAAATGCTCGCCAGCTGCGGTGCGTATGTGAGGAGGGCTCGCCAGCCACGATGCGTTGTAAGGCTCGCCAGCCGAGACAAGGAAATGTACCCGAGGCATCTTCGGGATGTGTCCTTGAAAGGTTGCGGATAAAGGCTCGCCAGCCGTGGTGCGTATGTGAGGAGGGCTCGCCAGCCGCGATGCATTGTAAGGCTCGCCAGCCGAGACAAGGAAATGTACCCGAGGCATCTTCGGGATGTGTCCTTAAAAGGTTGCGGATAAATGCTCGCCAGCTGTGGTGCGTATGTGAGGAGGGCTCGCCAGCCGCGATGCGTTGTAAGGCTCGCCAGCCGAGACAAGGAAATGTACTCGAGGCATCTTCGGGATGTGTCCTTGAAAGGTTGCGGATAAAGGCTCGCCAGCAGTGGTACGTATGTGAGGAGGGCTCGCCAGCCGCGATGCGTTGTAAGGCTCGGCAGCCGAGACAAGGAAATGTACCCGATGCATCTTCGGGATGTGTCCTTGGCGGATAAATGCTCGCCAGCAAATGAGGTGGTCGATTAATGGACCATGTGTATCCGCGTCAAATGGGCTTGTTTTGAAAGTAGCGAACTTGTGGTTTCGCTGGGGAAATAATGAGTATGGATTCTCACTATCACTGTTTTTGGAATGAGCGGGTTCCGCGAGGAAGCTCCCTGCTGGTATTTGAAGGAGTAGTGAATTTGGAATTTTCACCATTCGGTTTGAATTTGCAGTGGCTGTCTTGATCGCCGTTTGTCTTAATTTTGAGAGGAAATAGCAAATTTTAAGTCTGCTATTACGTTTGAAGTGACGGTTTATGTGCCGCCGTTGACATTTGAAAGAAATAGTGAATTTGGAATCTTCACTATTGATTGAAGTGACGGTTTATGTGCCGCCGTTGACATTTGATTGAAATAGTGAATTTGGAATCTTCACTATTGATTGAAGTGACGGTTTACGTGCCGCCGTTGACATTTGATTGAAATAGTGAATTTGGAATCTTCACTATTGATTGAAGTGACGGTTTATTTGCCGCCGTTGCTTGATATTTGGAGAAATAGCGGTTTTTGAATTTTCGCTGCTATTTTGAAGTTGGAGGAAAATAGCGATTTTAAATTTTCGCTATTATTCTTGAAGTTGGCGGTTTTGATCGCCGTTTGCTTGAGATTTTTGAAAATAGCGAATTTGAATTTTCACTATTTGGTTTTGTTTGTTTTCGAGGAAATGACGACATTCAATATCGTCAACGAAAATCCGAATTTGTTATGGGAAATTGGGCCAAAGCCCAAATTTCGCTGAAAAAGAAAGGGGGAGGCCTGGTTTAGGCGCGAGCCATCTGGTGATATAAGCCGGCTTCCCTATTTTTTGTTAAAAAGACGCGAGGTTGAGCTGCGGATGATTATTCATCTTCAACCTCAAAATCTCGCCAAAATCGCCATTAAAGGACCTTCTAGCTTGCTTTTGCTCGTGCCATTGTCAACAAATGTCATCTCAAGGTAAGTATTTCCTCAAATTTGTCGATTTTAGCTTGATTGAATTAGGGCGGAATTTTGCCCTAAAAATCGACTTGGGCGTTTTTGATTGAGCCAATTTCGAGTGAAATTGATGTTTGCATTAGGTTAGAAGCCTGTTTAGGAGTATAGGGGTGCTTTTAGTTTGCATTTTGGTCCCCGTTCCCGCTCCCTATGCTCGAAAAACGTGAATGAGGGGAGAAACCGTCTCATTTCACAATGCCAAGTTTATTGGCTTGGGTAGTGGGTCCCACTAGGTTGTATTATAGTTGGGAAAACCCGTGTTTGCCATCTAAGGACCTTCGTTGGATGTTTGTGGGCAAAATTGAATTTTTGCCTTTTGCGACGGTCTTACGCCTGACAAAATAAGCGTCTGTTTGGGCTTGAATTGAGTCAGTCTGCCTTGAAATGGACCTTATTGGTATTTTAGGTCACCTTGGGGCGTGATAAAATCACGTTTGCCTTTTTGCGGTCGTTTTTGAATTTTTGACCGGTTTGGGCTCAAATTAGCGTATGAATTGCCTTTTTGAACCGTAGAAAAATCCCTATTGTGTCGGGAATGTATTTTGGGTTGTTGGCAGACCTTGTATGGGTCTTGAAATGCCGTTTTTGTAGTTTTGACTCGTCTTTTGCTTGAAAAGAGGGGCGAGTATTTTTTGTGTTTTTTTTGTGAATGGTTTGGGGCGGGATTGCCCCTTGTTTTTTGTTTTGCAGGTTGTTGTTGTTTTTGTCTGGATTTATCCATTTCATGCGGTCGTAATGCCGAAATTTCGGCTGACGTTTTTTGTTTGTAGGAGAGTGTTCAGAGCAGGCCGGGTTCATGGCTGCGACTTTTGAGGAGTTGTTCGGGTCGGGCCCGGTTAGTACTCCGGTTAGCACGCCTGCCGTGGTCGTGGAGGACGTTACTGAGGAGGAGAGACCTCCTGAGCAGACTGCTGGGGCCTCGGGGGCCGTCGAGGAGCGTGCGGAGCCCGTTGTTGGGGCTGTTAGTGGCGGTAGAGCTCAGACTGGGGCTGAGGAGAGTACCTCTGGGTGGAGGGTTTCTTCGAGGGAACGACGTCCTCGGGCGACTAGGCGGACGTTGCGGGACGTCAACAGGGTTGTTGAGTTGGGCCCTGTCCACCACGTTAAGTCTCGCGGTCACAAGAGGCGGAGAGCGGAGACGGCTGAAGATGACGCTGACGTCGCGAGCTTCAGAGCTAGGCGAGTTACGGCCCCGCGGGGGTTGCTTTTACGGGTGGCGCCAGAGTGGGCCGAGGGTTTTGACGGTAGCCAGTTGTTGCTTCGACTGGACCGACACATTTCCTACCTTGCTCACGAGGGCATGGTGAGTCGCATTCTCCGGTTGAATTTTGTCATTTTTGAAGTGTCTGGCCTAAAATAGGCATTCTGACGTTATCTGTTTTTGATTTCAGGAGATCGGCACCATGAGGACTTTCTCGGGCTTTTCTACCTACTTGGGCCTCTACGACGTTCTCCGAGCTGGGTCGAGGGCGTTGATAGAGAGGTCGGCGTTTGGGCCGTTGGTGGCCGCTTGGCGGGACATTCACGGGTCCTCGATTAGGTCGAACCTGTGTTTGATCCGCGCCATGTTGGATCGGTACTGGGACACGACATCGTCGTTCCACATGGAGTTTGGGAGGTCGGCGTGACTTTAGAGGACTTCGCCATGGTATCCGGCCTTCCCTGCGGTGAGCTGCCCATTGAGTTTACCGCGACACCGGAGAGAGTGTCCTCTCCTGCGGTCACCGCTTTGATCGGTACCGCTTTGCCGGAGCCTTCCGACGTCACTCCGTACCTGATTGCGAGCTCCTACGTGAAGGACCACTTCACTGAGAGGGTGGCAGGTGTTGCTCCGGCGCCGTTGGCGAGCCCGGAGGCAGAGGCAGTGGCCGACGCGAAGGAGGCGCGGCTGTGGTTGTGGTACTTCTTGGGTGCCACGTACTTTGGCGACAAGGGCGAGCGCTTATCGACCAAGGTGCTTCCTCTTGTCGCCGACCTTGACACTTTGGGTCGGTTTGACTGGGTTACGCCGGCTTTGGCGAGCTTCACCCGGTACTTGCACGCGGCGGTGCGTACAGAGACAGTGGGAGCGGGTAGTGCTCCTGCCTTAGTTGGTCCCGGCCTCATCTTTGAGGTACGAGTTTTTTGTGGTAGTTTTTTTTTGTGAATTTGATTTTGATTTTGATTTTGGCAATTTTTGAGAAATTGGCTAATTTTGGGTTTGCTGTGTTTGATTACAGGCTTGGTTGTATGCTTACTTCACTCCTCTGTGCCCGGGGACTACAGACGGTGTTCCTCGGCTTACCTGCTTTGTGAGGGGTTGGACGGTGGGTCGGAAGAAGTCGACTAAGTCGACCTACGAGGACTGCAGGCGTCGTGTGAACAAGCTTCGAATTGCTGATGTAAGTTTCCGCTCCCTTTCCTTTCTCCTTTATAGAGTTAGATAGAGATAGGATGACTAGGTTGCTTATGAAGCCCCCAGTTAGCTGAGTAGCTTGGTTTCGAATGCAGTTTGTTGGGCGGCCTTGAAAGCACTACACGGGTGTGCCGGCTGCCGTCACGGAGCGTTTGCGACCTCGCAGCTCCCTGCGCCTGTACTTGGAGACGGCGATTGAGCCGGTTTGGTACTTGGGCGAGCGTCTAGTTCGCCAGTGCTTTACCGAGACTTTCGTCGTGCCGGTTGACCCACAGGGTGTTGTTCAGAGTCGACTCTGATGAGGTTGAGGAGCACCTTCACGGTCGGGGAGGTGAGGAGTCATTCTTTGCGGGACGCCGACTACGACACCTTCCGGTTGTCGAGGCTTGCTTGGTACCCGATCGAGGTATGTTTTCCTCTTTTCTTTCTTTTCATTGCCTCCCTTAATAGGAGGGTTTGTCATTTTTGATGTGGATCCAAATGACAGGGAGTCGACCCGCTGATGAGGACTCAGCCCCCAGCTTTCCCGACGGAGACCACTTTTCAGGGGCCGGGTGGCGAGGAGCTTCAGTTGCACTTACCGGAGCCCGCGGTGGCCGAGGTGGCCGATGCCGGCATGGAGTGGAGGTTGACTGTTCTGAGGGTGAGTTCCCCACTTGAACACTTCCTCCAATTATACTTTGCCTTGTATTGAAGGACATTTTTGTTTTTTAGGTGACGACTGTTAGTCATCAGAACTTGTGGCGGATGGCTAACCGCCGGAGAGCGTTTGCTGGTGACCTGGCTACGAGGGAGGCTCGGCTTTCTCAGGTACGTTTTGTGTGTTGGTTTTGTATATTTGGTGTTGTATTTCACGTTTTTAGAGCTTGAGGATCTGTTATTGTGTTTTGCAGGGTACAACGGATCCGGTGGAGCTTGCTCGGGTCCGTGCTGAGTTGGAGGCAGCCAGGTCGACGATCGCGGGCCAGGAGCTGGGGATCATCCGTCGGGACCAGGACTTGAGGCGTCACGAGGACGAGCTGCGGAGTCGAGACGCGGAGATTGCCTCTCTGAAGGCACAGTTGGCTGCAGCGGAGGAGTTTCACGTCGAGATGGAGCGTGAGACGCTGGAGAGTTCCTCGGAGAGGGAGTCTCAGCTGGTGGTGGTGTCTGCGTTAGCGGCGACTCCTAGTGAGACCAGGACTGGTCCGACGGGAGACGTCGAGTAGTTGTTGTAGTTTGTCCGTGTCTTGGACTCTTGTCTGTACATATTTACATTTTGCGTGAGGCGGTTTGTATATATGTGTTTTTGGACTGTGGTTTATTTTGTGATTTTTGGCTTTTTTGTGTTGTGTTTCGGAGGAGCGCTTGTCGGCTGTTGATTCTCCTTTTGCTTTGCACCAGTTCCTGCATCGTTAGTGATACCCGTCGTTGTGAGTACCAAAAATAAGATTTATAATTTCCTATTAAGACTAACCTAGGCTAGTGGTAACAGGGTCGAACCACAAGGAGGCAGACGTAATTTCTAGCTGTCTAATAAAAGTCTAAGGTAACAATTGTGGGGTTTGAATTGATTTGGTCTATGACTAAGAGTAAATAAAAACAATAAACTAAAAAGACGGATTAAACAGATAAAGAAGGGGTACTAGGATGGTCAGTTCGTTATAGTTTCGGCGGCAGCATATTAAACAGGTCTAAATCAAAACACATGAGGCGGGAAATAAAGAGGTCCTCTCGGTCCACTCTTAACAAATAGCATCTTTCGATCTCGCTATAGGTCCCTGATATCACTAATACTAACTTTCGTCCTGAAAAGTGATTTACGGTCTAAACTTTACCTATCTTTCGATCTCAGCATAGTTTAGTCATTTTAATTGGTGATCTAGCAACTGTCCCTATCTCTCGATCTAATGGGTCAGTCATATCCTAAACATTCAACTAGTCGTGTGCACTCGATTCGTCAAATAAAGAATAAAACAATTAAAACGAAAATAAAAACCTCACGTGGTCTGTCGATCGACCGGGTAGGGTGGTCGATCGACCAACACGCGAATCAGGCCGTGTTCTTTATATTGCCGCCTACACTACAATTCCCCTACATCCTAGCACAATTGATTTAGCTACTCATGGCTATGGCAAAAATAACAATAATATTGACGATAAAGATTACCGAATTCATGCTAAAAATAGTAGAACAGACAATTAACATAAACGATAATTGGCTTGGATTCTAACTAACAATTCTATATCTAACAATGCAAATAAGATGAACTGAAAGTAGAACAGAAGGAATACCGAAAATTGCAGAAGAATAGTAACGGAATGATTAGAAGTATGAATGAAAATCCGATGCAACCAATATTCCAAACCCTAACTATGATATTCTAAAACTGAATGTGAAACTTAGATAAAACTGGATGATGTATCTGATGTTCTAGGTTACGTTATATAGCAAACATACGTAACACTTATTATCAAAACCTAAACATAGTGGGCTTCAAGTTCCTCGATCTTTTAATTCTAAATGGGATGGCGGCTTGGTCGATCGATGCTAGATGGTCGATCGATGAATAACAATGAAAGTAGCTTTTGGAACCCGATGGTTGGTCGATCGACTGAAGGTAGTGGTCGATCGACTGCTTGAGCTGCTACTTGACTTCTATAATCCCGTGGACTTGTCTTTTGGGCCTTGGAATGCGCACCAAGCTTGTTCCTTAAGTGAATTCTTCACGTCAAAATGCAATGCAGGATACTCGGGGACGGATTTAGCTCGATTTCCGCTGAATTCTTCACATTTCTGCAATAATGTACAAAAATACGGAAGTAGACGGAAATAGGGAGAAATGTAGCATAAACTACATGAATGAGCTCTGAAATGCGTGGAAAATAGGATGTAAAACATCATATAAAAGACACGCATCAAACTTCCCCAAACCAAACCCTTGCTTGTCCCCAAGCAAGAACTAGACTCGATCTAAATGGAACGAGTTCAATCTCAGAGCGAATTGCAACATGAATAGCCTAAACCAATTTAATGCACAACCAACAATCAATTAGTAATGTGAATCATGCAAACGAATTATGAAGTCGTTAAAAACTATGCTGAACCGTCAACTATTGAGACTTATCAAATTGGACTCTCGCGGGCCGCTCAAATCACTCATAAGCTCAGGTGAAAATGTAAGAGGATAGAAAGAATTCGTTTTGTAAAGACTCTCACCTAACTACGACCTATAAGAACATGCCTGCAATATAATATGAAAGTAATCTCTATGACCGTACATATGCATTCCAACCAACAAATGACCATGACACATGCCGAGGTATATATGGGATATGTGAGGTATGGGTAAGAAGAGGCAAAACATTTTATGGAAAAGTGGAGGTACAGGTGATCAAGCTAGTACCAAAACGGAACCATATGGCAACATCCAACTTCTTGCTCAAAAACAAATGAAACGGTGCTATAGCAAGCACAAATCTCACAATCTCCAGGTATAAAAGAAATCAACCAACTCCCCATAAAATATGAATAATACATGGGAGCAAAAATCGCCAAAAGATAAAGGCTTGAATCATGCAAATTGATTCTTTCTCTTTTTCTCGAACCTCAGTCGATCGACCTATAAGGCCAGTCGATCGACCGCTTAAACAATACAGAACCTCTTTTTCATATTTTCGAATCATTTTTTTTCACTTCTTTTTTTTCTATTCTTTTCTTTCCTTCATTTCGTTTCCCAACAATCATCTCAATTGAGCAAATACCACCAAAAACAAAGTAACAATCCCAAAAACATGGACTACTAGCTTGACAGAGGACAGGCTAAATGTAGGATGTGGTAATGGGACAAAAAGGGCTATTTTTGGCAGTGTGGAGCTTATGGGCATAATAAGAAAAAGGAAACCTCTACCACATGTGTCAACAAACCACAAACCGAATGCATACAGGTATTAAGCAGATCAAGTTCATATTTATGCACATTTAAGAAAACATGTCTCATAAGGAGTACTACTCACATTCCTAAATAAACCGGTCATATATGTCACCAGTTATAGGCTCTAATCTCAGAAATATGATGTAGGTTGCCAATTTTCAAAGTCAAGTCTCAAGTTCAGCAAATAATTTAACGAAAACTCGTAGATATGCATATATGATTCTACTAATAACATGTTAATTAGCAAGGCTTAGGCGAAAACAGATGCAATTGCAATATCATCATTGAAATACTACCGTTCCGACTCGACCTGTATGCTAAAATAAACGTGCATTTTTTGTAATTTTTGAAAATTTTCAATTTTTTTGGATTTTTGTATATATGAAAAATGAAATAAACAATGCAAGGCAAAAATGTAGACGTGAATACAAGCAAATGATATGCGACGCAAAACCCAACTTCCCCAAACCAAATCGCACAATGTCCCCATTGTGCAAAATCATGTAATGAAGAAAAGAGAAAACGGGAATTTGCGAGAAAGTAAACAAAAAAAAGTGACGTGAAGTGGAATTCGGGAACTCACAAGACTTTAAGCGCAGCAAAGGAAACCTCCCCAAACCAGTGTGAGCTAGGAGGTTTCAGTAGCTAGCAGTGCTACTAAAAAGTACCTGAAAGACAAAACAAAACCCACGCATAAAATCGAGAAAGACAATAATGAAGCGGTATTATGTGCATAATCGGGAAAAATAAAAGAAATAAATAAAATGACGGAAGATAAATTGGAGTAGAAAACTCCCTTAAGTCCGCAAATCGACCAAACATAGCAGGAGAGAGGTCGTGAACAGGTACAGCAGTGCAGCGCGGTCGATCGACCACACCACTCAGTCGATCGACCAAGTGAACAGGAACAGAAGCTCGTGGAAAGTGCAACTCAGTCGATCGACCAATGTAGCCAGTCGATCGACTGAAAATACTGCTGTACTCCTTATTTCTTCGTATTCGCTCAATTTCTTGAGCTAATGAGGTCTAAAAACCTGCAAGTGCACAATAATACGCGCCCAAAATTGCGCAAAACCCAAAGTAAAGTCTAAAGCATATAAAATCCTAAGCAAGCAAAATAAAATGCGAAGTTTCGCGCACACAAAAGCAATAAAAAGTGTTTAAAAACAAAAAAATGTTTGATAAGCAATGTGACCAACTAGTAGTTGATAAAAAACGGCCACGGTATGGCCCACTTCGTCGGCTTCTGGCTACTAGAGGTAGCCTCAACTGTGCTTATCTTGTCAGCTGCACCCTTCTTAGCTTCCATGTCCGTATGGCTCAACGGATCAGCTCTTTCATCATCTCCCCAGTCAATGATCTCTTCAGACTCGTCATAATCCAAATCGGACTTTCTTGCCTTGACCTGCTCGTCATCAACTTCCTCATCGGTGGCATAGCTAAGACAACCAAGACCTCCTCGTGAGATGATTGGCTTCTTTGCAGCTAGAGTGACTTGCAGCTCTTCCTTCCCCAAACCAGCTCCTGCAATATCAGAAATAGACAAATCTTCCTCCAATTTGCTCCCAATCTGGGGCGGAGGGGTTATAACAGGAATAGAGATAGGCAAATCAGGAAGCACAAAGTACGATTTCTTGTCAGAAACCGTATTACAAGTCACAGGCCACATGGGGTCCTTTTTCTTAGACATTTACTGGGCAAAGACAATAGAATGCTTGCCCACTTTGAAGGTCAAGGTTCCTAGACCAACATCTATGACTGCACCAGCAGTGTGCAGAAATGGCCTACCCAAAATAATGGGAATATGGGCATCCTCAGGCATGTCAAGTACAACGAAGTCGACGGGGAAGAAAAACTTCCCTATTTGGACAGGAATGTCCTCTAAGACTCCTATTGGCTGGACCATAGATCGGTCAGCCATCTGTACTATCATATCTGTCACTGCGAACCTAGTCAGTTTGAGCTTCCTAGCTAGACTCAGGGGCATGACACTTATACTAGCTCCTAAGTCACATAATGCCTTCTCAATAAAGAAGGTGCCTATATTGCAAGGAACAGAAAAGCTACCTGGGTCCTCTAGCTTATGGGGTGCAGTGTGAGACAAATAAGAGCAGGACTCTTTGGTTAATGCGACAGTATGCACATTTTCAAGTGACTTTTTCTTAGACAGGAGTTGTTTCATGAATTTAGTATAGGCAGGCACTTGATTAACTAACTCAAGGAAAGGCACTTGTACATTCAAGCTACGAATAACTTTTTCAAATTTATTGAAAGATACCTGTTCCTTCGTCGGCACTAGTCTCTCTGGATACGGGGCTGAAAGAAGTACCTTAGCCCTCTCCTCTAAGTCTCGCATGCCGGCATCCGTGGACTTAGGCTGAAAGTCCACAACTTTCTCCTTATTGCAGCTTGACCCCTCTTCAGACCGTCTCAAATGTGAGCCATTAACCGTCAATGGATCGAACTTCGGAGCCGGGACTGACCCATCAGCACTCGGGTCTTTCCCAATATTTTTGGATATCGTGCCGGAACAAATGATCCCTCAAGTTATCGGGCATCGGAGGACGAAAAATCTCACTATCGCTGAGCCGATCTCGGTCGATCGACCGGTGATGTCGA
The DNA here is from genome assembly GCF_048544455.1 of Silene latifolia. NCBI lineage: Eukaryota > Viridiplantae > Streptophyta > Magnoliopsida > Caryophyllales > Caryophyllaceae > Silene > Silene latifolia. The sequence goes on from NC_133532.1 coordinate 26,816,559, forward strand.
TCGATCGACCGAGTTGAACGAGACCGAAGCTTCGTAACCCGTGCTTGATCGATCGATCGGGTATATCATCGATCGATCGATATACCCAGTAGACGCCTTTTTCTTTCCTTTGCTCGTTCCAGCTTTGTTTTGACTCGGTTTCGCCTCATCTTTTGCGACATCATCCTCGACCATAGCAGGCCCCTTCGGGGTGGACCCACTCCTCAAAGTAATGGCATTTAGGGTCTCTTTAAGTCGGTTTGAGTCGGTAAGTGTCCCGGAGCTCGAGTGGTACTCTTTCTAGCCAATTGAGCAATTTGGCTCTCTAGTAGCTTCATCCCGGCCTCTCTAACTTGGGACTCCTTCAAAGAACAAGTTCTTAAATTCAACGAAGTCGGAATTTTGGGATTGTTCTTTCTTCTTTGAGGAATATACGGAGGTTTTGATATGGTTGTTTGTGAGGGGGTACATAGGCTTGCTCTTTCTTGTTGTTGTTGTGGGGTTGAGTCGGATTTAGGACATTCAATTTGCTCCACCTCAAGTTGGGGTGGACATTCGGCTCATAGTACGTATTTGTCTGCCTATAGTGTTGAAAGGCGGCCACAAGACTCAAAGGGGACAGAACAATTCTCTGAGACATGCCCCTCAGCTCCACATCTTCTACAGACGAAAGGACCGTCTGAAATAGCGTTAACATGGTACATCCCTCCTTTAGAAGCTCCTCCCAATTCATATTTGTCAAACCTCGCAGTGAGAGCTTCTAATGCGCTCGAGAGGAAGATTCAGCAGCTCTCCTCGGTTTCCTCTCGAATTCCCATATTCAGCCTTATGAGTGGCCAAATCATCAATGATCTTCCACCCCTTAGTCGCTCCTATATTCTCAGCAAATCGGCCATTGGCTGCAGCATCCAAAATGGCCCTCTGATCGTCATACAGTCCATTATAGAACTGATTGCACAAGCTCCATTTTTCGAACCCATGGTGCGGAATGGTTCGCACCAACTTCTTAAATCGGACCCATGCCTCATGAAAGTTCTCATCAGGTCCTTGTTTAAAACTCGTGATCTGAGCTCTAATGGCATTCGTCTTTGATGCAAAAAAGTATTTCTTGTAGAACGCCAAAGCCAAGGAGTTCCAGTCGGTGATCCCATGGGCAGCACGATCCAAGTCTCTATACCATTCCCTTGCAAAGCATCACGAAGGGAGAAAATAAACATGGTCTCTTTGACCTGGTCTGGGGTCACGCCATTTGGTGGGGATATGGGGGCGATGAATCAATAAAAATCTCCATATGCTTTTTTGCATCCTCATTTGCGGCTCCCGAATTGGTTCTTCTCAACCAAACCGAAGTAAGAAGGCTTTGGTTCGAATTTTCTCGCCTCCCGGGTAGTTCGAAGCCTTTGTAAAGATTCTCGGTATCGGCTCGAGTGATGGCAATGGTTGCTTCTTCAGCCATGACTGGAATTTCTGGAGAAGTGACTGTCTCAGCTGAGGAAATAGAAGCAGGAGATGTAGGTCGATCTTCTTCGAACAGTTCGTTCTCGTAAAAGCTTGACAGAGTACTCAACTCTTCCTCTGTCGGCTACACCCTTTGTGATCGTCTCAACTCGCGCAAGGATTTCTCAATCTCGGGATTTAATGGTACTAGTTCACCACCCTGTGACCTGCGCATAAGAAGAAACTACAGAAAGAATATAAGAAAAGTTTAAGGAACGGGTGTCCCTTAAACTAAGAAAGACTAAAAATAAAACAACTAAAAATTAGAACTATTGCCTCCCCGGCAACGGCGCCAAAATTTGATACCCGTCGTTGTGAGTACCAAAAATAAGATTTATAATTTCCTATTAAGACTAACCTAGGCTAGTGGTAAGTGGTCGAACCACAAGGAGGCGGACGTAATTTCTATTTTTGTCTAATAAAAGTCTAAGGTAACAATTGTGGGGGTTGAATTGATTTGGTCTATGACTAAGAGTAAATAAAAATAATAAACTAAAAAGACGGATTAAACAGATAAAGAAGGGGTACTAGGATGGTCAGTTCGTTATAGTTTCGGCGGCAACATATTAAACAGGTCTAAATCAAAACACATGAGGCGGGAAATAAAGAGGTCCTCTCGGTCCTCTCGGTCCACTCTTTACAAATAACATCTTTCGATCTCGCTATAGGTCCCTGATATCACTAATACTAACTTTCGTCCTGAAAAGTGATTTACGGTCTAAAATTTACCTATCTTTCGATCTCAGCATAGTTTAGTCATTTTAATTGGTGATCTAGCAACTGTCCCTATCTCTCGATCTAATAGGTCAGTCATATCCTAAACATTCAACTAGTCGTGTGCACTCGATTCGTCAAATAAAGAATAAAACAATTAAAACGAAAATAAAAACCTCACGTGGTCAGTCGATCGACCGGGTAGGGTGGTCGATCGACCAACACGCGAATCAGGCCGTGTTCTTTATATTGCCGCCTACACTACAATTCCCCTACATCCTAGCACAATTGATTTAGCTACTCATGGCTATGGCAAAAATAACAATAATATTGACGATAAAGATTACTGAATTCATGCTAAAAATAGTAGAACAGACAATTAACATAAACGATAACTGGCTGGGATTCTAACTAACAATTCTATATCTAACAATGCAAATAAGATGAACTGAAAGTAGAACAGAAGGAATACCGAAAATTGCAGAAGAATAGTAACGGAATGATTAGAAGTATGAATGAAAATCCGATGCAACCAATATTCCAAACCCTAACTATGATATTCTAAAACTGAATGTGAAACTTAGATAAAAACTGGATTATGTATCTGATGTTCTAGGTTACGTTATATAGCAAACATACGTAACACTTATTATCAAAACCTAAACATAGTGGGCTTCAAGTTCCTCGATCTTTTAATTCTCGTCTAGGATGGCAGCTTGGTCGATCGACTGCTAGGACTGGTCGATCGACTGAATAACAATGAACAGTAGCTTTTGGAACCCGATGGTTGGTCGATCGACTGAAGGTAGTGGTCGATCGACTGCTTGAGCTGCTACTTGACTTCTATAATCCCGTGGACTTGGCTTTTGGGCCTTGGAATGCGCACCAAGCTTGTTCCTTAAGTGAATTCTTCACGTCAAAATGCAATGCAGGATACTCGGGGACGGATTTAGCTCGATTTCCGCTGAATTCTTCACATTTCTGCAATAATGTACAAAAATACGGAAGTAGACGGAAATAGGGAGAAATGTAGCATAAACTACATGAATGAGCTCTGAAATACGTGGAAAATAGGATGTAAAACATCATATAAAAGACACGCATCAGTTAGTATAGAAAACAGGCAACAGATAGCACATACGCAAAAACGTAAACACGTAGAAGCAATTGATTGAAAACACGTAAAGCATTTGAAAATCAAAATTAACCAAGATGACTTGAAGTTAAAATTAAAATCTTGAAACGAATTTTGAAAATTCCGTGACAAAATCGCCACGTTCGGAATTCAAAAGGAATTGATTTGAAAATTTGAGCAATTAACTCGTGTCGTGAATTAAATTGCATCGAAATTATTGAAAATTGACTCGAAAAAAATAAAAACTCAAACCGTCAGGAAAGAATTTTAGAAAAGGATTTTGCGAGTACATTTGGCTTTTGAGGTCAAGACTCGAATTTGTGAGTGCTTGAATTTTTGAGGAAAATTGATGTCGTGTTATCAATTTTCGAATTTTTGAATTGCGAAAAAGCGAAAAATTTTCGGAATTTCGACTGACATGGAAATGATCCGTCGCGGATCGGGGCGACTAGCCCTTCCCACTTTTAAAAAAGAAAGAAAAATCCGTATGTTTAAAGCTGCGTCATGGAAACCGTGTCGGATTTCGTAAAACGCGAAAACAAGGAAATGTGAGTATGAAGAAACACAAAATTTCTCGGATCTTCCCGAAGAGGCGCGAGGTTCCTGGCGAGAGGTTTGAGGTGTCAGGAGAAAACACATGTTGAAAGAGACAAGTCAACAGCGGGAATCCTGGGGGAGCCTCAAAGAGGCGCGATCGTCTTGGCGATGGAAGCCGGCTCTCCTCTTTTTTCTGAAAAATGCGTTGATCATTTTGTATAAATAGGGACGTTTGCGCTTCATCGTTTCATCATCCGAAACACAAAAACATCTCTACAAAACCTCTTCTTCTTCCACAAAAATATTTCATGGATGCTTTTGAGAATGCATTGCGACAATGGTGCCGGGATTTGTCGCCTCCCGAGAAGTATCAACTCGATTGCATGGGAGTTGGTCAATTGTTGGTGCTTCGTCAAGTCAAGGTGCAACCTTCGCTTCTTGAAGCATGTTCTCGGTTTTGGGATTCGAAACATCATGTTTTCGTTTTCCCGAAAGGTGAAATTTGTCCTCTTGCCGAAGAAGTTGGAGTCATTGGTGGGTGTCCGGGTTGTGCTCCGGTGCTTCCTCCGACTCGTTTGTGCTACAAGGAGAAATTCCGTTCCATGTTGGGCTTGTCAACAAGCCAAGTCAACTTTCTTCTTGCTCCACATGGTGTGGATATGTTGGCTCTTATCAACATCTTCTCGAATCGTTTAGATGCTAATGTCTCGGAGGTGGCTAGGAGAAGGGCTCTTGGATTTTGCCTTGTCCATTTATACCTCTTTGTTGATGTCTTGAAGAAGGAGGGGCCAAGATGTCATGGTAGCATGACCCTTATCCATGTGATTGAGCAAATGGAGCATGGTAGAGATCCATCATGGTTGGTGCTTGGAGAGATTATCCAAGCTTTGGACAAGGAAGGCTCTTGTGGAGAAGCTCCCTCTTTTGGATCGCCAAGGATCCTTCAAGTGTGGCTATTGGAGAGGCTAAGGTATGTAGAGCCTCCGGTTAATCCTTCTTCTTATTCCTTCCGTTACCTTACCATGAGGAAGAAATTGTACCCGGATAGTTTTGCTTCCAGCGAGGCCTATTGGGCCGCAATATTGGCGGAGGAGGGCGGTCCCCATATCCGTTGGGCGGTGCCGTGGTGGCACTTGAGGTCCTTCACGGGGTTGCCGCTTCGGGTGCTAGTCCTCGTTCTTTGATGGTGGTGGGCTTGAAGGTTGTTTCCTTCATATATCCCAAAAGGCTCATGAGGCAAATGGGGCGTCAACAAAAGGTGCCCGTTCAAGATACTCTTGTCCAAGAGAATGTTTTCCGGAACTCCGAGCTCGTGGAATTCTTCGAAAGGTGGTGGGCCACTCGGCCGCTTTGGGAGGTACCAAACCCCGTTGCCACGACATGAGTGACTCCCGCTTATGTCAAGTAGTCCCGAGCTCCGTCCTTGGAAGAGAGATCCAAATTTCGTAAGGACGAGGTCGTCGATTTGAAGTACCGAGAGGTTGGCAAGGCCAACTGTGCCTTCTTTGAGGAGTATGTTGATGGAGCTACTCCCGATGTGATGAGACCACCGAAGAGGAGGAGTTTCGGCCCCAAGAGTATGGTGGGCCGTGCATTGGCTCGTCTTGGGTCGAACATGGGGTCTTGTGCTAGACCGGAGGCCGTCGCCGTCTTAGATCCGTTTAGGATCCGTTCCGAGGAAGAAGTCCATGCTAGGCGGGCCAACAAGAAGAACAAGGGAAAGATGTACCCCGAGGGAAAAGGCAAGGGTAGAATGGAAGAGTGAAGACCTCCATTACCCACTTTATTATTATGTTGTATTATTGTTGTGAGTTTTTATTATGTTGTACTAGCTAGTTATTGTGTGTTTTGTGCTAGTTTTACTATGTGAGGTGTGTTAGTTGACACCTTAGCTTTGACAAGTTGTAGACTTGTCGAGCTTTATTTATTGTTGAAATTGTAGTCCCTCCCATTATTAATTAAATAAGAGGATTGCTCGCGTCGAAAGTTGTGAACGCTTGTTTCTTCCATCCATTTGGTAAAGGCAATTCGATTTGAATCGTCCTAAACATTTGCACTTGGGAAAGTGGTATTTTGTGGAAAGGGAGAAAGGCTTATTTTGTATTTTGGTGGGAAAGGGAATGGTTTTCCCTTTCTTTTTTTTTTGGGACGTTTTTTGTATGTGGGGATTTTTGTATGGGGATGGTTGTTTTTGATTGTGGGAATGGTTGTATCCTCCTTGTATAAGAAAGGACTGCCTACGTATCCACCTGAAGAGGTGAAATCAAACCATGATCGTAGTTCGAAATGTTTTGTGAATTTGAAATGGGTTTTGTGAATTCGAATTGGGTTTTGTGGTTGTATCCCTCAGGCATAAGAGGGACTGCCTACGTATTCACCTGAAGAGGTGAAATCAAACCATGCTCGTAGTTCAGGAGGTTTGTTAGTGCAAATGGACGTTGCCTTTGACGGATCAAAGGACGTTCGAAACGGGCAAGGTGCCGCAGCTTAGACTCGATAAAACATGCAATTTCAAATCAGAACATATTGAGGAACTTGACTTGAAAAGGGTCGAGGTCGGTGCTAGTTGCAAAACTAGGCTAGGTTGTTGATTGATAGGGTTCAAGGGTAGTATTTCTTGAGTTGGTCTAGGTTGGTCGGGTTTGTAAAGTCCTCCCCGTCTAATTCACTCAGTCTCACTGCGCCCCCCGGAAGTATTTTCTTGACCAGGTATGGCCCGGCCCAGTTGGGTTTGAATTTTCCCCTCGGATCGACGGGTAATGGTGCTCGAACTGACTTGAGGACCAAGTCGCCCTCCCAGATGTTTCTGGGTTTAACCTTCTTGTTGAATGCCCGTTGTATACGTCGTTGGTATAGCTGGACGTTGTGCAAGGCGTTGAGTCGCCGTTCGTCTAGAAGAGTGAGTTGTTCGTACCTTCGACGGGTCCATTCCGCCTCAGGGACTTGACTTTCTAGTAGGATGCGTAGAGATGGGACCTCTAACTAAACCGGTTGAACCGCCTCCATACCGTATGCTAGGTAGAAGGGTGTGGTGCCTGTCGGTGTTCGAATGGAGGTTCGGTATCCCCAGAGTGCGAATGGGAGTTTGCTCGGCCAATCGCGGTAGTTGTCTTACATTTTCTTGATAATGGTAACAAGAGTTTTGTTCGCTGCCTCCACCGCTCCGTTAGTTTGGGGACGATAGGGGGATGATCGATGTCGTTTGATCTTGTATTTGTCCAGCAAGGCTTGAGTTTCCGCCCGAAAGTGAGAGCCTTGATCGCTGATGATCTCATGGGGTACCCCGTATCGGCAGATGATGTTGTTTTGAATGAACTTGGCCACTTGTTTGGTGGTCAAGACTGCATATGACTGTGCTTCCACCCATTTGGTGAAGTAGTCGATGGCGACGAGGACGAAGCAATGCCCCTTGGTGCCTATCGGGTTGACTTTCCCGATGATGTCGATGCCCCAGGTTGAGAATGGCCAGGGTGATGTCATGGTGTATAAAAGGGATGGTGGTATGTGTTGTATGTTGGCGAAGATTTGGCAATTATGGCAATGTTTGACGTAGTTACGGCAATCGCCTTCCATGGTTGTCCAGTAGTAACCTAGCCGCATGATTTTCCGTGTAACATTCATTGCACTCATGTGAGGGCCACATTCTCCGTCGTGAACCTCTCCCATGACTTTCTTGGCTTTGTGATGGTCAATGCAAAGGAGGAGAATTCCTTGGGGTGTTCTTTTGTAGAGTTGATTTTGGTTTATCACGAATTGTGATGCAAGTAAACGGATGCCTCTTTGTCCTCTTTGGTCAGAGTTGGGAGGAAATTCGTTTTTGGTTTTGTAATTGAGGATGGCTTGGTACCAAGGTTCATCATGGCTATCCTCGTCGTCGATAATAGCACAAATGTTAGCTGGTTCGCTCCGTCTTTCGACACACAGGGGCATCGATGTCATGTCGTCAGGTATGTTGACGAGCGCGGCAAGTTTTGCCAGGGCATCAACAAATTGATTTTCCTCTCGCGGCAAGTGGAAGTAGTCGACTTGGTCGAAGAACTCGGCCTCTTGATTGATCTTTGCTCGGTAGGGAGCTAAGCTGTCAGATCGGATTTTCCATGATCCGGATACCTGATTGATGATGAGCGAGGAATCGCCATGGACCCTCAATCACTTGATGCCAAGTGTGATGGCTGCTTGTAGGCCGATGAGACATGCTTCATATTCAGCGGCATTGTTGGTGACGGCGAAGTCCAGCTTGACCGAGATCGGAACATGTTCTCCCTCTGGTGATATTAGAAGGATTCCTACCCCGAAGCCTCTCAGATTAGATGCACCATCAAAGTATAGGTCCCAAGCGTCGGAGTCGGCACAAAGGATGTCTTCGTCAGGAAGTGACCATGTGTTGGTCGTTGGATCCTCGTTGACGGGATTTTCTGCTAGGAAATCAGCGACTGCTCTTCCCTTGATAACCTTGAGAGGTACAAACTTGAGATCAAACTCGGACAGCATGAGTGTCCATTTAGATAGCCTTCCGTTTAGTACGGTATTTTCGAAGATGTATTTAACCGGGTCCATCTTGGAGTAGATGTGGACCGAGTAGCTGAGCATGTAATGTCGCAGCTTCGTTGTTGACCATACTAGGGGAAGGCATGTCTTTTCCAGTTGGGTATACCTCGTCTCGTACTCAATGAACTTTTTGCTGATGTAGTAGATGACTCGCTCCTCGTTGCTAACTGTTTGTGCTAGCATTGCTCCCATGGCTGTGTTAGTAACAGTTAGGTAGAGGGATAGAGGAATCCCCGGTTGAGGTGGCATGAGGACAGGAGGTTTGGATAGGATTTCCTTTATCCTGTCGAAGGCTTTCTGACAGTCGTCGTCCCAATCAGTGTGATCGGAGGCGCGAAGCTTCTTGAATATTGGTTCACAAATCATAGTGAGTTTGGCAATGAACCGGCTAATGTATTGGACCTGACCGAGAAATCCCTGAATCTCCTTCTCGTTCTTAGGCCGAGGCATTTGTTGAAGGGCTTTGATTTTGGTTGGATCAATCTCAATGCCTCTTTTGCTAACGACATGTCCCAAGAGTTTTCCGGAGGTGACCCCGAATGCACACTTCTGAGGATTTAGTCTCATGTTATATTTCCGCAGACGAGCGAAGAATTTCCGGAGGGCATTGATGTGGCCGTCCCGTTCTTTTGATTTGACGATCATGTCATCGACATATACTTCTACCTCCTTGTGCATCATGTCATGTAGGAGAGTGGTAGCGGTTCTTTGGTAGGTTGCTCCGGCGTTGATGAGGCCGAAGGGCATGACCGTGTAGCAATATGTACCCCACTGTGTAGTGAACGTAGTTTTGTGCATGTCTTCCTCAGCCATTTTAATCTGGTTGTACCCGGCATACCCGTCCATGAATGATAGGAGAGCATGCTCGGCGGTGTTGTCCACCAGAATGTCAACATGTGGCAAAGGGAAGTCGTCTTTTGGACTTGCCTTGTTCAGATCCCTAAAGTCGACGCAAACCCGAATTCTTCCGTCTTTCTTTGGTACTGGCACAATGTTAGCCACCCAATCCGAGTATTCAGACACTTTGATGAACCCAGCCTTGAACTGTTTGTCCACTTCTTTCTTGATTTTTAAGGCCCACTCAGGGCGCATCCGGCGTAGCTTCTGCTTTACAGGTTTAGCCCCGGGTTTAATGGGTATCCGGTGCTCTACGATTTCTCTGTCAATCCCAGGCATGTCTCTGTAAGACCAGGCGAACACGTCTTTGTATTCGTGGAGGAGGTCAATGAACTGTTGTCTTTCCCAGGGGTCCAGGGTTGTCCCTATCCTAAGTTCTTGAGGTGTATTGTCGGTTCCTACGTTAATAGGCTCGGTTTCCTCAATGATGGGGGTTATGGTTTCCCGTTTGTCAAGTTCTTTGGCTAAGTGAGGTGGGTAGTCACTCAAGTCAAGTTCCTCATAATCATTCAGAATTGCATTGCAGTTAAATTGAGACGTGTCATAAGCAAACTTAGCGTTCATTAAGTTGACACGAGCGAAAAGCTCGGAGAGGACAGACATCTCGTGGTCAGTCAGAGGCGACACTGTGAAGAACGGCCCCTCGGAACAGGGTCCAGGTTGTCACCTTTCATGGGAGTGGGGGTGACCCTAGTAGACTCGACCTACGAATCCCACGACTTTGTGATAAAACAGTGGGCGGGGGACCTTGGACCGGGACATCGAGTGTTAGGAGCTATGACGGACTCGAATCCGACTCAGACTCGGACTCGGATCCTTCATCACTTCCCTCCTTGAACATAGGGCCTTCTCCAGTTGTTATCTTGAGAATGCGGCCTTGGCGATCGGTCCACTTGATGGTTTTCCTCCAGCCCTGGGTGGCTTTCTCGGGTCGATGCTCGGAGATCAAGGCGGTTGGATCAAATTGATTGTCTTTCAGGGCGATGTTGATGATGTCCTCATAGTCGAGGCGTTTGATGTTATCTTCCCCAAAGAGTAGTGTGACAGCTTGTCCGTCGAAGCATGGCGACGGCTTTGACTCAGTTGATGCAGCTTCGATGTTGTCGGGGATAAAGTAGCAGTCCTGGAAGACTTCCACTCCCGGGTACCTAGCCTTAGCCACAGAGTCATAGATTGGCTCCGGAAAGCCGTGGTAGAGTTCAGACTCTGCCTCGGGGACAAAGTATCCGTTGAGGGTCAGGTGGTAGGGACGGAGGACAACCCCGTGCTTCTTGCGTTTTCTGATTAGGAGGTTCATCTCCCGGATATCTTCGTCAGTAGGTTCGTATCCCAGCCCAAAGGGAATGTTGGGGACCTTAGCCTGTTTCAAGGGAGGCAATGGGTCCTTTAGTGGATTGAGTGGCAAACCCGGGAAATAACCCTGACGCATCATGATACGGTTGATCGTGAGGTTGGCGAACGGGTCACACTCAGAGGTTGTCAGTTCATCAGTTATGGCGTTTTCGGCTTGGAAACCCCACATTTCAATGTCGTCCTCCTCAATGGCTTGGGAGGCTACCCCTCTTCTCATGACTGCTTTGATTGGGGAAGCGGGGATCGTAATCGTTTTCCCGTTGAAGGGGACCTTGACGGCGTGAATCCAGGGACGTCCTAGGAGCATGTTGAAGGATGCGTCGATGTCGACCACTTGAAAACTGGTTTGTCTTTCTAAGGGGCCGGTTGCGACGGTCAAAGTGACTAGCCCAGCGACCTTGCGACGAGTGCCGTCGTAGGCGCGTACTCCTTGATTCGTCGGGATTAATGATAAGAGTGTCGTCGGGGCTCTCAATCAAACACATTTATAATACTCAACAAACAACTAGTTAGTGGTAAGTCGAGGTCGATCCATGGGACGGTGTGCTTTGGGTTCTAAGTCTATCTATCTCAATTTATGCTAGTGTCACAATTTGGTTGGGTTTGTAGTTGTGTCTAAACTAATGAAAGTAACAAAGTAGAGCAAACAATGAACTAAGAAATGTAAACAATTGATTAAGAATGCTAGGATATCATGGGGTCATAGGGGATTCATGGTATTGATCATACAAACATGTTTACAAGGTTGCAAGCAATTAGTGTTGCGGAGGAACCGAGTTGGGTTATATCTTACGGTTCTTAGGAAGAGTTGGGTCCCGGAGCCGAATCGATTAGATTGTACAACACCTACAAGTCGACTTACTTTCCTCCTAATCAACTTTTATGCATGGTCTAACAAGACTTGAGTTGGTTTATATCTTACAAGTCAAGTTGAGTAGATAAGAGATGGTAAAAATGCAAGGATTCATAGGCTTGACATTTCATCAAACATAACATGTGCATAAAGTTGACATCACAACAAGCAAGAAATTTGATTATGAAAACATATTAGATTAAGCATGAATCAATCCCATGTTGGTTTCCCCTAATTACCCATTAATCCTAGCTAAAGAAACTACTCACTCATTATCATGGGAAACATGTCATTAATGGTGTCAATCATCACAACAAGTATAAACATGATAATAGAATGAAGAAATAAACAATAAAGAGTAAAAGGGTAAAAGAATTATACCAACTTGAGATGATCCAAATAATAAAGCAAAGAATAATAGAAGAAACTTGATTGATTGATGGAAGGTTGTCAATCTCCCAATAATAACCCAATAATCTTCAATTACCCAATAATAAACTTGAATAATAAACTTGAACAATAATTAAGGAGAGATTAATGTGTAATTTGTGGAAAGATTAAAGAGTAATCTATTCTAATCTACTCCTAATCTAATCTAAGGAAGGATTTTCTAGCTAAAAACAACATGCTTGATTAATTACAAAGATGGGGTATTTATAGTGGAAATTAGGTGGGATGCATTAGGTTAACTAAGGGCTAAACTAGTAATTACACTTTTTAAGTTGAGCAAGGAGACTCCGGTATTTTCTGAGAGAAGGGCTTCTCTTTTCGTAGCTTGAAGAAGACAATCCGTGCTGTGAAGAAATCCGTGCGTATTGGGGACTAGACGGGCGGAATTTGGCAGAGGAATCCGAGCGGATTCAAGAGAATCCGGGCGGATTCGGGTGGAGGAATCCGAGCGGATTCAGCGGGGCAGACTCGGATTGTTTAGTGGAGACGGGCGGATTTTAGACAATCCGCTCGGATTGTTCTTCAGCAGTGGTTCTTCTTCTTTTCTTCCCTTTTTGCTCATTTCCCTTTTATTCTTGCGGGATTGGTCTTTAGTCCTTGCTTCCTCTTCATACTTAGTCCATCTAATATCATCAATAAGCTTCCAAATATGCACGAAAGACGGGAATTTCCGCCTTATTATCTTCTTTCCTACAAAACATGTAAAATGCACTAGGAAAGCAAATAGGAAGGATTTGACGGATAAAATGGTCATGAAATGTTATAAAAGTATGCAAAATAGGCTCAATTAGGGGACTAAATGTGCGCAAATAATGTTCACATCAAATATCCCCAAACCGAACCTTTACTCGTCCCGAGTAAAGAGGTGACTAAAACTAGACCTTTATTTAAACTAACCTAATAACATAGCCGATATGAGACAATTAGCGGGTATCACTCCGCCCCTTCAACTCACAACAAGACAACCATGAGGTAGGATGCCTTCTTGCAAGGCAAGGTGGGGCTTGCCAAAATGGCGATACATCCAAACATTAAAGCACACAAAACAAGTAATGGATGCATCTACAAAAGAATAGCCACTTTCCTCATCTAAGTGGCGCAAATTATCTACAAGGGAAGCAATTCAAGGGTACACAATCCTTCATAGATGCAATTTGTTCAAACTACTAAGCCTAGAAGGATACCAATAAATCACCTCCAAGTTGTGTCAAGCTAGGGTACCTTTGTCCTCAATCGTTAAATGCTTTTGTCAAGAGTAGACTCCCTATGATGTTAGAAACACTGGAGGATCGCGGAATTCCCCCTCTTGCCTAGACAAGAAGAAGGGTCGTCCCCTCTCTACCATGCACAAAAACGGATACGATGGATAAAGGGATCGATAGATATTTGAGTTTCACTTTGGGAGTTTGCTTTTGTTTTTTGTTTTTTTTTTTTTTTTTTTTTTTCAATTTCTTGTGGCATATAACATTTGAGAACACTTTCTTTGCCATTTCTTTTTTGATTTTTGGCAATTTCAATACTTGACAACTTTTTTGCATTTCTTTTTGAACATTTTCAAAGTCACCCCAATTAGTAACGAGGGTGCCTTATTTTTTAAGCTTTAGGAGTCTATTTTTGCTCCTCTTTTCATTTGATGCATTTTTGCAAACTTTCTTTCACTTTTCATTTCTTTGAACTCAAATTGATTTCTTTTTGTGCCCATTCCCTTTGATGACAAAAATGTGGTAGAACATGGATGAATGATGGATGGATGCATGGTTTCAAGGGTCACCTTGGAATAAACGGTAGCCAAGGAGTTATCACACCACAAGGTACTCTTGACTAGGCCTTAATCCATGGGTCAAAGGATACTAGCATGACACATCCTAGGGTGTTTTATAAGTATTCTAACAAGCAAAGTCTTAAGAAGAAAAAACATCTACTAGGGCCTATATACACGTGTCAAGTTTCCCAAGTAGATGGTTTCGCAAAATTTTTCTAACATGCAAACTACATGCCATGATGCAACTAACATATAAACATACTAATGCAAATGATTCTACCAACTAACATGCCAAATAAACTAAATGCAATCCTAAATTCACATTGTTTTTACCGCATCAATCAAAATAAAGCCACATAGTCATTAACATAAAGAGGAAAAAGTAGATTGGAAAGATCATACCATGCGGTCTTCAATATCCTCATGTCTCGGATGTGGCGTAGTCAATCAATGTGAAAAAGGATGAACAAACACAATATATACAAAACAATATATACTAGTCTACACTACAAAGGAAATGAACTTGTTTTTGGAATTTTTAAATTTTCAAATTTTTATGGGTTTTGTTTTTATAAAATTAAAAGACATATTTTTGGGAATTTTCAAATTTTTTCAATTTTTATGTATTTTGGAATATAAATTCCCATCCCCCACTTTATTTTGGACATTGTCCTCAATGTACATGTAGGAGTAGGAATAAAAAGGAAATACATGTTTTTGGAATTTTGATTTTTTTGGAAATTGAAGTATAAATGCAATGATATGATATGAATGAATGCATGCTCTAACTAAATGCAATTCTATATGACATATATAACAAGTGAATGCAATCTAAACTATACTATATGATGCATGATTTCTAGTAAACTATGGTCACCTATGATCAAACCTCCCCAAACCGATTTAAACACTATTCCTAGTGTAGAAAAGAATAGGTTTGGCCATTTAGTGACAATGCATGAATTCTAGTCTATATGCAACTAACTATATGAATCATGTGAAATATATTACAATGCAAACTAATGTAAATGAACTAACTAATGCAAATGCAATATGAAATATAATACAAATGCAAGCTAAATGCTATACTAAATGCAATGTAAATATAAAAGAGAGAGGGAGAGATGGGTATCATACAAATGGGAGTGGTGAATTAGGCCTCTTTCACTCGTCATCCTCATTTTGGTCGTAGCCATAACCATGATAGCTTCCGGCTTGATCATGTCCGGGTGCTTGGCCCCAATATCCTCCTTGGTCAAAATCTCCTCCTTGTCCCGAGTACCCTCCACCTTGGCTAGAGTGCCCTCCATCGCCGCGACTCCAAGCTTGGTCCCCATAATTTGGGAAAAGGAGTTCCGGTTGTGCCCAAGAGGGTTTAGGACCATTGGGTCAATATACCCTTGTTGAGCCATGTTATAGTATTGGGGGTAGAGGGCTAAGTAGTTGTCTTCCCTCCCTTTGTGCACCCCAAGGTCCACTCTATTCATGAGTGCCATCAAATCATTAATACTCGGGGTGTTGGGGATTACCGGCTGAAATTCGGTATATGGAGTGGGGTAAGGTGGGATAGGGACGTAGGAAGGTGGGCGCATTTGTATACCCGGCCCCCCACGGGGTGGTTGACGGCGTGGCTCTTCCCTTTGAGGGGGATTTTCAAGAATTTGGATATCAAGGAGGTAGCTTGGTGGAGGAGAGTATGGACTCAATCTTGGGTCAATGCCCGGTATCTTCCATCCTTCAAGGATCATCGAAGTGCAACCCTTGGTGTACCATTCCACACTCCCATCTTGAGTGTAGTTGCACCATCGGTGACTATAGAAGATGGTGTGCTCATCAATCAAAGTCCTCCCTTCAAGAGGAATATAGGTTCCTCGGGCATTGAACCCGGGACAAAGGTGTTTAGCCAAAATTGTAATTAGACCTCCCATCACGAAGGTTTTAAGTTGAGATGTCCCTTGAGCAAAGTCATGGAACCTAGTGAGTATCTCAAGTGGCGTATTGAAGTTATAACGCCTCACCGCACGAACATTCAAATAAGACTCAAGAAAAGTTAAGTCGATGAGAGTACACCGATCTTGCTCGTACCTCCCATTGATGCATCCGGCTACAAAGCGTTCGGTGAATCGAATCACCGGATGTTGGATAGCAAATGTATAGCAACGCTTTATATTGGTAAAGTCCCTCCCGGAGATAGCTTTCCAAAGAAAATCCACATTAAAATTATCGGGCTTTTCGGTATAGTTGGTGGGTATTTCAAGACCGAAAACATAGGCAAATTCCTCAAGAGAAAGAACATGGTCTCGGTTGCATAACCTAAACTCCATGCCTAAGTTGTTGCGGGCATCCGCCATAATGCGAAGGCTACTCAAGAACTCAAGAGTGAGACTAAGGTAAGTCTCTTCATGAGCATGGAAAAAGTTTCCAATGCCAAGGCCATTAAAGAACATCTCGGTAGGGTACCTTATCTTAAGGATTTCCAACACCCTAGTGTCAACAAATTGAGTAGGTTCGTATTTCTTACCTAGAAGCTCGACGAATTTTTCGCGGTGGTCGTCGGAGAGAAAGATCACTTCTTGGAAGTTGTTGAGTTGTTCAATACCTCCCCTCATTATCACATCTCGTGGTGTTGAAGAGGTTGATCCCTTGCGCTTCTTCCCGATCGATTCAATCAATTTCTTGGCCTTTCCCTTGGAGCTCATGTTGGTGATGGGGGTGTTTTTGAGGATTGGAAGGTGATTTTGAGGATTGAGATGAGTGTTTAGGGTTTGGTAAGATGAGGAAATGAGGGAGAAGGGGGGTGATTATATAGAAGAAGTAGGGAATCCGAACGGATAGGGTTGGACCTAACCCGTTTTATCCGCATGAACAGTGCAATCCGAGCGGATTGCAGTCGGGACGGGCGGATTCTCGATGGGGAAGACGGGCATCTTTTGTAGAATCCGCTCGGATTCTAGAACAGAGAAATCCTTTGGTTGGGAAGCAGGGAAAAGACGGGCGGATTTTATATGGGACGGACGTCTTTAATTAGGACGGGCGGATTCTTGATAATCCGCACGGATTCTGGCACAGATTAAAATCTTGCTTCTGGACGTCATACGGGACGGGCGTCCCGTGAAGAAGACGGACGGATTGTCTGGGACGGGCGGATTTCTTTGAATCCGCTCGGATTCTTCCTCAATTTCAGCTTTTCTTTTCCGTTGGCCCTGGACGGGCGGATTTGCTTGGATCCGAGCGTCTCTGCTTCTTTCTCCTTCTTCTTTCTTCTTTCGTGAAATGATAAACCCCTTTTCACTGATTTTCTCTTTTTCCTTATCTTTTTCTGAAATTTGCTTAGGAAACATGTAAGATGACTCTCTCTCTCTCCTCTCTCATGCAAGAAATTAAATGCAAAAGTAAAATGTACACTATTGTACAAAATAAAAGGGTTCAAGAAATATCTTACAAATGGTGGTTTGAGGTAGGACTCCACCAAACTAGTTCAATTTGTAGCAATTCTTATCCATAGAGCTCAAAGCTCTTAACAAAAGGTCAAAAACTTGTGAACAAGCTCCAAACAAGCATAAGTATGGGTTGCTCCATTTGAAAATAAAATTTGGCCAAGGAGGCTTGTAAAATGCTCTTTTTCTTGTCTTCTCCTTAGCGTTAGAGCTTTCCCAATGTTTCAAGTAAATACATCCATGATTCTTGTTAAGATTGAGCGTGAAGTGTGGTTCATTTTCATCCGTGGACTTCCACTTACCAACTTCTCCTTCAATTTTGGTGATGATGATAGCATTTTGATTCTTCAATCCTTCCAAGGTGGAAGGAGAGTTTTCATGACTTTGATGATCGGATACCATAGGAGTTGAGATTATGGGTGCCAAATCTTCACAAGTAGCCTCACGAGCAATTTTCTCTTTGAGCTTTTTCACCAAATAACTCTTGTAAGACACTTTGGCTTTTTGAAGAAGATCTAACATATCCTCTTCAATGATCATTGGCTCCATGATAGGTGCCAAGTGGTCTTCATGAAGGATAAAGGAAGGACGTTCTTCTTCATGATAGGGTATCTCGAATGTCTCAAGGATAGGCTCCTCAAGCAAGGTGATATTATGAATCCCTCCTCTAGGTTCATCATCATTGTTGCTATCTTCACGTAAATCATGAATGGGGGCTTCATCTAGCTCTTTTTCCAACACCTCAACGTTCACATCAAAGGACACACCCTCATACTCACAAAGGTTAAGAACATTGGGTTTGCTCAACCTCATGTCTTCCTCATCAAACACAACACTCTCATAGTCACAAGAGCTCAAGGAACTTGGCTCCTCCCACTTCTCATTTTCCATGTCAAAAGTCACTACTTCAAACTCGCATTTATGCTTAGTATCCAAAGAGCGGTGGTGAGTGATTGCTTGGAATTCTTTTAATTGGGCAATTTGAATCCCCAATTCCTTTCTTTGGATAGCGATGTTTTTAAGAACATCTTCTTCTTTTCGGCTCTCTTCTAGCATTTGGTTGAAGATGTTTTGTTGGTCTCCCATCATTTGGAGGATCATGTTTTGAATGGGTTCATTTCTTTGTTGTGGGTGGGTGCGAAAATGGTTGTATTGTGGTATTTGAAGTTCATTGTGAAACGGGTATTGGGTGGGTGGTTGTTGTTGATATTGGGTGTGGTAATTTTGGTGGGAAAAATTGGGGTAGTGGTTAGGATTTTCGTTGTACAAATAGTAAGGTAGGTTTGCGTTGACTTGCTCTTCAAACTCCCCATACCCATAATTATACTCAAAAGATCTACCACATACTCCATAACTCATGTCTTGAGTCATCATAACTTAAGACAAAGAGTTAACTACAAACAATGGAAACTACACAAAAATGGTAAGAACAATCCTTGAGGAACAAGTTCCTCAAGGTGAAAGCAAAATCAAAATAGACAAACAAGTAAGAACTTAATCACATAGCACCATCCCCGGCAACGGCGCCATTTTGATAAGAGTGTCGTCGGGGCTCTCAATCAAACACATTTATAATACTCAACAAACAACTAGTTAGTGGTAAGTCGAGGTCGATCCATGGGACGGTGTGCTTTGGGTTCTAAGTCTATCTATCTCAATTTATGCTAGTGTCACAATTTGGTTGGGTTTGTAGTTGTGTCTAAACTAATGAAAGTAACAAAGTAGAGCAAACAATGAACTAAGAAATGTAAACAATTGATTAAGAATGCTAGGATATCATGGGGTCATAGGGGATTCATGGTATTGATCATACAAACATGTTTACAAGGTTGCAAGTAATTAGTGTTGCGGGGGAACCGAGTTGGGTTATATCTTACGGTTCTTAGGAAGAGTTGGGTCCCGGAGCCGAATCGATTAGATTGTACAACACCTACAAGTCGACTTACTTTCCTCCTAATCAACTTTTATGCATGGTCTAACAAGACTTGAGTTGGTTTATATCTTACAAGTCAAGTTGAGTAGATATGAGATGGTAAAAATGCAAGGATTCATAGGCTTGACATTTCATCAAACATAACATGTGCATAAAGTTGACATCACAACAAGCAAGCAATTTGATTATGAAAACATATTAGATTAAGCATGAATCAATCCCATGTTGGTTTCCCCTAATTACCCATTAATCCTAGCTAAAGAAACTACTCACTCATTATCATGGGAAACATGTCATTAATGGTGTCAATCATCACAACAAGTATAAACATGATAATAGAATGAAGAAATAAACAATAAAGAGTAAAAGGGTAAAAGAATTATACCAACTTGAGATGATCCAAATAATAAAGCAAAGAATAATAGAAGAAACTTGATTGATTGATGGAAGGTTGTCAATCTCCCAATAATAACCCAATAATCTTCAATTACCCAATAATAAACTTGAATAATAAACTTGAACAATAATTAAGGAGAGATTAATGTGTAATTTGCGGAAAGATTAAAGAGTAATCTATTCTAATCTACTCCTAATCTAATCTAAGGAAGGATTTTCTAGCTAAAAACAACATGCTTGATTAATTACAAAGATGGGGTATTTATAGTGGAAATTAGGTGGGATGCATTAGGTTAACTAAGGGCTAAACTAGTAATTACACTTTTTAAGTTGAGCAAGGAGACTCCGGTATTTTCTGAGAGAAGGGCTTCTCTTTTCGTAGCTTGAAGAAGACAATCCGTGCTGTGAAGAAATCCGTGCGTATTGGGGACTAGACGGGCGGAATTTGGCAGAGGAATCCGAGCGGATTCAAGAGAATCCGGGCGGATTCGGGTGGAGGAATCCGAGCGGATTCAGAGCAGGACGCTCGGATTGTTTAGTGGAGACGGGCGGATTTTAGACAATCCGCTCGGATTGTTCTTCAGCAGTGGTTCTTCTTCTTTTCTTCCCTTTTTGCTCATTTCCCTTTTATTCTTGCGGGATTGGTCTTTAGTCCTTGCTTCCTCTTCATACTTAGTCCATCTAATATCATCAATAAGCTTCCAAATATGCACGAAAGACGGGAATTTCCGCCTTATTATTTTCTTTCCTACAAAACATGTAAAATGCACTAGGAAAGCAAATAGGAAGGATTTGACGAATAAAATGGTCATGAAATGTTATAAAAGTATGCAAAATAGGCTCAATTAGGGGACTAAATGTGCGCAAATAATGTTCACATCAATTAAATCAGATTCCTTGATACCCAGCCTGTGGGCAGTTTTGAGAGGAATGACATTCACGGCGGAGCCGTCATCCACGAGGACCATTGGTATATTCTTTTGGAGGCATTGTACGGTGATGTACAGGGCCAGGTTATGATTAGCTCCGAACGGGGGGATATCCTCATCGGAGAAGACGACCGGGTTACTCAGATCAGGGGCGTCTCTAGTCATGTGTGCCACTATTTCTTCTGGGGAAGAGGTGGAGGGCACTGTTAATTTCCTCAAGGCCTGCAGCAAGGCCTGTCGATGCTCAAAAGACGTTGCGATCAGCTGCCAAATAGAAATCTCGGCTTTGGCTTTCTGAAGTTGTTTCAGGATTGAGTTCTCAGGAGCCCTTGGTTGAGTGTCCACCTCTGGGACGATCTGGTCGTTCGTCGTTGGAACGACCGTTGGATTGCTCGGATTCTTATAGGGACGTCCGGACCGGGTGAGATGTCCGATTTCCTTTGTCTGCTTTTCCTTCCCTGGGATGACATAGACATCCTCAACATCATCCCGCCATATGCCGTTAATTTCAGGGTCTCGAGGATACCTCGGAGGGGTATTCCTCGGTGAGTAGTTCTTGTGGGGAATATTTTTGTGAGGGCGATTCTTGTGGGGGTAGTTATTTTGAGGGTGATTTTCGTGAGGCCTATGCCAGAATGGTCGCGGGAGCAATCCATCCTGGGGTGGGTAGTTTTGAATGCTTGGGGAAACCTCCCTCGGACGCGGTGTAGGTGGATTGAAGATGAGTTGACGGTAGGCAACGTCGAGTCGGGTGATTCTCTCAGAAAGGCTGGCAATGGCCTCCTCAACTTGCTGAAACATAGTGAGCATAGTGGCAGCACTGAATACAAACACTTCGTCTGAAGGGTCCTTTTCCAGAACATTCACCTCGTCGTCAATCGGCAAGATGAGATGAGAGCAGTCTAGGGTTGGCTCATCGTCAGAGATGGCGTGAATTCCCAGAGGATTCGTCTTGTTGTTCGGCTTAGTTGGTGGGGGTATGGGCAAATCTCCCTTCTCAATCATGTCCTGAATGAGGTGCTTGAGTTTGAAGCAGTTTTCGGTATCATGCCCTTTCCTCGATGATACGGGCGAGGGCGTTGGGGTTCCAAAATCGGTATTTCTTGGCGTCGGCCGGGTCCGGGGTGGGCCCGATCGGTTGTAACTTCCCTTGGTCCATAAGCCTTTTCAGAGCACTTGCGTAAGTTGACCCTATGTTGGTGAACACTCTCTGGGGGCGTTCAGTTTTCTTGGCAGATGGTTCGACGAGGTTAACCTCATCAATCTTGTTTGTCTGACCATAACGGCGAGATCCGGTTGAGGTGGATCCCTGATAACCCCTGCCAGTGGTCTTTGCTAAGACACCCTTTCGGAGGTCGTCCTCAATACGTATCCCCAGAATCTGCAGATCTTGAAAAGTTTTGATATTCGATACCTCGGCGAGTTGGCATAAACCGGGCGGAGGTTGTTGACAAATTTTTCTACCAGAGTTGATTCACTCACCATCGACCAATCGAGTACTCACCCTCCTCCAACGGGTTAGGAACTCAGTGAATCCTTCCTTGTCGTTTTGGGTTAGCACCTCGAGAGTACGGGTGTTGGCCTGGATTTCGACGTTGTCGGCATACTGTTTGGCGAATTCAACTGCGATCTCATCCCAAGTGGTAAGGTTTTTCGGGTCCAAGGAGTAGTACCATTGGCGAGGAATTGGCTCCAGAGAGGATGGGAAGATCCGGGTAAAAAGCTCCTGTTTGACCCCCTTAATGGCCATGTAGTCTTTGAAAGCACGGATGTGGTTGAGTGGGTCCTCCACTCCCTTGAACTTAGGCACATCAGTCAGGGTGAAGTTGTCAGGTAACTGGTCCCCAACACGTTCGAACCTTCGGTTATTCTCAAGGTGGATATTGTTGCCCCGGGCTAGGAGCTGCTCTTCCAGAAGTTTCTGCCTCTTCTCAGTTTCAGTCAGAGGTGGGGTATTATGTTCCCCAATTTCCTTGTTCTCAAGGGCGTCAATACGGGTCTCGACGCGATCCAGGGTGACCTTAAGAGCTGTAACCAGGCTGGCTAGCTGATCAGTTGTGACATCTCTGTTGTTATCATTGTTGTTGTGGTTGACAGACGAAGTTGAAGACGGGGCCATGGCTCTGAGGCAGAAAAACGGCTCACATTACAACTCAATCTGACACGGTTCGAAGACTGAACGCAGACAACACAGAGGACGAGACCAAGATCGACTCAACAAGACGGGGTGACCGTGTGTGGTCCCTCGGTGCTGACTCGATTTATGACGTGACGATGCTTGACCGAACCTTTGACACGAGTCCAACATGACGGCGTGACGCCATTGGACGGGTCTCGTGGTGAGACGACTCATAAGTAAAGACCCATAAGTACGTTTGCTTTAACTCGATATACACGAGGCGGAATTGGAACGGTGGACTGAAATTTTCGAAAATAGAAATTTTCAAAAAGGTTCATTTGTCGCTTTAATGGGCGGCTTCCGGAGATAGAAATCTCCGCAAGTCGATCAGTTGAAAAGGGGTGTCTTAAGTTTACTTGCAAAAGACGGTTTGAGTTTGAATCGGCTCGGAAAACAGTGTATTGTTTTCCAAGACGGTTTTGAAATTCAAAATTGTACGTTTTGAAAATCGAGTTTGAAAAGGTCTCGGGGACGGTGCATGGTCCTCGGGATCTCGAAAGTGTCTCGAGAAAAGGGTGTGTGCTTTTCTCGGGTTTTGAAAGACCCATTGTCGGCGCGAAACGGGTTAAAATCCGTGTCTAGACGCGGCGATTATAACGGCGTAAAAAGGTGATTTGAAATGGTTATACAAAACCGAGTTTGAAAATCGTCATTACGACGGCCTAGAAAGGTGTGTTTGAAATGGTTTATACAAAAACCGGGTTTGAAAATCGTCATTACGATGGCCTAGAAAGGCGTGTTGAAATGGTTTATACAAAAACCGGGTTTGAAAATTGTCATTACGACGGCCTAGAAAGGCGTGCAACGGTCGGCGAAAGACCGAGGTTTGAAATGGCCATTATAACGGCGCAAAAAGGTGTTTTAAAAGTTTGAAATGACACGGAAGGACTTATGATCAAGTAACACATAAGCACTCACAGTTTCATTATATTATGCATTATGCTGACACGGGTTTTGGCTTAAAAGGGTGGGTTACACACCAAGCAATCAAACCCCGATTTGCGAGAGGGATACCAATCCAAACAAAATGTGTAAGGAGGGTGCCCTAGCCTCGTGCTCGAAAGTGATGAAAGCTCTTTGACGAAACAGAAATGTGTAACGTCAATGGTATGCTTGACTCAATCGAGATTCGAAACGCGGGGATGAGAAAACTCACGCCGACGAGACGAGCCAATTGGTCGAAAAGGGTTAGGTTGTGGGCCCGGACAAGGAACCCGACCGTAACCGTAATATCAAACAATGCATTCCAACCAAGACCTCCTTCGAGTCTCACCATCTAGGGATCACAAAGACGTAAGTGTCCTAGTTTTCCCCAGCGGAGTCGCCAATCTGTGGTCATGGGCCACGTCTCGGTCTGTAGATTTCGGGCCAACTACCGGTCCATAGTCGCGGGCCACCTGCAAGCCCAGTCGATCTGTGGACGTGCAACGGTCTTTTGAAAGCCACGCTCGGCGGCGTAAAAATGCCTTTGACCGGATCGTTTTAGATCGGTCGGTTTCGTCTCGATAAGGGTCTCGAAACGATTAGAGATGTTCGGAGTCGTCACCAAGCATTTGTGGGATGCCTGGAACCCGTTCGAATTCCATTTTATACCTCGGTTAAATCGAAGCACAAAGCAGCGTTTTGACATAGGTACTAAAGATAAGGAAATCGTCCCTCTTTAGCATCCTATCTCTAGAATGACTCTCGTACGCCCTGGATAAGGTCGTCCACTATCCAAAGTTTCTGAGTAATAGGTGAAGGTAAGTATTGGGAAGCCCTTCAATCAGACACCCAATCCCGCCCGCGTTTGGCGGCCTCTACTGATCGATCTTGGTTGGTTGAATGCAAAGGTTGATAAAACGGTTTAAATGCATGAATGCGCATCCAATGATTTAAACCTAACATGTGAGAGCTTTCTAAGTCGGTTGATTTAATCCAAGTATTAAGTATAAGATGTCGAGTTGGATTAATGATTGATTTGCATGCAAGACGGAAATTAAACATCCATTTACCGTATTAGGTTTAGGGTGCATAACATGAACCATTTGTCTTAGTAAGGCATTTTGCAAATATGGTTTGAATAACTGAATAGTCATCTGATCCGTCCTATATCCGGGTCAACCGGAGTCGGGATCGCCCTAGACCGATCTTTGGAAGGGAACAGGCCCTGCACTGCACGGCTATAAAGAGAGCGCGAGCCAGCCGGCGGTGTAAGGGGCCTCCCGCTGGTTTTGAAAATGAGAAAGAAAAGGCCTGCTTGAGGCGCAGGTTAGCCAACGGTTGTATGCCGTGTTCTGACTGTTTAGAAAACGTTATAAAACGTGTTGAAAATGGGTTTTTGAACCCGGTTTGGTTTTGAAGGGGTCGTTTAGACCGCACTTGTTGATTTGAAGAACTAGACTCGAATAATCATCATTATTTGATAATATTCGGTGTCGGGTTCGATTTGACAAACTTGACATGAATAGTTTTGAAAATAAATATGGACTAATTGTTTTAAGTCCATTTTGAATGTTATTAGTCGATACTCATCATCGTACCCGGGTTAAAATCCGGCATGGTATGTAGAACCAAGGATGATTTTGTGTTGGTGACTAATATGTTTGTTTGAAAATATAAAGAAATGAAATAAAAGGCTTTAAAATACCTTTTAAATGTCATAAACCAAATATTATCACCGAAACACGGATTTAACTGTCATGGTATGAAGAACCAAGGGTGAAAAATGTTTTATGGCTAAAACATGTGAAATGAAACAAAAAGGTTTCGAAAATACTTGAAATAGTAAAAACCGATTACAAATATGAAAAATGGATTAAGGGAAATGACGAGAACAAACACGGTTGATCTCTGGTCTGAGTACCCCATTTAGGCGCGAGCCAGTTGGCGACCTAAGGGGCTTCGCCTCGGCAAAAAAATCGTTTTGGCTCGTTTATTCCATGTTTTGGTTCATGTTATGCATGTTTTAGCATGTTAGAGTCATGAAACAAATGAAAACATAATAAAAGAGGTTTTTTACACCCTCATACTTACATGTTTGGTTATGGCGAGTGACCGACGTAAGTGTAACAACTCGTTTGATCGGAAAAAACTCGGTTTAAAACTGTTTGGTAAGTAAAAAGAGTGTTTTAAAATTTTAGTGATGGTGTAGTGGTCAAAGTGGTCGGACAAGTGATTTAATGCACGATGACGGTACCAAACAATGTGTAAGGCTCGTATTTACGATCGGTAGGTCGTAAATACGCGTCGGGTTGTGACTTAAGAAGTCGAGTCGAGAATTTTAAGGGAGAAAAGAAGGGGCGGACACTCGCGTAACTCTCAAATGGGTGGCATTTGAGGGGTATTTATATGGGAATGAGTGGTTGTGTGAGTTTTGAGCGACGTGGCCACCTGGGCTGCTCAAAGAGGCGCGAGCCACGTCGCGGCACTTCGAGTTGTGTTGTCACTATCACAACAAACGCAATCATGATTTGTTCTATCCTAGGTTTTGTAGTCACATGTTTGGTACTTGACCAACATGAATCCGAGAAACCTTAGTATAGAAGGTTTGAGATATTTTTGGTTTTTGTGTTTGACTCGGTTTGACTCGTTGTTGGAGTCGGGATTTGAATTTTCGAGTCGGTTTTTGGTCCGGTGTCGGTTTTGACTCTAGTTAGTGTCATTGTGACCCCGTCGCCGTGCATTAAACACTCCAGGTATTTTTGAAATGTTTTGAAATCTTTTGTTTTCGAAACCGTTTTATGTTTTCCGACGTAAAGTTGTACACAAACTGTCGATCAAATGCTGCGATCCCAAAACATGTTGTAGTCCGATAATCATCGGGTGTTTGTTGGAGTCTCAGCAGATACCGGGTATCTACAATGGTATGTGTTGTATGTTGGCGAAGATTTGGCAATTGTGGCAATGTTTGACGTAGTTACGGCAATCAGCTTCCATGGTGGTCCAGTAGTAACCTAGCCGCATGATTTTCCGGTTAAGCATCATTGCGCTCATGTGAGGGCCACATTCTCCGTCGTGAACCTCTCCCATGACTTTTTTGGCTTTGTAATGGTCAATACAAAGGAGGAGAATTCCTTGGGTGTTCTTTTGTATAGTTGATTTTGGTTTATCACGAATTGTGATGCAAGTAATTAGATGGCTCTTTGTCCTATTTAATCAGAGTTGAGAGGGAATTCGTTTTTGGTTTTGTAATTGAGGATGGCTTGGTACCAAGGTTCATCATGGCTTTCCTCGTCGTCGATGATGGCACAAACGTGAGCTGGCTCGCTTCTTCTCTCGACACATAGGGGCATCGATGTCATGTCGTCAGGTATGTTGACGAGCACGACAAGTTTTGCCAGGGCATCAGCAAATTGATTATCCTCTCGTGGCAAGTGGAAGTAGTCGACTTGGTCAAAGAACTCGGCCTCTTGATTGATCTTTACTCGGTAGGGAGCTAAGCTGTCAGATCGGATTTTCCATGATCCGAACACCTGATTGATGATGAGCGAGGAATCGCCGTGGACCCTCAGTCTCTTGATGCCAAGTGTGATGGCTGCTTATAGGTCGATGAGACATGCCTCATATTCAGCGGCGTTGTTGGTGACGGCGAAGTCTAGCTTGACCGAGATCGGAACATGTTCTCCCTCCGGTGATATTAGAAGGATTCCCACCCCGACGCCTCTCATATTAGATGCACTATCGAAGTATAGGTCCCATGCGTCGGAATCGGCACAAAGGATGTCTTCGTCAGGAAGTGACCAGGTGTCGGTCGTTGGATCCTCGTTGACGGGATTTTCTGCTAGGAAATCGGCAACTGCTCTTCCCTTGATAACCTTGAGGGGTACAAACTTGAGATCGAACTCGGACAACATGAGCGTCCACCTAGACAGCCTTCCGTTTAGTACGGGTTTTTCGAAGATGTATTTGACAGGGTCCATCTTGGAGTAGATGTGGACCGTGTAGCTGAGCATGTAATGCCGCAGCTTCTTTGTTGACCATACTAGGGCAAGGCATATCTTGTCCAGTTGGATATACCTCGTCTCGTACTCAATGAACTTTTTGCTGATGTAGTAGATGGCTCGTTCTTCGCCATCGACTGTTTGTGCTAACATTTCTCCCATGGTCGTGTTGGTAACAGTCAGGTACAGGGATAAAGGGACCACCGGTTGAGGTGGCATGAGGACAGGAGGTTTGGATAGGATTTCCTCTATCCTGTCGAAGGCCTTTTGACAGTCGTCGTCCCAATCGGTGTGATCGGAGGCGCAAAGTTTCTTGAATATCGGTTCACAAATCATAGTGAGCTTGGCAATGAAGCGGCTGATGTATTGGACCTGACCGAGAAATCCCCGAATCTCCTTCTCGTTCCTAGGCCGAGGCATTTGTTGAAGGGCTTTGATTTTTGTTGGATCAATCTCAATGCCTCTTTTGCTGATGACATGTCCCAAGAGTTTTCAAGAGGTGACCCCGAATGCACATTTTTGAGGATTTAGTCTCATGTTATATTTCCGCAGACGAGCGAAGAAATTCCGAAGGGCGCTGATGTGGCCGTCCCGTTCTTTTGATTTGACAATCATGTCATCGACATAAACCTCTACCTCTTTGTGCATCATATCATGTAGGGGAGTGGTAGCGGTTCTTTTATAGGTTGCTCCGGCGTTGATGAGACCGAAAGGCATGACTGTGTAGCAATATGTACCCCACTGTGTAGTGAATGCTGTCTTGTACATGTCTTCCTCAGCCATTTTATTCTTGTTGTACCCCGGATACCCGTCCATGAATGATAGAAGAGCATGTTCGGCAGTGTTGTCTACCAGAATGTCAACATGTGGCAAAGGGAAGTCGTCCTTTGGACTCGCTTTGTTCAGATCCCTGAAGTCGACGCAAACCCGAATTCTCTCGTCTTTCTTTGGTACGGGCACAATGTTGGCCACCAAATCAGAGTATTCAGACACTTTGATGAACCCAGCCTTGAACTGTTTGTCCACTTCTTCCTTGATTTTTAGGGCCCATTCAGGACGCATCCGGCGTAGCTTCTGTTTCACGGGTTTGGCTCCGGGCTTAATGGGTATCCGGTGCTCCGTAATCTCCCTGTCAATCCCGGGCATATCTCTGTAGGACCAGGCGAATACGTCCTTGTATTCGTGGAGGAGGTCAATGAACTGTTGTCTTTCCGAGGGGTCCAGGGTTGTCCCTATCCTAAGTTCTTGAGGTGTGTCGTTGGTTCCTACGTTAATAGGTTCGGTGTCATCAATGATGGGGGTTCTGGTTTCCCGTTTGTCAAGTTCTTTGGTTAGGTGAGGTGGGTAGTCACTCAAGTCAAATTCCTCATAGTCATTCAGAATTGCATTGCAGTTAAGTTGAGACGAGTCATAAGCAAACTTAGCGTTCATTAAGTTGACACGAGCGAAAAGCTCGGAAAGGACAAACATTTTGTGGTCGGCCAGAGGCGACACAGCAGAGGAGGTGGCCCCTGGAACAGGCTCCAGGTTGTCACCTCTCATGGGAGTGGGCGTGACCCTAGTAAACTCAGCCTCTGAATCAGCCACGACCTTGTGATAAAACAGTGGGAAGGGGACCTTGACTCGGACATCAGGAGTGTTAGGAGCTATGATAGACTCCGACTCTGACTCCGACTCAGACTCAGATTCTTCTTCGCTTTCCTCCTTGAACATAAGGCCTTCTCCAGTTGTGATTTTGAGAATGCGGCCTTGGCGATCGGTCCACTTGACGGTTTTCCTCCAGCCCTGTGTAGCTTTCTCCGGGTCAGTGTCGGAGATCAAGGCGGTTGGGTCAAATTGGTTGTCCTTCAGGGCGATGTTGATACTGTCCTTGTTTTGTGTGGATTTTGCGCAAGGCGAAATCAGGTCAGGGTAGAGTTGTGTAAGGTTAACTAGCTCTAGATAGTCTCTTGGTCAGGTCGTCAGGGTACAATAATAAGCTGTAAATGAAATAACAACAACAATAAGACAAGTAATTTTTGTACATGGAAAACCCTTGAATGGGAAAAACCCACGGGCACCAAGCCAGGAGAGGATTTCACTATGTAATTTGGGAGAATAATTATATGATTATAACAATGCTTATTTCTCTCTATGTATTGTGTATGCTTCTTCTTGCGTGTGTGTGATCTGCCCTCAATATCTTCAAAGTATTCCTTATATAGGCTTCCTGGTTGAACGGCTGCTTGACGCGGTACTAAATGCGGATTATTCTCCATAATTGCCAGTAATAATTGCTAATTATTCCTCCCTTAATTACTGCATTTACTGCGTAATCTTCATACTTAATGCTGCGTATATAATTCCTTTATAACACGCGTGTATGGTCTAATATCGTCCTGATATGTTGACCGTTGTCCTCTCCATGGCCTGGCGCCTATCTTCATGTGCCCTGATAGCTTTGACGCCCGACGACACTGGCATCAAAGTTCAGTGAGATCTTGATCGGGAAGGTCTCATGGATTTCCGTGCCTAACAATTGCCCCTTATCTCCTCATTTGCAGTGTGCCAGGACGAAAAAATGAGGAGATAACTTTATTTTTTGGAAGATTACCCAACGGTTAAGTTTTGCCTAATCACTTCCCTGTAACGGCTATTTTACTGCAGTTGCTGACGCGTGTGATATTTACTGCAACTTCCTTAATGATTATCCACTTCCTTTGCGGCTGAAACCCTAATCCTCTTCATTATAAATACTTGCGTGCTTCATTAAGTTGAACTCACCAAAGCAGTTTCCTCTTATTTTCTCTCTTTGACAATCTTTTTCTTCAGTTCTCTTAATTTCCAACTTCTTCAATCTTTAATCAACTCTTTATAATCTTTCAAATAATGGCTGCAAAGAAAAAATCTACCAGGGCAGCGGTTCCTGCAACTCCTCCTCCTTAGAATCTTGAGGAAACTTCTTCTGAAAATCTGCCTACTTCTTATGCTGCTCCATCTCCCATAGTAAATAAGCCGAGTGATTCTCCATTGGAGATGATCTCAATATTTCATGGTAATTTTCAATTCAAGCCTACGAAGGCTTTAAATGAGGATCGATCTCCGTTAACCGTTTGAAGCCCGAGTTTGAGAAGATTTTGAAGGATAAGGGTATCATCCTCGCCGATTCAAGTCCGGATCCTCGAGAATTCTCCTATTAGGGCCGACCGGGCTTGTCCTGGTTGGTTCTCGCATCCATGTTGGGCTTTCGGGCAAAGGCCGTAAGCTTACTTTTTCTCCTCTTATGGTTGAGGTTATTAAGGAGATCGGTGTTCCATCTTATCAGTTAATGCCAATGGTGTGGAAGGTTGTATGTTCCATTGAGAATCTCTGTAAAAAACACAATATTTCTTTTTCTCTTGATGATTTGAAGACTGTTATCTTTGTTAAAACAAATAGTCTGGCCGTATAAGTTTTAAGGTCGGGCGTCTACTACTCCTCTTTTGAGTAATTTGGACAAAGTGGCCATGATAAAGGTGGGTCATTGGTACATGTTTGTCGGACCAATTCTGTGGGTCCGACTTGGCATACTTGAATCATGAGGCTGCGTTCTTTGGTGAGTCTTTTGGTTTCTTTCTTTGTCCGCATGTTTTATTTGTTAGTGAAAAATAAAAATTATAATAAGTCATACCTCTTATGTGTGCGTTGATGACCAAGGTTATCAAACCGAGTATCCCACTTCCAATGTTTCGCTTTCCTTGCTATTCCTCCTTTGGAGAGGTCCTGGCCTCTCTGTTGTGGGGTTTGTCACCTTCCTCATTTGTTTGAAGGCCGACGGTGCTCCCAGGGCGGCTAAAGCTTCAGGGGTCGCTAGTGCCACTACCTCAGGCGATGAAAGTCTATCTTAATCTTTCCTTTCTTTTTACTTAGGCTTTCGATGATGTCCGGTTTATATTGCGTCAAAGATATTTCGTGTTGCAGCCCACCGTGTCGTCTATTCGCCTTACCAGGTTTGGTATGATCGACCTTTCACCAGGTGGCTAAGATTAAGGAGGAAGGGTCCAGGAAGCGGGGATACCGAGCTGTCATTGACTTGATGAGTCAGATCCGATCTTTCGCCAAGGTCATCACTGACTTTCACGCCGCCCTGAAATAAGTTCGTGAGCCCAAAAAAGGAAAATTGAAGATGTTGATGTTTCGCCTTGGTCAGGAAGTGAGAGCCAGGGTAGACAATATGGAGGGCTAGGGTGAAGATCGGGGATTACGCTTCTAAATCGATGTCTTGCTCACCCTTGACCGTTGAGACTACTACTCGGCGAGTTGCTTGAGTGGATCATCAGTCACCTCTTGGTGGTGCCTTGGCTAGTAAGGGAGGTAGGTTGGAACAATTTCTATATGTATTTTGTTTTGGTAGTTTTCTATTATTGGTGTAAATTACTCATGCTTTTCTTTTTGGTTTTGATCAGGGTGCTGCGACCTGTCTCCATAATGCCTATCAGGCTACTTCTTTGGTAGCCAGAATTGATCTGATGATATCAGATTATGATAGGTTGAAGTCTGAGCTGGATTTTGCACGAGCTGACCTGGCTGCTAAAGGTGTTGACTTGACAAGGGTGCAGGCTAAGAGGGATGCTGCTAAGACTGAGGCAGTTTCGAGCAAGCGGCTGTTGCAGGAGGCCTTCGACAGAAATGAGGAGCTCACCCAAGAGAGGGATGACTTGGAGTTTAAGCTGGATGATGCTTCCCTCTACTTCTATATCAAGGGAAGGGCGGCTGCTATGTCGGAGCCTGTCGAGGCCAGGGCAAAGTGGAACCCGAGGCCGAGATGGCTTTTTCGCCTCAAAGTATCCCGACCGCATAATATGGAGAATGAACAGGAGGTCGACTCTCCGGGGAGGGGACGTTGATGCCGATCCGGCTAAGAGTGGGAGCAAAGTTGTTGATCTTCGCCGCTTTGTTTCTAAGGAGAAACAAGAATATATTTTTTCATTTGGTATTTTGGCCCATCCAGGGGGGATGTCCCTGGACAAACAATATTTTTATTTTCTGTCTTGGGTCGGGAGACTATCCCCGGCCTTTATGAATATTTTGGCGCCTTTGCCCCAGGGGGTAAAGGTTTTTATTGATATAGGCATGGTGGCCTTCTTTTGGCTGATTTCACTTTTGACTTTGCTTGATTTGTGAGTTTCATCTTGTTGGGCCTGTCAATTATTTCGTTTGAATGACCTGCACATTATTTTCGTTTTATATTGTTATTCATGAGTAATTCAACCAAGTATAGTTTTTTGCTATAGTGGTTGAAGGGGTGGGAAAACCGGCCTATCAGGAGGGCTTATGTCCCCTGCCTAGCTGGAGGGCTTGGTATTCGGCCTGTCAAGAGGGCATTTTAGACTAAGTGTTTGGGAGAGAACACCCTTACACCTGTCTTGCTGCGTCCAGCCGGTTGTAATCCGTGGCGATAAACCTAGTCGTCGTCGCAATTATTTCATGCCCGATTGGTCCTGACTTTTTACTGTATCTGGTGGCGGTTACCAACTCGTCATGCACAATTAAGTGCAAAAAAATTTTGTTTCAGGAGTGTATAGTAGAGTAGCCCTCAATCCTGAATATTTATGCATATAATCTTTTATCATGTATAATTGTTCAGGATTCAAAAAGTCAATAGATGGGTTAGTTGAACGGATATAAAATACGACATGTGGCATGTAAAACATGTAGTTCATCACGTAGCACGTTAGGTTGAATAGTGATTGAATTTATACCGGTTGTAGCCTGATCTTTACATATGGAATAATTTTAAATGAGTTACATTCCAGGACCTCGGGATCATTTCCCCTTCTAGCGTTTGGATCCTGTATGCTCCTTGTCCAACAATTGAATCAATTAAGTAAGGGCCTTCCCATGTGGGAGCCAATTTGCCTGCTGATTTTTCTTTTTTATTTGGAAATACTTTGCGTAGGACAAGGTCTCCTTCTTTAAAGACCCGACCCGACGTTTTTATTGTAAGTCCTGGCGATCGCTTGTTGATATGATGCCATCCCGATTTTGGCGGCGTCTCTTAATTTTCCGTCAGGACCAAGTTGTCTTGCATCGGGTCTTTGTTTGCTTCAACGTTGTTCAAGCTACATCCGGATGTTGGTACTCGCACTTCCGCAGGATGACACTTCACGTGCCCATACACCAGGGAGTAAGGTGTTTGGCTTGTTACGATTTTGAGTTGTTCGTCGCCCATAGTACTAATGGAAGTTCTTGACCCATCGCCGTCTTCTTTTTGACTTCTTTTTAAGCAGCTTATGACTACCTTATTGCTAGATTCAGCCTGGCCATTAGCTTTTGGATATCCAGGGGTTGATGTTACCAGGTTGATATTCCATTCTTGGGAAAATGCTTGGGTCCTTTTCCCCACGAATTGAGTTCCGTTATCACATACTATTTCTGATGGGACTCCATATCTGCAAATGATGTTTGTCCTGATGAAGGATATTACTTCTTTTTCAGTTACTTGCCTGAAAGAGTTAGCCTCAATCCATTTGGAGAAGTAATCAGTCATAGCTAACATGAAGACTTTTTGTCCTGGAGCTACAGGCAGTTTTCCCACAATATCCATGCCTCACTTTATGAATGGCCAGGGTGCGGAGATTGAATGGAGGAGTTCAGATGGTTGATGTATGATTGGTGCATGAATTTGGCAGGCTTCGCATTTTGAAGAGTATTCCAGACAGTCAGCTCTCAGTGTAGGACAGTAGTAGCCTGTCCTGAGAACTTTGCTTTCCAGGCTCTTTCCTCCTTTGTGGTTGCCATAGTGTCCATCATGTATTTCTTGAAGTACTAGTTTGGCTTCGTCAGGCTCCAAGCATCTCAGGTAGGGTCCAGCCTGCGATCTCTTGAACATAGTGTTATTGATGATAGCATAAGTTGAAGCTCTAATTTTAAAAGCCCTTGCCTCATGTCTACCCTGAGGTAGTATTTCTCGGAGAAACCAGTCATAATAGGGTTTAGTCCAAGAGTTACTGTCCTGATTGACAGGATTGACCTGTTCAGGTTTGCTGATGGTTGGCTCTAATAAGTGCACAATTGGTATTTTGTAAAAAATAGTGGGGGTGAAATTTGAACCTAGGTGGCGAGCATCACAGGTATTCAGGTCTCTTGATATTTGATCTATGTCAAATAAAGAAAATTTAGCGGTATGGTTTTTTGCATATTCTAAATACGAAATCATTTTTGCATCCTTAGCCGTATAAATTCCCTTTATTTGATTAGCAATTAAGAGTGAATCAGTTTTTACCTTTAGGTTTTGAACACCGAGGTCTAGACATACCTTTAAGCCTGCTATCAGGGCTTCATATTCTGCTTCATTGTTGGTAGCTTTGAACTCACAGCTTACAGCCTGAGCTATCATATCTCCATGTGGTGATTTAAGTACTAGTCCTAACCCTGTCCCCTGGCGTTGGATGCCCCATCTATGAACAAGGTCCATTCTTGGTCTGGGGTTTATTTTCTAGTTGGTTGACCTCTTTTATCAGGTCTGGTTCCAGGTTAGGGCTAAAATCAGCCACAAAGTCATCAAGGGCCTGCGATTTGATCGCTGCCCTGGGTTCAAAAGAGATGTCGTATGTGCTAATCAGATCGACCATTTGGCCATCCCGCTCGAAAGTTCGGGTTTACGCAAGATGATTTTATGGGCGATTGGTCCTGACTATAATGGGGTGACTTTCAAAATAAGGTCTCAACTTGGTACATGACAAAATTAAAGCTAAAACATATTTTTCAAGTAGTCCATACCTCAACTCAGCATCTAGCAGGCTTTTACTTATATAGTAGACTGGATGTTGCTGCCCATCCTCTTCTTTCACCAGGATCACACGATCTTCGTGTCGAGTGTGATAGGTATATCTTGACAAAGGCTCTCCCTTCTCTGGTTTAGCCAGTAAGGGTGGAGATGATAAATAGGATTTTAGATCCTGAAAAGCTGCCTCATGCTCATTTGTCCACTGGAATTGTTTGTTTTTCCTGAGGAGGTTATAGAATGTTTTGCATCTCTCAGAGGATCTTGATATGAAGCGGTTCAAGGCAGCTACCCGACCTGTCAATTTTTGGATATCCTTGACAGACTTGGGTGACTGTAGTTCCAGGATAGCCTTTATCTGTTCAGGGCTGGCTTCTATGCCTCTCTTTGTGACCATATATCCAAGAAATTTGCTCACAGAGACTCCAAAGTGGCACTTTGGTGGTTTAGCTTCATGTTATATTTTTCTAATATCTCAAATGCTATTTCTAGATGCTTCACATGATCTTCTGCATTCTTGGATTTCACCACCATGTCGTCTATGTATACTTCCATGATGTCGCCTATCTGGTCTTTAAACATCATGTTGACCAGGCGCTGGTACGTTGCCCCAGGATTCTTCAGACCGAAAGGCATGGTAGTGTAACAGTATATGCCTCGGTCTGTAATGAATGCAGTACTCTCCTGGTCAGCGGGGTACATCTTTATCTGATTGAATCCACTGGAAGCATCCATAAATGTTAGCATTTCGTGGCCTGCTGTAGCGTCTACCATGGCATCAATATGAGGCGGGGGAATGGATCTTTAGGAGGCTTTGTTTGGTCGGTGTAGTCTACACGGACTCTCCACTTCCCATTCTTTTCTCGCACAACAACTACGTTAGCCAGCCATTCAGGGTACATTACTTCCCTGATCATCCCCATATCCAAGAGTTTTTCTACTTCCTCGTTAATAATGGTATTTCTTTCAGCTGCAAACTTGCGTCTTTTCTGCTGTACAGACTTAAAACATGGGTCAACATTGAGCTTATGAGTAATAATATCAGCGCTAATTCCAGTCATATCAAAATGTGACCAAGCAAACCAAGATGATTTATTTTTAAGGAATTTTACCAGTTCAGGCCTGACACTATCTGGTGTATCAGATCCTATCAAAACATACCTGTCAGGGTACTCAGGGTCTAGAATTACCTGATCTGTTTCCATTCTGGGAGGTGCTACATAAGTGCTCCTGACAGGGTACTGTAATTGCTATGCCAGGGACTTACCTGCCTTGGAAGGTTTCAAGGCTGCTGTGTAGCACTCCTGGGCTGTCTTGTGATCCCCTTTGATTGTGGCTATGCCCCAGTCTGTTGGTATCTTGATGCACTGGTGATAGGTTGATGGTACGGCCTTAACATTGTTAATCCAGGGTCTGCCCAGGATAGCGTTGTAGGATGACAGGCAGTCAAGGACTCCAAATTTCTCATAAGATGAGACTCCTTCCACGTAGGTTGGGAGGTGGATTTCTCCTAGGGTGCTCCTGGTCTCACCACTGAATCCTACTAGGACACTGGATTTCTTGATGATTTGATCCTCGTTTATCTTCATGGCTTTCAGTACGTCAAGCATGATCAGGTTCACTGAGCTGCCTCCATCTACCAGGATCCTCCTTACCGTGGCTGTTCCAATCTGCATAGAAATTACCAGGCCATCATGATGAACATCAGGGATGCCCACCAGGTCACAATCATTGAAAGTGATTGTCGGGACAAGATCCGACTTGCAGGGTGACATAATCCTTGGTGTCCTGGCTATCTTCTTTTTTTCTTTGAACTTGTCAGCCGCAAATCTCCGAACCGCCGAGATATGAATTTTACTTCATAGATTGGTGGTGGTGGAGGGAGACTATGATCCTGCTTGTGCTCCTGGTTTTCCTTATCCTGGTTTCGTTCTCGCCCTTCGTCTTGATCGGTCTTTTAAGTACCCCGATTTTAGCAGTAGGCTTCCTCCTTCCTCGGGGTGAAGCAATCATCCGTGGTGTGTCCAATATCCATGTGAAATTCGCACCATTTTGAATTGTCTCTTCTGGGATTTGGATTTTTCGACTTCCGGGCCATCTAACAGTGATCCCATGTTGTCAAGTCTCTCGGATTAATCCTGCAATATCAACACCGGAAGTTATGTTCGGAGATAGGTGGATAAACTTTAACCTTACCTTGATACTCATGGGCCAGGTTAACTTCTGACTAATCTGGCCTGGAATATGGAGTAGGTCTATAATTGTTCCCTTTGTTGCTTTTCCTATTGCTTCTTTCATGATCCTTTGGTCTCTTTGGGTGATCCAAGTTTGTAGCTTTTATCTTCTTCCACTGATGAAAGCAAGAGTCTTGGCCCGAACGTCTTGAAGGTGTGGCGGGGATACTTAGTGAGTTTGTTGTATAGGTCACTATATGGTAGTAACCCCTGTCTCGAATGTCTCCTTCATTGTTCCAACGTCACACCTGGGTATAGACACTTTCTCTTTGTTGAATCTTGCAAGAAATGTCCTGAGAGTTTCATCAAAGCTTCAGACATTACTCGGTAAAGGTCACCGGATCGTTTCTCAAACTCCCGCTACTCGCAAACCTCTTTGGTTAAAACTATTGATCAGGTTGGCAAAGGAATGGATCTTGCCAGTTGGCGAGTTGATGTACCATTGCGGGCGGGGCGGTCAGGGTCGTTCCAAATCCCTTGCACATGTAAACTTGTCTGAACTCGCTGGGAATAGAAGGAGCCAACATTTTCTGCTTGTAAAGAGCCACGTGATTTTGTGGATCCGTGGTTCCATCATAGACCCTCATGGATGGAATTGTGAACTTTTTTGGTAAATCTACTTTTGTTATTTCGTATATGAAAGGCGAATCAGCATAGCTGTCAGAGGCAGCTTCTTCCAGGCTGGCAGGTACTCCTGGTATCTTATCAAATTTTTCGTTGAGTTTCTTGATCTCCTGAACTATTGCCATCATGATGGCTGCTGCAGATTCATCAGGTTTCTCTTTATCATCATCTTTTGGTTCATCATCACCATCTACGTTAATGGCTTTAGGAATACTTGGGCTCCCAAAACTGGAAAAGTCAATGTTTTTAATGATTGATGAAAATGGGGTTCCTGGTTGGAATCTAGAGCCTGCCCCTTGGGTTTTTTCCAATTTTTGCTTTGGGGCTGACTCAGATTCTTTCAATTGCAGGATTTCTGCTTCAGTTTGGGCCACTTTTTCTTTTAGGCTCTCCAACTCAGCGATTTTTTGGAGAGCTGCATTCAATTGTTCTTCAACGGTGGGTTGGGCCATTTTTGTAGGTTTTTTGAGTTGTTGTAAGATAAGAAAAAAAGATTTAAAGAGCTAGATGCCCCACGGTGGGCGCCAATTGTTTTGTGTGGATTTTGCGCAAGGCGAAATCATGTCAGGGTAGAGTTGTGCAAGGTTAACTAGCTCTAGATAGTCTCTTGGTCAGGTCGTCAGGGTACAATAATAAGCTGTAAATGAAATAACAACAATAATAAGACAAGTAATTTTTGTACGTGGAAAACCCTTGAATGGGAAAAAACCACGGGCACCAAGCTAGGAGATGATTTCACTATGTAATTTGGGAGAATAATTATATGATTTTAACAATGCTTATTTCTCTCTATGTATTGTGTATGCTTCTTCTTGCGTGTGTGTGATCTGCCCTCAATATCTTCAAAGCATTCCTTATATAGGCTTCCTGGTTGAACGACTGCTTGACGCGGTACTAAATGCGGATTATTCTCCATAATTGCCAGTAAAAATTGCTAATTATTCCTCCCTTAATTACTGCATTTACTGCGTAATCTTCATACTTAATGCTGCGTATATAATTCCTTTATAACACGCGTGTATGCTCTAATATCGTCCTGATATTTTGACCGTTGTCCTCTCCATGGCCTGGCGCCTATCTTCATGTGCCCCGATACTGGACGCCCGATGACCCTAGCGATCGAGTTTGGTGAGATATCGATCGGGAAGGTCTGCGGATTTCCAGGCCTAACAATTGCCCCTTATCTCCTCATTTGCAGTGTGCCAAGACGGAAAAATGAGGAGATAACTTTATTTTTAGGAAGATTACCCAACGGTTAAGTTTTGCCTAATCAGTTCCCTGTAACGGCTATTTTACTGCAATTGCTGACGCGTGTGATATTTACTGCAACTTCCTTAATGATTATCCACTTCCTTTGCGGCTGAAACCCTAATCCTCTTCATTATAAATACTTGCGTGCTTCATTAAGTTGAACTCACCAAAGCAGTTTCCTCTTATTTTCTCTCTTTGATAATCTTTTTCTTCAGTTCTCTTAATTTCCAACTTCTTCAATCTTTAATCAACTCTTTATAATCTTTCAAATAATGGCTGCAAAGAAAAAATCTACCAGGGCAGCGGTTCCTGCAACTCCTCCTCCTCAGAATCTTGAGGAAACTTCTTCTGAAAATCTGCCTACTTCTTCTGCTGCTCCATCTCCCATAGTAAATAAACCGAGTGATTCTCCATTGGAGATGATCTCAATATTTCATGGTAATTTTCAATTCAAGCCTACGAAGGCTTTAAATGAGGATCAGTCTCCTGTTAACCGTTTGAAGCCTGAGTTTGAGAAGATTTTGAAGGATAAGGGGATCATCCCTGCTGATGCTGAAGTCTGGATCCCTGAGAATTCTCCTATTAGGGCCGACTGGGCTTGTCCTGGTTGGTTCTGCATCCACGACTGGGCTTTCAGGGCAAGCTGTAAGCTTACTTTTTCTCCTCTTATGGTTGAGGTTATTAAGGAGATCGGTGTTCCATCTTATCAGTTAATGCCAATGGTGTGGAAGGTTGTATGTTCCAATGAGAATCTCTGTAAAAAACACAATATTTCTTTTTCTCTTGATGATTTGAAGACCTGTTATGCTGCTAAAACAAATAGTCCTGGCCGTATAAGTTTTAAGGTCAGGGCGTCTACTACTCCTCTTTTGAGTAATTTGGACAGTGGCCATGATAAAGGTCGGGTCATTGGTACATGTTTGTCAGGACCAATTCTGTGGGTCCTGACTTGGCGTACTTGAATCATGAGGCCTGCGTTTCTGGTGAGTCTTTTGGTTTCTTTCTTTGTCCTGCATGTTTTATTTGTTAGTGAAAAATAAAAATTATAATAAGTCATACCTCTTATGTGTGCGTTGATGGGAGTTATCAAACCGAGTATCCCACTTCCAATGTTTCGCTTTCCTTGCTATTCCTCCTTTGGAGAGGTCCCGGCCTCTTTGTTGTGGGGTTGGTCACCTTCCTCATTGTTTGAAGGCCGACGGTGCTCCCGGGAGGCTAAAGCTTCAGTGGTCGCTAGTGCCACTACCTCAGCAAGTAAGTCTATCTTAATCTTTCCTTTCTTTTTACTTAGGCTTTCGATGATGTCGGTTTATATTCGATCAAAGATATTTTGTGTTGCAGCCACCAGGTCGTCTATTTGCCTTCCCACGTTTGGTATGGCTGACCTTTCAGCCAGGCTGGCTAAGATTAAGGAGGAAGGGTCCCAGGGAAGCGGGGATACTGAGCCTGTTATTGACTTGATGAAACAGCGATCGATGTCGCTAAGGTCCTTTGTTGCACTGTTGCCCCTTTCTTTGAAACAAGTTCAGCAGCCCAAAAAAGGAAAATTGAAGATGTTGATGTTTCTGCGCCGGTCAGGGAAGTGAGAGCCAGGGTAGACAATATGGAGGCTGCTAGGGTGAAGATCAGGGATTACGCTGCTTCTAAATCAGATGTCATGCTCACCCTTGACCCTGTTGAGGCGCTACTCGGCGAGTTGCTTGATGGATCGGTCGTCGACCTCTTGGTCGGTGCCTTGTCGCCGTAAGGGAGGTAGGTTGGAACAATTTCTATGTGTATTTTGTTTTGGTAGTTTTCTATTATTGGTGTAAATTACTCATGCTTTTCTTTTTGGTTTTGATCAGGGTGCTGCGACTTGTCTCCATAATGCCTATCCGGCTACTTCTTTGGTAGCCAGAATTGATCTGATGAGATCAGATTATGATAGGTTGAAGTCTGAGCTGGATTTTGCACGAGCTGACTTGGCTGCTAAAGGTGTTGACTTGACAAGGGTGCAGGCTAAGAGGGATGCTGCTAAGACTGAGGCAGTTTCGAGCAAGCGGCTGTTGCAGGAGGCCTTCGACAGAAATGAGGAGCTCACCCAAGAGAGGGATGACTTGGAGTTTAAGCTGGATGATGCTTCCCTCTACTTCTATATCAAGGGAAGGGCGGCTGCAATGTCGGAGCCTGTCGAGGCCAGGGCAAAGTGGAACCCTGAGGCTGAGATGGCTTTTGCTGCCTCAAAGTATCCTGACCTGCTTAATATGGAGAATGAACAGGAGGTCGACTCTCCAGGGGAGCAGGACGTTGATGCTGATCCGGCTAAGAGTGGGGAGCAGGTGGTTGATGCTGCTGCTGTTTCTAAGGAGAAACAGTAATATATTTTTTCAGTTGGTATTTTGGCCCATCCAGGGGGGATGTCCCTGGACAAACAATATTTTTATTTTCCTGTCTTGGGTCAGGGAGACTATCCCTGGCCTTTTATGAATATTTTGGCGCCTTTGCCCCAGGGGGTAAAGGTTTTTATTGATATAGGCATGGTGGCCTTATTTTGGCTGATTTCACTTTTGACTTTGTTTGATTTGTGAGTTTCATCTTATTGGGCCTGTCAAATATTTCGTTTGAATGAACTGCACATTAGTTTCGTTTTATATTGTTATTCATGAGTAATTCAACCATGTATAGTTTTTTGCTATAGTGGTTGAAGGGGTGGGAAAACCGGCCTGTCAGGAGGGCTTATGTCCCCTGCCTAGCTGGAGGGCTTGGTATTCGGCCTGTCAAGAGGGAATTTTAGACTAAGTGTTTTGGAGAGAACACCCTTGCACCTGTCTTGCTGCGTCCAGTCAGTTGTAATCCGTGGCAGTAAACCTAGTCAGGTCAGGCAATTATTTCATGCCTGATTGGTCCTGACTTTTTACTGTATCTGGTGGCGGTTACCAACTCGTCATGCACAATTAAGTGCAAAAAATTTTTGTTTCAGGAGTGTATAGTAGAGTAGCTCTCAATCCTGAATGTTTATGCATATAATCTTTTATCATGTATAATTGTTCAGGATTCAAAAAGTCAATAGATGGGTTAGTTGAACAGATATAAAATACAGACAAGGCATGTAAAACATGTAGTTCATCACGTAGCACGTTAGGTTGAATAGTGATTGAATTTATACATGGTTGTAGCCTGATCTTTACATATGGAATAATTTTAAATGAGTTACATTCCAGGACCTCGGGATCATTTCCCCTTCTAGCGTTTGGAGCCTGTATGCTCCTTGTCCAACAATTGAATCAATTAAGTAAGGGCCTTCCCATGTGGGAGCCAATTTGCCTGCTGATTTTTCTTTTTTATTTGGAAATACTTTGCGTAGGACAAGGTCTCCTTCTTTAAAGACCCCGACCCTGACGTTTTTATTTTAAGTCCTGGCGACTGCTTGTTGATATGATGCCATCCTGATTTTGGCAGCGTCTCTTAATTCTTCTGTCAGGACCAAGTTGTCTTGCATCAGGTCTTTGTTTGCTTCAACGTTGTTCAGGCTGCATCTGGATGTTGGTACTCGCACTTCCGCAGGGATGACAGCTTCACAGCCAT
The DNA here is from genome assembly GCF_048544455.1 of Silene latifolia. Lineage (NCBI taxonomy): Eukaryota > Viridiplantae > Streptophyta > Magnoliopsida > Caryophyllales > Caryophyllaceae > Silene > Silene latifolia. The sequence continues at coordinate 26,859,497 of NC_133532.1, forward strand.
ACACCAGGGAGTAAGGTGTTTGGCCTGTTGCAGTTTTTGGAGTTGTCTGTCGCCCATAGTACTAATGGAAGTTCTTGACCCATCCGCCCGTCTTCTTTTTTGACTTCTTTTTTAGGGTCGCTTATGACTACCTTATTGCTAGATTCAGCCTGGCCATTAGCTTTTGGATATCCAGGGGTTGATGTTACCAGGTTGATATTCCATTCTTGGCAAAATGCTTGGGTCCTTTTCCCCACGAATTGAGTTCCGTTATCGCATACTATTTCTGATGGGACTCCATATCTGCAAATGATGTTTGTCCTGATGAAGGATATTACTTCTTTTTCGATTACTTGCTCGAAAGAGTCGCCTCAATCCATTTGGAGAAGTAATCAGTCATAGCTAACATGAAGACTTTTTGTCCTGGAGCTACAGGCGTTTTTCCCACAATATCCATGCCTCACTTTATGAATGGCCAGGGTGCGGAGATTGAATGGAGGAGTTCAGATGGTTGATGTATGATTGGTGCATGAATTTGGCAGGCTTCGCATTTTGAAGAGTATTCCAGGCAGTCAGCTCTCAATGTAGGCCAGTAGTAGCCTGTCCTGAGAACTTTGCTTGCCAAGCTCTTTCCTCCTTTGTGGTTGCCACAGTGTCCATCATGTATTTCTTGAAGTACTAGTTTGGCTTCGTCAGGCTCCAAGCATCTCCGGTAGGGTCCAGCCTGCAATCTCTTGAACAGAGTGTTATTGATTATAGCATAAGTTGAAGCTCTAATTTTCAAAGCCCTTGCCTCATGTCTACCCTGAGGTAGTATTTCTCGGAGAAACCAGTCATAATAGGGTTTAGTCTAAGAGTTACTGTCCTGATTGACAGGATTGACCTGTTCAGGTTTGATGATGGTTGGCTCTAATAAGTGCACAATTGGTATTTTGTAAAAAATAGTGTTGGTGAAATTTGAACCTAGGCTGGCCAGAGCATCAGCCTGGGTATTCAGGTCTCTTGATATTTGATCTATGTCAAATAAAGAAAATTTAGCGGTATGGTTTTTTGCATATTCTAAATACGAAATCATTTTTGCATCCTTAGCCGTATAAATTCCCTTTATTTGATTAGCAATTAAGAGTGAATCAGTTTTTACCTTTAGGTTTTGAACACCGAGGTCTAGACATACCTTTAAGCCTGCTATCAGGGTTTCATATTCTGCTTCATTGTTGGTAGCTTTGAACTCACAACTTACAGCCTGAGCTATCATATCTCCCTGTGGTGATTTAAGTACTAGTCCTAACCCTGTCCCCTGGCGTTGGATGCCCCATCTATGAACAGGGTCCATTCTTGGTCTGGGGTTTATTTTCTAGTTGGTTGACCTCTTTTATCAGGTCTGGTTCCAGGTTAGGGCTAAAATCAGCCACAAAGTCTGCTAGGGCCTGCGATTTGATCGCTGCCCTCGGTTCAAAAGAGATGTCGTATGCGCTAATCTGTACTGACCATTTGGCCATCCTGCCTGAAAGTTCGGGTTTACGCAAGACAGATTTTATGGGAAGATTGGTCCTGACTATAATGGGGTGACTTTCAAAATAAGGTCTCAACTTGGTACATGACATAATTAAAGCTAAAACATATTTTTCAAGTAGTCCATACCGCAACTCAGCATCTAGCAGGCTTTTACTTACATAGTAGATCGGATGTTTCGCCATCCTCTTCTCTCACCAGATCGGCACGATGCGTGTCGTGTGATGATAGGTATACTGACAAAGGCACTCCCTTCTCTGGTTTATCCAGTAAGGGTAGAGATGATAAATAGGATTTTAGATCCTGAAAAGCTGCCTCATGCTCACTTGTCCACTGGAATTGTTTATTTTTCCTGAGGAGGTTATAAAATGTTTTGCATCTCTCAGAGGATCTTGATATGAAGCGGTTCAGGGCAGCTACCCGGCCTGTCAATTTTTGGATATCCTTGACAGACTTGGGTGACTGTAGTTCCAGGATAGCCTTTATCTGTTCAGGGCGGGCTTCTATGCCTCTCTTTGTGACCATATATCCAAGAAATTTGCCTGCAGAGACTCCAAAGTGGCACTTTGCAGGGTTTAGCTTCATGTTATATTTTTCTAATATCTCAAATGCTATTTCTAGATGCTTCACATGATCTTCTGCATTCTTGGATTTCACCACCATGTCGTCTATGTATATTTCCATGATGTCGCCTATCTGGTCTTTAAACATCATGTTGACCAGGCGCTGGTACGTTGCCCCTGGATTCTTCAGGCCGAAAGGCATGGCAAAGTGTAACAAAGATATGCCTCGATGCCCGTAATGAATGCGATACTCTCCTGGTCGTGGGTACATCTTTATCCGATTGAATCCACTGGAAGCATCCATAAATGTTAGCATTTCGTGGCTCTTTGTAGCGTCTACCATGGCATCAATATGAGGCGGGGGAATGGATCTTTACGACGACAGGCTTTGTTCGAGTCAGTGTAGTCTACACGGACTCTCCACTTCCCATTCTTTTTCTGCACAACAACTACGTTAGCCTTGACCTTTCAGGGTACATTACTTCCCCGATCATCCCCATATCCAAGAGTTTTTCTACTTCCTCGTTAATAATGGTATTTCTTTGTTTGCAAACTTGCGTCTTTTTCACAGTTTGTACAGGCTTAAAAGATGGGTCAACATTGAGCTTATGAGTAATAATATCGGCGCTAATTCCAGTCATATCAAAATGTGACCAAGCAAACCAAGATGATTTATTTTTAAGGAATTTTACCAGTTCGGACCTGACACTATCTGGTGCATCGGTCCTATCAAAACATACCTGTCGAGGGTACTCGTGGTCTAGGATTACCCGATCTGTTTCCATTCTCGGGAGGTGCTACATAAGTGCTCCCGACAGTCTTATCGTAATTGCTATGCCAGGGACTTACCCGCCTTGGAAGGTTTCAAGGTCATTGTGTAGCACTGGCTGGTCTGTCTTGTGATCCCCTTTGATTGTGGCTATGCCCCGGTCTGTTGGTATCTTGATGCACTGGTGATAGGTTGATGGTACGGCCTTGACATTGTGAATCCGTGGTCCGCCAGGATAGCGTTGTAGGATGACAGCGATCAAGGACTCCAAATTTCTCATAAGATGAGACTCCTTCCACGTAGGCTGGGAGGTGGATTTCTCCTAGGGTGCTCCTGGTCTCACCACTGAATCCTACTAGGACACTGGATTTCTTGATGATTTGATCCTCGTTTATCTTCATGGCTTTCAGTACGTCAAGCATGATCAGGTTCACTGAGCTGCCTCCATCTACCAGGATCCTCCTTACCGTGGCTGTTCCAATCTGCATAGAAATTACCAGGCCATCATGATGAACATCAGGGATGCCCACCAGGTCACAATCATTGAAAGTGATTGTCGGGACAAGATCCGACTTGCAGGGTGACATAATCCTTGGTGTCCTGGCTATCTTCTTTGCTGCTGAACTTGTCAGGCCGCAAATCTCTGAACCGCCAGATATGAATTTTACTTCATAGATTGGTGGTGGTGGAGGGAGACTATGATCCTGCTTGTGCTCCTGGTTTTCCTTATCCTGGTTTGCGTTCCTGCCCTTCGTCTTGATCAGGTCTTTTAAGTACCCTGATTTTAGCAGGTAGGCTTCCTCCTTCCTCAGGGTGAAGCAATCATACGTGGTGTGTCCAATATCCATGTGAAATTCGCACCATTTTGAATTGTCTCTTCTGGGATTTGGATTTTTTCGACTTCTGGGCCATCTTGGTGATCCCATGTTGTCAAGTCTCTGGATTAATCCTGCAATATCAACACTGAAGTTATGTTCGGAGATAGGTGGATAAACTTTAACCTTACCTTGATACTCATGGGCCAGGTTAACTTCTGACTGATCTGGCCTGGAATATGGAGTAGGTCTATAATTGTTCCCTTTGTTGCTTTTCCTATTGCTTCTTTCATGATCCTTTGGTCTCTTTTGGGTGATCCAAGTTTGTAGCTTTTATCTTCTTCCACTGATGAAAGCAAGAGTCTTGGCCCGAACATCTTCGAAGGTGTGGCGGGGATATTTAGTGAGTTCATTTGTATAGGTCACTATATGGTAGTAACCCTGTCTCGAATGCCTCCACTTTGTTCCAACGTCACACCGGGTATAGACACTTTCTCTTTGTTGAATCTTGCAAGAAATGTCCTGAGAGTTTCATCAGGCTTCTGTGTAACTCGGTAAAGGTCACTGGATCGTTTCTCCAACTCCCTGCTACTCGCAAACTGCTGGTTGAAACAATTGATCAGGTTGGCAAAGGAATGGATGCTTCCAGTTGGCAGGTTGATGTACCATTGCAGGGCAGGGCTATTCAGGGTCGTTCCAAATCCCTTGCACATGCAAACTTGTCTGAACTCGCTGGGAATAGAAGCAGCCAACATTTTCTGCTTGTAAAGAGCCACGTGATTTTGTGGATCCGTGGTTCCATCATAGACCCTCATGGATGGAATTGTGAACTTTTTTGGTAAATCTACTTTTGTTATTTCGTATATGAAAGGCGAATCAAGATAGTCATCGAGGCGACTTCTTCCAGTGGCGGTACTCCTGGTATCTTATCGAATTTTTCGTTGAGTTTCTTGATCTCCTGAACTACTGCCATCATGATGGCTGCTGCAGATTCATCAGGTTTCTCTTTATCATCATTTTTTGGTTCATCATCACCATCTACGTTAATGGCTTTAGGAATACTTGGGCTCCCAAAACTGGAAAAGTCAATGTTTTTAATGATTGATGAAAATGGGGTTTCTGGTTGGAATCTAGAGCCTGCCCCTTGGGTTTTTTCCAATTTTTGCTTCTGTGGTCGACTCAGATTCTTTCAATTGCGGGATTTCTCGCTTGGTTTGGGCCACTTTTTCTTTCGGGCTCTCCAACTCGGCCGATTTTTTGAGAGCGCATTCAATTGTTCTTCAACGGTGGGTTGGGCCATTTTTGTAGGTTTTTTGAGTTGTTGTAAGATAAGAAAAAAAGGATTTAAAGAGCTAGATGCCCCACGGTGAGCGCCAATTGTTTTGTGTGGATTTTGCGCAAGGCGAAATCAGGTCAGGGTAGAGTTGTGCAAGGTTAACTAGCTCTAGATAGTCTCTTGGTCAGGTCGTCAGGGTACAATAATAAGTTGTAAATGAAATAACAACAACAATAAGACAAGTAATTTTTGTACGTGGAAAACCCTTGAATGGGAAAAAACCACGGGCACCAAGCCAGGAGATGATTTCGCTATGTAATTTGGGAGAATAATTATATGATTATAACAATGCTTATTTCTCTCTATATATTGTGTATGCTTCTTCTTGCGTGTGTGTGATCTGCCCTCAATATCTTCAAAGTATTCCTTATATAGGCTTCCTGGTTGAACGGATGCTTGACGCGGTACTAAATGCGGATTATTCTCCATAATTGCCAGTAATAATTGCTAATTATTCCTCCCTTAATTACTGCATTTACTGCATCATCTTCATACTTAATGCTGCGTATATAATTCCTTTATAACACGCATGTATGGTCTAATACCGTCCTGATATTTTGACCATTGTCCTCTCCATGGCCTGGCGCCTATCTTCATGTGCCTCGATAGCCTCGACGCCCGGGCGATCGAGTTGGTGAGATCCGATCGGGAAGGTCATCGGGATTTCCAGGCCTAACAATTGCCCCTTATCTCCTCATTTGCAGTGTGCCAGGACGAAAAAATGAGGAGATAACTTTATTTTTAGGAAGATTACCCAACGGTTAAGTTTTGCCTAATCAGTTCCCTGTAACGGCTATTTTACTGCAGTTGCTGACGCGTGTGATATTTACTGCAACTTCCTTAATGATTATCCACTTCCTTTGCGGCTGAAACCCTAATCTTCTTCATTATAAATACTTGCGTGCTTCGTTAAGTTGAACTCACCAAAGCAGTTTCCTCTTATTTTCTCTCTTTGATAATCTTTTTCTTCAGTTCTCTTAATTTCCAACTTCTTCAATCTTTAATCAACTCTTTATAATCTTTCAAATAATGGCTGCAAAGAAAAAATCTACCAGGCCAGCGGTTCCTGCAACTCCTCCTCCTCAGAATCTTGAGGAAACTTCTTCTGAAAATCTGACTACTTCTTCTGCTGCTCCATCTCCCATAGTAAATAAGCCGAGTGATTCTCCATTGGAGATGATCTCAATATTTCATGGTAATTTTCAATTCAAGCCTACGAAGGTTTTAAATGAGGATCAGTCTCCTGTTAACCGTTTGAAGCCTGAGTTTGAGAAGATTTTGAAGGATAAGGGGATCATCCCTGCTGATGCTGAAGTCTGGATCCCTGAGAATTATCCTGTCAGGGCCGACTGGGCTTATCCTGGTTGGTTCTGCATCCACGACTGGGCTTTCAGGGCAAGCTGTTAGCTTACTTTTTCTCCACTTATGGTTGAGGTTATTAAGGAGATTGGTGTTCCATCTTATCAGTTAATGCCAATGGTGTGGAAGGTTGTATGTTCCATTGAGAATCTCTGTAAAAAACACAATATTTCTTTTTCTCTTGACGATTTGAAGACCTGTTATGCTGTTAAAACAAATAGTCCTGGCCGTATAAGTTTTAAGGTCAGGGCGTCTACTACTCCTCTTTTGAGTAATTTGGACAGTGGCCATGATAAAGGCTGGGCTGCTGGGTACATGTTTGTCAGGACCAATTCTGTGGGTCCTGACTTGGCGTACTTGAATCATGAGGCCTGCGTTTCTGGTGAGTCTTTTGGTTTCTTTCTTTGTCCTGCATGTTTTATTTGTTAGTGAAAAATAAAAATTATAATAAGTCATACCTCTTATGTGTGCAGTTGATGACTGGGTTACTGAAACCGAGTATCCCACTTCCAATGTTTCTGCTTTCCTTGCTATTCCTCCTTTGGAGAGGTCCTGGCCTCTCTGTTGTGGGGTTGGTCACCTTCCTCGCTGTTTGAAGACTGACGGTGCTCCCAGGGCGGCTAAAGCTTCAGGGGCTGCTAGTGCCACTACCTCAGGCAGTAAGTCTATCTTAATCTTTCCTTTCTTTTTACTTAGGCTTTCGATGATGTCCGGTTTATATTGTCGATGAGATTTCGTGTTGCAGCCACCAGGTCGTCTATTCGCCTTGCCAGGTTTGGTATGGCTGACCTTTCAGCCAGGCTGGCTAAGATTAAGGAGGAAGGGTCCCAGGGAAGTGGGGATACTGAGCCTGTTATTGACTTGATGAACAGTCGATCTTTCGCCAAGGTCACTGCCGCACTCTTGCCCCTATTTGAAACAAGTTGACCCAAAAAAGGAAAATTGAAGATGTTGATGTTTCTGCCCCGGTCAGGGAAGTGAGAACCAGGGTAGACAATATGGAGGCTGCTAGGGTGAAGATCAGGGATTACGCTGCTTCTAAATCAGATGTCATGCTCACCCTTGACCCTGTTGAGATTGCTACTCAGGTAGTTGCTTCAGTGGATCAGTCAGTCAGTCTCTTGGCTGGTGCCTTGGCTGCCGTAAGGGAGGTAGGTTGGAACAATTTCCATGTGTATTTTGTTTTGGTAGTTTTCTATTATTGGTGTAAATTACTCATGCTTTTCTTTTTGGTTTTGATCAGGGTGCTGCGACCTGTCTCCATAATGCCTATCAGGCTACTTCTCTGGTAGCCAGAATTGATCTGATGAGATCAGATTATGATAGGTTGAAGTCTGAGCTAGATTTTGCACGAGCTGACCTGGCTGCTAAAGGTGTTGACTTGACAGGGGTGCAGGCTAAGAGAAATGCTGCTAAGACTGAGGCAGTTTCGAGCAAGCGGCTGTTGCAGGAGGCCTTGGACAGAAATAAAGAGCTCACCCAAGAGAGGGATGACTTGGAGTTTAAGCTGGATGATGCTTCCCTCTACTTCTATATCAAGGGAAGGGCGGCTGCTATGTCGGAGCCTGTCGAGGCCAGGGCAAAGTGGAACCCTGAGGCTGAGATGGCTTTTGCTGCCTCAAAGTATCCTGACCTGCATAATATGGAGAATGAACAGGAGGTCGACTCTCCAGGGGAGCAGGACGTTGATGCTGATCCGGCTAAGAGTGGGGAGCAGGTTGTTGATGCTGCTGCTGTTTCTAAGGAGAAACAGTAATATATTTTTTCAGTTGGTATTTTGGCCCATCCAGGGGGGATGTCCCTGGACAAACAATATTTTTATTTTCCTGTCTTGGGTAAGGGAGACTATCCCTGGCCTTTATGAATATTTTGGCGCCTTTGCCCCAGGGGGTAAAGGTTTTTATTGATATAGGCATGGTGGCCTTCTTTTGGCTGATTTCACTTTTGACTTTGCTTGATTTGTGAGTTTCATCTTGTTGGGCCTGTCAAATATTTCGTTTGAATGACCTGCACATTATCTTCGGCGTTATCTTCCCCGAAGAGGAGACTGACAGCTTGTCCGTCGAGGCATGGCGACGACTTAGACTCGGTTGAAGCAGCTTCGGCGTTGTCAGGGATGAAGTAGCAGTCCTGGAAGACTTCCACACCCGGGTACCTAGCCTTGGCCACAGAGTCATAAATCGGCTCCGGAAAGCTATGGTAGAGCTCAGACACTCCCTCGGGGACAAAGTATCCGTTGAGGGTCAGATGATAGGGACGGAGGATAACTCCGTGCTTCTTGCATTTTCGGACTAGGAGGTTCATCTCCTGGATATCTTCATCGGTAGGTTCATATCCCAGTCCGAAGGGAATGTTGGGGACCTTAGCCTGTTTCAAGGGAGGTAAGGTGCTCTTCAGTGGATTGAGGGGCAAACCCGGGAAGTAACCCTGGCGCATCATGATGCGGTTGACTGTGAGATTGGCAAACGGGTCACAATCAAAGGGCGTTGATTCATCATTTATGGCATTCACAGCTTGGAATCCCCACATCTCATTATCATCTTCCTCAATGGTCGGGGAGGCTATTCCCTTTCTCATGACAACTTTGATCGGGGAAGCAGGAATCGTGATTGTTTTCCCGTTGAAGGGGACCCTGATTTTCTGGTGGAGAGTTGAGGTAACCGCCTTGACGGCGTGAATCCAGGGACGTCCTAGGAGCATATTGAAAGAGGCGTCGATGTCGACCACCTGAAAACTGGTTTGTCTTTCCAGTGGTCCGGTTGCGACGGTCAGAGTGATGAGCCCCGCGACCTTGCGACGAGTGCCGTCGTAGGCGCGTACTCCTATGTTTGTTGGGACCAAATCGGCTTCCTTAATATCCAGCTTGTGAGCAGTATTGAGGGGAATGACATTCACCGTGGATCCGTCATCTACAGGGACCATGGGCACATTCTTCTTGAGGCATTGTATGGTGATGTACAGGGCAAGGTTATGATTGGCTCCGAAGGGAGGGTTATCTTCGTCGGAAAAGACGACTGGGTTGTTCAAATCAGGGGCATCCCTCGTCATGTGTGCCACTATTTCTTCAGGGCAAGAGGTTGAGGGCACGGTTAATTTTCCCAAGGCTTGCAGCAAAGCCTGTCGATGCTCAAAGGATGTCGCGATCAGTTGCCAGATCGAGATCTCGGCTTTTGCCTTCTGAAGCTGTTTGAGGATTGAATTCTCAGGAGCTCTTGGTTGAGTGTCTACTTTCAGGACGCCTTGGTCACTCGTTGTAGGAACGACCGTTGGATTGTTCGGGTTCTGATAGGGGCATCCGGACCGGGTAAGGTGACCGATCTCTTTCGCCCGTTTCTCTTTTTCTGGGACAAGGTAGACATCTTCAACGTCGTCTCTCCAGATGCCGTTGAGTTCAGGATCTCGAAGGCACCTTGGAGGGGTATTCCTTGGTGAGTAGTTTTTGTGAGGGATATTTTTGTGAGGGTTATTTTTGTGGGGGTAGTTTTTGTGGGGTTGATTATTGTGGGGTTGATTATTGTGAGGTGCATGCCAGAATGGTCGCGGGAGCAATCCGTCCTGGTGTGGGTAGTTTTGGGCGCTCGGGGGACTCTCCCTCGGGCGTGGTGGTGGAGGATTGAAGATAAGTCGACGGTAGGCATTGTCAAGTCAGGTGATCCTCTCGGAGACACTGGCTATGGCTTCCTCGACCTGTTGGAACATGGTGAGCATAGTGGCAGCACTGAACACAAATACCCCGTCCGAGGGATCTTTCTCCAAGGTGTTCACCTCGTCATCAACTGGCAGGATGAGGTGTGAGCAGTCCAGAGTTGGCTCATCGTCGGAGATGGCGTGGATCCCAGAGGATTTGTTTTGTTGTTTGGCTTAGTCGGTGGGGGTAAAGGCAAATGCCCTTTCTCAATCATGTCTTGGATGATGTGTTTGAGTTTGAAGCAGGTTTCAGTATCATGCCCCTTCCCTTGATGGTACTGACAATAGGCATTGGGGTTCCAGAAGCGGGATTTCTTAGCATCTATCGGATCCGGGGTGTGTCCGATCGGTTGTAACTTTCCCTGGTCCATGAGCCTCTTCAGAGCACTTGCGTAAGTCGACCCTATATTAGTGAACACTCTCTAGGGGCGCTCAGCTCTCTTAGCAAATGGTTCAACGAGGTTGACCTCATCGATCTTGTTCGTTTGGCCGTAAGGGCGAGACCCGGTCGAGGTGGATCCTTGGTAGCCTCTGCCAGTAGTCTTGGCCAAGACACCCTTCCGGAGGTCATCTTCAATGCGTGTCCCCAGAATTTGCAGATCCTGGAAGGTCTTAATATTTTGATACCTCAGTAAGTTGGCATACACTGGGCGGAGATTGTTGACGAACTTTTCCACCAAAGTCGATTCACTCGGTTTACTGACCAATTGAGTACTTACCCTCCTCCAACGGGTTAAGAACTCAGTGAACCCTTCCTTATCGTTCTGGGTTAGAACCTCAAGAGTACGGGTATTGGCTTGGATTTCAACATTGTCGGCGTATTGTTTGGCGAATTCAACTGCGACCTCATCCCAAGTAGTAAGGTTTTTCGGATAAAGGGAGTAGTACCACTGGCGAGGGATCGGTTCTAAAGAGGACGGAAAGATCCGGGTGAAAAGTTCCTGTTTGACCCCTTTAATGCCCATGTAGTCTTTGAAGGCACGGATATGATTGAGCGGGTCCTCCACTCCTTTGAACTTAGGCACATCAGTTAGGGTAAAATTGTCGGGTAATTGATCCCCAACAGGTTCGAACCTTCGGTTGTTCTCAAGATGGATATTGTTACCCCAGGCTAGGAGTTGTTCTTCCAAGAGCTTTAGCCTCTTCTCAGTTTCAGTCAGAAGTGGAGTATTATGTTCTCCAATTTCCTTGTTTTCCAGGGCGTTGATACGGGTCTCGACGCGATCCAGGGTGACCTTAAGATCGGTAAGCAGGCTGGCTAGCTGATCAGTCGTGACATCTCTGTTGTTATCATTGTTGTTGTGGTTGATAGACGAAGTTGAAGATGGGGCCATGGCTCTGAGGCAGAAAAACGGCTCACATTACTACTCAATCCGACATGGTTCAAAGGCTGAACGCAGACAACGCAAAGGACGAGACAAAGATCAGACTCAACAAGACGAGGGTGACCGTGTATGGTTCCTCGGTGCTGACTCGATTTATGTCGTGACGGTGTTGACCGAACTTTTGACACGAGTCCAACATAACGGCGCGACTCCATTGGACGGGTCTCATGGTGAGACGACTCATAAGTAAAGACCCATAAGTATGTTTTCTTCGACTCGATAGACACAAGGCGGAATTGGAATGGTGGACTGAAGTTTTCGAAAATAGAAATTTTCAAAAAGATTCATTCGTCGCTTTATGGACGGCTTCCGAAGATAGAGATATCCGCAAGTCGGTCGGATGAAAGGGTTGTCTTAAGTTTATTTGCTAAAGACGGTTCGATTTTGAATCGGCTCGGAAAAAAGTGTATTGTTTCCCAAGACGGTTTTTTTGAAATTCAAAATTGTATGTTTTGAAAATCGAGTTTGAAATGTTTGAAGAGGTCTCGGGGACGGTGCATGGTCCTCGGGATCTCGAAAGTGTCTCGAGAAAAGGGTGTGTGCTTTTCTCGGGTTTTGAAAGAGCCATTGTCGGCGCGAAACGGGTTAAAATCCGTGTCTAGACGCGGCGATTATAACGGCGTAAAAAGGTGATTTGAAATGGTTGTGAAAAAACCGAGTTTGAAAATCGTCGTTACGACGGCCTAGAAAGGCGTGTTGAAATGGTTATAAAAACCGGGTTTGAAAGTCGTCATTACGACGTCCTAGAAAGGCGTGTTGAAATGGTTATAAAAACCGGGTTGGAAAATCGTCATTAAGACGGCCTAGAAAGGCGTGTAGAAATAGTTATAAAAACCGGGTTAGAAAATCGTCATTACGACGGCCTAGAAAGGCGTGTTGAAACGGTTATAAAAACCGGGTTTGAAAATCGTCATTACGACGGCCTAGAAAGGCGTGTTGAAATGATTATAAAAACCGGGTTTGAAAATCGTCATTACGACGGCCTAGAAAGGCGTGTTGAAATGGTTATAAAAACCGGGTTTCAAAATCGTCATTACGACGGCCTAGAAAGGCGTGCAACGGTCGGGGAAACACCGAGGTTTGAGACGGCCATTATAACGGCGCAAAAGGGTGTTTTTGAAAGTTTTTGAAAATGACACGGACGGACTTATGATCAAGTAGCACATAAGCACTCGCAGTTCATTATACTATGCATTATGATGACACGGGTTTTGGCTTAAGAGGGTGGGTTACACACCAAGCAATCAAACCCCGATTTGCGAGAGGGATACCAATCCAAACAAAATGTGCAAGGAGGGTGCCCTAGCCTCGTGCTCGAAAGTGATGAAAGCTCTTTGACGAAACAGAAATGTGTAACGTCAATGGTATGCTTGACTCAATCGGGATTCGAAACGCGGGGATGAGAAAACTCACGCCAACGAGACGAGCCAATTGGTCGAAAAGGGTTAGGTTGTGGGCCCGGACAAGGAACCCGACCGTGACCGTAATATCAATTAATGCATTCCAACCAAGACCTCGTTCGAGTCTCACCATCTAGGGATCACAAAGACGTAAGTGTCCTAGTTAATCCCCAGCAGAGTCGCCAATATGTGGACATGGGCCACGTGTCGGTCTGTGGATATGGGCCACCTACCAATCTGCGGTCACGGGCCACCTGCACGCCAAGCTAATATGTGGACATGCAGCGGTCTTTTGAAAGCCACGCTCGGCGGCGTAAAAATGCTTTCGACCGGATCGTTTTAGATCGGTCGATTTCGTCTCGTCAAGGGTCTCGAAACGATTAGAGATGTTCGGAGTCGCCACCAAGCATTTGTGGGATGCTTGGAACCCGTTCGAAATCCACTTTATACCTCGGTCAAATCGAAGCACAAAGCAGCGTTTGACATAGGTACTAAAGATAAGGAAATCGTCCCTCTTTAGCATCCTATCTCTAGAATGACTCTCGTACGCCCTGGATAAGGTATTCCACTATCCAAAGTTTCTGAGTAAGAGGTGAAGGTACGTATTGGGATGCCCTTTAATCAGACACCCAATCCCGCCCGCGGTAGCGGCCTCTACTGATCGATCTTGGTTGGTTGAAAGCATAAGTTGATAAAACGGTTTAAATGCATGAATGCGCATCCAATAATTTAAACCTAACATGTGAGAGCTTTCTAAGTCGGTTGATTTAATCCAAGTATCAAGTATAAGATGTCGAGTTGGATTAATGATTGATTTGCATGCAAGACGGAAATTAAACATCCATTTACCGTATTAGGTCTTAGTAAGGCATTTCGCTAAGGTGATTTTGAATAAACAAATAGTCATCTGATCCGTCTGATATCCGGGCTAACCGGAGTCGGGATCGTCCTAGACTAATGCTGGAAAGGGAACATGCCCTTTACACGACGGCTATATGAGGCGCGAGCCAGCCGGCGATGCAAGGGGCCTCCCCTGGTTCTGGAAATGAGAAAGAAAAGGCCTACTTGAGGCGCGGGTCAGCCCACGGTTATATGCCGTGTTCTGACCTTTTGAAAACGTTATAAAACGTGTTGAGAAATGGGTATTTGAACCCGATTTGGTTTGAAAGGGTTGTTTAGACCGCATTTGTTGATTTGAAAAACTAGACTCGAATAATCATCATTATTTTGATAATATTCGGTGTTGGGGACTAATATGTTTGTTTCGAAAATGTAAAGAAATGATGAAAGGGCTTTAAAATACCCCCCAAAAAATAAAATAAAAGGCTTTAAAATACCTTTTAAATGTTTTTAACCAAATATTATCACCGAAACACGGATTTAACCGTCATGGTATATGGAACCAAGGGTGAAAAATGTTTTATGGTTAAAACAAATGAAATAAAATAAAAAAGGTTTGAAAATATTTGAAATGGTAAAAACCAAATTACAAATATGAAACTGAATTAAAGGGGAAAGACGAGAACAAACACGGTTGATCTCTGACCTGAACACCTCATTTAGGCGCGGGCAAGCCAGCGAACCAAGGGGCTTCTGTCTCAGGCCAAAAATCAGTTTTGGCTCGTTTATCCCATGTTTTGATTCATTTTATGCACGTTTTAGCATGTTATAGTCATGAAACAAATGAAAACATGATAAAAAGAGGATTTTTACACCCTCATACTTACATGTTTGGTTATGGCGAGTGACCGACGTAAGTGTAACAACTCGTTTGGTCGGAAAAAACTCGGTTTAAAACCGTTTTGGTAAGTAAAAAGAGTGTTTTAAGATTAGTGACGGTGTAGTAGTCGAAGTGGTCGGTCAAGTGATTTAATGCACGATGACGGTATGAAACAATGTGTAAGGCTTGTATTTACGATCGGTAGGTCGTAAATACGCGTCGGATTGTGACTTAAGAAGTCTTGTCGAGAATTTTAAGGGAGAAAATAGGGGGCGGACACTCGCGTCATTTTTGTGGGGTGTGATGGGTGGTATTTATAGAGAAATGTGGGATGGTAGGTCGGTCAATTTTGCTTGGAGGCTAAGGAGACACCCCATTGAGGCGCGAGCTACCTCGTGATACAATGGGGTGTACTGTCCCTTTCGCAAATTTGGATTTTGCATTTGTTCTAACCAATGTTTTGTTGGTTGTGATTTGTGGTCTTTGATGATATTTGGGGTAGGTATTTTGTGTCTTTGACTCGGGTTTGACCCGTGTGAGTCGGGATTTGAATTTCGAGTCGGTTTTTGGCTCGAAGTCAGTTTTGACTCTAATCAGGGTCATTTTAATGTAAATGACATGATGAAAACATTCATGGCATTATTTTTGACATTCGAGATTTGGGTTGACTCGGGTTGACTCAGGTTGACTCGAGTTGCGGGTTTCTGAGTCGGTTTTGGGTCCGAAGACGGTTTCAACTCTAAATAGTGTTGTTTTAAAGGAAATAACATGATAAGAACATTCATGGCATTGTTTTGACATTCGGGATTTTGGTTGACTCGGGTTGACTCAGGTTGACTCGACTTGCGGGTTTCTGAGCCGGTTTTGGGTCCGAGGACGGTTTTAACTCTAAATAGTGTTATTTTAATGCAAATGAAGTTAGAAAACTTTTGAAATCATTTTACATATTCGAGTAGTGCATTAAACCGTCTCATGTATAGCCAATCCACATACGCATATCAAAAACACGTTATAGTCCGATCATCATCGGGTGGTTTTTGGAAGGTGCAGATACTGGGTATCTACAATTTCAACTTTTCTCAAACTTTAATATGAATAAATCCGGTTCTGCTTACTCTTCGTGTTATCTTGAATGCAATTCTGTTTACGATGATAATGAGGATGACCCAGACCCAGACTCAATCGAAATACCTCCCTACATAGCCAAAGAAATACTAAAAGAGGGGGTAGGTGGAACTGTAATAGAAAACACTGAACCCATCAACGTAGGAACCGAATTAGAACCCCAAGAACTTAGGATAGGGACGACCTTGAGCCCTACCGAAAGGGCCAGTTTCATAGACCTCCTGCATGAGTTCAAAGACATTTTTGCTTGGTCCTACAAAGACATTCCAGGGATCGACATGGACATCGCAGAGCATAGAATCCCAATCAAACCGGGTTTCAAACCCGTGAAACAGAAGCTTCGTCGAATGAGGACAGAATGGGCCCTCAAAATCAAAGAAGAAGTCGATAAACAATTTTAAGCCGGGTTCATCAAAGTTTCCGAGTACTCAGACTGGGTAGCTAACATAGTACCCGTACCCAAAAAGGATGGGAGAATCCGTGTTTGTGTTGACTTTAGAGACTTAAACAAAGCAAGTCCTAAGGATGACTTTCCTCTACCTTATATCGACATATTGGTGGATAATACAGCAGATCACGCGTTACTATCCTTCATGGATGGATACGCAGGATATAACCAGATCAAGATGGCCATAGAAGATATGCATAAGACCGCCTTCGTCACTCAATGGGGAACCTATTGCTACACGGTTATGCCTTTTGGGTTAATTAACGCCGGAGCTACATACCAACGCACCGCAACTACGCTCTTACATGACATGATGCATAAAGAAGTTGAGGTATACATAGATGACATGATTGTCAAGTCCAAGGATAGAGAGGGGCACATTGCGAACCTTCGCAAATTCTTCTCAAGGCTACGAAAGTACAACATGAGGCTCAATCCTCAAAAATGCGCATTCGTAGTAACATCTGGTAAACTCCTGGGATACGTTGTTAGCCAACGAGGAATAGAAATAGACCCTTCTAAGATCAAAGCTCTAATCGAAATGCCACAACCTCAAACGGAGAAAGAAGTTAGAGGATTCCTAGGCAAGGTGCAATACATAAGTCGATTCATATCGAAACTCACCATGATCTGCGAACCTATCTTCAAGAAGTTAAAGAAAACAGATCACACCATGTGGGATGACGACTGTCAGAAGGCTTTGACCGAATCAAGGAAATATTAGCCAAACCACCAGTGCTCATGTAATACTCCGTATTTATAAGTCTTGGGGGTACTCTATCGTGTAGGCCTTACTCTGTCGAGTAAGGGTAAGTTGCGAAATAAAATAGTTTCTGACCTGTTAGGTACTCGATCGAGTAGCTGGGGCACTCGATCGAGTAGGGGGGTACTCGATCGAGTAGCTGGGGCACTCGATCGAGTAGGGGGGTACTCGATCGAGTACCTTGGGTACTCGATCGAGTGTCCGGTTTTACGGGGAGTTTTCTCGGGTTTTGTTAATTATGCGATTAAGGTATTTAAGCTTCGTCGTCATTATTCTAAATCACTTTTACAAAACCTAAATTTCTGTTTAAGAGAGAAAGCAAACAAGTTCATCTTCTTAATCGCATTCTTAGCAATTCCGGAGTTGGACGGTCGGTTCTTGTCGTTGATTATACCGTTGGGTTCCTTGCGTCGAGGGTAAGATCTATGTACCCTTTTTATTGTCTTTCCTTTGTTTTGGTTAAACCCTAATTTAGAGATTGGGGGTTTTATGTGTAGTATGTGATTTGGTAGCCTCTATGTGTTGTATGATAGGAGGAGGGTTCATAGAAGAGGCTTTTGATTCAAATTGTAGAGACCGTCGATTGTGTGCATATCGGTAGGATTTCCTACTCGTATTAGTCCCATAATGGGATGTGGGTTGATGTATTGTCTTTGGTTGTTTGATATAATAATTGTATTGTGATTGTGGTTGTGATCGTTGTTGATGGTTCTCGAGATGCGTTCTCGGTTGAGTGGGGTCACTTGCGGGAGTGGCTTCACGCCTTAGTTTTCGCTTTTCTTCGTGGAACCCGCCACGAAGGGATGTGCACATTAATGGACGGGGTTATCGCTCACTATGTGGAGCGGGGATTTTGGTGGGTACATTGCGGTCCCCCCGGGTGGTGGTCCGGTGGACATCGAGTATTGAGATGATGGGAATTGGTTGGTTGTGTGTGTGTGTGTCACAGTTAAGCTGTTTGTTTACCTTATCGTTATTGTTTATATTGATTGTGTGATTAGTACTGACCCCGGTGTTGTTTTGTAAACCTGCGGTGATCCATTCGGGGATGGTGAGCAGATATTGAGCGGTATTGAGATGAAATCTTGGGATAGCTGGGATGCCACGACATGATGATAGGAGTCTTCCGCTGTAGCTTTTAGTTTATTTACATTTCGGTTAGAACAGTCAGTTAGAGAACAATGTATCGTACTTTTGGTTTGGTTTTGAGGATTGTAACTATTCGCTAATTATTTATAATGAACGTTGTTTCTTCATTGTTGATTGATTATCATTGCCTCTGTAGAGATGGTAATGTCTTCATACGAGTGGTCTGGTAAGGCACTTGGAGTATGGGGGTGTTACAAATGGTATCAGAGCGACGATCCTGAAACCTGTAACCAATGAACCTAATGAACATAGGGAGTCAATTAAAATGAACCCGGGGTAAAAGTTGTAGGAGCTAATGCAAAGGCTTGGGAGACGTCCTAAAGTCGCGGGGTCGCCCTACAACTTTGAACCGGTCACATGGGGAAAGTGTTTGTCGAGTCGTATGTGTGTTTGGTTAACTTGAGTAAGAATGTGATGAAGTGTGTGTGATTGTTGGACTTTCGAAGTTGAAAGTTGAGAATGTGAAAGAAAAGTAATAGTATATAGAAACTTGTTGATGGAATGATAGCATGTTGAATGTTTTACAATGTGGCATTTAATAGCATGATGAAATGATCTCGTAGATAGTAGAAAAGATGCGTAGCATGTTTATTATGATATAATGTGGTTTATAAGTTTAGCATGTTAGCATATGATATAGCATGCGGGTAGCGTTTCTGAATTAGCATGACTCGATCGAGTGGGACTGACTCGATCGGGTGGGTTTCTGACGGTTTTGAGTTCAGAATCGAGTTTTGGGGTACTCGATCGAGTAACTAGGGGTACTCGATCGAGTAGGGGGTCACTCTAGCTACTCGGTCGAGTATGTTAGAGGTCGGAAGGCCTGTTTAGGGTCTGATGTTTGGGTACTCGATCGAGTATGTAGGGTACTCGATCGAGTAGCCCGTTACTCGATCGAGTATGTTTGGGCACTCGATCGAGTAGGTCCTGGGTGGCGTGTTTTCGTGTTTTGAAGTCTAGTACGTGTGTTCATATCTACCCTTTCTTATATATGTATAGTTTCAAGATGCCGCCCAAGAAGACCGCTTTGTATGCGAGAGCTGAGCTTATGACCATGGATGACATCGTTAAGATGTTAGAGTACCAGGATGCTCTTAATGAGACCCTGAAGAAAGTGAATGAGGATAAGAATAAGGATAAGGAGAAGGAGGTTGATCACTCTAAAATCAGCCTCTATATAGCGAGGTTTAACCCAAAAGAATATAAGGGAGTTGGGGAGCCTAATCTTCTTGATAGTTGGCTGAGAGAGATGGAGAACATATTAGACTTGGTTCACTGTCCTGATGAGATGAGGGTGGAACAGACTGCGTTCTATCTGAGGGAGGCAGCTGGTAAGTGGTGGGATTCAGTGAAAGTGAGTGCTAAGGAGATATATACAAACCAAGGCTTACCTGCTATACCTTGGGAGGAGTTTCGTAGGGCTGTGAGGAAGGAGTTTGTACCGGAGCATGTGAGGAGTAAGTTGAGGGAAGAGTTTGATGGTTTTAAGATGTCCGCTGAGATGTCTGTGGCTGAGTACTACAGGCTGTTCAATGAGAAGTCTAGGTATGATGAGGATATGGGTTTGAGTGAGGAGAATCTGGCATTGAGGTTTGAGTGGGGGTTGACCCCTAAGATTATGGATAAGTTACCCGTGGGAGTCCTTACTGATGTTAAGGAAGCTTATGAGAGGGCTGGGAGAGCCGAGAGGTTGGTGGAGATGGCTCAGAAGAGGTTAGGTGGTGAGAAGAGGAAGTCTGAGAGCGAGGGTGGTGGCCAATCTAATCACAAGAAAGGCAACCACAATCGGTCTAAGGGATTTTCTTCGGGTGGGTTCGATCTTTGGGGCTTCCTTTGGGCGTGGCCGTGGAAGTGTGAGTAATAGTTGGGGAAAGACATGCTATGGCTGTGGTGGTGTAGGCCACAAGAGACATGAGTGCACCAGTGCACCGGGATCTTTCCAGATACCGCACGAGCTTCGCGAGCAATGACCGGGCCTGGATCATGGCCAAACCGGGGAGGTCAGAGTTACAAGAGTGGAGGCAACCGCAACGGCGGTAATTCTTATCAGAAACCACCAACGAACAACAACAACAATCAAGGGTCGGGTGCTAAGCCGACTACTTCAGCCAGTACTGTCCAGGGAGGTGGGCAGAAGACCAGTGGCAAGTTATTCATGATGGAGAAGAAAGCAGTTGAGGAAGATGCGCACGTTATCACCGGTACATTCCTTGTTAATGGTATTCCTACCTTTGTTTTGTTTGATTCGGGGGCTTCTCAGTCGTTTGTGTCTTCGAGTCATGTTAAATAGTTGGGTTTGAGAGTATATGAGTCTGTTAGTGAGCAAGTTTTCATACCTTCGGGTGAGTCTGTATCATGTGGGAGATTGTTCAGAGATGTATCTTTGATAGTTGGGCAAGTTGATTTCCTGTAGACTTGCTAGAGTTTCCTTTTAACGGTTTTGAGATGATAGTCGGGATGGATTGGTTAGGAAAGTATAAAGCTAAGATATTTGTGTCATCAAAAGAAAGTGTCTTTAAGAGGTCCTAAGGGTGTTAGTGTATCTTATCGTGGGTTTCTAGTCAAACCCAAAGTTAAGTTGATTAAATTTGTCACCTTGAAGTCTTATCCGAGGAAGGGATGTCCTTTGATCTTGTGCCATGTGAGAGATGACCGGATAGAGAGTCCGACAGTTGATGAGATACCAGTGGTGGGAGAGTTTGCAGATGTTTTTCCAGAGGAGATTCCGAGGTTGCCACCGAAGAGGGAGATACATTAGACCAAGTGTATCGCCGTGGGGAGCACCAGTTCTTTTCGTGAAGAAGAAAGATGGGAGTTTGAGGTTATGCATAGATTACAGGGAGCTGAACCGAGTGACGATAAAGAACAAGTATCCTTTGCCAAGGATAGATGACCTGTTTGATCGGTTGAGTGGTGCAATGATCTTTTCTAAGATTGATTTGAGGTCGGGGTACCATCAGGTGAAGATTAGAGAGGTGGACATACCAAAGACAGCTTTCACGTCGAGGTATGGCCACTATGAGTATGTGGTGATGCCGTTTGGGTTGTCTAATGCGCCGGCAGTGTTTATGGATTTGATGAATAGAATCTTGGACGAGTTCTTGGCCCGATTTGTAGTGGTGTTTATCGATGATATCTTAGTCTACTCTAGGACTAAGGAGGAGCATGAGGAGCATCTGAGGATTGTGTTGCGAGACTTTGAGGGATCATGAGTTGTATGCTAAATTTGTCCAAGTGTGAGTTCTGGTTAGAGAAAGTTGCTTTTCTGGGGCATGTAATCTCTAAAGATGGAGTAGCTGTGGATCCGGCGAAGATAGAGGCAGTGACAAAGTGGGAAGCACCAAAGAATGTTGCTGAGGTTAGGAGTTTCTTGGGTTTAGCTGGATACTACAGACGGTTCGTGAAGGATTTCTCCAAGATAGCTAGACCTATGACAGCGTTGATGAGGAAAGAGAACAGGTTTCGTTGGGATGAGGGTTGTGAGACGGCGTTCCAAACATTAAAGGAGCGTTTGACCACAACTCTGTCTAGCATTAGCATTACTGAAGGGACCGAGAACTTTGAGGTTTATACAGATGCCTCAAAGAATGGGCTGGGATGTGTGTTGATGCAGAATGGTAAAGTGATTGCCTATGCTTCTAGGCAATTGAAGCCTTATGAGGGGAACTACCCTACTCATGATCTAGAGTTGGGTGCAGTGGTGTTTGCTCTCAAGATTTGGAGACATTACCTTTATGGAGCAATCTTTAAGGTATTTTCTGATCACAAGAGTCTCAAGTACATCTTCACGCAGAAGGAGTTGAACATGAGACAGAGAAGGTGGATGGAGCTGATTGGCGATTACGACATGGAAATCATCTACCATGAAGGGAAGGCCAATGTTGTAGCTGATGCTTTGAGTAGGAAGAGTGTACATTCTCTGTGTACAACTCTATCTTTGATGAGGCTAAGAGATGAGGTAGCAAGTTTTGGGATACATATGATGCAGAAAGGAGATGCCATGGGTGATATGACAAAGAGTCTGACTTGAGTTTTATGATGATATTCGAGGTAAGCGAGGCTTTGGATCCTAAGATAGTGGAGTGGAGAGTGGAGTAGAGAAAGGGACAAAGTGTCCGGTTTTCTATTCATACAGATGGTAGTTTGAGGTTTGATGGTAGGTTGTGTGTTCCTAATGATGAGGAGTTGAAAAAGACTATCATGACAGAGGCGCATTGCACATCATATTCAGTTCATCCAGGTGGAGACAAGCTATACAAGGATTTGAAGAAAACGTTTTGGTGGCCTGGGATGAAGAAAGAGACAGCTGAGTTTGTATCCCGTTGTTTGACATGCCAGAGAGTTAAAGGGAAAAAAATGACGACCTCAAGGTAGGATTCAGTCTTTAGAGGTACCGAGGCGGAAGTGGGAATCCATTTCCATGGATTTCATTGTGGGTTTGCCAAAGAGTCAACAAGGTAACAACATGATTTGGGTGATAGTGGATCGTCGACCAAGTCGCTCACTTTGTTCCAATGAAAGATACATGGACTAAGGCACAATTGGCTATGGCCTATCGAAAGAACGTGCTTAAGTTACATGGAGTCCCTAAGGACATAGTGTCTGACAGAGATGCGAGGTTTATATCGAGGTTTTGGAAGGAGTTGCAGGAATCGTTGGGAACAACCTTGAAGATGAGTACTGACATTTCATCCCTGCAGACAGGGCGGTCGAGAGAACAATCAAGACTCTTGAGGATAAGTTGCGAGCTTGTGTGATGGATTTTGGTGGTAGCTGGGAGCAGAGGTTGGACTTGATAGAATTTTCTTACAATAACAGCTATCACACGAGTATTGGTATGGCACCGTTTGAGGCTTTGTATGGGAGGAGATGTAGGAGTCCAATCTGTTGGGACGATAGTGCAGAGGCAGTGGTTTTAGGACCAGAGATGGTGTATGAGATGGTGGAACAGATTAAGATGATCAGGCAAAGGCTGAGAGCAGCCCAGGATCGAAAAAAGAGTTATGCAGATCTACATTGCCGGGATATAGAGTTTCAGGTTGGGGATAAGGTTCTTCTGAAAGTGTCTCCTATGCGTGGGGTTATGAGATTTGGGAAGAAAGGCAAGCTGAGTCAGAAGTTTATAGGGCCTTATGAGATCTTAGAGCGAGTTGGGGAAGTTGCTTATCGTCTGGCTTTACCAGCTGCATTAGAGAGAGTGCATAATGTGTTTCATGTATCGCAGCTGCGGAAGTATGTGAGTGACCCGTCACATGTGTTAGAGGCAGAGAGCTTAGAGCTAGATGAGTCCTTATCATATCTTGAGGCGCCTTAGCAGATTCTAGACCGAAAGGTTAGAAAGACTAGGAGTGGTGAGACAGTTTTGCTTAAGATCCTTTGGTCTAATCACGAGACCGAGGAAGCTACATGGGAGCCAGAGGAAGCTATGAAAGAGCGTTACCCTTTCCTTTTTGATCAGGTATGTATGGTTACGGGGACGTAACCTTGTTTCTTTTAGGGGGGTAGGAGATGATCGCGAACAGTTTTTAAGAGTTTTATACCCCTTTTTATATGTTGTGTCGGTATGTTTGTCGGGATGAGTTGGGTTAGTATCATGTTTTATGTTGAATTTTGTTTGATTGTTGAGTCGGGAATGTTGTGGGAGTACCTTCTAAGATCAAAGCTCTAATCGAAATGCCACAACCTCAAACGGAGAAAGAAGTTAGAGGATTCCTAGGCAAGGTGCAATACATAAGTCGATTCATATCGAAACTCACCATGATCTGCGAACCTATCTTCAAGAAGTTAAAGAAAACAGATCACACCATGTGGGATGACGACTGTCAGAAGGCTTTGACCGAATCAAGGAAATATTAGCCAAACCACCAGTGCTCATGTAATACTCCGTATTTATAAGTCTTGGGGGTACTTTATCGTGTAGGCCTTACTCTGTCGAGTAAGGGTAAGTTGCGAAATAAAATAGTTTCTGACCTGTTGGGTACTCGATCGAGTAGCTGGGGCACTCGATCGAGTAGGGGGGTACTCGATCGAGTAGCTGGGGCACTCGATCGAGTAGGAAATACTCGATCGAGTACCTTGGGTACTCGATCGAGTGTCCGGTTTTACGGGGAGTTTTCTCGGGTTTTGTTAATTATGCGATTAAGGTATTTAAGCTTCGTCGTCATTATTCTAAATCATTTTTACAAAACCTAAATTTCTGTTTAAGAGAGAAAGCAAACAAGTTCATCTTCTTAATTGCATTCTTAGCAATTCCCGGAGTTCAGACGGTCAGTTTTAGTCGTTGATTATACCGTTGGGTTCCTTGCGTCGAGGGTAAGATCTATGTACCCTTTTTATTGTCTTTCCTTTGTTTTGGTTAAACCCTAATTTAGAGATTGGGGGTTTTATGTGTAGTATGTGATTTGGTAGCCTCTATGTGTTGTATGATAGGAGGAGGGTTCATAGAAGAGGCTTTTTGATTCAGCTGTAGAGACCGTCTGATTGTGTGCATATCAGGTAGGATTTCCTACTCAGTATTAGTCCCATAATGGGATATGGGTTGATGTATTGTATTTGGTTGTTTGATATAATAATTGTATTGTGATTGTGGTTGTGATCGTTGTTAATGGTTCTCGAGATGCGTTCTCGGCTGAGTGGGGTCACTTGCGGGAGTGGTTTCACGCCCTAGTTTCGCCTTCTGTGGAACCCGCCACAGAAGGGATGTGCACATTAATGGACAGGGTTATCGCTCACTATGTGGAGCGGGGATTTAGTGGGTACGATCTGCGGTCCCCATCTGGGTGGTGGTCCGGTGGACGTCAAGTATTGAGATGATGGGAATTGGTTGGTTGTGTGTGTGTGTGTGAGTTAAGCTGTTTGTTTACCTTATCGTTATTGTTTATATTGATTGTGTGATTAATCGGACCCGGTGTTGTTTTGTAAACTGCGGTGATCCATTCGGGGATGGTGAGCAGATATTGAGCAGGTATTGAGATGGAAATCTTGGGATAGCTGGGATGCCACGACATGATGATAGGAGTCTTCCGCTGTAGCTTTTAGTTTATTTACATTTCGGTTAGAACAGTCAGTTAGAGAACAATGTATCGTACTTTTGGTTTGGTTTTGAGGATTGTAACTATTCGCTAATTATTTATAATAAACGTTGTTTCTTCATTGTTGTTTGATTATCATTGCCTCGGGTAACCGAGATGGTAATGTCTTCATACCTGAGTGGTCCTGGTAAGGCACTTGGAGTATGGGGGTGTTACAGCTCATGCCACCTCAACGAGATCAACCTCTTGGTTTATATATCACGGTAACTGAAACGGCCATGGGCGCCATGCTAGCTCAAACCGTAGGAAAAGAAGAAAGAGTTATCTACTACCTTAGTAAGAAGTTCTTGGATTACGAGTGCAAATACACACCACTCGAGAAGACATGCCCCGCTCTTGTGTGGGCGACGAAGAAGCTACGCCATTACATGCTTAGCTACTCCGTCAAAATATACTCCAAAATGGACCCTGTCAAATACCTCTTCGAGAAACCCGTTCTCAATGGACGCTTAGCAAGATGAACTTTGATGCTCTCAGAGTTCGATCTCAAGTATGTACCTCTGAAAGTTATAAAGGGGCGCGCCGTTGCCGAATTCTTCGCAGAAAATCCCATTATTGATACATAAACGATAGACACCTGGTCGTTTCCGGATGAGGATATACTCCAAACCGACGTAGACTCCTGGGACCTTTATTTTGATGGAGCATCGAACTTAAGAGGATTCGGAATAGGAGTGTTGCTCATTTCTCCTGAAGGCGAGCATACACCAATCTCCGTCAAACTCGACTTCGAGGTAACAAATAACGCTGCAGAATACGAGGCTTGTCTCATTGGATTACAAGCAGCAGTAGGTTTAGGCATCAAGAATATTCGATTGCATGGGAATTCATCTTTGATCATCAACCAAATTACGGGATCTTGGAAAATCCGCAGTGAAAGCTTAGCACCTTATCAAGCCAGAATAGACGAAGTAGCCCAATTCTTCGATCAAGTAACCTACCTACACCTACCCTGAGAAGAGAATCAATTTGCAGATGCTCTTGCAAAACTTGCATCTTTGATTAATATGCCGGATAGCATGGCAGAAATGCCTTTATGCATCGAACGACGGTCAGAGCCAGCTTATGTGCACCAAATCACCGATGAAGAGGAAATCACAGAAGAACCTTGGTTCCAAGCGATCCTAAACTTCAAACTAAACGGCACCTATCCACCAGATATGGACAAAAGGGGACAACGTGCTATATGCTTACTAGCTTCCCAATACATTCTCATGCAAGGAGATTTATACAAAAGAACACCTCTTGGTGTAATCCTACGCTGCCTTGATCATTCACAGGCACGGAAAGTGATGGAAGAAGTCCATGATGGAGAATGTGGCCCTCACATGAGTGGACCCATGATGGCAAATAAAATACACGTTTGGGGTATTATTGGACCACAATGGAATCTGATTGCATCAAATATGTAAGACATTGTCACAATTGCCAAATCTTCGGAAATGTGCAACATGTCCCTCCGTCATTGCTTTACACCATGACGTCTCCCTGGCCATTTTCTGCTTGGGGAATTGACATCATCGGCAAGATCACTCCAGCCGGAACAGGAGGTCACTTTTTCATCCTAGTAGCAATCGATTACTTCACCAAGTGGGTAGAAGCGGCTTCCTACACCAGTCTTACAGCCAAGAACGTGGCAAAGTTCATACAAACCAATATCATCTGTCGATATGGTTGCCCACATGAGATCATCAGTGACAATGGATCACATTTCCAAGCTGAGACAGAGCAATTTCTAGCGAAGTACAAAATCAAGCATCACCACTCCTCGCCATATAGACCACAAACTAATGGCGCGGTAGAGGCGACAAACAAAAATGTTGTCACGTTTCTCAAGAAAATGATTGACAACTATCGAGATTGGCCAAGCAAGATACCATTTGCTTTATGGGGGTACCGTACGTCTGTTAGGACGCCCACTGGGGCCACCCCTTTCTATTTGACCTACGGCATGGAAGCTGTACAACCAGTCGAGTTAGAAATACCATCCTTGCGTATTTTACTCGAAAGTCAAATCCCAGAAGCTGATTGGAAGAGTGAAGAACTCATCCTCCTGGATGAACGAAGATTGCGTGCATTACATAATGTGCAAATATATCAGGCACGTATCAAACGAGCCTTCAACAAAAGGGTTAAGCCAAGGAACATCAAAGAAGGAGACTTGGTCCTCAAATCAATTAGAGCTCTTTTACCTGTCGATCCACGAGGAAAATTCAAACCCAATTGGGCCGGTCTATTTCTAGTCAAGTCCATACTTCCAGGGGGTGCGGTTAGGATCACAGACCTAGATGGGAACAAATTTGCCAACCCAACAAACCTTGACCAACTAAAACGTTACTATGCCTAGAATAGGAGCAAAAACGCGCCTCGCGTAACCTCGCATGTCGCTCTTGTGACACGAAATTAACGGCCCCTGGCCAAGCTGAAATAATCTACTGTCATCTTGCTCTTGCATTTTGACAATTTGTCATCCTCATGTCATCAAATAAACTGAAATGCATCTTAGGAGTACGTAAAAGCTCATGCTTATTTTCTAAGTTCATTACAAGCTCTTGCTTAGAACAATTATTCTTTTACATTTACTTGAACTACGCGCAAGGGTTTGATTTCATTTTTTTTAATGAAAACGTAGGCAATCCTTCACAGGATATAACCCATTAATTATTTTAAATGTAAATAGAAGGACATTTGCAAATGCATTTGGAATTCGACAAGAATAAAAATAGAAAATCATAACGGTTTCATAGCCAATCAACCTCTTTTATTTCATTTCTTTAATAATAATATGCCACATAATATAAAAAATAAAATAGGCTAGAATTCTAAAAACACCACCTTCTTATTACAATAATAAATAATAATAAATAATAATAAAGACTTAGGCTATTCTTCCATTTTCCCTTTGCCTTTGTCATTTTTATCATATTTCTTGTCTCGACCTCGAGCCGGACGCTCTTGCGCCACTTCCGACCTAATCACCAATGGTCTCTCTCGTGGTCTAGCCCTGCCATTCTTGTCAACCACCATCTCGATGGCAGGAGAAGTCTTCGGTTTCTTCGAAGAATGAACAACTCGAAACCCGGCTTCTTCCTCTCCCTCAGTCAGATGCTTCTCTTTCTCCTTTTTTACATCACAAACCTTGTAGTCAACAGGTTCGCGTTTCCCCAGTCTCTCGCGCTCCTCCGGAGTAGTAGCTTTCCTCCACCGCAGATAGGAATCCGACACCCATAGAGCACTAACAGAAGAATTCAAGAACCACACATTTCTTTGAGCCCATTTGATGGCCCATTCTCTTCGACTCTCGGTAGTAAGCGCCACGGCAGTCTGCGGGACAGTGTCAAGCTTCGGAATCATCTGCTTCAATCCAACCTGCCTCATCAACCTCTCCGTGAAGATGCATATCATGAACTCCAAGCGAGGAATGCGCACAGACCGGGTAGGATCCAAGGATGATACTCCAGTGACAGATTTGAGGTGCCACCATGGTACGATCCATCTAATCAAGGGACCATCTTCACTCTTCAACTTGTTTTCCCAATAGTTGCAGACTCGAGTGAAGTCCACCATGTAGAGCCTAGTCCTCATCGCAATTGAGCGAGCATGATAAGCAGGAACATTAACTAGGGGCTCGATCAATCGAAGACGCTCCATAAGCCAGACCTACCAAAAGCAGGTATAAAAAAAACGAAAGAAAAAAAAAACGAAAAAAAAAAAAACGAAAAAAAAGAAAGAAAAAAAAAAGAGAAAAAGAGAGAAAAAGTTCTTTTACCTGCAAAATAATGGGACTTCCCAGATAAGGAAGGTCACGGTTGGCTTTCCTGTTATCTAACCCTAACAGGATCTCTCCTAAGCACAGGCAAGTTGGGCTCCTGCGCAGCTCCATTTGCTCAATCAAGCTCAAATAACGAGGGTCACCTCTCGAATCCTCATCGACATGCCCTTGAAGGACATATACATGTAGTAGGCAATACCCGAATGCCCTTCGCCTGGCAACATAAGAGATAGTGGGATCTGTCCTATTGATGAATCGATCAATGAAGTCCAACATTCACACTCCCTTTGAGGTCACAAGACGGTCCACCTCAGCTCTTGTCGACCCAAGCAAATCCCTAAACTTGTTCGTATATCCTTGAGAAGTGGAGGGAATAGCAGGCAAATGTTCCGGGTCCCAACCACCAATTGCAGCAATTTCTTCGGGAAATGGGCAAATGTCGCCTCCAGGGAAGGCAAATACGTGATAATTCGGGTGCCAATAATCAAGACAAGCATCTAGGAACGGTTTGACCACCTTGATCAACTTCAAACTCAAAAGTGATCCAAAGTTATAAGCACCCATGTCGTGTTTCTCCACATTAGAGAACTCATTTGTCCATTCTCTTTGACGAATTTCGAGAGTATTCATGATGTATGCTTATTTTGAGAGCTTTATGTAATAAGACGAAGGAAAGACGGAAGAATTGTGTGAATAAAACCTCCCTCGACGTCTCTATTTATACTAAAAGCTGTTTTCCTAAAATCCGTCAGGACGGATACACTGGGAACAGGCGCAAAGCACTGCCTGCGCCTCTTCAAGGGACGCGACTCTTCTGCGCCTCTTCCTCGACCTTCTTTTCGTGATTTTCCGCGTTGGATCTTTCCTAATTCCTCAAATAATAATTTCCTATTCATATGGGTTATTATTTTGGTAAATTCGTCAAATTGCCATGTTTCGTGTTTCCTAATTCCACGGACACGCATTTTGAGGCGATATCGACATTTTCGTCATCTTAGCACGCTTATTCATTTCTTTTTAATTTTCTTTTGGCGAATCATTTCACCAATTTAATTTATTCATTTATAAACTTATACATTTCTTTTTTATTTTCTTTTGGGGAATCATTTCACCAATTCAATTTATTCATTTTCAAACTTATACATTTCTTTCTTAATTTTCTTTTTGGGGAATCATTTCACTCCCGTTCCACATTACATTTCAAACTTATATGTTTCTATTTTTTCCTTTTTTTAGGGGGTAACCCTCCCTACCGTCCGGTAATTTCCGGTAATTTTTTTGCATTTTCGAGTCGTTGTTTTGCGCTAACTTAGGCCATGTGTACAAATGAATGTTCTATGTGATTTCTGTGTAAATTTCGGCAGCATGACGGCATAAACCGTCATCTACCAAACCTGTTCAAAGCTAACCTGCAGGTACAAACAAAGCAACCCAGCAACAAAGGCACTCAGGCCATCATATATACAATCAAAAGAGGATATGTACACCAAACTGGGGGCTCGAGCCCCAAAACAAAGTCCGAATGTCCAAAATGTGGGTCCTAAAAATGTACAAAATGTGCAAAATACAGCCGAAGACAAAAAAAAACAACAAGCAAAGTACTGCTGGTCGTCGCCTAGCTCGGCAACTCTCACCTCGAGAGCAGCAACCTCGGCGTCGCGGACCTCAAGCTCCCTCAGCAGGCGAGCTGTCTCCTCCCGGGACTGGGCAAGCTCTCGCTCCAGCTCACGCTCCCTCTGCAAACAGCAAGAATTGGCTCATGTCAATCATTTCAAACATAAGGAAAGTTAGAAAATTTGAAAATGAAGTAAACGGAAGGTTCATACATGACGTCCTCGGCCGCCAGTAAGTGCCTCGACCGCAGTAGCCCGCAGCTAGTTGGCTACCCTCCATAAAGCCATGAACCGGGATGGCGCAACCTGCATTTCAAAAGAAGAGATTCTTAACGATTGGACAAACTCAAGCAAATGTGTTCCTACACAAAATTATACAAGTTAGGAGACTCACTCTCCGAATCAGATGTTGCCACTCGTCCAAGCCAGCATCTGTCACCGCCGCATCAAAATCACGCAGCTCGGAGATCGTCGTCATCCCCGTCGCGTCAGTGTACTCAAGGGTCTCGGGGTACTCTGGGGGCTCGATGCCCGCCGCCTCGACCTCCTGCAAAGTCAAATGACTTCCGTTAACCGATGATCATTCATCGTGTTCTCAAAATGATCAAAAGTAAGAGTAAAACACTTACCACGACCGGCAAGTACGCCAGCCTCCCGTAGAGGAACGCCGAGTAGTCCTCGCCTGGAAGGAGGAGGGCGTCACCACCAACGCCTGTCAGGTCAGCCTCCCTCTCAGCCTCAGAAGGCTCCCTGAACATCGTCCGAGGAGGATCGATGGGAACCGTCAAGACATCCCGAGAGCACTGACGAGCCAAACGCTCGCCCAAGTACCACACAGGACCCATCGACGTCCTAAGCAGCAACCGGCTCGAGCTTCTAGGTCGAAGGACCTCAGCCACAAAGGGAGGAGCACCAGCGTAGTCCGCCCAAGGCCTGGGCACCCACAAGGAAAAGCAAACGAAGGGTCATTCTTATGATCAGTTCTAAAAAGTAAAGAAGAAAGACAAACAACGCAAGGTGAAGTACTCACGCCGTCCAACTGAAGAGCGTTCACCTCCCGTCGACAGACGTCATGGAAGGAACGCCGACTCTTCGTACGGCACTGATGCGAGTCCGTTTCGTGTTCACAATTAAAGATGTGGTCGTTGGGTCACGGTCGAATCAAAACACAATTTATAGCTTCACAAACAACTCTACAATTAGTAAAGAGGCAAGTAAAGGTCGGATCCCAAGGGA
The DNA here is from genome assembly GCF_048544455.1 of Silene latifolia. Lineage (NCBI taxonomy): Eukaryota > Viridiplantae > Streptophyta > Magnoliopsida > Caryophyllales > Caryophyllaceae > Silene > Silene latifolia. The sequence goes on from NC_133532.1 coordinate 26,891,219, forward strand.
CGGGAGTTGAAATGAGATTTCTATTGAAACTAGTGATGTCTTATGGGTGTCACAATTTGGGTTGATGTAGAAGGTTACTAAACAATGAAAATAAACAAGCAAGATGAATTAAAGGGGTGTAAACAATTGATTAAAAGCACTAGGGTGTCATGGGATCATAGGGGAATCATGGGACATGATCATACAAACATGTTCTCAAATTATAAGCAAGCAATTATTATTGTAATGGATTGAGTTGGGTTATATCTTACAATCCTAGGAAAGTTTGGGTCCCGGAGCCGAATCGATTAGATTGTACAACACCTACAAGTCGACTTAATCTTCCCTACTCAACAACATGCATGGTCTAATGAGACTCGAGTTGGGTTATGTCTTACAAGTCTCATTGAAAAGATAGGTGATGATAGTAAATGCAAGGATTCATAGGCTTAGCATTTCATCAAACATAACATGTGCAAGAGTTGAGATCAAAGCAAGCAAGCAAATAAAACATGAAAGCATATTAATTTAAGCATGAATCATTCCCCATGTTGGTTTCCCCTAATCACCCATTTAACCCTAGCTAAGAGACTACTCACTCATTATCATGTTGATCATGCTAGCAAGGTTGTCAATCATACCAACAAAATGGAACATGATGAATAAATGAAAGTAATTAACAATAATTAAAAAGGGATTAAGAGATTATACCTACTAATGATTCCAATAATAAAGCAAAGATAATAGAAGTACTTGATGTTTGATTGAGAGGTTGTCAATCTCCCAATAATAACCCAAATAATCTTCAATTACCCAAAATAAAGGATGAACAAGAGAGAGATTAAAGAACTATAACTTGGATTAAAACTTGATTAATACTTGATTACAATATTAGAGAGATTTGATTGATATTAACTACACTAATTATTGATAAGAAGAACATGCTCCTCTAATTAGACTAATGGGGTATTTATAGTGAAAATTAGGGAGGATGCATTAGGGTTAACTAAGGGTTAAACTAGTAATTACACTTTTTAGTTTGAGCAAGGAGGAGCCGGTATTTTTCGAGAGAAGGGCTTCTTTCTTTGTAGCTTGGAGAAGAGGAAATCGTGCTGTGCTGGAATCCGGGCGGAATAAGGTCGGGACGGGCGGAATCTGGCGTTGGAATCCGAGCGGATTCAAGGGAATCCGGTCGGATTGTGGAGGTGGAATCCGAGCGGATTAGAGCAAAGCCGCACGGATTGTGCAGCTGCGGGACGGACGGATTGGTGACAATCCGCTCGGATTGTCACTCAGCAACATATCTTCTTCTTTTCTTCCCTTTTCTTCATAAATTCCTTGGGGATTTCCTTGGGGACTCAAGGATCCTTTCTCAACATTGCTCTTCTACTATAATATGTACAAAGGCCTTCTAATCTTGTCTCTCCTTGATGCTTGGTCATTGAATTCGATCAATTTAGTTTCGTTTTGCCATGGAAATGCAAGATCCTTACTCCTTTCCTACCAAGGGATCAAAATCTCAAAGAATATGCAAAACAAAGAACTAAAGATAAGAAATGACCCAAATATGCACTAAAAAGCATGGGAACAAGGCTAATTCGGGGGCTAAATATGCGCTAATTATGGTCACATCAGGCACATCACCCAATCCCTCACAACGGGATAGGCCCTCTCCACCGGCTCCGTCCTCTTGGGCGCGAGGCCCGAAAAGTAGGAGTACACCCACGCGTGTAAAACAAGATAGTCAACAACGATCTTTCGTGGTTCGATAAGAAAAAGAAATGATCTTTCACGAAATAAGATGAAGGTTTATACCTCCAACAGTAGTCCAGGGCCAACAGCAGCAGGAGAAGTCCCCTTCTCCATCAACTCCGGACGAACCATGGCCCTCATAAAACGAATGAGGACCGCAAAACCAACAGTGACCCAGTCCCAACGGCCTAGGTCACTCAGGTCAGAAAGAAAGGGAGGAAGCTTCGTCGATAGCCTCTCTCCCTTATCTCCGAGGTAGATCGAATACAGGAACCACCAGAGCCACAACCGGACTCTCTGCTCTGCAGTACAGGGAGGAGGAGCCGTCTCCCTCCCCTCGATCACCACCGACGCCGGGGTCTTCCCAGCAAAATAGTCCTGGACGTAAGAACTAGGCACCAATCCAGGCACCGCAGCAGCCTTCGGCATCAAGTTCCAGCCGATCAATCTCCTAGCCTCAGCCGAGTCTACCCTCATGGCTGTCTCCGGCCACTCCACCACCTCAGTCCCACACGACAAACTAGAAATCATGCCGTAATCCTCCAACGTGACTCCCACCTCGCCAAAAGGCATGTGAAATGTGGAGGTCGTATCCCAAAACCGGTCCAGGAAAGCTCGGACGAGGCTGAGGTTAGCCCGAAGCTTCCTCCTCGTGATCTCCCTCCAAGCCTGCACCAAAGCACCGAACGCTCCCTGTTCGATGATGCCTCGCTCCTCAGCCGACAACCTCTCGTAGCACCCCATCGCCGTCGTGTAGCCCGAGAACGATCTGATGTTCCCGGCCTCCTATTTGGGTTCGAAACAAAAGCTATCTTTAGCTTGAATGAAGAAGAAAAGGAATAACAAGAAGGAATGAAAGAACATGAATGAAGAGCGATGAATTCGATTTACCAAGCTCTTCACCGTCCTACAGGACAAGTGACCCTCTGCAGCCCCAAGTAGGTGCCTACTGTCCCAAGTCTCAGCCCACGCAGGTGCTCCCCTCAGTTGGCGACCACCCCGTCCAACGTTGGCCCGTCTCGGGGCCTCCTCCTCCTCAACAACCTCCTCCTCAAGGACCTCATCCTCAGCAGCCGTCACCACGGCAGTAAAGGCCTGCTCTAACGCCTCCTCAAGTGAACGAGAAGGGTCAATAGCAGTATCCATGTCCATGGGAGCTCTCCCTTACGTAGAAGCCTCATCACCTGCAAAATTAAAGTGAATTTAGGCCACGTCAAGTGACGACAAGCCTTAATTAGGGGATTTTCAAGTTTTCAGAGCTCCGAAATCGCTCTTTTCTCGCCATCTTTGGCAATTTTCCCACAAACCCGTCCACTCATGTAGTAATTTGGGTCAAGTCAAGCCTAATTTGAAGCCTAGTCATGGGTTCGAGTCGGAATTTCGACAGCATTTCGTTATAACGGCGATTATGCCCTAAAAAAGTGTCCTGAAAAAGCCGTCACAAATCAAAATTCCGAGATGATAGGAATTTTACCCATCATACAAGGATTCCAAATATCGAGTTTTCGTCACAAATGGGCAATTCTAAGGCAATTTTCGAAGCGATTTACGGTTTAGCTGTGAGACCGTCACAATTTCACTCAAATGCTCGAAACTCAACGAAAATTCGAAACAAATACATGGTTATGATACTTATACTACCAATTAGCCATTTACAAGGTCAATTTTGCAAGGCAAGATCATTTGGGGGAAAAGCCCCAAATTTTCGACATAATTAGGGTTGAAACCCTGATTTTGTCGGTCCAATTTGATCAATTATAGAAGATTAATGCACAAATAATACACAAACCTCGATTAGTCATGGCAAATGCGAGTTTTTGATCAAGTTTTGACGAAAAATGGTTGGAATTTGAGAGAGAAATTAGAGAATTTTTATTTCGAAATTATGAAAAAAACCCTTGTTTCATCGGGTTTTTACCCAGAAATACCGCACTCAAGAAAAGACGCAGCAGGTGCTGCGCCTCTTCCGAGGGACGCAGCTCTTGCTGCGCCTCTTCCTCAGTTTCCCTCCATACGAATTTTCGAAGATTCGTTATAAGTTCGTTATTTTGTGGGCCCATCTTTGGTGCGCCTCTTCCTCGATGTCATATCGCATATTTGGTCCGTCTGACATTTATTCTTCGCCCGGACCCGTATTTCCAAGCCAGCAGCAAACTGTCGCCGTATTTTTACCAAGGCCTTGCTTGTCACAACGAGCGGTTCTTCTCTGACAGGTGTTTCGACACGCCTTTATTATGTTCCCCCAGCGAGAGTACACGGATAGACATTCCCTCTCGAGACATGGAGATCAGTTCCCGGTTATGTTCCCCTAGCGAGAGTTCACGGACAGACAATCGTCCCTCTCGAGACATGGAGATCAACATCGACCCCAAGCTCTTCCGAAGTGTGTTTGAAGCCGACCACAAGCAGACTTCTCCCAGCAGTTCCGGACTATGTCCTGCTGCCTCCTCCCAATATCGCGTTTTGTTTCCCCTGGAGTTTCAAGGAATTTCAGGTATGGTCTCTTCTTATGGCTGGCGAGCTTCCTTACGTAGACTAATGGACTTTAAACGACCCTCCCCGATAGTCGACAGACTCTAAAATGTTCCCGACGACAGGTCCTTGGCTCAGACCCCTTGAGCCGCCTCGCGTCGCCATAGTCGTCAGGTTGTAATCTTCGATTGACCTGATGGCTATACTTTGACTTTCGCCTTCTCCAAGCCTCAGTCAAAGTGGGGGCTCTGTAGATACCTCATTTCTGCACCTCCCGCAAGCCACCCGGTGATGATTGGGCCGCATGTTTGGTGTACGGAACGATTTGTGACAGTTCGTAAGTTTATCGTCAAGTGATCGCTCAAACACTTGTGTCTACCTCTTAAATGTCATCTACGTGCTGATACGGTCGTTTTGCCAGTAATTAGAGTTCATTTGGAGTCCGGGTCAAAAACCGTCTTCATTTTCTAATAACCGAGTCAGAATGTTCTGGAATATTCCGGATATTTCTATTCCATATTTTCCAATCTTTTGATCTTTAGTAAAATATCTTCCGTAATATTCACGCAAAATATTAAGGAAACGAGATTAATCCGCTATTCCATAATAGAAACGCCGAAATCTTTCTTCCGCAGGAGGAAACCCGAGAAAGGACGCGCGCAGCAGTCTGCGCCTCTTCCAAGGGACGCAGTGCCTGCTGCGCCTCTTCTTCAGTCCTTTTCTGCGTATTTTCCGTATCTTTTCCAGATTCACTTCCAATGTTTCTGCGAAAACCCTACTTCCTCCGTGATTAGTAAAAATAGAGACCTTCGGTCTCACATATTTCTCACGCGATTGTCCGCCCTTCTCTTCTCCCTTTGCATTCTAAGACCACTTTCTTACTTTTTGGCGTCTACGTGCTTGAACTTTCGACCACGTAAGCTCGGATCTTTCTGAGTACCAGCCTCATTTTGCATGACCGACCAATTTGACCAACTCCACATCAATTAACTTAATCAACTTTATTCGTTTTCCTCCTAGAGGGCTCTTTCATCGTACATTCGAGTCGAGCATCACTAAACGTTAACTTAGTTCATCTCGTTTCGTCAAACATGTAATTCTGAGGGTGTAAATCCTTCTTTTGTTTATTGTTCTTTATTATTGTAATTAATATTGTAAGATTTATGTCGAAAGTACTCTTAAAAACGATTTGTCAAACCTTGTTTCAAACCCTTTTTACGGATTATCAGAAGACAGACGTCGAGAAAGGACGCAAAGAATCGCTGCGCCTCTTGAAGGGACGCAGATACTCTTTGCGCCTCTTTGTGAGGCTGCCGCAGTTCCTGCTTCCTTTCTTCTTCCTTCGTCTTTTGATAATTCGATTGTTTTGTTTCGTTTTCAATTGTTCATTGTTTCATTACCATAACAATTCTAATATGATAATTTCGACCTGTAATTCATTAATCATCATTAATTAATTCATCTTTCAAATTCCCGACTTAAATCCCTTATAATCCATATTTGCGGGTTTTCGTCATTAAAATCAATTCGGTTTTTAGAGATTCGATTCATCAATATTGAATCTCTGGAATTCGTCGTTTGATATATTTGCATCTGTTATTTATCGTCACCATCATTAGTTCGTCACTAATAACGTGTTTAACCTAATTAATTTGTTTTAGTTTGTTTAATCCGTTAAATAACCTTTTTAATCTTGTAAATAATTCGTTCTAATTAGTTTTGTTCATGTTTTATTGTTTTTATGACTCAATCACATGTAAATAACTTCCATCCGAGTCAAATAATATAATCAAGCATTAAAATCACCAACGAACATTAACGATTTGCAATTCCGGCTTCACAGCCAGAACTGAGCTCCGGAACAGACGCAACAACTGCTACGCCTCTTCCAAGGGACGCAGCTCTGCTGCGCCTGTTCCGGGTTGAGTTATGTCCCTGAAGTCCCGTTTCTGCTTTGACCTAGTTTATTAGCTTACGTATTTAATTAACTATTAATCGTATTATCACCTAATATCTGTTTGTTTATTTATTTATTCTTTCTTTTCCCAAACCATCCGTTTTAGATGTATTTTCGACATAAATCAATTAATCCGATGTAATTATTGTAATTTTCCTTTATTGTATTTATTATTGTATTTCTTCCATTGTATTGCTTGTATGCTCTCACATGTAATCAATCTAAATTCCTACCTCGACATTAATTGTATGTTAAATTACGTGTTACCCGACTTAGTATTAATTCTCACATGCTAGGATTAATCTAATGGATGTTGCATTGCATGCATATAATCGATAACATATCGAGTATAGATAACTTCCCTAATCATTAGTAGAGGCCGCTATCGAGGCGGGCGGGATTAGGTGTTCGATCAAAAGAGCTTCCTAATACGTACCCTCACCCCTTACTCCAGATCTCTTTGAACATCCGTGTTCATTGGCATCCACGAGAGTCATTCTAGACATAGAATGCTAAGGGTAACGAGTTCTTGGTATTCATGTCACTACTTTGTGTCTTGACATGGCACAAGGTATTCGAACGGTTTCCAATTTTCCACAATAAATTGGTGGCGACTCCACCAATGCAAAAGCTTGTTCCCAAGCGCCCCCGGGGCCCATGTCCACACCTATCACCGACTATAACTTCAACACCGACAACCATCCCATATCCAAGGCTCTCTCTCTCTAACATCTCTCGTGCCTCCAATTATTCTGCACTTTATCTAACCTATATCATAAAATCCTCAGCATAACCACTACGCCATCTCTTCAACATTACCGCCAAATGACATACTTCTTTATAGATGCACTTATTTCCACAATCATAATTAACGATCCACAATAGTTACACACACTCACACTAGATCCTCGAGTTCTCTTGTTTATTGCCGTAAAACGCATCCATAACTTAACATAATACTAGTTCCCAACTGGTTGTGACCCCTTGAGAGGGTTTAGTTTTCGGTACTTGTCGATAGGAGCACCTAGACCAAAACACAATTTATAACTCCACAAAAACCTCTACAATTAGTAAAGAGGCAAGTAAAGGTCGGATCCCAAGGGACGGGAATTGAGATGAGATTTTCAATTGCAACTAGCAGTGTCTAGGGGTGTCACAATTTGGGGTATGAATAGAAGATCACTAAACTAAATAGCAATAAAAGTAAACAAGCAAGATGATTAAAAAGGGATGTAAACAATTGATAAAAGGCACTAGGGTGTCATGGGGTCATAGGGGATTCATGGGAATTGACCATACAAACATATTCTCAAATTATAAGCAAGCAATTATTGTTGTGATGGATCGAGTTGGTTTATATCTTACAATCCTAGGAAAGTTTGGATCTCGGAGCCGAATCGATTAGATTGTACAACACCTACAAGTCGACTTCGTCTTCCCTACTCAACTACATGCATGGTCTAATGAGACTCGAGTTGGTTTATGTCTTACAAGTCTCATTGAAAAGATAGGTGATGGGTAAAAAATGCAAGGATTCATAGGCTCGCATTTCATCAAACATAACACGTGCATGAGTTGAGATCACAACAAGCAAGCAAATAAACTATGAAAATATATTAATTTAAGCATGAATCATCCCCCATGTTGGTGTCCCCTAATTACCCATTAACCCTAGCTAAGGAAACTACTCACTCATTATCATGTTGAACATGCTAGCAAGGTTGTCAATCATACCAACAAAGTGAAACATGATGAATAAATGAAGATAATTAACAATAATTAAAAAGGGATTAAGAGAATTATACCTACTAATGATTCCAATAATAAAGCAAAGAATAATAGAAGTACTTGATGATTGATTGGAAGGTTGTCAATCTCCCAATAATAACCCAAATAATCGTCAATTACCCAAAATGAAAGATGAACAAAAGAGAGATTAAGGAAATGAGATTTGTATTAAGACTTGATTAAAAGTTGATTACAAGATTAAAGAGAGATTTGATTGATAATAACTACACTAAAGATTGCTAAGAGGAACATGCTTAGCTAATTAGACTAATGGGGTATTTATAGTGGGGATTAGGTACATAGATTAGGGTTTACTAAGGGCTTAAAATACGATTAAGTCCTTGAGGAATCGCCGGTCTCGAGAGAGACTCCGGTCTCCTTTTCGCCGGTCTTGGAAAAATATGCGCATCCTTCTTTAAACAAGTAGAAGACGGTTTAGCTGTCACAGAATCCGAGCGTCCAGGGCACGGGACGGGCGGATTGTGGAGGATTTGGCCGAGCGGATTGTTGGGGATGACGGGCGGATTGTGGTGGATTTGGCCGAGCGTCCAGCTGAGGAAGACGCTCGGATTGCCTATGGTGGACGGGCGGCTTGTGGACAATCCGCTCGAATTGTCTTACAGCTTCTTTCTTTCTTCTTTTCTTCCTTTCTCTTCACAAAATCCTTGAGGATTTCTTCGGGGATGCAAGGATCTTTTCTCATCATTGCCCATCTACTATAGTATGTACAAAGGCCTTCTAGACTTGTCTTCTCTTTGATGCTTGGTCATTGAATTCAATCAATTTAGCTCTATTTTTCCATGAAAATGCAAGGTTTGCACTCCTTTCCTACCAAGGACACAAAACCTCAAAGAATATGCAAAACAAAGGACTAAAGACAATAAATGACCCAAATATTCACTAAAAAGCATGGGAACAAGGCTAATTCGGGGACTAAATATGCTCTAATTATGGTCACATCAAATATCCCCAAACTGAACCTTTGCTCGTCCCGAGTAAAGAGGTGACAAAGACTAGGACCATTATTTAAACTAACTTAATAGCATAACCGATATGAGACAATTAGCGGGTCTCACTCCGCCCCTTCAACTCACAACAAGACAACCATGAGGTAGGATGCCTTCTTGCAAGGCAAGGTGGGTCTTGCCAAAATGGCGACACGTCCAATCATTAAAGCACACAAAATCAAGTAATGGATGCATCTACAAAAGAATAGCCACTTTCCTCATCTAAGTGGCGGAAATTATCTACAAGGGAAGCAATTCAAGGGTACACACTTCTTCATAGATGCAATTTCTTCAAACTACTAAGCCTAGAAGGATACCAATAAATCACCTCCAAATTGTGTGAAGCTAGGGTACCTTTGTCCTCAATCGTTAAATGCTTTTGTCAAGAATAGACTCCCTATGGTGTTAGAAACACTGGAGGATCGCGGAATTCCCCCTCTTGCCTAGACAAGAAGAAGGGTCGTCCCCTCTCTACCATGCACAAAAATGGATATGATGGATAAAGGGATCGATAGTATTTGAGTTTCATTTGGGAGTTTGCTTTGTTGTTTGTTTTCCCCCCAATTTCTTTGTGGCATTTGACATTTGAGAACATTTTCTTGCCATTTCTTTTGATTTTTGGCATTTTCAACACTTGACAACTTTTTCATCTTTTCTTTGCATTTCTTTTGAACATTTTCAAAGTCACCCCATATGTAGTGAGGGTGCCTTATATTTGAAGCATAGGAGTCTATTTTTGCTCCTCTTTTCATTTGATGCAATTTTGCAAACTTTTTCTTTTCTTTTCTTTTCATTTCTTGAACTCAAATTTGAACAATTTCTTTTTGTGCCCATTCCCTTTTTGATGACAAAATGTGGTAGAACATGGATGAATGATGGTTGCATGGTTTCAAGGGTCACCTTGGAATAAACGGTAGCCAAGGAGTTATCACGCCACAAGGTACTCTTAACTAGGCCTTAATCCATGGGTCAAAGGATACTAGCATGACACATCCTAGGGTGTTTTACAAGTATTCAAACAAACAAAGTCTTAAGAAGAAAAAACATCTACTAGGGCCTATATACACTTGTCAAGTTTCCCAAGTAGACGGTTTCACAAAATTTTCTAATATGTAAACTACATGCCATGATGCAACTAACATATATACAATCTAATGCATATGATTCTACCAACTAATATGACATATAATCTAAATGCAAGTCCTAAATTCACATTGTTTATACCGCATCAATCAAAATAAAGCCACATAGTCATTAACATAAAGAGGAAAAAGGAGATTGGAAAGATCATACCATGCGGTCTTCAATATCCTCAAGTCTCGGATGTGGCGTAGTCGATCAATGTGAACAAGGATAGAACAAATACACTATATACAATAATATATACATGACTACACTACAAAGGAAATGAACTTGTTTTTGGATTTTCAAATTTTTCAAATTTTCAATTTTTATCGATTTTCGAAATTTTTAATTTTTTGGATTTTTTGAATAAAGGTTAAGTTAGAATTTCCCATCCCCACACTAATATGGGCATTGTCCTCAATGGCCAAAATGATAGGAAATTATGCAAGTATGATGCATGAATTCTATACTAAATGCAAGCTATACTAATCTACACTACATGATGCATGTGTTTTTGTTTATGACGGAGAGCGTAATTTAGATTACCTCCCGTTGCGTATGCATGTACTTCCCCAAACAAAAATAGACATTATTTCTAATGTCTTAAATTTGGGATAGTTCATGCACACAAGATGCATTGCATGAAACTATATACTGTCATTTTGTATTTTCAAAACGGGAACAATAAAAAGAACACCTCAATGGAGCCGAGGTGTTAGTCCTCATGTTGCTAGGACTCTCCAAACTATGATCAAGATAAAATAAATAAAACAAAGAAAGAAGTAGACAAACCTCAAGAGGGTAGGAGCCTCCAAAGCTTTCTAGTCTTCCACCATATCATCATTGTCATCATTTTCCTCCATAGAAGCGGACTCATCTCCACTCCCCTCTTCACATCCTTGCTCACTTCCTTCATCATCTTCATTGGCCTCTTCTTCTTCATCATCTACCTCTTCGTCAACGCCCTCATCATCAACAACCTCATCTTCACCCGGTCTTTCACCCCTAGATGTACTTGGAAAGAAGACTTCCCTATCCGCCCAACTAGGCAAAGGACATGAAGGATCAAGTAATCCTTGCCTAGCTAAATGAAAGAGGGGTGGATATTGGGCCAAGTATGCATCTACTCGATCATTGTAAGCTTGTTTATGCATCTCTTGCATGAGTAGAGTCATGTAGTCTGATACCTGTCGAAGTGAGTACCAAAAATAATATTTATAATTTCCAAACTACTACTAGCAAGCGGTAGTAAGGGTCGATCCGCAGGGAGGTAGGGAGATAATAGTTGTTTCTATATTTCAGTCTGTCGGGTAACAGTTGTGGGGGTTTTGATTTTCAGTTAATTCTGAGGCAAATGAAATAAATAAGTAAATAAAAACAAGCAATGAAAATAAATGATGATGATCAAATAATAAAAAGGAGCTAGGATGATCGGGTCACTACAGCTTCGATGGCACAAAAGTCTAGGTAGGTCTCGAAATACAGTCGTGGGTGATGGGTGATGCGACCATAATTGGCGCATATTTAGCCCCCGAATTACCATTGTTTCTATGCTTTTTAGTGCTTATTTGGGTCATTTCTTATCTTTAGATCTTTGTTTTGCATATTCTTTGAGATTTTGATCCCTTGGTAGGAAAGGAGTAAGAATCTTGCATTTTCATGGCAAAACGAGGCTAAATGGATCGTATTCAATGACCAAGCATCAAGGAGAGACAAGACTAGAAGGCCTTTGTACATAGCTAAGTAGAAGATCAATGTTGAGAAAGGATCCTTGAGTCCCCAAGGAAATCCCCAAGGATTCTATGAAGAAAAGGGAAGAAAAGAAGAAGGAATGACGCTGTAGAAGAATCCGAACGGATCATCCACGATCCGTCCGTCCGCCCAGCTCAATCCGAGCGTCCTTACCCAGGATCCGCTCGGATCCCCCAGGCCCAATCCGAGCGTCTTCGCCTTGATCCGCTCGGATCGTCCATGCCCCATCCGTCCGTCTCGACCTCCATCCGCTCGGATCACAAAGACAAACATGGTTTCGTCCTTCAAGTTACAAAATGGAGACGCCCTTCTCTCATTGAATACCGGAGTCTCCTTGCTCAACTTAAAAAGTGTAATTACTAGTTTAGCCCTTAGTTAACCCTAATGCATCCTCCCTAATTTTCACTATAAATACCCCATTAGTCTAATTAGAGGAGCATGTTCTTCTAATCAATAATTAGAGTAGTTAATATCAATCAAATCTCTCTTCAATATTGTAATCAAGTATTAATCAAGTTTTAATCCAAGTTTTAGTTCCTTAATCTCTCTCTTGTTCTTACTTTATTTTGGGTAATTGAAGATTATTTGGGTTATTATTGGGAGATTGACAACCTCTCAATCTAGGATTCAAGTACTTCTATTATTCTTGCTTTATTATTGGAATCATTAGTAGGTATAATCTCTTAATCCCTTTTTAATTATTGCTAATTACTTTCATTTATTCATCATGTTTCATTATGTTAGTATGATTGACAACCTTTCTAGCATGATCAATATGATAATGAGTGAGTAGTCTCTTAGCTAGGGTTTAATGGGTGATTAGGGGAAACCAACATGGGGATGATTCATGCTTAAATCAATATGCTTTCATATCTTATTTGCTTGCTTGTTTTGATCTTAATGCATGCACATGTTATGTTTGATGAAATGCTAAGCCTATGAATCCTTGCATTTATTATCATCTACTATCTCTTCAACTTGACTTGTAAGACATAACCCAACTCGAGTCTTGTTAGACCATGCATGTGTTAAGTAGGGAAGATTAAGTCGACTTGTAGGTGTTGTACAATCCAAGAGATTCGGCTCAGGGACCCAAACTTTCCTAGGATTGTAAGATATAACCCAACTCAATCCATCACAACAATAATTGCTTGCTTATAATTTGAGAACATGTTTGTATGATCATATCCCATGAATCCCCTATGAACCCATGACACCCTAGTGCTTTTAATCAATTGTTTACACCCTTATTCTATTTACCTTGTTAGTTTATTTTCATTGCTATTTTAGTTTAGTAACCTTCTACATCAACCCAACTTGTGACACCCCTAGACACCACTAGTAGCAATAGAAATCTTCGTTTTCAATACCCGTCCCTTGGGATCCGACCTTTACTTGCCTCTTTACTAATTTGTAGAGTTGTTTGTGAAGTATAAATTGTGTTTTGTATCGACCATTGACCAACGACCACATTTGCTTAATTTGTGAACTAAATGGCTCCGATCAAAAATGGCGCCGTTAAGGGACGGTGTTTAATTGATTTAAGATTTCTTTTGTTATTTTTAGTTGTGTCTTTTTCACCTTGGGGAAGTAAAACTCCTCAAGGTTTGTTCTAATTGTTTTCTAGTTGTTTGATATTTTGCATGTCTAGAAGGTTACAAAGAGATTTGTTACCTTTTGACCGTGAAATCGAAAGAACCTTGACGAATAATAGGAGACTTGTTAGGAGGAATTTGGGAGGTGTTGGTGAAGTTGTCCAACCCACAAGTGAGTTTGTCAATCCTTTCGCAATAGAAGGAGAAGATAACCCATTAAACAATACCACACAAAATCCACCTACAATGCCTAAATTCTCGTCACACTCTATACCCACCGAGGAGGATCTACCAAACGGTACTCCTACCCCACAACATCTTACCGGAAACTTTATTGCCAAGTCCGCCTTCATCCAACTAGTTGAGAGGAGCCAATTCGGGGGCATGCCAAGTGAGGACCCTCATTCTCATATGGAAACATTTTGTGATTATTGTGAAGCTATCTCTCAAACGGGCGTGACTCAAGACCAAATTAGATGGGTCTTATTTCCTTTTTCGTTAATCGGCACCGCAAAGCAATGGTTGAAGGGCCTTGATAAGGCCACTCTTGGAATAGATTCTTGGAAGAAGTTAGCTCTCGCTTTCTACAAAAAATTCTACCCACCGGAAAAGACTAATATGCTAAGAGCTCAAATTACGGGTTTTAAGCAAAGGGATGAAGAATCTTTGTATGAAGCTTGGGAGCGGTTCAAAGGTATTTGTCGCTCATGTCCTCACCATGGACTTAGCGAATGGTTTTTAGTGCAACAATTTTGGAATGGTTTATATGAAGATTCAAGGAACATTCTCAATATGGGATCAAATGGAATGTTCACCGAAGTTGATGACAATCAAACATGGAACAAGATTGAGGAAATGGCGGTCCATAATTCGCAATATAGTAGGCCTCGCAAGGCTACTAGAGGAAAGTATGAAGTGGACACCGTTACTCAATTGGGTGCTCAACTTAGTGCTCACATTGACACTATCAACTTGAAGTTTGAACAAGCTATGGCTAGACTTGAGGAAAGCTCAAAATCATCAAAGCATCATGTCAATGCCTTGACGGCATCCTCATCAATCCCAAGCGGGATATGTGAGAATTGTGGAACCTTAGGTCATGATCAAAGTGAATGTAGGGGAACAACCGAGCAAGTCAATGCTTTCCAAGCTTACAAAAGCGGTACCCCTTATTCAAATTTTTACAATGAAAACACCAAGTTCCATCCAAATCTCTCATACAAGAGCCAAAATGTCCAAAACCCTCAACCAACATACACTCCACCACCCATGAGAAATCAAAATCAAAGACCCTTTTTCAATCAAAACCAAGGTTATCAAAATCAAAATCCATACAACCACCAAAATGACCAAAGTTTTGATGTCCAAAAAGCGGTCCTTCAAATGCAAAAAAATCAACAAGAATTTTTCACTCAAATGCAAAAAGATAGCCAAGCAAAGGATACCACCATCAACAACATTCTAGCTCACACCAAGATGTTGGAAACACAATTGACCCAACTAGCATCTTCAAGCTCACAAAGACAAAAAGGGCAATTACCACCTCAAGGTAATCCTCCTAGACATGAAACGGTTAGTGCCATTCACTTGAGAAGTGGTACAAGATATGAAGCACCGAAGGAGCAAGTTGAGGATGAAGTTGTGAGAGCTAGTGAGAATGAAGTTGTGGTGCAAAGTCCCAAAGAAGGGGAATCATCAAAAGAAGAAAATTCAAAGAAAAATGAAGACAAAGCCAAAGAAAAGGAGCCCATTGTGATTAGACTTCCTTTTCCAAGTCGTCAAGCCAAGCCCAAATTTGATGATCAACTTGGAAAGTTCATGGAAATTGTGAAGAACTTAGAAGTCTCAATTCCTTTTACGGAATTAATCAATCACGTTCCGGCCTATGCGAAATACATGAAGGATATTCTCACAAAGAAGAAGTCGATCCGGAAACTTGAGACTATCGCCTTCACTAAGGTGAGTAGTGCCATACTTCAAGGGAGTTCACCTCCAAAGCTAAAGGATCCGGGAAGCTTCTCAATACCGTGTACCATTGGCGACACAACGATCAACAAAGCCTTATGTGATCTAGGGGCTAGTGTGAGTGTCATGCCGTACTCGGTAAGTAAAAGGTTGGGAATGGGAGAGCTTAAATGTACCAATATCACACTTCAAATGGCCGATAGATCGACGAAGACACCGCTAGGGATATGGGAAGATGTCCCCGTGCGAATAGGGAAGTTTTTCATCCCGGTGGACTTTGTCATTGTTGATATGGAGGAAGATTCCAACATTCCAATCATCTTAGGAAGACCTTTCCTACACACCGCGGGTGCGGTGATTGATGTGAAACATGGAGAGCTCACTCTAGAAGTGGGAGATGAAAGCATAACTTTTAATCTTGACAAGACCATGAGAGCTCCTCGTTTGCATGAGCCATGCTTCATGATCGATCACTATAGCCGGAAGGATGAAAGGAAGAAATCGGAACTCCAATGGAGGAAGAAAGTTGAAGATGCTCCATTCAAAGAGCAAGTGAATTGTGACAAGAAGAGCTTGCATAGCTCATCAAAATCAACCAAGGAAGAAGAAGATGGCCTCATTAGCCAAAAGAAGAATTTGGGAGAGTTGTCTCCATCCAAGCAAGAGATTTTCAATGATCAACTCAATGAAGTTTGTGGTCTTTGGGACGACGAATTTGAAGGGATCTTTAATCCCTACATTGGGCATGCCATCGATCATGATCAACAACAAGGGCCACGGTCTATTGAGGACCTCTACCACAACAATGAACAAGCTTTTAATTACTTCTTCGAGGTGTTGAGCAACATCAACAACACCTTGAACATGCCTCCTTGACATCTCATCAAGAATGAGAGTTTGGTGGAGTCCTCCTTAAACCACCACTTGTAAATATTTCTAACTCCCTAACTTACATTTAATTTTTGCATTGCATTTTTGTCATTTTTGGATTTTATTTACCTTGATCAAAATAATTGTCATGAAAAGAGAGAAGTGAGGGAGGGACTAATGATTTTAATTGATGTGTAGTGATTTACCTTAGTGTGGGGATGGCAATTGCCTAGGCTATTCACGCCTTAGTAGTGCCCCCACAATGAAGAGCACAAGATTTGAAAGAAAGAAAGAATGTTAAGGAAAGGGTTTGCGCAAGGATCCGTGTAATCAAGGAAGCATCCGAGCGGATTCTGGAGAATCCGTCCGTCTGCAGAGGATCCGAGCGTCCAGCTGAGAAGACGCCCGTCTTGGGCTGTGCAAAAATTGAAGAATTCCTGTCTGTTAAGGAATCCGAGCGGATTTCTGGAAAGACGCCCGTCTCCCAGGATCCGTCCGTCTCTGGTAAAATCCGCCCGTCTTGAAGCTGAAGAAAAACAAGAAAAATCTCTGGATGAGAATCCGTCCGGATTTCCCAAGAGACGCCCGTCCCTCAATAAAAATCCGAGCGGATTTCCCCAGGAGACGCCCGTCTTTAGGCGGGATTTTTAAAATTTGAAGCTTGAAAATCCGAGCGGATTGCGCCTAATCCGCACGGATCGTGCCTGCATCTTCGAGATTTTCGTTTCTTTAAATACCCCCCACCTTCATTCATTCATTCATTCATTCATAAACACTACCCATAACACCAAAACCCTCATCCTCTCCATCTCAAACACAAAAACCCTCAACAAAATCACCAAAACAAAATCAAACCATCCTTCAAACATCAAATTAATCACTCCATCTCCAAAACAAAATCAAAACCAAGCACAAAATCTTCACCTTTGAATTGATTTTTGTTCTCATAAAGGCAAAGCCTTTCACTTTCAAAATCAATTTGGGCATTCTACAAATTGAAGATTTTTGATTCTCTACTTGGTTTGTTCATCAAATGGCAAGAACAAAGGGAGCAACAAAAGCAACAAAGGCACCAAAGGCAAAGGCTCTCTCTCAAAGGCAAAAAGCTCTACAAACAAAGAAAGCTTTGGCAATGGTGGTGTCAACACCAAGCTTGGTAGTGGAACAACCTCAACAAATTTCTATGGAAGCATCACCTTCTACTCCGGTAATTAATCAACTCTTGCATTATCCGGAGGTAACTTTCATTTCCGATGACCATAGAAATTCATTTGTCAAGTTTGCTATGAAACAAATTCAATCCACCAAGTTCATATGTGAAAAAACCTTAGAGAAGCTAGGTGTCCTTGAACAAACAAGAGTCTTTTTCAATGCCATGGGTTTAAAGAAATTGTTTGAAATGAAAGAAGTAACATACCCCTCCCTTGTCTTGGAATTCTTAAGTTCCTTGAAAGTGACAAAAGTTGAGAATAGGGAAAATATTGAGTTTCGTCTAGCTAACACTAGTAGACGCATTTCCTTTCCGGAATTGGGTGCAATTTTGGGTCTTAGTGATGAACATAAATTCTATAAGCAATATGGGAAGTACGATCCCGCGCCTCTTTGGGAGGCAATCTCCGGGAAGAAATATGAAGATTTTCATGCTTGTCGTGCTCTCTTGGTCCATCATCCGGGCATAAGAATATGGCACAAAGTTGTGGGAAATACCATAATTGCTAGAAGAGACACCAATCATTTCACGGGACTCGATTTTATTCTCCTTGAATCAACTTTGAATATTGGAAGAATTCACACCAAGCCTTACAATTGTTTGAGGCTATTGGTTGATAGATGGCTTCATGTAGATAGTGGGAAGAAGGGTCAAACCGTAATTGTTAATGGCGGCCTTGTCACGGTCCTAGCCAAGCACTTTGATCCTAATTTCAATAAGGATAGCAAGTACAAGGCTAAGGATGGTGGCCATCTCATTGATATGTCCATCTTGATTAACAAGTTCAAATGGGTTGTTCACAATTCCCTTGATACCAAGTATGGGTGGCTTACTAGTGAGGCTCGTTCATTCACTTTGCCCGCAAAGATTTGCCGTCTTAGTGTCCACCGGACCAACTATTTACTTCCCCTAACCAAAGAAGCCGAGTACATCATTCAACAACAAAAGGGTGACCATGAGGCCCCCTCCTCTTCCATTATCATACCACCTTACCCCTATGACTATGAAGAGTTTACGCCGGAAGGAATTGAAATTGGGAAAGACTATGTAACTCTTCTTATGAGAGCCATGCACAAGCAAGCTTATGAAGACCGGAAGAATGCATATCTAGCTCAATATCCTCCCCTCCTACATTTAGCTAGGCAAGGACTCCTTGATCCATCTTGTCCTTTGCCTAGTTGGGCGGATAGAGAAGCTTTGTTCCCGGGTGCATCAAGGGATGTGGTGGAAGATAATGAGGTTGTTGGAAATGATGAGGAGATTGATGATAACATTGAGGAAGAAGCAAGTGGAGATGATGAAGAAGGAGAAGATGGTGAAGATGATGATGAGGAAAGCAATGAAGAAAGTGCCAAGGAAAGTGGCAATGAGACCACTTCTCATGAGGGAAGTGGTGATGATAGTAGTATGATGGAAGACTAGCCTTGGAGATTCCTACTCTCCCA
The DNA here is from genome assembly GCF_048544455.1 of Silene latifolia. NCBI lineage: Eukaryota > Viridiplantae > Streptophyta > Magnoliopsida > Caryophyllales > Caryophyllaceae > Silene > Silene latifolia. The sequence continues at coordinate 26,910,136 of NC_133532.1, forward strand.
CGGTTTGTCTATATCTCTTTGTATTTTATTCTCATTTTGATCATTGGTTAGTTTAGTCCTAGCAACATCAAAGGACTCACACCTCGGTTCCTTTGAGGTGTTCTTTATTGTTCCCATTTTTGAAAATCCAAAATGACAATCTAGTCTCATGCATAGCATAGCATGTGCACGAACTCCCCCATGCTTTGACATTAGCAATAGTGTCTTGCTTGGTTTGGGGAAGTTGATGCATACGCAACGGGAGGTAATTTAAATTATCCTCTCCGTCATAACAAAACAACATGCATCATGTAGTGTAGTTTAGTGTAGAATTGCATTTAATATAGAAAATCATGCATCACTCTTGCATAATTTCCATCATTTTGGCCATTGAGGACAATGCCCATATTAGTGTGGGGATGGGAATTCTAACACTTAACTTTTATTCAAAAACCATAAAAATTGAAAAATTTCAAAAATCATAAAAATTTGAAAATTGAAAAAACCAAAAACAAGTTCATTTCCTTTGTACATATAGTCTTGTATATATTGTGTTTGTTTATCCTTGTTCACTTTGATTGACTACGCCACATCCGAGACATGAGGATATTGAAGACCGCATGGTATGATCTTTTCAATCTCCTTTTTCCTCTTTATGTTAATGACTATGTGGCTTTATTTTGATTGATGCGGTAAAAACAATGTGAACTTAGGATTTGCATTTAGTTTATATGTCATGCTAGTTGGTAGAATCACTTGCATTAGGATGTTTATATTAGTTGCATCATGGCATGTAGTTGCATGTTAGAAATGTTTTGAAAAGATGCCTATTTTGGAACTTTGACAAGAGCAACTAAGCCATTATAAATACTTGTTCAACTCAAGACTTTGCCTACTAGAATGGTTGTAAGACACCCTAGATAGTGTCATACTAGTGTCTTTTGACCCATGACCCAAGGCCTAGTCAAGAGTTTGCATGTGAGTCACCTATCCAACCCCGTGATGCGATATGGACTTGGTTAACTTGTCTAGGTGACCTTGTTTGACCTTGTGGTAAGGCAACCCAAAAATATTTTCTATCAATAAGCTTGAAGTGCTCATCTCAAACAAATTTTGTCATGTGGAAGTAATGTAATGCCAAGGAAACCTCAAGCGTTATGAATTGTTGAATGTTGAGAATTTTTAAGTTGTTTTGATGGAAGTTTACCACTTCGATGTGCTTTGGTGTGGGATCCATTGAATTGGGCCCCCATACGGTTGTGAATTCGGCCGCCCAGAGACAGAGTGACTTCACCCCAAAAAGCTATTGTCTAGAGGTTAACCGGTTGCCTAATAAGCGATTGGCGAAAGCAAAGGACACTAGCCGGAAGGGACAAACCCCATCTTAAATTTTTGAAATGTGAAAGTGAAATGAGGACAATTTTGAAATACTAGTCATATCCAACCATTGTGAATAAAGATTTGAGCATTTCATTCCCAAAAAGCCTTTTTGTCAAGCCACTTGGTCGAGCTTGGGACGATCCATGACCTTTACTTTTGTAGAGAATTCGAGACTTGTCATGTCATATGCCACTAGCATCATAGGGATCATCATTCCACCACCATCCGATCGCTCTTGACGAAAGCATTTGGAAATTGAGGACGAAAGTAGTCTAGTTTAACACCATTTGGAGGTGATTTAGTGCCATCCTCTTAGACTTAGTAATTTGTTGAACTAGTATTTGTGAAGGATTACATGCTCTTAAATTTGTTCCTCTTTAGTGCCTCCGCCACTTGATGAGGGAGTGGCTATTCCTTTTTGTAGATGCATCCATTATGTGTTTTTATGTGCTTAATGTTTGGATGTGTCGCCATTTTGGCAAGACCCACCTTGCCTTGCAAGAAGGCATCCTACCTCATGGTTGTCTTGTTGTGAGTTGAAGGGGCGGAGTGAGACCCGCTAATTGTCTCATATCGGCTATTATTATTAGGTTAGGTTAGTATTGGTCCTAGTCTTTGTCACCTCTTTACTCGGGACGAGCAAAGGTTCGGTTTGGGGATATTTGATGCGACCATAATTGGCGCATATTTAGCCCCGAATTACCATTGTTTCCATGCTTTTTAGTGCTTATTTGGGTCATTTCTTATCTTTAGATCTTTGTTTTGCATATTCTTTGAGATTTTGATCCCTTGGTAGGAAAGGAGTAAGAATCTTGCATTTTCATGGCAAAACGAGGCTAAATGGATCGTATTCAATGACCAAGCATCAAGGAGAGACAAGACTAGAAGGCCTTTGTACATAGCTAAGTAGAAGATCAATGTTGAGAAAGGATCCTTGAGTCCCCAAGGAAATCCCCAAGGATTCTATGAAGAAAAGGGAAGAAAAGAAGAAGGAATGACGCTGTAGAAGAATCCGAACGGATCATCCACGATCCGTCCGTCCGCCAGACTCAATCCGGCGTCCTTACCGAGATCCGCTCGGATCCCCAGGCCCAATCCGAGCGTCTTACGCCTTGATCCGCTCGGATCGTCCATGCCCCATCCGTCCGTCTCGACCTCCATCCGCTCGGATCACAAAGACAGCATGGTTTCGTCCTTCAAGTTACAAAATGGAGACGCCCTTCTCTCATTGAATACCGGAGTCTCCTTGCTCAACTTAAAAAGTGTAATTACTAGTTTAGCCCTTAGTTAACCCTAATGCATCCTCCCTAATTTTCACTATAAATACCCCATTAGTCTAATTAGAGGAGCATGTTCTTCTAATCAATAATTAGAGTAGTTAATATCAATCAAATCTCTCTTCAATATTGTAATCAAGTATTAATCAAGTTTTAATCCAAGTTTTAGTTCCTTAATCTCTCTCTTGTTCTTACTTTATTTTGGGTAATTGAAGATTATTTGGGTTATTATTGGGAGATTGACAACCTCTCAATCTAGGATTCAAGTACTTCTATTATTCTTGCTTTATTATTGGAATCATTAGTAGGTATAATCTCTTAATCCCTTTTTAATTATTGCTAATTACTTTCATTTATTCATCATGTTTCATTATGTTAGTATGATTGACAACCTTTCTAGCATGATCAATATGATAATGAGTGAGTAGTCTCTTAGCTAGGGTTTAATGGGTGATTAGGGGAAACCAACATGGGGATGATTCATGCTTAAATCAATATGCTTTCATATCTTATTTGCTTGCTTGTTTTGATCTTAATGCATGCACATGTTATGTTTGATGAAATGCTAAGCCTATGAATCCTTGCATTTATTATCATCTACTATCTCTTCAACTTGACTTGTAAGACATAACCCAACTCGAGTCTTGTTAGACCATGCATGTGTTAAGTAGGGAAGATTAAGTCGACTTGTAGGTGTTGTACAATCCAAGAGATTCGGCTCCGGGACCCAAACTTTCCTAGGATTGTAAGATATAACCCAACTCAATCCATCACAACAATAATTGCTTGCTTATAATTTGAGAACATGTTTGTATGATCATATCCCATGAATCCCCTATGAACCCATGACACCCTAGTGCTTTTAATCAATTGTTTACACCCTTATTCTATTTACCTTGTTAGTTTATTTTCATTGCTATTTTAGTTTAGTAACCTTCTACATCAACCCAACTTGTGACACCCCTAGACACCACTAGTAGCAATAGAAATCTTCGTTTTCAATACCCGTCCCTTGGGATCCGACCTTTACTTGCCTCTTTACTAATTTGTAGAGTTGTTTGTGAAGTATAAATTGTGTTTTGTATCGACCATTGACCAACGACCACATTTGCTTAATTTGTGAACTAAATGGCTCCGATCAATGGGTATGACAAGTCCTCTCGGCCCAAGTCAACTAATAGCCCCTCTCGGTCTATGCTATTAGTCCCTAGGTGTCACTAATACTAACTTTCGTTCTTGACTAGTGATCCTAATGCCTAAATTACATTATCTTTCGATCTAGCAATTTAGCCGTCTTAATTCGTTAATTTAAGTCCTTCCCTATCTTTCGATCTACGGGTTGGTCAAAACTAGGCATCTAACAAGTCTCCGCTAGGTCTCATTGATAGATATTGCACTTAACGAATTAAACGAAGCAAATCAGACGCGAAGTCAGTCGATCGACCAGCTACTCCACTCGATCGACCAACCGGCTCAGTCGATCGACCAGATAAGCCAGTCGATCGACCAAGCCCTAATCCGAGGGTCACCTATTCGTATGCCATCTACGCTAAGTTCGCCTACATCCTAGTAAGGTATTTAGCTACTTATGTCTATGATGAAAATAACAATAAGACTAAGGCATAAAAATACTGAATTCATGATTGAGACAATTGAACAAACAAATAACATAAATTAGTAACACGGCTTTGGGAATCCTAACTAGCAAATCTAACTATAGAGAAATTAAAGCAATAAACTGAAATTTGGACCAGAAGATACCGTATGAAATTGCAGCGAATAAAGATCCCAAAAACCGAATGCGAAACTAACTTGTATGGAAGGAAATAATTATAAACTAAGAACCCTAGAATTTGATGATGAAAACTGATAAAAACCGAATGGCGAATGTAAAAACTGGATGCCTAGTGCTTAATGTCAGGGTACGTTATATAGAAATATAACGTAACATTATTCCTAAACCTAACACATCTTGGGCTTCGGGTTTCTCGTTCTATAAGTTTAATTCACGAATCAGCTCGTAAGTTGGTCGATCGACCACTTAGGCCAGTCGATCGACCAAAGGTGCTGTACAGAATTGCATTCTGACGATTCCTGCAGCGCGCATCGATCTTAAAACAGCTGCCATTTCTTCGTTACTTGGTCAAATCAGGCGTTCTACGCGGCGTTGGAAAGCTAAGAGGATAAGCTTTCACCTCCAATTGGAATCGCTTGATTATCGGCTCTAGAACTCGAGATATAGCCATTTTAAGCAGCCTGCAATGTCGAGAAGCACTTCTTCGCTTGTTAAACTCGTACGCACCCATGCTTTTGCTATCTTTAGGCCTTGAAACGCGCACCAAGTTCGCTTCCCGAGTCTTTACTCCATGTCAAATGCAATGCAAGGTACTCGGAGACGGATTTAGCTCAATTTCCGCTGGATTCTTCACATTTCTGCAATAATGTACAAAAACACGAAAGTAGACGGAAATAGGGAGAATAGTAGCATAAACTACATAAATGAGCTCTGAAATGCGTGTAAAATGAGGTGTAAAATATCATATAAATGACACGCATCAAACTTCCCCAAACCAAACCCTTGCTTGTCCCTAAGCAAGAACTAGACTCGATCCTAAAACCTAATGGAACGAGTTCAATCTCAGAGCGAATTACAAACTGCAAAGCCTAAACCATTTTAATTCATTAACCAACAATCAATTAGTAATGCGAATCATGCAAACGAGTTATGTAGTCGTTAAAAACTGCTGAACCGTCAACTATAGAGACTTGTCAAATTGGACTCTCACGGGTCGGTCAAATCACTCAAATAAGCACAGGTGAATATATGTAAAGATAGAAAGAAGCAATTTTGTGAAGACTCTCACCTAACTACGACCTATGAAAACATGCCTGCAATCTAATATGAAAGTAATCTCTACAACCGTACATACGCATTCCAACCAAACAAATGACCATGACACATGCCGAGGTAGATATGGATATGTGAGGTAATGGGTAAGAAGATGCAAAACATTTATGGGAATGTGGAGGTATAGGTGATCAAGCTAGTACCTAAACAAAACCATATGACAACATCCAACTTCTTGCTCAAAATCAACAATAAAACCCGGTGCTAATTATCAAGCACAAATCTCGCAACTTCCGTAAAAGTCAACTCCCCAAAGAATATAGATGATAACATGGGAGTGAAAATCACCAAATCATAATAATTGAAACATGTGACTTTTTCTTTCTTTTTCTCGGGCTGCAGTCGATCGACCATAAGGAGCAGTCGATCGACTGGATTCTACAGTAAGCACACTTTTTCTTTCTTTTTTTCTTTTTCGAATCATTTTTTTTCTTCTTCTTTTTTTTTCTTTCTTTTCAACTTTCTCAATTCTTTTTCCTCCTTCATTCTTTTTATCCATCATCATCTCAAAAATGAGCATATAACCAAACCGCAATAAACATATTCCCGAAAACTAAGGCTACTAGCTTGACAAAGGCAAATTTGAATATAGGATGTAGTTAAGGGACAAAAGGCTAAATTTGGCTATGAGGGGTTTCATGGGCAAAATGAGAAAAGGGAACCTCTACCACATGTGTCAACAAACCACAAACCGAATGCATACAGGTATTAAGCAGATTAAGTTCATATTTATGCACATTTATGTAACATGTCTCATAAGGAGTACTAATCACAATACTAGATAAACTGGTCATGAATGTCACCAGTTATAGGCTCTAAATCTCAGAAATATGATGTAGGTTGCCAATTTTCAAAGTCAAGTCTCAAGTTCAGCAAGAAATTAACGAAAACTCGTAGACTATGCATATATGATTCTACTAATAACATGTCAATTAGCAAGGCTTAGGCGTAAACAGCTGCAAATGCAATGTCATCATTGAAATACTACCGTTCCGACTCGACCTATATGCTAAAATAAACGTGCATTTTTTTTGAAATTTTTTTCAATTTTTTCAATTTTTTTGGATTTTTGTATATATATAAGGGAAATGAAATAAACAAATGCAAACTGAAATGTAAACGTGAATGCAAGCAAATGAGATGCGACGCAAAACCCTTCCCCAAACCAAATCGCACAATGTCCCCATTGTGCAAAATCATGTAATGAAATAAAAAGAGAAACGGGAATTTGCGTTAAATTAAACAAACAAGACATGAAGTGGAAATCGGGAACTCACAAGACTTTAAAAAAGAAAAAGGAAACCTCCCAAACCGGCGTGAGCTAGGAGGTTGATGGCAATGAGTGCTACCAATAGGTACCTGAAAAGACAACAATACCACGCATAAAACCAAGAAAGCAACGTGGAAGCGGTAGTTATGCGCAAAAGATGAAGAAATGGAAGAAAACAGAAAAATGTCGGAAAATAAAAGGGAGGAAAGACTCCCATAATTCCGCAAAACGACCAAACACAGCAGAGGAAAGGTCGTGAATTGGTACAGCAGCGACAACGGTCGATCGACCATCTTACCCAGTCGATCGACCAAGATGACGGGAACAAGCTCTGGGAATCAGAGCGCTCGGTCGATCGACCAAGATGGCGGTCGATCGATCGAAATGGTCATTCTTTGTAACCGATTTCTTCGAATTAGCTCAATAAATTGAGCTAACAAGGTCTATAAACCTGCAAATACACATAACAATGCGCCCAAAATTGCGCAAAACCCAAAGTAACAGTCTAAAGTTTATAAAAATCCTAAGCAAACCAAATTAAAGAGCGAAGTCTCGCGCACACGAAAAACGATAAACAGTCTAAAAGCAATAAATTGTCTTAAAAAGGTCTAAGAAACGAAGCAACGGAAACTGCGGAAAATCTCCGACCAAGGCTTCTGTCTACATGAAGTAGCTTCCGCAGTGCTCATCTCAGAAGCTGGACTCCACTCTACTCCGACTGGAATACTCAATGGATCATCTCTAGCATCTTCCCAAGCATGACCATCATCTTCTAGCTCCTCACACTCGAGATCCGACTCCGAAATTTTGACTGGCTCCTTCTTCTTGGGCTCCTCATCTGGCTCCTCGTCCGTGCCATAACTAAGACATCCTAGACCGCCTCTTTGAACAATGGGCTCCTTCACAGCTGGAGCGATTAGCGGTTCCTCCTTCCCCAAACCATTTCCTGCAATACTCAAAACAGAAGAATCTTCCTCCAATTTGCTCCCAATCTGGGGCGGAGGTGTCATAACAGGAATAGGTACATGCAAGGGAGTAGGAGTGTCAGTAATGACAACATAAGACTTACGAGTAGAAATCACATTACAAGTCACAGGACACATAGCATCTTTCTTCCTATAAGTCTGGGTAAAACTAATGGACTGCTTCCCTACTTTAAAGGTTAGTGTCCCTGAGCCAACATCAATAACTGCACCAGCAGTGTGCAGAAAGGGTCTACCCAAAATGATAGGAATATGAGCATCCTCGGGTATATCTAGTACAACGAAGTCAACAGGGAAGAAAAACTTTCCTATTTGCACAGGAATGTCTTCTAAGACTCCTATAGGCTGGACCGCAGAACGATCAGCCATCTGTACCGTCATACTAGTAACTGCAAACCTAGTCAATTTCAATTTTCTAGCTAGACTCAAAGGCATAACGCTAATGTTGGCTCCTAGGTCACATAATGCCTTCTCAATTGAGAAGGTACCAATATCGCAAGGAACGGAAAAGCTACCCGAGTCAGCTAACTTGTGTGGAACAGTGTGAGTCAAATAGGAACTAGATTCTTCAGTTAAATTAACAGACTCGACCCTATCAAGTTTCCGCTTCTTATTTAAAAGTTGTTTCATGAATTTCATGTAAGCGGGAACTTGATTTACCAACTCAAGAAAAGGTACTTGCACATTAAGACCATGAATGACATTTTTAAATTTTTCAAAGTATACCTCATCTTTTGTTGGTACCAGCCTCTCTGGATATGGGGCTTGCAAAAGTAACTTAGCCCTCTCCTCTAGGTCTCTCATACCGGCATTATCTGGCATTGGAGGACGAAATGGCTAATCATCAGCAGCGCAGTCAGTCGATCGACCATGTATGTAAGTCGATCGACTAACTTCTACAGGAACAGTAGCTGTTTCTTTTCGCGGACTGGTCGATCGACTGGATGATGTGGTCGATCGACCGTGATTACTGCTGATCGTCTTTTTCTCGACCTTTTTCTTCTTCCCTTTTTCAGCAGCTTTCTCAGGTCCATCAAGAGCAGACCCGCTCCTCAGCGTCATTGCATGTACGGTCTCAATACGCTGATTCAGAGAGTGGAATTGACTTGGTATCTCAGCTGCATTCTTGTCTAATGTGGCAATTTGAGATATCAGCTTCGTGATTAGGGCCTGATTCGCCGCATTTCTTTTCTGTACTTCCACCATAAGCAGCTGCACTAGACTCGTCAACTCTGCAACTTCGTTTTTCAACTCTTGCTGTGACGGAGTGGAAGGTGGTGGGGCTTCATGAGGAGGCACATATGGTTGATGCGGTGAAGTAGGAGCGTAGTTATATGAATTGTCGAGCTGAAGTTGATGAAAAGCAAACATCTTCTCCTTAGGGTGCCCGCATCCCTCAGATGTGTGTCCCGTTCCGCCGCATCTCCCACAAAACGGCATCTGCTGCTCCTGAGAATGGAACATGAGTGGACTCTCCTAAAGTACTGCAAATAAACAACACTAAAGAAGAAGATAAGAACTGCCTCAAGGTACTCAGTCTTCCCTTGAGGCGAAAAACAGACTAAAATGAAAAACAACTAAAACTAGCGCTGCCTCCCCGACAACGGCGCCAAAATTTGATACCTGTCGAAGTGAGTACCAAAAATAATATTTATAATTTCCAAACTACTACTAGCAAGCGGTAGTAAGGGTCGATCCGCAGGGAGGTAGGGAGATAATAGTTATTTCTATATTTCAGTCTGTCGGGTAACAGTTGTGGGGGTTTTGATTTTCAGTTAATTCTGAGGCAAATGAAATAAATAAGTAAATAAAAACAAGCAATGAAAATAAATGATGATGATCAAATAATAAAAAGGAGCTAGGATGATCGGGTCACTACAGCTTCGATGGCACATAAGTCTAGGTAGGTCTCGAAATACAGTCGTGGGTGATGGGTATGACAAGTCCTCTCGGCCCAAGTCAACTAATAGCCCCTCTCGGTCTATGCTATTAGTCCCTAGGTGTCACTAATACTAACTTTCGTTCTTGACTAGTGATCCTAATGCCTAAATTACATTATCTTTCGATCTAGCAATTTAGCCGTCTTAATTCGTTAATTTAAGTCCTTCCCTATCTTTCGATCTACGGGTTGGTCAAAACTAAGCATCTAACAAGTCTCCGCTAGGTCTCATTGATAGATATTGCACTTAACGAATTAAACGAAGCAAATCAGACGCGAAGTCAGTCGATCGACCAGCTACTCCAGTCGATCGACCAACCGGCTCAGTCGATCGACCAGATAAGCCAGTCGATCGACCAAGCCCTAATCCGAGGGTCACCTATTCGTATGCCATCTACGCTAAGTTCGCCTACATCCTAGCAAGGTATTTAGCTACTCATGTCTATGATGAAAATAACAATAAGACTAAGGCATAAAAATACTGAATTCATGATTGAGACAATTGAACAAACAAATAACATAAATTAGTAACACGGCTTTGGGAATCCTAACTAGCAAATCTAACTATAGAGAAATTAAAGCAATAAACTGAAATTTGGAACAGAAGATACCGTATGAAATTGCAGCGAATAAAGATCCCAAAAACCGAATGCGAAACTAACTTGTATGGAAGGAAATAATTATAAACTAAGAACCCTAGAATTTGATGATGAAAACTGATAAAAACCGAATGAAAACTGAATGTAAAAAACTGGATGCCTAGTGCTTAATGTCAGGGTACGTTATATAGAAATATAACGTAACATTATTCCTAAACCTAACACATCTTGGGCTTCGGGTTTCTCGTTCTATAAGTTTAATTCACGAATCAGCTCGTAAGTTGGTCGATCGACCACTTAGGCCAGTCGATCGACCAAAGGTGCTGTACAGAATTGCATTCTGACGATTCCTGCAGCGCGCATCGATCTTAAAACAGCTGCCATTTCTTCGTTACTTGGTCAAATCAGGCGTTCTACGCGGCGTTGGAAAGCTAAGAGGATAGGCTTTCACCTCCAATTGGAATCACTTGATTACCAGCTGTAGCACTCGAGATATAGCCATTTTAAACAGCCTGCAATGTCGAGAAGCACTTCTTCGCTTGTTAAACTCGTACGCACCCATGCTTTTGCTATCTTTAGGCCTTGAAACGCGCACCAAGTTCGCTTCCCGAGTCTTTACTCCATGTCAAATGCAATGCAAGGTACTCGGGGACGGATTTAGCTCAATTTCCGCTGGATTCTTCACATTTCTGCAATAATGTACAAAAACACGAATGTAGACGGAAATAGGGAGAATAGTAGCATAAACTACATAAATGAGCTCTGAAATGCGTGTAAAATGAGGTGTAAAATATCATATAAATGACACGCATCATAGTCATTGCCCACTTCAACACCTTCGGGTTTGAACTCTTGATATTTGAATGGATAGGGTGGTGTGACAATGGAGGAGGAGGGCTTTTCAATTTCACCCCTTTGTTGACGGATGATGTACTCGGCGTCCTTTGAGAGTGGAAGTAGGTAGTTTGTTCGATGAGCACTTAAGCGGCATATCTTGGAAGGCAAAGTAAAAGATCTAGCATCATTGGTGAGCCACCCATAGTTGGTGTCAAGAGGATTATGCTTGACCCACTTGTATTTGTTAATCATGGCATCCATGTCAATGAGATGACCCCCTTTGATCGCCAGATAAGTATTATCCTTGTTGAAATTTGCGTCAAAGTACTTGGCCAAGAGAGTCACTAGACCTCCATTTACGATAAAAGCCGTGCCTTCCTTGCCACAATCAACATTTAGCAATCTTTCCACCAAAAGCCTTAGAGCGTTGTAAGGCTTGGTGAATTCCCTTCCGACATTTAAGGCCGACTCAAGTAGAACACAATCGAGCTTTATTAAGTGGTTAGTGTCTTTCCTTGCAATTATAGTATTCCCGATGACCTTGTGCCACACTCTAATGCCCGGATGGTGGACTAATAGAGCGCGACAAGCATGAAAGTTCTCAAATTTCTTCCCGGAAATCGCCTCCCAAAGAGGAGCGGGGTCATACTTTTCAGGCTTCTTGTGATAATAAGGAGTATCACTAAGACCTAACGCTTTACTCAAAACATCAAAGGTGATGCGCCTATTCACATTGGCAAGGCGAAACTCGTTGTATGTTCTAGTCTCTACCTTAGTCACTTTCAATGAACTTAAGAATTCCAAGGTAAGGGAGGGGTATGTCAATTCTCTTGTAGTAAACAATTTTCCCAACCCCATGGCTTCAAAGAAAGCTCTTGTTTGCTCAAGGACACCCAATTTATTCAAGGTATCTTCACATATGAATTTGGTGGGTAGAATGGCTTTCTTAGCATACTTGGCAAAAGTATCCCTATGAGAGTTAGAAATGAAAATTACCTCCGGATAGTTTGGTAATTGAGCAATTTCCGGAGTTGTTGTTGTTGTTGCTTCCAAGGGAGGATCTTGTTGTTGTTGAACTTCCAAGTTTGCACTAGAAACCACCATAGCCATTGAAGCTTTCTTTGCTTGAAGGCTTTGTTGCCTTTTTGAGAGTGCCTTTGCCTTGAGTGCCTTTGTTGCTCCTTTTGTTCTTGCCATTGATGATTATACCAAGAAAAGATTGAAAATCTTCAATTTCCAATTATACCCAAATCGATATTAAGATGAAAGGATTTGCCTTTGTATTTCAAAAATCGACTCAAAGGTTGAAGATTTTGGTGCTTGGATTGATTATTGTTACAAAAGGAGTGATTAATTGTTGTTGTAAGGAAGTTTGGATTTGATTTTGTTGAATTTGGTTGAGGAAATTTTGTTTTTGGTGATGGAGAGGGTGAGGGTTTTGGGGTTTTTGGGTAGTGTTTGAATGTATGAATGAATGAAATGAATGTGGGATTGGGTATTTAAAACACCCGAAATTTTCAAAACTGCGGGGGGAAGACGAGCGGATTCCCGTCGGGACGCTCGGATTCTGCTCAATTTGCTTCAGGATTTCTCGCCTAAAGACGAGCGTCTTCTCAGCTAGGACGCTCGGATTCTGAATCAAAGAAGAGCGGATTCCCTTATAGGTTTTTTTCTTATTCTGCACTGGCAATAAGACGAGCGTCTTCTTGCAAAGACGAGCGGATTCTTTCAGACGAGCGTCTTCTCTGCTGGGACGCTCGGATTCTCTAACAGACCAAAATTTTCAATTTTGCAGCTCATTTGGATGGACGGATTTGTCCATAGACGCTCGGATTCCCATAAGACGAGCGGATTACCCATAGGGACGCTCGGATTCCTCCTGGTCTACCCGGATTCAGTTCCATCCGTGCACTTGCATATCCCGTGTCATTTTCATTCTTCAAATCCCGTGTTCTTCATTGTAGAGGCACTACGGAGGCATGAATAGCCTAGGCAATTGCTATCCCCACACTCAGCTAAAGCACTACACATCAATAAAATCATTAGTCCCTCCCTAACTTCTCTCAAAAATGATAAATATCTTGATCAAGGCAATAAAAAATCCAAAAATGACAAAAATACAATGTAAGAATTAAAATGCAAGTTAGGGAGTTAGAAATATTTACAAGTGGTGGTTTTGAGAGGACTCCACCAAACTCTCATCCTTAGAGAGATGTCATGGGGGCATGTTCAAGGTGTTGTTGATGTTACTCAACACCTTGAAGAAGTAGTCAAAAGCTTGTTCATTATCATGATAAAGATCCTCAATAGATCTTTGCACTTGTTGTCCTTCATGTTGGTCTCGATCGATAGCATTACCAATGTAGGGATTAAAAATCCCTTCAAACTCATCGTCCCAAAGACCGCAAACTTCATCTACTTGATCATTAAAGATCTCTTCAGTTGATAGAGACAACTCTCCCACTTTCTTCTTTTGGCCAACAAGGCCATCTTCTTCATTTGTCATGGATGAGCTTTTCAAGCTCTCTTTGTTACTATTCTCTTGCTCTTTGAATGGAGAATCATCAATTTTCTTCTTCCATTGGAATTCCGACTTCTTCCTATCATCCTTCCGGCTATAATGATCAACCATAAAACACGGCTCATGCAAACGGGGAGCTCTCATGGTCTTGTGAAGATTGAAAGTTATGCTCTCATCTCCCACTTCTAGAGTGAGCTCTCCATGCTTCACATCTATCACCGCACCCGCAGTGTGTAAAAAAGGTCTACCTAGAATGATTGGAATGTTGGAGTCTTCCTCCATGTCAACAATGACAAAGTCTACCGGGATGAAAAATTTCCCAACTCTTACGGGAACATCTTCCCATACCCCTAATGGTGTCTTCGTCGATCTATCGGCCATTTGGAGTGTAATATTGGTACATTTAAGCTCTCCCATCCCTAACCTTTTACTCACCGAATACGGCATAACATTCACACTAGCCCCTAGATCACATAAGGCTTTGTTAATCGTGGTGTCACCAATGGTACACGGTATTGAGAAGCTTCCCGGATCTTTAAGTTTTGGAGGTGAACTCCCTTGAAGGATTGCACTACTCACCTTAGTGAAGGCGATAGTATCAAGTTTCCGGATCGACTTCTTTTTCGTAAGGATGTCCTTCATGTACTTTGCATAGGCCGGCACGTGATTGATTAATTCCGTGAAAGGAATTGAGACTTCCAAATTCTTTACAATCTCCATAAATTTTCCATGTTGGTCATCAAATTTGGGCTTGGCTTGACGACTTGGAAAAGGAAGTCTAATCACAATGGGTTCCTTCTCCTTGGCCTTATCTTCACTTTTCTTTGAAACTTCTTCCTTTGATGGTTCTCCTGTGATGTGACCATAATTAGTGCATATTTAGCCCCCGAATTAGCCTTGTTCCCATGCTTTTTAGTGCATATTTGGGTCATTTATTATCTTTAGTTCTTTGTTTTGCATATTCTTTGAGATTTTGATCCCTTGGTAGGAAAGAAGTAAGAATCTTGCATTTTCATGGCAAAACGAGACTAAATTGATCGAATCCAATGACCAAGCATCAAGGAGAGACAAGATTAGGTACATATGATAGTAGATGAGCAATGTTGAGAAAGGATCCTTGAGTCCCCAAGGAAATCCCCAAGGAATTTATGAAGAAAAGGGAAGAAAAGAAGAAGAAGTCTTGCTGAGGCACAATCCGTGCGGATTGTCTACAATCCGGCCGTCCTCCACCTGCACAATCCGGGCGGTTTTCCACCAAGACGCTCGGGTTCCACCACCAGAATCCGCCCGTCCCGACCCTGATCCGCTCGGATTCCTCTACAGCGCATTTTCGTCTTCTCCAAGCTACAAAGAAAGAAGCCCTTCCTTCGGAAAATACCGGCTCCTCCCTGCTCAATCTAAAAAGTGTAATTACTAGTTTAGCCCTTAGTTAACCCTAATGCATCCCCCTAATTTCCACTATAAATACCCCATTAGTCTAATTAGAAGAGCATGTTCTTCTTATCAATAAGTAGAGTAGTTAATATCAATCAAATCTCTCTTTAGTTTTGTAATCAACAATTAATCAAGTTCTAATACAAGTTTTATTTCCTTAATCTCTCTTGTGTTCATCTTTTATTTTGGGTAATTGAAGATTATTTGGGTTATTATTGGGAGATTGACAACCTCTCAATCAAGCATCAAGTACTTCTTTATCTTTGCTTTTTTTTGGAATCATTAGTAGGTATAATTCTCTTAATCCCTTTTTAATTATTGTTAATTACTTTCATTTATTCATCATGTTTCATTTTTTTGGTATGATTGACAACCTTGCTAGCATGATCAACATGATAATGAGTGAGTAGTCTCTTAGCTAGGGTTAATGGGTGATTAGGGGAAACCAACATGGGGAATGATTCATGCTTAAATTAATATGCTTTCATGGTTTATTTGCTTGCTTGTTTTGATCTCAACTCATGCACATGTTATGTTTGATGAAATGCTAAGCCTATGAATCCTTGCATTTACCACCATCACCTATCTTTTCAATGAGACTTGTAAGACATAAACCAACTCGAGTCTCATTTGACCATGCATGTTGTTGAGTAGGGAAGATTAAGTCGACTTGTAGGTGTTGTACAATCTAATCGACTCGGCTCCGGGACCCAAACTTTCCTAGGATTGTAAGATATAACCCAACTCAATCCATCACAACAATAATTGCTAGCTTATAATTTGAGAACATGTTTGTATGATCAATTCCCATGATTCCCCTATGACCCCATGACACCCTAGTGCTTTTTATCAATTGTTTACAACCATTTTAGTTCATCTTGCTTGTTTATTTACATTGCTATTTTAGTTAGTGACCTTCTACATCAACCCAATTTGTGACACCCCTAAGATACCACTAGTTTCAATTGAAATCTGATCTCAATTCCCGTCCCTTGGGATCCGACCTTTACTTGCCTCTTCACTAATTGTAGAGTTGTTTGTGAAGCTATAAATTGTGTTTTGATTCGGACGTGACCCAACGACCACACCTTTAATTGTGAACACGAAACGGACCGATCAAAAATGGCGTCGTTGCCGGGGACGGTGTTAGCTTGATTTAGATTTCTTTACATTGTTATTAGTTGTGTCTTTTCTTTGCCTTGGGGAAGTAAAACTCCTCAAGGTTTGTTCTAATTGTTTTAAAGTTGTTTGATATTTTGCATGTCTAGAAGATCACAAGGTGATTTGTTACCTTTTGACCGTGAAATTGAAAGAACCTTGACGAACAATAGGAGACTTGCAAGGAGGAATTTGAGAGGTATTAGTGAAGTTGTTCAACCAACTATTGAGTTCATCAACCCTTTCGCAATAGAAGGTGAGGAGAACCCATTACACAATACACCCCAAAATCAACCTACAATGCCTAAATTTTCGTCACATTCCGTACCCACCGAGGAGAACCTACCCAATGGTACTCCTACTCCACAACATCTAACCGGAAATTTTATTGCCAAATCCGCCTTTATCCAATTAGTCGAAAGGAGCCAATTTGGGGGGATGCCTAGTGAAGACCCTCATTCTCATATGGAAACCTTTTGCGACTATTGTGATGCGATTTCTTAAACCGGTGTAACTCAAGACCAAATTCGATGGGTCTTATTTCCTTTTTCTCTAATTGGCACCGCGAAGCAATGGTTAAAGGGCCTTGATAAGGGCCCAGTTGGCTCTAGCTTTCTACAAAAAATTCTACCCACCGGAAAAGACTAACTTGCTAAGAGCTCAAATTACGGGTTTTAAGCAAAGGGATGAAGAATCTTTGTATGAAGCTTGGGAACGGTTCAAGGGAATTTGTCGCTCATGTCCTCACCATGGACTTAGCGAATGGTTCTTGGTACAACAATTTTGGAATGGTTTATATGAAGATTCATGGAACATTCTCAATATGGGATCAAATGGAATGTTCACCGAAGTTGATGACAATCAAACATGGAACAAAATTGAGGAAATGGCGGTCCATAACTCACAATATAGTAGACCTCGCAAGGCTACTAGAGGAGGAAACCATGAAGTAGACTCCGTTACTCAATTGGGTGCTCAACTTAGTGCTCACATTGACACAATCAATTTGAAGTTTGAAAAAGCTATGGCTAGACTTGAAGAGGACTCAAAATCACCAAAGCATCATGTCAATGCCATGACGGCATCTTCATCAATCCCAAGTGGGATATGTGAGAATTGTGGAACTTTGGGACATGACCAAAGTGAATGTAGGGGAACAAATGAACAAGTGAATGCTTTCCAAGCATACAAGAGTGGTACTCCTTATTCCAACTATTACAATGAAAACATCAAATTCCATCCAAATCTCTCATACAAAAGCCAAAATGTTAAAAACCCTCAAACAACATACACCCCACCTCCCATGAGAAACCAAAATCAAAGACCCTTTTACAATCAAAACCAAGGTTACCAAAATCAAAATCCATACAATCACCAAAATGACCAAGGTTTTGATGTCCAAAAAGCGGTCCTCCAAATGCAAAAGAATCAACAAGAATTTTTCACTCAAATGCAAAAAGATAGCCAAGCAAAGGAAACAACCATCAACAACATCCTAGCTCACACCAAGATGTTGGAAACCCAATTGACTCAACTAGCATCTTCAAGCTCACAAAGACAAAAGGGGCAATTACCACCTCAAAGTAATCCCCCAAGACATGAAATGGTTAGTGCCATTCACTTGAGAAGTGGTACAAGGTATGAAGCACCGAAGAAGCAAGTTGAGGATGAAGTTGTGGAAGCTAGTGATAAGGAAGAAATTGTGCAAAACTCCAAAAATGGAGAATCATCAAAGGAAGAAAGTTCAAAGAAAAATGAAGACAAGGTCAAGGAGAAGGAGCCCGTTGTGATTAGACTTCCTTTTCTAAGTCGTCAAGCCAAGCCCAAATTTGATGACCAACTTGGAAAGTTCATGGAAATTGTCAAGAATTTGGAAGTCTCGATTCCTTTCACGAAATTAATCAATCACGTGCCGGCCTATGCGAAATACATGAAAGATATCCTCACAAAGAAGAAGTCGATCCGGAAACTTGAGACTATCGCCTTCACTAAGGTGAGTAGTGCAATACTTCAAGGGAGTTCACCTCCAAAACTAAAGGATCCGGGAAGCTTCTCAATACCGTGTACCATTGGCGACACAACGATCAACAAAGCCTTATGTGATCTAGGGGCTAGTGTGAGTGTCATGCCGTACTCGGTGAGTAAAAGGTTGGGGATGGGAGAGCTTAAATGCACCAACATCACACTCCAAATGGCCGATAGATCGACGAAGACACCATTAGGGATATGGGAAGATGTCCCCGTACGAATTGGGAAGTTCTTCATCCCGGTGTACTTTGTCATTGTTGATATGGAGGAAGATTCCAACATTCCGATCATGCTAGGAAGACCTTTCCTACACACCGCGGGTGCGTTGATTGATGTGAAACATGGTGAGCTCACTCTAGAAGTGGGAGATGAAAGCATAACCTTTAATCTTTACAAGACTATGAGAGCTCCTCGTTTGCATGAACCGTGTTTCATGATTGATCATTATAGCCGAAAGGATGAGAGGAAGAAATCGGAACTCCAATGGAAGAAGAAAATTGAAGATGCTCCATTCAAAGAGCAAGTGAATTGTGACAAGGAGAGCTTGCAAAGCTCATCAAAATCAATCAAAGAAGAAAAGGATGGCCTCATTGGCCAAGAGAAGAAATTGGGAGAGTTGTCTCCATCAAATCAAGAAATTTTCAATGATCAACTTAATGAAGTTTGTGGTCTTTGAGACGACGAATTTGAAGGGATTTTTAATCCCTACATTGGTAATGCCATTGATCAAGAATGACAACAAGGGCAAAGGTCTATTGAAGAGCTTTATAACGATAATGAACAAGCTTTTGATTATTTCTTCAAGGTGTTGAGCAACATCAACAACACCTTGAACATGCCCCCTTGACATCTCATCAAGAATGAGAGTTTGGTGGAGTCCTCCCTAAACCACCGTTTGTAAATACTTCTAACTCCCTAACTCGCATTTCAATTCTTGTATTGCATTTTTGTCATCTTTGGATTTATTTTATTTACTTTGATCAAGATAATTGTCATGTTTGAGAGAAGTGAGGGAGGGACTAACAATTTCAATTGATGTGTAGTGCTTTACCTTAGTGTGGGGATGACAATTGCCTAGTCTATCCTTCCCTAGTAATGCCCCCACAATGAAGAACACGAGACATGAAGAAGAATGGAAGAATGGTAAGGGAAATGCATTGTACACGGATGGAACTTAATCAGGGTACAAAAGGGGTAGAATCCGAGCGGATTCAGGAGAATCCGCCCGTTTTCATGCAATCCGACCGTACTGGGCAGAAGACGCACGTCCCTATGAAATGCAATTTTGAAATATTTTTTACTGTAAGAGAATCCGGGCGTCCTGAACAGCAATCCGCCCGTCTCTGAAAATCCGTCCGTCTTGAAAAGAAGACGCCCGTCTTCTAAGCTGAGGAAAACAAGAAAAATTCCTGGACTGAAATCCGTCCGTCTTCTGGAGAATCCGCCCGTCCCGTGTCAGCTAATCCGAGCGTCTTCTCTTGAATACGCCCGTCTTTAGGCGAGTTTTATCAAACCCAGAAAGTGCAGAATCCGCCCGTATTGGGCAGAAACCACACAGATTGCCCCTGCAGTTCGAAAATTTCGGTCTTTATAAAACCCCTCCCACCTTCATTCATTCATTCATTCATTCATAACACTACTTCAAAACATCAAAACCCTCATCCTCTCCATCACAAAAACAAAATTCCTCAACTAAATTCACCAAAATCAAATCAAACCATCCTTCTAACAACAAATCAATCACTCCTTTTCCAATAACAATCAAAACCAAGCACAAATCTTCAACCTTTGAGTCGATTTTTGAATTCATAAAGGCAAAGCCTTTCACCTTTAAATCGACTTGGGTACACTACTAATTGAAGATTTTTCATTCTTTTCTTGGTTAATTCATCAATGGCAAGGACTAAGGGAGCAGCAAAGGCAACAAAGGCACCAAAGACACTTTCACAAAGGCAAAAGGCTCTTCAAGCAAAGAAAGCATTGGCTATGGTGGTAGCAACCCCAAACTTGGAAGTGAAACAACAACAACAACCTTCTATGGGAGCAACAACATCTACTACTCCGGAAATCGATCAACTCTTGCATTATCCGGAGGTAACTTTTATTTCCAAAACCCATAGAGATACTTTTGCCAAGTTTGCTAGGAAATCACTTCAATCCACCAAATTTATTTTTGAAGATACTTAGATAAATTAGGTGTCCTTGAGCAAACGAGAGCCTTTTTCAAAGCAATGGGGTTAAAGAAATTGTTTGAAACAAAGGAATTAACATACCCTTCCCTTACCTTGGAGTTTTTGAGTTCTTTGAAAGTCACCAAAGTTGAGACTAGGGAAAATCTCGAGTTTCGTCTAGCTAATGTTAGTAGACGCATTTCCTTTAGAGAATTGGGTGAAATTTTGGGTCTTAGTGATGAACCGAGTTATTTCAATAATTATGGAAAGTATGACCCCGACCCTCTTTGCGAGGCAATTTCCGGAAGGAAATTTGAGGACTTTCATGCGAGTCGTGCTCTTTTAGTCCACCATCCGGGCATAAGAGTATGGCACAAGGTCATAGGAAACACCATTAACGCAAGGAAAGATACCAACCATTTCACCAAACTTGATTTTATTCTTCTTGAATCGGCTTTGAATATTGGGAGAGTACACACCAAGCCTTTCAACTCTTTAAGGCTTTTGGTAGATAGATGGCTCAACATTGATTGTGGGAAGAAGGGAACTACCGTTATTGTCAATGGCGGCTTAGTCACTATCCTAGCCAAATACTTTGATCCTAACTTCAACAAGGATAGCAAGTATGAAGCAAAGGAGGGTGGTCATCTTGTTGATATGCATACTATGATAAACAAGTACAAGTGGGTTGCCCATAACCCTCTTGACACCAAGTATGGATGGCTCACTAGTGAAGCTAAATCGTTCACTTTGCCTTCAAAGATTTGTCGTCTAAGCGTCCACCGGACCAATTATCTACTTCCCCTTTCTAAAGAGGCCGAGTATATTATCCAACAACAAAAGGGTGAACTTGAAATGCCCTCCTCTTCCATTGTCATACCACCTTACCCTTTTGAGTACGAAGAGTTCAAGCCCGAGGGGGTTGAAGCAAGAAATGATTATGTGACTCTTCTCATGCAAGCAATGCACAATCAAGCCTTTGAGGATCGGAAAAACGCTTACTTGGCTCAATATCCACCCCTCCTACACTTAGCTAGGCAAGGACTACTTGATCCATCATGTCCTTTGCCTAGTTGGGCGGATAGAGAAGTCCTATTTCCGGGTGCATCTAGGGTCGTTTCGGGTGACAATGAGGTTGTTGGTAATGAAGAAGTTGATGATAACATTGGTGAAGAAGCAAGTGAAGAAGGAGGAGAGGATGGTGAGCAAGATGGTGAACAAGATGAAGAAGAAAGTGAAGAAGCAAATGAAGAGGGAAGTGGCAATGAGACCACTTCTAATGAGGAAAGTGGTGATGATGATGATATGATAGAAGATTAGCAAGCCTTGGAGGCTCCTACCCTCTCATGGTTTGTCTATTTCTCTCTTTGTTTTAAATATTTTTCTTGATAATTGATGGAGTAGTCCTAGCAGCATAGAGGACTCACACCTCGGTACCATTGAGGTGTTCTCATTTTATTGTTCCCGCTTTTAAAATCTAAAATGACAAATTAGTTTCATGCATTGCATAGTGTGTGCATGAACTACACCCATCCTAAGACATTAGCAATAGTGTCTCACTCGGTTTGGGGAAGTTAATGCATACACAACGGGAGGTAATCTAAATTATCCTCTCCGTCATAACAAAAACCCATGCATCATGTAGTGTAGCTTAGTATAGATTGCATTTAGTATAGAAATCATGCATCATCTTTGCATAATTTTCATCATTTTGGCCATTGAGGACAATGCCCATATTAGTGTGGGGATGGGAATTCTAACATTTAACTCTTATTCAAAAAATCCAAAAAAATTGAAAAATTTTGAAAATCATAAAAATTCGAAAAATTGAAAACCCAAAAACATGTTTATTTCCTTTTGTATAAATTGTCTTGTATATATTGTGTTTGTTCTATCCTTGTTCACATTGATCGACTACGCCACATCCGAGACATGAGGATATTGAAGACCGCATGGTATGATCTTTCCAATCTCCTTTTTCCTCTTTATGTTAATGACTATGTGGCTTTATTTTGATTGATGCAGTATAACAATGTGAACTTAGGACTTGCATTTAGTTTATATGTCATATTAGTTGATAGAATCATTTGCATTAGGATGTTTATATTAGTTGCATCATAGCATGTAGTTGCATGTTAGTTTTGAAAAATGCCTAATTAGGAACTTTGACAAGAGCAACTAAGCCATTACAAATACTTGTTCAACTTAAGACTTTGCCTACTAGAATGGTTGTAAAACACCTTAGATAGTGTCATACTAGTGTCTTTTGACCCATGACCCAAAGCCTAGTCAAGGGTTTGCATGTGAGTCACCTATCCAACCCCGTGATGCGATGTGGACTTGGTTAACTTGTCTAGGTGACCTTGATTGACCTTGTGGTAAGGCAACCCAAAAATATTTTCTATCAATAAGTTTGAAGTGCTCATTTCTAAAGTTTTGTCATGTGGAAGTAATTTAATGCCAAGGAAACCTCAAATGTTATGAATTGTTGAAAGTTGAGAAATTTAAATTGTTTTGATGGAGGCGTACCACTTCGATGTGCTTTGGAGCGGGATCCATTGAATTGGGCCCCCACACGGTTGTGAATTCGGCCGCCCAGAGACAGAGTGACTATCACCCCGAAAAGCTATTGTCTAGAGGTTAACCGGTTTCCTAATAAGCGATTGGCGAAAGCAAAGGACACTAGCCCGGAAGGGACAAACCCCATCTAAAATTTTTGAAATGTGAAAGTTGAAATGAGGTCAAGTTTTGAACACTAGTCATATCCACCCGTTGTGTATAAAGATTTGAGCATTTCATTCCCAAAAAGCCTTTTTGTCAAGCCACTTTGTCGAGCTTGGGACGATCCATGACCTTTACTTTTGTATAGAATTCGAGACTTGTCATGTCATATGCTACTAGCATCATAGGGATCATCATTCCACCACCATCCGATCGCTCTTGACGAAAGCATTTGGAAATTGAGGACGAAAGTAGTCTAGTTTAACACCATTTGGAGGTGATTTAGTGCCATCCTCTTAGCCTTAGTAATTTGTTGAACTAGTATTTGTGAAGGATTACATGCTCTTAAATTTGTTCCTCTTTAGCGCCTCCGCCACTTGATGAGGAAGTGGCTATTCTTTTGTAGATGCATCCATTATGTGATTTTGTGTGCTTAATGTTTGGATGTGTCGCCATTTTGGCAAGACCCACCTTGCCTTGCAAGAAGGCATCCTACCTCATGGTTGTCTTGTTGTGAGTTGAAGGGGCGGAGTGAGACCCGGTAATTGTCTCATATCGGCTATGTTATTAGGTTAGTTTAAATAATGGTCCTAGTCTTTGTCACCTCTTTACTCGGGACGAGCAAAGGTTCGGTTTGGGGATATTTGATGTGACCATAATTAGCGCATATTTAACCCCCGAATTAGCCTTGTTCCCATGCTTTTTAGTGCATATTTGGGTCATTTATTATCTTTAGTTCTTTGTTTTGCATATTTTTTGAGATTTTGATCCCTTGGTAGGAAAGGAGTAAGAATTTTGCATTTTCATGGCAAAACGAGACTAAATTGATCGAATCCAATGACCAAGCATCAAGGAGAGACAAGATTAGAAGGCCTTTGTACATATGATAGTAGATGAGCAATGTTGAGAAAGGATCCTTGAGTCCCCAAGGAAATCCCCAAGGAATTTATGAAGAAAAGGGAAGAAAAGAAGAAGAAGTCTTGCTGAGGCACAATCCGTGCGGATTGTCTACAATCCGGCCGTCCTCCACCTGCACAATCCGTGCGGTTTTCCACCAAGACGCTCGGGTTCCACCACCACAATCCGCCCGGATTCTCTTGAATCCGCTCGGGTTCCATCGCCAGAATCCGCCCGTCCCGACCCTGATCCGCTCGGATTCCTCTACAGCGCATTTTCGTCTTCTCCAAGCTACAAAGAAAGAAGCCCTTCCTTCGGAAAATACCGGCTCCTCCCTGCTCAATCTAAAAAGTGTAATTACTAGTTTAGCCCTTAGTTAACCCTAATGCATCCCCCTAATTTCCACTATAAATACACCATTAGTCTAATTAGAAGAGCATGTTCTTCTTATCAATAAGTAGAGTAGTTAATATCAATCAAATCTCTCTTTAGTTTTGTAATCAACAATTAATCAAGTTCTAATACAAGTTTTATTTCCTTAATCTCTCTTGTGTTCATCTTTTATTTTGGGTAATTGAAGATTATTTGGGTTATTATTGGGAGATTGACAACCTCTCAATCAAGCATCAAGTACTTCTTTTATCTTTGCTTTATTATTGGAATCATTAGTAGGTATAATTCTCTTAATCCCTTTTTAATTATTGTTAATTACTTTCATTTATTCATCATGTTTCATTTTGTTGGAATGATTGACAACCTTGCTAGCATGATTAACATGATAATGAGTGAGTAGTCTCTTAGCTAGGGTTAATGGGTGATTAGGGGAAACCAACATGGGGAATGATTCATGCTTAAATTAATATGCTTTCATGGTTTATTTTCTTGCTTGTTTTGATCTCAGCTCATGCACATGTTATGTTTGATGAAATGCTAAGCCTATGAATCCTTGCTTTTACCACCATCACCTATCTTTTCAATGAGACTTGTAAGACATAAACCAACTCGAGTCTCATTAGACCATGCATGTTGTTGAGTAGGGAAGATTAAGTCGACTTGTAGGTGTTGTACAATCTAATCGATTCGGCTCCGGGACCCAAACATTCCTAGGATTGTAAGATATAACCCAACTCAATCCATCACAACAATAATTGCTTGCTTATAATTTGAGAACATGTTTGTATGATCAATTCCCATGATTCCCCTATGACCCCATGACACCCTAGTGCTTTTTATCAATTGTTTACATTCCTTTTAATTCATCTTGCTTGTTTATTTACATTGCTATTTTAGTTAGTGACCTTCTACATCAACCCAATTTGTGACACCCCTAAGACACCACTAGTTTCAATTGAAATCTCATCTCAATTCCCGTCCCTTGGGATCCGACCTTTACTTGCCTCTTTACTAATTGTAGAGTTGTTTGTGAAGCTATAAATTGTGTTTTGATTCGGACGTGACCCAACGACCACACCTTTAATTGTGAACACGAAACGGACCGATCATCCTGTTAGAAATCTAGATCTCTTTACTCAACATATTCATATATGCTATGATTTTAATTTAGTCATAAAATTAAAAGGTGATCTTATGCATGCAAACTAAAAGTAAAATAAGGAAGAAATCTTCATTCTTACATTGATGTTTCGGATCAAAGGGCACAAGAGAGTTCTCCTACTCTCTTGTTCTTGAGCTTTCCTTAATTGGATGAACTAGGATTCAAGTGTAGAATCCCTCCCAAGGAATAATACCCAAGGTAAACTCTTAATAAAATTAATATTATGATTACTAGAACAATATTAATTTTGTGTAAAAATTGACCCAAAATAATTATTTGGTCTCTTAATAAAACCGGTTAAGAGAGAGGGAGGAGAAGGAAGATTTTATCTTTCTAAAATTCTAATTTTAGATGATGAATGAATAATCATTCACTTGTATTTTCATGTAGTGAATTATAGAGAATAATAGCAAAAGACCCTTGGCTCTCTTACAAAGGAAACCGGGTAGGAGGGGTGGGAAATGGCCAATGCATGTGCTTGGTGCTCTTCACAAGAGGCACTAGGTTTGCATGGCTAGGTATAGAAAAATGATCATGTTTTCCACTAACTCAATTAACATAATATTTTGTTAATACCACCCCAATATTTCGGTCCATATAGAGATAAAATGGATTCCATTTTATCTTTGTCAATTTGTCACATGTCATATGTCACATAATATTGTTATGTATTTTTAACATATTAAAAATCAACGCATTAATAAAAATACGTCATATACAAAATCGACTTAGTAATTCATAATTACTTGTACCAATTATAAATCACAATATCTTGTATTTATAATAATTCATTCAAATGCAATTGTTTCCTTAAACAATAATTTCATCAAAGTAATAAAACAATTCGATTACTTAGACCGTATCTTATTTAATCAAATTACAATGAGACACGTAAATATTACTTCCAAAATCGTCCGTCAATTTTAAGTAATTTGATTGACCCGTATCGTCATACGATCAATTAAATGATCAATTAAGAGTGTTACCCTATAGGTATGACCTAGGGGATCAACTGGTCACCACCGTCTCACGACAGTAATGTCAAACTCTAGTCAGCCAATCATTACCGATATGTGTGGACCAGTTGACAGTAAAAATTACTTCCCAATTGTATTCTTTAAAATGAGACTTAAACATGTGATCATCATGATCAACAGTTGTGATCGCATTATTGTCGGAGGACACATATTCCAACAATCTCCCACTTGTCCTCGACAAGTGTGCGTCACCAATTCTCTTGTCCTATTACTGTCTCCCACTCAATGCAACGTGTCTTTCAGGTCGTACTTGCAAGTGATCATATCAAGAGTGGTTTCCTCGATCTGGAGAATAACTGATTGACCGGATTTATCCACCATGGATTCATTCCGAGCGTGGCCACGCATTTCCAGGTCATTACTGTTGGGAAATGTGTCCTCAACAATAGTGCGATCACATGATTTAAATATCATAATTAAATCTCATACTAAGAATACGTGAGGGATGATTCTTTATACAGTCGACTGACCGTCATTAATTGGTAATGATTGGCTAACTAGAGTTTGACATTACTGTCGTGTGACGGTGGTGGTCAGTTGATCCCTTTAGGTCACACCTATAGGATGAGGCCCAAATAGATATTTAATTAATTGTATGCGATACAGATTAATTAATTCCTTAATTATGGGAGTGCAATTTTGCGTCTTATTATAATGTGATTAAATAAGATTAAATTTAGTTATTAAGTGTTAATTTACTAAATTAGTTGAGGTAATAATATAAGTTTTGAGGTAGAGGTAATTAGTTATTTAAAGTTACAAGAAGTTGTAATTTTAACTAACTAGTAATTTTGGGACCCATTATATGTTGATATAATGGTAGTATACTACTCAAAAAGTGGAGTGTATATTATATTATTAATTGTAATATTTAAGTGTTAAATGATTACATTAATAATTAAATATGTAAGATAGTTAAACATATGACTTATAAGCATTTGTGGGACAAATGACAAAAGGCAAAAATAGTCCATAAAAGGACCAATATTTCGGCCAAAAACAAAGAGCAAAAGATGCTCTAGTTTGTCTTGTTCATTTGTTGTAACTTAGTGTGATAGAGACATATCTATGACACATCTTAAAACCTACATCCTACACTCTACCTATAACTAAACAAAGAGTAAAAACAAAAAGCCAAGATTCCCTTCAAGGGTGTGCCAACCGGTTTTGGCATGATAAAATGAGCATTTAGTTGCTCATTTTTACTACTTCTTGTTTTTTTTGCTTGTGTTGTTTTTTCTCTCTAAGTTTTCCTCACATGCAATTGCACAAAACTCTCTATAAATACTAATACACTCATCATATATTACTAGAGGTAGTAATGCAAGAATATTAGTATTATTAAGGAAATATTTCTACTATATATCTAGTTAATATTAGTAGGAATTTTTGGGATTCATCTTGGGTGCAATTTATTGGAGTGGCTCCTATACTTGGAGTCTTAGGAGGATCATCCACAATATTTAGCTCAAGAACAAGTGAAGGAAGGTGACCTTACTTGTGCCCACATATTTTGAAACCTATAACAATGTAAGGAACATTGTTTTTCTTATAAATCTTTCATTTTGTTATGCATGCACTAGATCTAAAGAACAAATAATTAACAAGTTAATTAGTTCACTATTAGAGGAGTCTAATAATAGGTATATGAACCTAACAAGTGGTATCAGAGCATAAGGATGTTGCATGCATAATCGGTTATTGTTTTTCCGAGTTAAAAGGTTAACATATAAAACTAAAAATTTGTGATTTATAAGTATAAGCCACGAAATCACTATGCATGTTATATATTCTGGTCCTAAAATGTTTTTAGGTCATTTTTATGATTCATGGAAATTTATTGCTCATTTTAAGGATTTTTGGTCATTTTATTACATTTTTATGACTAAAATGGGAATTAAAATGCTAAAAATAGTTAAATTTCGTTTCTGACCTTGGAAAATTTATATGACCTCACATGCATATTTTACAAGTTGT
Organism: Silene latifolia; assembly: GCF_048544455.1. Classification (NCBI taxonomy): domain Eukaryota; kingdom Viridiplantae; phylum Streptophyta; class Magnoliopsida; order Caryophyllales; family Caryophyllaceae; genus Silene; species Silene latifolia. The sequence goes on from NC_133532.1 coordinate 26,938,807, forward strand.
GTGTAAAAGGACGAGTTAATTTGATTAATTTTGCATGATTTATGATTTTTATGAGATAAAGATGGATTAAAAGAGGTAAAATGGTTAAAAATAGTTAAATTTCGAATTAAGCCATGATCTTTTAATATGATGTCACATGCAAGATTTACAGAGAGTATGTAAATTTCTAGATTTAAATATCTTCTTTAGCATGATTTATGGATTTTTGAGTAAAAATGGCATAAATAGTGACTATTTTAGCAAAAATTAGCTAAAACGTATTGCATGGCTTGAGAAAATTATTTTAAGTTGCATTAATATCCCACTAATCAGATCTAAAGTTGTAAAAATTATTGGTTTAATTTTCGTATACTTTATACATTTTATGAGATAAAACCGATAAAAATGCAACTATATTTTCTCAAAATTAATTCGAAAATTTTAACCATTATTTTTGACATTATGAGTGTCATGGATTTATTCCAGAATATTCAAAAATTTAAAATTCAAATTTTGAAACTTTTATAATTTGATTTGGATTTATTACATATAAATGATGATTTTAAGGTAAAAAATGAGCATGAAATTAAATCAAGTTGAATTATTGTCAAAAATTTAGTGATGACTAATTTTTGAGTCCTAAAATGTGTTAGGATAATTAACTTGAGCTTAGATGTGATTTAAGTGTTAATTAGTGATTTTAAAAGGTTATTATCACGCATTTCCATAAAACCGGGTTATATGTACGACATAAGTTAAATAGGGCGATTTGGCACATTATTTGGCATGATAGGTACATATTATAATGCTGCATATTTCAATTGTTGAATGTATTTTATTTATATAATTTTGAATTATGTAATTTTATCTTAGTATGGCCTTAGTTTAATCAATATTACCCGTAATGAAAGGGAATATTGATTCGGTTGTAATTTAATGTGATCTCGAATCACTTTTATTTTTTATTTACATTAGTTTTTCCATTTTACAAATGTATAATAGGAATAGCTTTGTATTTTTATTATTATTTGTAATTATGGAGCATCTTCAAAGACGGTGCTATTCGGAAAGGTGATCCGACAAAGACGATGTCTTGGGAGGCGTGCCAATTGAAGATTCAAGGGACCAAAGGAGTTGGTTTCCGAATATGTAATAGATTATTTGATTTTCTATTTTAGGAAGGCCATACTAGGAATTTTATTTATTGCTTTGCATTTCTTTTAATATGTTACATGCATTGCCAAATCGCCATAACAACACATGCATATCATATCGAGTCATCGACCGTGTCAATTATGATTATCGTAGTTCACCGCTTTAGTTCACTTAAAACGTGATAGATAATAAATTGACAAGACCTCTCACATATTAAAAATTGAGAAAAAGCCTTACCAAATAGTAGAAACCCATGAAGTACCAATTTCACAAGGGAGTTAATCCGGCTTCACCGTAATACAAACCTTGTTACGTTGGCGAAGTGGGGTAATAAACTGTTATTACATCGAAATTTGGATTGAGCTCAACGGAAGTATTGTTGACCGTAGTCTCATGTGTTCCGGGCTAAAGATGAGAATTAGAGTAATTTTTACCGACCGAGAGTTCTAAAAGTAGAATCGATTAAAGAGTTAATCCACCGAGTTATATTAATAAGGGATGAATCGGCTCACCGTGCCCGAGTTGATATGAATTTGGATCTCGGAATCATTTATGTAGTTGGGTGGAGGTCACTATATAAATGCAATACTTGTAGTTAATTTACGAGTATTATTAAAACGATGGATGTTAATTATTTCCTTCATTTCCGTTTTTTGTAGTTAATTATTCGCAATGAATTCATCTTATACTCCTACACTAATCACCTAAATTCATAGCTCCGATCATACGATGAAAAATGCTCCGATTATGACAATGATACGATTAGAGAATTACGCGTTGGCTTTAGTAAGGATGGAAGTCTTTGCCTTTTTACTACTTCTTCACCTCCCACTCACATACTCATGCTGTTGGAATATGTGTCCTCCGACAATAATGCGATCACGATCATGATGATCACATGTTTAATTCTCATTATAAAGAATACAATTGGGAAGTAATATTGTTACTGTCAACTGGTCAACATATATCGGTAATGATTGGCTGACTAGAGTTTGACATTACTGTCGTGTGACGGTGGTGATCAGTTGACCCCCTAGGTCATACCTATAGGGCAACACTCTTAATTGATTATTTAATTAATCGTATAATGTTACGAGTTAATTAAATTACTTGAAAATTGACGGACGATTTTGGAAGTATAATTTACGTATCATTTTGAAATGTGATTAAATGAGATACGGTCTGAGTAATTGAATTGTATCATTACTCGGATGAAATTAATGTTTAAAGAAACAATCAAAAATTGAATGAATTATTATAAATACAATCTGTTATGATTTATAAATGGTAAAATTTTTGGCACAAGTAATTATGAAATTACTAAGTCGATTTTTGTATGTGACGTATTTTTGATGATACGTTGATTTTTAATATGTTAAAAATACATAACAAATTTATGTGACATGTGACATGTGACATATTGACAATTGACAAAAATAATATGGAATCCATATTAACTCAAGTGGGCCGAAAATTAGAGGAGTTTTAAGCTAATTATATATTGATTATAATTAGTGGAGGGCATGATGATTACCCTAGTAACTAGCCATGCAACCCTATGGTTTATTGTAAAGAACAATTTTTCCATGCATTGGCTCTCCTCCCACTACCCTTGTCCGGTTTTTAAGAAGAGAAAAACATTTGGTTTTTCTCTTAATTTTTACCTCATATACAATAATGTAATTGTATTGTTCATTCACTTTTTACTCATCCAAAATAAGATTGCTAGAGAGATAAAAATCTCTCTTATTCTTCCTCATAAAAACCGAAAATATCAAGTGTATTGTAATATTTTTGGGTCATTTTTCTACTAAATTAATATTGTACTAGTTCTTATAATATTAATTAGATTAAGAGTTAAGCTTTGGGTATTATTCCTAAGGAGAGATCCTACACTTGGATCTTGTTCTTCCATTAAAGGAAAGCTCAAGAACAAAAGAGAAAGGTGATCTTTTTTGTGCCCTTAAATCCGAAATCCACAATGTAAGGACAAGATTTCTCTTCTATTATATTATTTGTTTGCATGCATAAAATCCGTTTTAATTTTATGACAAATTAATTTAGACATATATGAGTATGTTAATATGTATATGAATCTACATTTCCTTCAATCGGTATCATGAGCCACGGTTGTTTGCATGCAAATTGGTTAAAAGTTTTTCCAAGTTATATGAATAACAAATAAAACTTGTAAAATTTGTGTTATTATGATATACCACGAAATTATTACATGCATGTTAATATTTCTGGTCCTAAAGTGTTTTAGGATATTTTGGTTAATTTTTCGGATTTTTATTGTTCATAATTTACAATTATGGCATTTAAATGTGATTTTATGAGTAAAAATGTCATTTTTGGTCTAAAAATAGCTATACTTCGAATTTTCACTTGGTTTTTGGATATGTTGTCACATATATTATTTTGAGATAACCTGTAAATTTTCATAATTTTTGGACTTGTTATGCTCGAAAAATGAATTTCTCATTAGAAAATTCGGATTTAAGTGAAAAATAGGTTAATATGAGTTAAATTTCGAATCTGGTCATAGAAAATTAATATGTTGTCACATGCAATTTTACAAGATGTGTGTAAAATAATTGGCTATAAAGAAGTCTTTTTGCATGATTTATGAATTTTTGAAGAAAAATAGCATAAATAGTGACATTATTAGTGGAAAATTAATAAAACATAATCTATGACTTAGGAAAAACGTCTAATGTTGCATTTTATTATATTTTTCAGATCTAAAATTGAAAAGTTAATGAAAATAATTTTTCCATGTTTTTATGATTATTTTATTAAAATCGATAAACCGCAACATTGTTTTTCCAGAAAATTTTCGAAATTTTTAACCTAAGATTTTGAACATTATGAGTGTCATGGAATTTTTTCAGAATGTTCATGAGTTTAAATTTCAAATTTTGAATTTATTTGAAATTTTGTGATTTATTTGAAGTTTAATAGCTTATTTTTGTAATTTTGGTCCATTTATGAACAATTTTATAAAATATGGGTTAATTATGGTCAAATTATTAGTGAAGACTAAATTTTGAGTCCTAAGAGGTTAGGGTAATTAACTTATGCATAAATATGAGTTTATGTATTTTTGTGATTATAAAATGTTGAAATCATGCAAATCCGTAAAAACCGAGTAATATACGATATTGGCTTATTTAAAGGCGATTTAGCATAAAAATTGAGCATGTTCATACATATTATAATGCTGCTTTTTTCTTTATGATTGTCATAATTTTAATTTATGTAATTTTAAATTATGTAATTTTACTTAGTATGGCCTTAGATTTTAATTGGTATTTCCCGAAATGTATGGGAATATCGATTCGGTTGTAATTTTATTGTGATCTCGTATCACCGTTTTGTAATTTAATAGATTTATTTTATTTTAGTTACAAATGTATAATAGGAAATTATGTAATTTATTATGTAATTTTATTCATTCCGGAGTTCCAAAAGACGGATTTCTTCAAGAATGGCGATACATAAAGACGGTGTTACCTCGAGATCCGTGCCACAACCGAAGTTCAAGGGACCAATGGAGTTGGTTTCCGAATATGTAATAGTTAAATAGTTTTTCTATTTTAGGAAAGGCCATACTAGGATTTATTTATCTTTATGCTTGCATTTTATTTTATGTCACATGCATCGCTAAATCGCCATAACTAAACATGCATTATCTTTTATCGAGTTTATCGACCGTGTCAATTAGAATTATCGTAGTTCACCGCTTTAGTTCACTTAAAACGTGATAGATAATAAATTGACATGACCTCTCGCTAAAACAATCAATTGAGACATAGCCTTACCAAATAGTAGAAACCATGAAAACCTATTTCATGAGGGAGTGCACTCGGCCACACCGGGGTACAAACCTTGTTACGTAGGGGAAGTGGGTGATGAATGTTAATCCACCGAATTCATGTTGATGAGGGATGTATCGGCCCCACCGTGCCCAAGTTAATGTGGGTTTGGATCATGGACACATTTATTCGAAATTTGGATTGAACTCAACAAAAGTATTTGATAAGGGATGTATCGGCCCCACCGTGCCCTTGTCGATGTGTTTTGGGCTAAAGATAAATGTTAATGTAATTTTATCGACCAAGAGTTCTAAAAGTAGAATCGATTAAAGAGTTAATCCACCGAGTTATATTGATAAGGGATGTATCGGCCCCACCGTGCCCAAGTCGATATGAATTTGGGTCTTGGAATCATTTATCATAGTTGGGTAGAGGTCACTATGTAAATGCTATACTTGTTTTTCCAAGTATTAATAAAACGATAAATGTTAAGTTTTCCACTATTCCGTTTTTATATTGTTCTATTTCTTTACCACAATTCATATACGATATCATTTCGATTTTGACTCAAATCTCCATTAAAACATCGTAACTAAAGACAAATATGAATTTGCTTCTAAAACCTCATATGAACCATTGCTAAGGATCTCTTGTAAAGAGTATAGATTGAAGTTATTCATTATCAAACAGGTTTTTGATTCTTGACTAACACATCTACTTACAATGGATTATTTTTCATATACTTAATTGAATTAAGTACCTTGAAGCGATAAATTGTTTTGGTAATTAGTTTTGTCAAGAATTCGTAATTGACCAAAATAACGCAACCACTTCAATGAAAGTTTTAAGACTAAAACGAACAAATGAAGAGTAATCTTCATGAATTCAAATTTTGCTTCTCAAAGCAAAGACTCATTGAAATGAGTGGGAGCATTCTCTTAAACCGTTAAGATGAGGACGAGGTTAAAGAAGTAAAATTAGAATGGAATTGATACAAGGTTATGTTAAAGGTAAAGTTGTTGAGAATGACGATACTAAACCTATCAATCCCGACCGATAAAGTTTCCATTGTCTTAAATGTTGGACACGAGAAAGGAAACTACCCCAAATTATTGAAGAATCAACAAGTTAGTTGTGGGACATCTAATGGGACCTTCTTCTTTAAATGTTTATTTGATTAAACATAAATTTTTGCTAGTTCTACTTCGTCAATATTAGAAACCGGCGGTGGTTTTCATCATTATGTTTGATACATGGGATGATAAGAATATGACGACTAGCGACAATAATGTCGAGAGATAGAGTAATTGTGTACTCAATCTAGTTTTTGGATTTAAAGTTGTACTTAATTGTGACTATTAAGTGCTTATAAACTTGTTAAGATACAAAAGAGGTTTTCACTTTTGTGACCCTATACACCACAATTTGATGTATGTCTAGCCCATCATCAAGGTGATTATATTCTAAACCAAACTAGAACGATATATCATAAAGATGATGCAAGACTCAAATTGGTAACCCAAGATTAAACCTTAAATTTTGGAATGATGAACGTAAAGAGTTATCGAGTACTCTTGAAACCATTAGATTGTTAATGGTATAGGCGTATCTTGTATTCAAAGCAAGATGTCTCGTGCCTTTTGGTTGAAAAGGAGATCGAGGTTATAAATCATTGATCCATAATAGGTTGATCATTCTCTTTTACCAACGATTTAAGTTGACGCTAATGTGTTAACTTAATAAGGTAAATAGAAAATCTTTAAAGAAGTTTAAAGAGTTAAAGAAATCACGATTTAGTCGTGATGGGATTATCAAAGTGAAGACTTTGATATAAGCCAAAGCAAATGTGATATAGTATCACAAGTTAATCTCTCTTAACACACATTATGGGACAATGTGTGGTTGGATAAGAAATCAAACGCTATTCGATATGGTTTGGACTTCGATCAAGTTACTTTGAGTTACTTGATCCCTTGGGGATTTTATCATTTTGTCTAAATTATGTTCCACTAAATCATATGAGATATGAAATGGTAAGGGTACCATATTTGTAAGTTTTCACAAGAAACAAATGCTCATTTTTCCCTTTCTTTTCTCACGAGTACGACGGGTTTGCGGCTCGTGAAGCTGTCTTTCTAAAATACAAGTTTATTTCTAGAAGACAGAGTGGGAGAAATTATTCAAGAGCCACAAAGAATGTTATGTCGCAAGAAACTGGTCTTTCTTGGCTACATGAGACGTTTTGTGTAAGAAATTGTTTCTTTAAAACCTAGGAGGTTAAATTCGTCACTTGTTAAAAAATGATGAATTCATGCTACTTTTAAGAAAGTAAAGAGCTTATAACTTACAAAAGAAATTGTTTGATTCAAGTTGATTACTTCTAGAAAGTGAGCTTATAACTTACAAAAGAAATTGTTTGATTCAAGTTGATTACTTCTAGAAAGTAATGAACATATGACTTACATAAGAGTGTTTAAGTCACAACTCAATATAAGGCTTAGAGCCATGAAAATCCGAAACGAAAGGGCTTGATTAGTGACAAAGGGTTTTGCACTAATAAAGAGATATTTCAAAGCAAGATTGGTTGCAAAGGGTTTTGCACTAGTTGAAATACTTAAGTCTATTTGGATCTTCTTAAGGATTGTGTTTCATTATGAGGTTATGAAATACGTAGCAAGTGAATCTAAAACCCGCTTCTTCAATAGAAGGAATGTATTCAATACATATCATGAGTTTAGTAGATTCTTGCAATCCTAAGATAATGTGAAACTTAAGAGAGGGTCTTAAGTAGGACATCAATGAGTTAGAATCAACATTTTTGATCATGTGATAAAACATTTCTCGATAAGTCGAGAAGTTGTATTTATACATGGAGTTTAGTGGGAGTTACGGAAGTTTTAATTAGTCCGATATGTGGATGACATATTGATCATTGAGAATGATTTAAGACTTTTGGAGTATTATAATACATCTGGAATATCCGGATTTATGAAGATAAATCCACATGATATTAGCGTCAGTAAGAAGTCTTATGTTGATAAGATTCATGACTAGTTCAATTAATTGAACATATTTGATTGATTTCATTTGCTTCCGCTGCCGAATCAATTAAAAAGAAATGATGTATAACACTTCATATGCTTTGAGTATGATGAATTGTTTTCAAAAATCGAATTTAAGTAATCTTTACCAAGTAAGATATAAAAATAACCCTTAAGTGCTTGCAGAAGCATTAAGGAAGTAAAGCAAAGTGTTTATGATGCAATTTTGTGTAAGGGTGTTACACAAGTGACAATTGACAATTGAGATTGCGCATGGTTTCCGACAAAACCATAATCAAAATACATTAGGATGGTTAAGATACCATTGTGGCAATGTTAATTAAGAAGTAGATTTTCTAGAATCGTTCTAGGCAATAAAGAACAATGAGTGATGTTTATAACGGAAATTGAGTACACTTGTGATCATGAGATGTGCAAGAAGGATGAGTCACCTTCGTGAAAACAGTGGGAGCTATTCTTAGGCTAGAGGGCCTATGTCTTGATTGGATCTCGACACGTACTCAGAAAGTTTTGTAATGCAAATGTATACATTACAAAGGGAAACGAGTATGTAGTAAGGTTGAGTAAGGTACAAGAAGTTGATAAAACCTACTAACCAAAGCCTTCTCAAAGGCTAAACATGATGAGTCATGTCATTTCAATTGAATTGAAATGAACAACTACGTACAAGATCAAATTAGATTATAGAACATGAATAGTAATCAAGCATTGACTATTCATATGTGATAATCGCATTTGTCGTTCGAGTTTTACTTTAAAACTCTTTTATTATACCTTGTTACATCCAAACGGGTTGTAGAGACAATTGAACCCCGTTAAAGTGAACACGGATTAGCATGGTATTCGCCCATAGTCACTTGTATGAGGTGACGTCTCGAAGTGACTAGAGTGTGATGCGATTGATGGCAAGTTCAAATGCCATAGAGTCATGTGAGATGACTAGTCGATCACATAGGCAGATTGTTAGGAACACCTTGTTGGGCCTTATGACCGCTTATAGAGTTCTGGCAAATTTATATAGCCTGGTCGTGGCGAGAGCTACTATAGTATTCTAATGAGTCGATTCTTTTGACTAAAGACTATTCACCTAAGATGGCACAGTTTCAGATTAACTTTGATTTGTGTTACTACGACCTTCGTAAATGGGGTCAAATGGGCATATTTTGGGTTATGATGGCTGTGGCTAGTCGAAGGGAATGAGTGCGATAGGAATTGTCCATCCCCTTGTCAGGGTTAAAACAATATCTCAGGGCCACTCGAGGAGTAATGAACTGGAAATGCGTGGCCACGCTCGGAAGGTATCCAGAGTGGATAAATCCGGTCAAACAGTTATTCTCCAGATCGAGGAAACCACTCTCGATATGATCACTTGCAAGTACGACCTGAAAGACACCTTGCATTGAGTGGGAGATAGTAATAGGACAAGAGAATTGGTGACGCACACTTGTCGAGGACAAGTGGGAGATTGTTGAAATATGTGTCCTCCGACAATAATGCGATCACGATCATGATGATCACATGTTTAATTCTCATTATAAAGAATACAATTGGGAAGTAATATTGTTACTGTCAACTGGTCAACATATATCGGTAATGATTGGTCGACTAGAGTTTGACATTCTTGTCGTGTGACGGTGGTGATCGATTGACCCCTAGGTCATACCTATAGGGCAACACTCTTAATTGATTATTTAATTAATCGTATAATGTTACGAGTTAATTAAATTACTTGAAAATTGACGGACGATTTTGGAAGTATAATTTACGTATCATTTTGAAATGTGATTAAATGAGATACTGATCGAGTAATTGAATTGTATCATTACTCGGATGAAATTAATGTTTAAAGAAACAATCAAAAATTGAATGAATTATTATAAATACAATCTGTTGTGATTTATAAATGGTAAAATTTTTGGCACAAGTAATTATGAAATTACTAAGTCGATTTTTGTATGTGACGTATTTTTGATGATACGTTGATTTTTAATATGTTAAAAATACATAACAAATTTATGTGACATGTGACATGTGACATATTGACAATTGACAAAAATAATATGGAATCCATATTAACTCAAGTGGGCCGAAAATTAGAGGAGTTTTAAGCTAATTATATATTGATTATAATTAGTGGAGGGCATGATGATTACCCTAGTAACTAGCCATACAACCCTATGGTTTATTGTAAAGAACAATTTTTCCATGCATTGGCTCTCCTCCCACTACCCTTGTCCGGTTTTTAAGAAGAGAAAAACATTTGGTTTTTCTCTTAATTTTTACCTCATATACAATAATGTAATTGTATTGTTCATTCACTTTTTACTCATCCAAAATAAGATTGCTAGAGAGATAAAAAGCTCTCTTATTCTTCCTCATAAAAACCGAAAATATCAAGTGTATTGTAATATTTTTGGGTCATTTTTCTACTAAATTAATATTGTACTAGTTCTTATAATATTAATTAGATTAAGAGTTAAGCTTTGGGTATTATTCCTAAGGAGAGATCCTACACTTGGATCTTGTTCTTCCATTAAAGGAAAGCTCAAGAACAAAAGAGAAAGGTGATCTTTTTTGTGCCCTTAAATCCGAAATCCACAATGTAAGGACAAGATTTCTCTTCTATTATATTATTTGTTTGCATGCATAAAATCCGTTTTAATTTTATGACAAATTAATTTAGACATATATGAGTATGTTAATATGTATATGAATCTACATTTCCTTCACATGCCTACCTCTCAGGTAAGAGGATCATATGAGGGGAATCTCAAAGATTCCAAGATATCCTTGTTTGATGAAACAAGGAGAAATATCAAATTAAGTGGGAGTTCTAGCAAGAGTGTCCTTGCAAATGAAAGAAGTATTGGTATTAATAAAGGAAAAGCAAAGAAAGGTAAGAAACCCAAATCCGATTGTGAATTGGAAGTTGATAGTGAGACTACCACAAAACCAAGATGGGTATCCAATCCTACCATGAATATCATTATTTAAATGTCATGGGCCAATGGAAGCATATTTGCCCCGAGTATTTGGAAGATATCAAAGTTGGACTTGTTACTCCAAGTGGGACTTGGAAATGTGGAAAAGCTAAACAAGAGTGATATGAATCTCCGACAATGAAATGGAGCTCGGGTAGCCGCCACTTCATGAGAAACTTATGTACTTGTTTTAGCAAATAGCTTTGAGTTATGATTTACATAATTGTTATTATGTTCCCACTTAGTCTAAAACATTATTTCCATGTGAGACATGAAAGGATCTATATTTTGTCATCAAAGACAATTGTTGTATTTTATTGAAATAGACATGGATGTGAGCCATGTCACTTATCTTTATGATACACAAGTTTTAGACAGTTCCAACTCATGTAAAGATATCTACATAATACGCACCATAAGACTCATAACTGGTAATTCAAATGATTTGTTCATTTGATTTTTCAATTAAGTTACGTAAATGAGAAACGCATTAAACGCTAGTGTCGACTAGAATTATTGAACCATTTGATTTTCAATCATATGGAATATGCGAATCTTGTCTCCTTTGCAATATAATTTATACTTCCTTTAGTGGTAAAGGGACACAAGCAAGTGATTTGTTGAGACTAATACATGCCGATGTATGTGTTCTAATGAGCATCACCGCTGATGCGTGTCTAAAATATGATGTTTCACACTGCATTCTACACGCATTTCAGAGCTCAAATGTGCTATATATGCCGATATTTCTCTATTTTCCTCTACTTTCGTACTTTTGTGCTTTATTGCAGAAATGTGGAGAATTCGACGGGAAATCAAGCCAAATCCGCCCCCGAGTAATCTGCATTGCGAATGACGTAAAGGAATTGCTTAAAGAACGAGCTTGGTGCGCGATCCAAGGCCCAAAAGACAAGTCCACGAGCTAAAGAAGTCAAGTAGCAGCTCATCCAGTCGATCGACTAGTCCCATCAGTCGATCGACCAACTATCGGGTCCCAGAAGCTACTGTTGCTGAGGAGCAGTCGATCGACCAGCATTATCAGTCGATCGACCAGATTTCGATTCCAGACGGGAATTAAAAGATTGAGAAACTTCAAGGCCCGTGAAGTCTAGGTTTTAGAAATAAGTTGTTACGTTGATTGCTATATAACGTAACCTTAAAACATCAGAATAGGGGGGAAGTCTTTTATTCATCAAGTTTTCATCTAAGTTTCTATCACAATACAGTATTTTTAGTTCTAGCTTATTTCGAGTTAGGGTTTTTGGGTTATCGACTTTAACATTGGATCTCTGCCTTTGCTCTTAATCTTGCCTCTTTAATCTCCGTATCCATTCTGCCCTAATTTCAGTTTTATTGTTTTACTTCCATTGTTAGTATAGAATTGATAGTTAGTGTTCCCAAGCCAATTATCGTTTCATCATCATTGTTATTTATTTTAAGCATGAATTCCGTAATTGTCATAAGTTTTATTGTTGTTTTTACCTTCATCATGAGTAGCTAATTCTCTAGTGCTAGGATGTAGGCGATTTATGGCATAGGCGGCATTAGATTAGACACGGACTGAACCCGCGTGTCAGTCGATCGACTGACATAGTTGGTCGATCGACTGACCTTGTAAGGTTGTTATTCGTTTTAATTGAATTTAATCTCGTATTTAACAAATCGAATGCATGCGACCAGTTAGATACCTATTTTGTGACCGACCCATTAGATCGAAAGATAGGGAAGGTTGTTTGACCATCAATTAACTCGACTAAACTGTGCTAAGATCGAAAGATAGGTATAGTTTAGAACATTAGTCACTTTTCAGGACGAAAGTTAGTATTAGTGACATTAGGGACCTATAGCGAGATCGAGAGATGCTATTTGTTAGGAGTGGACCGAGAGGACCTCTTATTTCCCGCCTTACCTGTGTTTGATTCAGACCGACTTAGTTTTTGCCATGAAGCTATAATGACCCGACCATCCTAGTACCCTTCTTTTATCTGTTTAAATCATATCTTTAGTTTATTTTCCTTTCATTGTTATTAGCTATAGAACAATTCAAATCAACCCCCATATTAGTTACCTCAGATCAACATTAATCAACTAAAGTTTACAAGCGCCTCCTTGCGGATCGACCACTGTTACCACTAGCCTAGGTTAGTCTTAATAGGAGATTATAAATTTTATCTTTGGTACTCACAACGACGGGTATCAAATTTTGGCGCCGTTGCCGGGGAGGCAATAGTCCTAATTTTAGTTGTTTTAATTTTTCGTCTTTCTTAGTTTAAGGAACATCCGTTCCTTAAACTATTCTTACATTTTGTTGTAGTTTCCTCTTATGCGCAGGTCTCAGGGTGGTCCATTACTGCCATTTGATCCAGAGATTGAAAGATCTTTGCACGTAAAGAGGAGATTATTTCAAGAACGACAACTGGAAGAGCCTAGTTCTCATTCTAGCTTTTACGAGAACGAGCTGTTCGAGGGAAATCCACCATCTTCACCCGTTTCTCTGACTTGGCCGAGACGATTACTTCTCCGAAATTTCGGTCATGGTGAGGAAGCAAGTATAGCTAGTTTTTCCGAGCCGACAGCCAACAATTTATACAAGGGGTTCGAGTTACCGGGAGATGCCAGGAAATTCGAACCAAAGCCTGCTTACATCACCATGGTCGAGAGAAATCAGTTTGGGGGAGCTGCAAACGAAGATGCAGCTAGACATATGGAGACCTTTATTGACTCTCGCTGCTCCATTCCCCCACCACCGGTGGCGTGACCCAGGATCAAATCAAAGAGACCATGTTCATCTTCTCCTTCGTGATCTTTGCAAGGGAGTGGTAGAGATACGGACCGAGCCGCTCGGAGATCACCGATTGGAATACATTGGCCTTGGCGTTCTACAAGAAGTACTTTTCTGCTTCGAGGACGATCGCTATTAGAGCTCAAATCACGGGCTTTAAACAAGGGCCAGATGAGAATTTCCACGAGGCATGGGTCCGATTCAAGAAGTTAGTGCGAACCATACCGCACCATGGGTTCGAAAAGTGGAGTTTGTGCAATCATTTCTACAATGGGTTGTACGACGATCAGAGGGCCATTTTGGATCTTTGCTGCCCAATGGGAGATTTCTTTGAAAATTTGGGAGCAACCAAGGGGTGGAAGATCATTGATGATCTAGCTACCCACAAGGCCGAGTATGGGAATTCGAGAGGGAACCAGAGGAGAGCTGCTGAATCTTCCTCTGTTGCTGCACTTGAGGCTCTCACCGCGAGATTTGACAAGTATGAGCTAGGAGGAGCCTCTAAGGGTGGGATATACCAAGTCAATGCTGTTTCAGACGGTCCCTTCCTTTGTGAAAGGTGTGGAGTAGAGGGCCATGTCTCGAAGAATTGCCCTAGTCCCTTTGAATCTTGTGCTGCCTTTCAACACTACAGGCAGAACAACACCTACTACGAGCCACCGCAGCCGAACTTGAGTTGGAGGAGCCAGAATGTCCAAAACCCAACTCAACCTCCGCCACAGCAGCAGCCATATGTGCCTCCGCATCAAAAGCAACAGCAATATCAAAAGCCTCCTTATGTGCCGCAGCAGCAACAAACACAAAATTCTGAATTTTCCGAGCTAAAGAATCTGTTGCTGAAGGAGTCCCAAGCAAGAGAGGCCGGGATGAAGTTACTAGAGAGCCAAATAGCTCAGTTGGCTAGCAAAAGTAACACTCGAGCTCCCGGTCACTTACCCACTCAACCCGAACAAAAGGAGACCCTACATGCCATCACCTTGAGGAGCGGGTCCACACTTGAGGGTCCTGCCATGGTCGAGAAAGCTGTTGAGAAGAATGAGGCAGATCCGAGTCCAAACAAAGCTGTAACGAATAAATCAAAAAAACAGCCGTCTGCCAGGTATTTCAGTCGATCGACTGAAGTACCTAGTCGATCGACTGAAACACGGGTTATAGGAGCTTCTGGAACTGTGCAACCCGGTCGATCGACTGAGGAGGGTAGTCGATCGACCAATATTACTACTGATGTTGAAGAGTTTCGTCCTTTAATGCCAAGTAATCTACGAGACCACTTGTTTCGGGGAACCACCATCCCGAAAGTTTTGGGGGCAGACCCGAGTGCTGATGGGTCAGTCCCGGCTCCGAAGTTCGATCCAATGACGGTTAATGGGTCTCATTTGAGACGGTCCGATGAGGGGTCTAGCTTCAACAAAGAAAAGGTGACGGACTTCCAGCCAAAGTCCAAGGACGCCGGCGCACGCGAATTAGAGGAGAGGGCTAAGGTGCTCCTTACAGCCCCATATCCGGAGAGACTCGTGCCAACCAAGGAACAGGTATCTTTCAGTAAATTTGAGAAAGTTATCCGTAGCTTAAATGTTCAGGTACCCTTCCTTGAGTTAGTTAACCAAGTGCCAGCATATACTAAGTTTATGAAACAGTTGTTGTCAAAGAAAAAATCACTTGAACATGTTCATACTGTTGCGTTAACTAAAGAGTCTTGCTCTTACTTGTCTCACACTGCGCCCCATAAGTTAGAAGACCCGGGCAGTTTTTCCGTCCCTTGTAGCATAGGTACCTTTTCTATCGAAAAGGCTTTATGTGATTTAGGAGCTAGCATAAGTGTCATGCCCTTAAGTCTAGCTAGGAAGCTTAAACTGACCAGGTTTGCTATTACTGAGATGACAGTCCAGATGGCCGACCGCTCTGCGGTCGAGCCCATAGGAGTCCTAGAGGACATACCCGTCCAGATAGGGAAGTTTTTCTTCCCTGTTGACTTTGTTGTCCTTGACATGCCTGAGGATGACCATATTCCCATCATTTTGGGTAGGCCATTTTCGCACACCGCCGGTGCGATCATCGATGTCGGTCTAGGTACCTTGACTTTCAAAGTGGGAAAGCACACCATTGTTTTTGCCCAGCCGGCTAAGAAAAAGGATCCCATGTGGCCTGTCACCTGTAACACGGTTTCTGACAAGAAATCGTATTTTGTGCTTCCTGAATTGCCTGTCCCTATTACTACTGCTGTGTTAACCCCTCCGCCCCGAACTGGGAGCAAGAAGGAGGAAAAACTTGTTGTTTTAGACATCGCAGGAGCTGGTTTGGGGAAGGAAGAGCCGTTGGATGCTCAGTGGCGTGAGCGGATCGTTTCAAGAGGCGGTCTTGGATGCCTAAGTTATGGGACTGACGAGGAAGTGGAAGATGAGCCCGTCAAGGTGAAATGGGCGGATTTGGAGTCCGACGATTCCAAGGAAATCCTTGATTGGGGAGAAGACGAAGCTGATTAGCTGAGTTCTCCGACTGTCGAAGCTAAGAAGGGTGCAACTGATAAGATGAGCACCATTGAGGCTACCTCTAGTAGCCAGAAGCCGACGAAGTGGGCCATACCGTGGTCCTTTTTGATCAACTATTAGTTGATCAAATTCGTTATAAACTTCACTTTATTGCTTTCGAACTATTTTTTATTGCTTTTGTGTGCGCGAAAACTTCGCCTTTATTTCGTTTGCTTAGAATTTTTAAGTACTTTAGACTTCGTTCTGGGTTTTGCGCAATTTTGGGCGCGTACTATTGTGCATTTGTAGGTATTTAGAGCTTATTAGCTCAAATCATTGAGCAATTATGAAGAAATAAGACGCGGCAGTATTGTCAGTCGATCGACTGGCACCATTGGTCGATCGACTGAATTGCAGGTTTACAGAGCTACTGTTCATGCCACACTTGGTCGATCGACTGACCTTAGTGGTCGATCGACCACTGCTGCTGCTATATGCGTTCACGACCTCTCCCCTGCTGTGTTTGGTCGATATGCGGATTCAAGGGAGTTTTCTACTCCACTTTTCCGTCGAATCATCTATTTCTTCTTTTGCTTCAATTGTGCACAATTTTTACGTTTCAAAATTGCTTTCTTCAGTCTTATGCGTGGTTTTTAATTGTCTTTTCAGGTCCTTATTGGTAGCACTGCTGGCTACTGAAACCTCCTAGCTCACGCTGGTTTGGGGAGGTTTCCCTTGCTGCGCTTAAAGTCTTGTGAGTTCCCAAGTCTTTACTTTATGTCATTATGTTTTTATTTCCCTTTTCTCGCAAATTCCCGTTTCTCTTCGCTTTCATTACATGATTTTGCACAATGGGGACATTGTGCGATTTGGTTTGGGGAAGGGTTTTGCGTCGCATATCATTTGCTTGCATTCACGTTTCATTTTGTTTTGCATTGTTTCATTTCATTCCTACATAAATACAAAATTCAAAAAAATTGAAAAATTTCAAAAAAATTCCCATAAAATGCACGTTTATTTTAGCATATAGGTCGAGTCGGAACGGTAGTATTTCTATGATGATTTAGCATTTGCACCTGTCTTGCTTGAGCCTTGCTTGATTAACATGATATTAGTAGAATCGTAAATGCATATCTACGAGTTTTTCGTTAATTTATTTGCTGAACTTGAGACTTGACTTTAATAATTGGCAACCTACATCATATTTCTGAGATTTAGAGCCCATAACTGGTGACATTCATGACCAGTTCATCTAGGAATGTGAGTAGTACTCCTTATGAGACATGTTTCCTTAATTCGCATAATTATGAATTTGATCTACTTAATACCTGTATGCATTCGGTTTGTGGTTAATTGACACATGTGGTAGAGGTTTCCTTTTTCTCATTCTACCCATAAGCTTCACACTGCCAAAAATAACCTTTTTGTCCCATTTACTACATCCTACATTTAGCCTGTCCTTTGTCAAGCTAGTAGTCTGTTTTCTTGGGATTGTTACTCGTTTTTGGTGGCATTTGCTCTGTTGAGATGATGGTTGGAAAATGAAAGAAGGAAAGAAAGAGACAAAAGAAAAAAGAAATGAAAAAATGATTCGAAAAAGAAATGAAAAAGAAAAATGTCCTGTACTGTTCAAAGCAGTCGATCGACTGCCAATTATAGTCGATCGACTGAAGATCCGAGAAAAAAGTCAATTCGCATAATTTAATCCTTATCTTTTGGCGATTTTTGCTCCCATGTTTCATTTATATCCTATGGGGAGTTTATTGATTTATTAGTTTGGAGCTTGTGAGTTTTGTGCTTGTTATAGCACTGTTTCGTTTGATTATGAGCAAGAAGTTGGATGTTGCCATTTGGTTCCGTTTTGGTACTAGCTTGATCACCTGTACCTCCACTTTACCATTAAATGTTTTGCCTCTTCTTACCCATACCTCACACTTCCATAATTATACCTCGGCATGTGTCAATGGTCATCTGTTTGGTTGGAATGCATATGTACGGTCATAGAGGTCTTCTTCATAATTTATTGCTGGCATGTCTTCATAGGTCGTAGTTAGGTGAGAGTCTTTACAAAAATTAATTCTTTCTATCTTACATATATATCACCTGTGCTTTATTGAGTGATTTGAGCGACCCGCGAGAGTCCAGTTTGATAAGTCTCTACAGTTAACGGTTCAGCAGTTTTTGACGACTTTATAATTCGTTTGCATGATTCACATTACTGATTGATTGTTGGTTGTGCATTAAATCGGTTTGGGCTTTACAGTTGACATTTCGCTCTGAGATTGAACACGTTCCATTAGGTCATTAGATGGAGTCTAGTTCTTGCTTGGGGACAAGCAAGGTTTGGTTTGGGGAGATTTGATGCGTGTCTAAAATATGATGTTTCACACTGCATTCTACACGCATTTCAGAGCTCAAATGTGCTATATATGCCGATATTTCTCTATTTTCCTCTACTTTCGTACTTTTGTGCTTTATTGCAGAAATGTGGAGAATTCGACGGGAAATCAAGCCAAATCCGCCCCCGAGTAATCTGCATTGCGAATGACGTAAAGGAATTGCTTAAAGAACGAGCTTGGTGCGCGATCCAAGGCCCAAAAGACAAGTCCACGAGTTAAAGAAGTCAAGTAGCAGCTCATCCAGTCGATCGACTAGTCCCATCAGTCGATCGACCAACTATCGGGTCCCAGAAGCTACTGTTGCTGAGGAGCAGTCGATCGACCAGCATTATCAGTCGATCGACCAGATTTCGATTCCAGACGGGAATTAAAAGATTGAGAAACTTCAAGGCCCGTGAAGTCTAGGTTTTAGAAATAAGTTGTTACGTTGATTGCTATATAACGTAACCTTAAAACATCAGAATAGGGGGGAAGTCTTTTATTCATCAAGTTTTCATCTAAGTTTCTATCACAATACAGTATTTTTAGTTCTAGCTTATTTCGAGTTAGGGTTTTTGGGTTATCGACTTTAACATTGGATCTCTGCCTTTGCTCTTAATCTTGCCTCTTTAATCTCAGTATCCATTCTGCCCTAATTTCAGTTTTATTGTTTTACTTCCATTGTTAGTATAGAATTGATAGTTAGTGTTCCCAAGCCAATTATCGTTTCATCATCATTGTTATTTATTTTAAGCATGAATTCCGTAATTGTCATAAGTTTTATTGTTGTTTTTACCTTCATCATGAGTAGCTAATTCTCTAGTGCTAGGATGTAGGCGATTTATGGCATAGGCGGCATTAGATTAGACACGGACTGAACCCGCGTGTCAGTCGATCGACTGACATAGTTGGTCGATCGACTGACCTTGTAAGGTTGTTATTCGTTTTAATTGAATTTAATCTCGTATTTAACAAATCGAATGCATGCGACCAGTTAGATACCTATTTTGTGACCGACCCATTAGATCGAAAGATAGGGAAGGTTGTTTGACCATCAATTAACTCGACTAAACTGTGCTAAGATCGAAAGATAGGTATAGTTTAGACCATTAGTCACTTTTCAGGACGAAAGTTAGTATTAGTGACATTAGGGACCTATAGCGAGATCGAGAGATGCTATTTGTTAGGAGTGGACCGAGAGGACCTCTTATTTCCCGCCTTACCTGTGTTTGATTCAGACCGACTTAGTTTGCTGCCGCCGAAGCTATAATGACCCGACCATCCTAGTACCCTTCTTTTATCTGTTTAAATCATATCTTTAGTTTATTTTCCTTTCATTGTTATTAGCTATAGAACAATTCAAATCAACCCCCATATTAGTTACCTCAGACTGAACATTAATCAACTAAAGTTTACAACTGCCTCCTTGCGGATCGACCCTGTTACCACTAGCCTAGGTTAGTCTTAATAGGAGATTATAAATTTTATCTTTGGTACTCACAACGACGGGTATCAACCGCAAGGGGAATTTACGACTACTTCGTCACTTTTACCAATGATTTAAGTAGATAAGGGTGTATTTACTTAATCAAATAAAAGGTGAAGCATTTGAGAGATTTGAGAAATTCCTAAAATGACGTAGAGAATCAATTGAACAAAGTACTAAAGCATTACGATTCGATTGTAGTGGCAAAGATCAAAGTAATAAATTTGATTTATTAAAGATGGATTATGACCTAGTGTCACTACCCATAAGATCAAACTAATATAAGTTGGTTTGAGTTGTTGAACTCAAGTTTGGGAATTTGCAATCCAATTCGGACAAGTAATTCTAATCGGATGGTCAACCATGAGATACCTAGAATAGAGAGTCTATTAAACCATATGACATGAATAAGACTGCCATATTGCATAGCTGCCATGTTAGGATGGCCCTTTTAAAGCTAATACATAGTCTAGATAAACTCCTAATACTCCATTAAATATAAATGTTTGTGACTCACAAAGCTATCTCTCAAGAAATAAATGTATTTCTGAGAGATAGAGTGGGAGTAGCATGAATCGTCACAAACATCTCTTATAGTTGAAATGTTACTTTCTGAAAGTAATAGAATTATAGAGTGGGAGTTGGTATTGAACTATAGTCTATGAAGATAGAATAAGAGCATAGTTCAGTGGGAGTTTATCGCACATGTCTTATTGTTAAAATATTACTTTGTGAAAGTAATAGTATCATGACCTTGTTACATACGAGCCGAAGCATTATAATCCGAAAATTGTTACTCAAAAGTAGATTTACTTTAAGGCGCGGGTCTCCTCAAAAGTAAATAGAGCTTCAGAGTACACAAATGCATAAGATTTACATAAAGATGTTAATCAAGATAAAT
Source organism: Silene latifolia (assembly GCF_048544455.1). Classification (NCBI taxonomy): domain Eukaryota; kingdom Viridiplantae; phylum Streptophyta; class Magnoliopsida; order Caryophyllales; family Caryophyllaceae; genus Silene; species Silene latifolia. The sequence goes on from NC_133532.1 coordinate 26,959,817, forward strand.
TGTGTTAGGAATTGCCGCATTTCATTTTAATGATAAATGGCAAATTAAATTCGCTTTTCTAAAATGTGAATTTAGAGAAGGAAGTGTTTGAAACACAAAATCTTAGATGAAGATCTAAGAATCCTAACATATTATGCGTAGCTTTCTTAAGTGACCCTAGAATGGTCTTAAGCTAGCATTAAAGGATTATACTTTTCGTTCATGTGATTATAGTGAATTGTTTCATTCACATGATTGAAGAATCATGATATACATGAAGTTAAGTGGGAGCTATAATTGTTTTTCCATGTCTTATATGTTGATAACATATAACACATTGAGAATAATGTTCCAATGCTCTCTTCTGGCAAGAGTAATTGGGAGACTTGGAAAGAGGTGCAATATACTTTAGATTACCGAATCTATGTGAGAGTATATTGGCATAGAGTTGAGAGTCTTATGAGGATAAAATCTTTCGTATCTGTTGTAACATCAACAAGGTTGAATGGCTTATTCATGATGATGAAAGTGGAATTACTATGATGGAATCATAGTCGTTTACTGAACCCATTAAGTTGTTGATTACATAAAATCGATTACTAATGTTTCCACCATTAGAACGATTATGTATGCCAACAGACGCACCTGCTGTGATGTACCATTTGCTAGGTACATTATGAGTCAATAATAAGTTAATTCATAAGATGGGCTTGTGAAAGCCTTAAAGTACAATTGATGACTTGTACACATGTTTGGATGATAAACTAAGTTAAGGTGTTGAAGGGTTACACAAACTTTAGTTTCCAAACCAAAAGGGATTTGTTGAAATCCTAGGATGAATTGTTGACAAAGGAGTAAGAGACTAAGAAAGGTGTTTTAGTTTCGCGCATTGCAAATATCTACAAAAGGAATCTAAGTTGTGATAAAATAGTCAACGTAGGGATTAAGGGTGAATCCCTCTACAAGTGACTTTATCACATGTTATGCGATAACAGTGGGAGCGTCTTTCAAGTTAAAGAGCCCAAGTCTAGCATAAGTACAGACAAATACCTAGAAATGAATTCATGTCATTAGAAGATGACATTGAATGGAAGGAAATAGCAATTAATAAAGTTGGAATATATGGATATCGGGTATATCCACTTGCCAAGCTTGTATTGCATTTTAACTAGTGTTATTTTACACTAAAGATTATAGAATATGAAGTAGTAATAGTGTATTGACTATTCATATGTGATAATCACATTTATCGTTTGAGTTTTATTAAACTCACCCGCTACCTTGTCGTATCCGAATGGGTTGTAGAGACAAATTGAACCCCATTAAAGTGAACTGGATTGACATGGTATTCGCCCCTAGTTACTCATATGAGGTGACGTCTCCAAGTAACTAGAGTGTGATGCGATTGATGGCAAGTTCAAGTGTCATAGATTCATATGGGATGACTAGTCGATCACATAGGCAGACTGTATGGGACAATGTCGGGCGCGTGACCGCTTATAGAGTTACGGTAATTCATAAAGCCTGGTCGTGGCAAGAGCTACTATAGTATTCTTATGAGTCAATTCTTTTGACTATAGACTATTCGCCCAAGTTGGCACAACTTCTGATTAGCTTTGATTTATACTCTACGATTTCTTAAATGAGGTAAAACTGGGTATATTTTGGGTTATGATGGATGGTGGCGAACGAAGGGAATAGGGCGATAGGAATTGTCCACCCCTTGTCGGGGTTGTTTGAAATCTCAAGGCCACTCGAGGAGTAGTTAACCGGAAATGCGTGGCCACGCTCGGAAGGTATCTATGGTAGATAATTCCGGTCGGACAGTTAATCTCGGATCGAGAAAACCACTCAAGATATGATCAAATGTAAGTACGACCTGCAAGACACCTTGCATTGAGTGGGAGATTGTAATAGGACAAGAGAATTGGTGACGCACACTTGTCGAGGACAAGTGGGAGATTGTTGGGAAATGTGTCCTCAACAATAGTGCGATCACATGATTTAAATATCATAATTAAATCTCATACTAAGAATACGAGAGGGATGATTCTTTATATCGGATCGACCGTCATTAATCGGTAATGATTGGCTAACTAGAGTTTGACATTATTGTCGTGTGACGGTGGTGGTCAGTTGATCCCTTTAGGTCACACCTATAGGATGAGGCCCAAATAGATATTTAATTAATTGTATGCGATACAGATTAATTAATTCCTTAATTATGGGAGTGCAATTTTGCGTCTTATTATAATGTGATTAAATAAGATTAAATTTAGTTATTAAGTGTTAATTTACAAAATTAGTTGAGGTATTAATATAAGTTTTGAGGTAGAGGTAATTAGTTATTTAAAGTTACAAGAAGTTGTAATTTTAACTAACTAGTAATTTTGGGACCCATTATATGTTGATATAATGGTAGTATACTACTCAAAAAGTGGAGTGTATATTATATTATTAATTGTAATATTTAAGTGTTAAATGATTACATTAATAATTAAATATGTAAGATATTTAAACATATGACTTATAAGCATTTGTGGGACAAATGACAAAAGGCAAAAATGGTCCATAAAAGGACCAATATTTCGGCCAAAAACAAAGAGCAAAAGATGCTCTAGTTTGTCTTGTTCATTTGTTGTAACTTAGTGTGATAGAGACATATCTATGACACATCTTACAACCTACATCCTATACTCTACCTATAACTAAACAAAGAGTAAAAACAAAAAGCCAAGATTCCCTTCAAGGGTGTGCCAACCGGTTTTGGCATGATAAAATGAGCATTTAGTTGCTCATTTTTACTACTTCTTGTTTTTTTTGCTTGTGTTGTTTTTTCTCTCTAAGTTTTCCTCACATGCAATTGCACAAAACTCTCTATAAATACTAATACACTCATCATATATTACTAGAGGTAGTAATGCAAGAATATTAGTATTATTAAGGAAATATTTCTACTATATATCTAGTTAATATTAGTAGGAATTTTTGGGATTCATCTTGGGTGCAATTTATTGGAGTGGCTCCTATACTTGGAGTCTTAGGAGGATCATCCACAATATTTAGCTCAAGAACAAGTGAAGGAAGGTGACCTTACTTGTGCCCACATATTTCGAAACCTATAACAATGTAAGGAACATTGTTTTTCTTATAAATCTTTCATTTTGTTATGCATGCACTAGATCTAAAGAACAAATAATTAACAAGTTAATTAGTTCACTATTAGAGGAGTCTAATAATAGGTATATGAACCTAACAATTACTCCTCGAGTGGCCCTGAGATATTGTTATAACCCTGACTAGGGGTGGACAATTCATATCGCACTCATTCCCTTCGACTAGCCACAGCCATCATAACCCAAAATATGCCCGTTTGACCCCATTTACGAAGGTCGTAGTAACACAAATCAAAGTTAATCTGAAACTGTGCCATCTTAGGCGAATAGTCTTTAGTCAAAAGAATCGACTCATTTGAATACTATAGTAGCTCTCGCCATGACCAGGCTATATAAATTTGCCAGAACTCTATAAGCGGTCATAAGGCCCGACAAAGTGTTCCTAACAGTCTACCTATGTGATCGACTAGTCATCTCACATGACTCTATGGCACTTGAACTTGCCATCAATCGCATAACACTCTAGTCACTTCGAGACGTCACCTCATGTAAGCAACTATGGGCGAATACAATGTTAATCCGCGTTCACTTTAACGGGGTTTAATTGTCTCTACAACCCGTTTGGATGTAACAAGGTATAAAGAAAAGATAAAAGACAAATTCGATTATGAACATGAACAAAAACAACACTTTTATTTCATTTCAAAATCTAATATAAACTTGGTACACGTTTAAGTCCCATGGACGCAACATGTCCATCATGCTTGGCCTGCGATAAAGGCTTGGTGAGCGGATCGGCTATGTTGTCATCCGTCCCAACCTTACAAATCGCAATTTCCTTTCTTTCAATGAAATCTCTTATTACATGATATTTTCTAAGTACATGTCTAGATCTATTACTAGACTTTGGCTCCTTAGCTTGGAAGATCGTCCCACTATTATCACAATAGAGAGTGATGGGATCATTGGCGGTAGGTACTACTCTTAGACCTTCCGTGAATTGTCTGATCCACACAGACTTCCTTAGCGACTTCCGATGCCGCAATGTACTCACCTCCGTTGTTGAATCCACGATTCTGACTTCCTTGAAGCTTCTCCATAACGGCACCATCATTGAGCATGAAAACGAAACCGACTTGTGATTTCATGTCATCTCTATCCGTTTGAAAACTCGAGTCCGTGTATCCATTAACACGTAGCTCGGTGTCTCCTCCAAACACTAAGATAGAATCCTTAGTTCTTCTCAAGTACTTAAGGATGTTCTTGACGGCTATCCAGTGACTCTCACCTGGATTTCCTTGATATCTACTCGTCATGCTGAAGGCATACGAGACATCAGGACGTGTGCATATCATGGCGTACATGATTGATCCAACAGCGGAAGCATAAGGGATCATCTTCATTCGTTCAACATCATGGGGTTCGGAGGGAGATTGAGTCTTGCTCAATATAGTCCCAGTTACCATAGGTACCAAACCCCTTTTGGATTTGTCCATGCTGAACCGTCGTAGAATCTTATCAACATAAGATTCTTGAGTTAGTGCCAATATCCTCTTGGATCTATCTCTATGGATCCGGATACCTAATATGCGTTGTGCCTCTCCTAAATCCTTCATTTGGAAGTGGTTACCTAACCACTTCTTAACAGAAGACAACATTGGAATATCATTTCCAATGAGTAGTATGTCATCGACATACAAGATTAGGAACACAACATTCCTCCCACTAAATTTCATGTATAAACATGGTTCCTCAACACCTCGAGTGAAACCATTTTCCTTTATAACATGATTGAATCGATGATTCCAACTTCTAGATGCTTGCTTAAGACCATAAATGGATCTCTTAAGTTTGCATACTTTGTTAGGATTCTTAGAATCAACAAAACCTTCGGGTTGTATCATGTACACCTCCTCTTCTAAATGCCCATTTAGAAAAGCGGTTTTGACATCCATTTGCCATATTTCATAATCATGAAATGCGGCAATCGCTAACAAAATCCGTATGGATCTTAGCATGGCTACGGGGGCGAAGGTCTCATCATAATGGAGACCTTGGACTTGAGTAAATCCTTTTGCCACTAGCCTAGATTTGTAGACATCATCATGTCCTTCCATGCCATTTTTGACTTTGAAAATCCATTTGCATTGAAGAGGTCTTGCCCGTTTAGGCAAATCTACTAAGTCCCAAACTTGGTTTTCGTGCATAGAATCCATTTCGGACTTCATGGCTTCAAGCCATAAAGAGGAATTAGGACTAGAGATTGCGGCCTTGTAGGTAGCGGGCTCGTCACTTTCTAAAAGCAACACATCGAGTGTTCCATCTTCTTCGATAAGTCCCACATATCGATCAGGATGGCTAATAACTCGACTCGTTCTTCTTAGTGGAGGAGGAACAACCGCGTTAGACGACGAAGGAACATCTTCTTGCGTCTCTACCTCGGTTTGTGGCTCTTGAACTTCATCAATTTCAAAGTTTCTCCCACTCTGTCTCTTAGAAATAAAGTCTCTTTCTAAGAAGACAGCCTCGCAAGACACAAACACTTTGTTATCTTGAGGTTTGTAGAAGTAGTATCCTCGAGAATTCGAGGGGTAACCTACAAAGGTGCATTTTTCGGATCTTGGGGCAAGCTTGTTGTCATTCTTTGTCTTGACGTAAGCATCACATCCCCAAATTTTCATGTAGGATAGATTAGGAACTCTTCCTCTCCATATCTCAAATGGAGTCTTTCCGGTGGCCTTAGTGGGACTATTATTCAAGGATATTATTGCAGTTTGGATTGCAAATCCCCAAAACGAGTTTGGTAACTCGGTTTGACTCATCATGGATCGAACCATATCAAGTAGGGTTCGATTTCTCCTTTCGGCAACACCATTGAGTTGTGGTGTTCCAGGTGGAGAAAGTTGTGATATTATACTACAACCTTTCAAGTGTGAATCAAATTCAAGACTAAGATATTCTCCACCACGATCGGAATGTAGTGCTTTTATCTTTTTATCCAATTGGTTCTCTACTTTGTTTTGAAATTCCTTGAATTTCTCAAACGCTTCACTCTTATGTTTCATTAAATAGACATACCCATGTCTACTTAAGTCGTCGGTGAAGGTTATGAAGTAGTCATAATTTCCACGAGCGGTGATACTCATTAGTCCACACACATTGGTATGTATGAGTCCCAATAGTTCACTAGCTCGTGTCCCTTTACCACTAAAAGGATTACGAGTCATTTTGCCAAGAAGGCAATATTCGCATGTTCCATATGATTGAAAATCAAATGGTGTAATCACATTAGTCGAAATTAATCTTTTGATGCGATTCTCGTTTATGTGACCTAATCGACAATGCCAAATGAACGCTTCATTTGGGTCACTTGATTTGAGTTTCTTTGATTGAATGTTATAGATATCATTAGTCGGATTTGAGGTCTCTAAAATGTAAATGCCATTGATGGAAGAAGCTTGGCCTATAACCAAATCATTCCTCGAAATAGTACAACGATTGTTCTTAATGACAAAACAAAAACCGTCCATGTCTAGCATGGCGATTGAAATAATGTTTTTAGAGAGTGTAGGCACATAAAAACAATTATGTAAATACAAATCAAATCCGTTAGGCAAAGCTAAAACATAAGTTCCTTTCGATTCGGCCGCTACTCGAGCTCCATTTCCAAGGCGTAGATCCACATCTCCTTTGCTAAGCCTCTTCACGTCTCTTAAACCCTGTAAATGATTACAAAGGTGAGAACCACAACCGGTATCTAGTACCCATGTCGTAGTGGAAGTATAATTTATATCAATAACATAAATTTCCTTAGGAATTTTACCTTTTGGAACGATGATTCCTTCCCTTATATTTCGCAAATATACGGGACAATTCCTAAGCCAAATGTCCCATACCATAGCAATAATGGCATTCATCATCAACTTCCTTGAAGTTTTTTACTTTCTTTCCCTTCTTCTTGAACCTTTTGCCCTTTGAATCAAGAACTTGATTGCTTGAGCTCCCACTAGTTTTGGCATCTTTATCTTTCAGAGACAAAGATCCTATAGATTGTATGAGGCGGTTTTCCTGAGACCGGCTCACACGAGATCTAGTACTAGTAGGTGGTCTAGTAGAAGTGATGAAGTTAAGGTTTCCATCGTAACCTATCGCAAAATGAAGTTCTCTAGTAGTGTTGAAATCATTGTTGGAGCAAACGTCGTCAAAAACATTGTGGCATGACTCAATAGTTATCGGTGCGGTAGCGTTTGATGGATTCATTGTAATGAACTACAAGTATGGAGGAAAGGAAATATTAACATTTGTCTTTTTAAATCATACTCGTAAATAAATTAACAAGATATGAGCATTTATATAGTGACCTCTACCCAACTATTATAAATGATTCCGAGATCCAAATTCATATTAACTTCGGCACGGGATAGCCGATGAAACCCTTATCAATATAACTCGGTGGATTAACTCTTTAATCGATTCTACTTTTAGAATTCTCGGTCGATAAAATTACTCTAATATTTATCTATAGCCCGGAACACATGCGACTACGGTCACGAATATTTCCGTTGAGGTCAATCCAAATTTCGAATAAATGTGTCCATGATCCAAATTCACATTAATTTGGGCACGGGATGGCCGATGAAACCCTCATCAACACGAATTCGGTGGATAGACATTTATCACCCACTTCCCCTACGTAACAAGGTTTGTACCCCGGGATGGCCGAGTACACTCCCTCACGAAATAGGTTTTCATGGTTTCTACTTTTTGGTAAGGCTATGTCTCAATTGTTTATTTTAGCGAGAGGTCATTTCAATTTATTATCTATCACGTTTTAAGTGAACTAAAGCGGTGAACTACGATAATTGTAATTGACACGGTCGATAAACTCGATTAAATGATGATGCGTGTTTTAGTTATGGCGATTTAGCGATGCATGCAACATATAAAAAAAAGGCAAAACATAATATAAAACCTAGTATGGCCTTCCTAAAAATAGAAAATATAATTAGCTATTACATATTCGGAAACCAACTCCATTGGTCCCTTGAACTTCGGTTATGGCACGCATCTCGAGGTAACACCGTCTTTATGTATCGCCTTCTTGAATGACACCGGCTTCAAGGAACTCCGGAATAAATAAAATTACATAACAAATTACATAATTTCCTATTATACATTTGTAATTACAATGAAAATAAATCTATTAAATTACAAAACGGTGATACGAGATCACAATAAATTACAACCGAATCGATATTCCCATACATTTCGGGTAATACCAATTAAAAACTAAGGCCATACTAAGTAAAATTACATAATTCAAAAATTACATAAAATAAAATTATGAAAATCATAAATAAAATGCAGCATTATAATATGTATGAACATGCCCAATTTTATGCTAAATCGCCTTTGAAGCCAATATCGTATATTTAACGATTTTTACGGATTTGCGTGATTCAATTTTTTAAAATCACGATAATTTCATAAATTCATATTTATGCACAAGTTAATTACCCTAACCTCTTAGGACTCAAAATTAGTCTCCACTAACTATTTGACTATAATTAACTCATATTTCTTAAAATTGTTCATTAATGGACCTAAAAATACAATAAAAATGCTATAAACTTCAAATAAATCACAAAATTCCAAATAAATTCAAAATTTAAACTTATGAACATTCTGGAAAAAATACCATGACACTCATAATGTTCAAAAACTTAGGTTAAAATTTCGTAAAATTATCGGAAAAACTATGTTCATCAACTTTTCATAAAAATCATAAAAACATGAGAAAAATTATAAAAACATGAGAAAAATTATATTCATCAACTTTTCAATTTTAGATCTGAAAAAGATAATAAAATGCAACATGTGACGTTTTTCCTTAGTCATGGAGTATGTTTTAGCAATTATTTACTAATTAAGTCACTATTTATGCTACTTTTCCATCAAAAATCCATAAATCATGCATAAAGACTTCAAATAGCCTATTATTTTACACACATCTTGTAAAATTGCATGTGACAACATACTAAATTTCTATGACCAGATTCGAAATTTATCTCATATTAACCTATTTTTCATTTAAATTCGATTTTTATAATGAAAAATCCATATTTCGAGCATAAGAACTCCAAAAAATCACTGGAAAATTCGAAGTTTAGCTAATTTTAGTCCGAAAATGACATTTTAATCATAAAATCACATTTTTAATGCCATTATAATATAAGATGAACAATAAAATCCATAAATTAATCAAAATATCCTAAAAACATTTTAGGACCAGAAACTTTAACATGCATAAATTTATTTCGTGATATATCATAATAACACAAATTTATAAGTTTTATATGTTAATCGTATAACTCGGAAAAACTATAACCGATTTGCATGCAAACAACCAAGGCTCTGATACCACTTGTTAGAAATCTAGATCTCTTTACTCAACATATTCATATATACTATGATTTTAATTTAGTCATAAAATTAAAAGGTGATCTTATGCAAGCAAACTACAAGTAAAATAAGGAAGAAATCTTCATTCTTACATTGATGTTTCGGATCAAAGGGCACAAGAGAGTTCTCCTACTCTCTTCTTCTTGAGCTTTCCTTAATTGGATGAACTAGGATTCAAGTGTAGAATCCCTCCCAAGGAATAATACCCAAGGTAAACTCTTAATAAAATTAATATTATGATTACTAGAACAATATTAATTTTGTGTAAAAATTGACCCAAAATAATTATTTGGTCTCTCAATAAAACCGGTTAAGAGAGAGGGAGGAGAAGGAAGATTTTATCTTTCTAAAATTCTAATTTTAGATGATGAATGAATAATCATTCACTTGTATTTGCATGTAGTGAATTATAGAGAATAATAGCAAAACACCCTTGGCTCTCTTACAAAGGAAACCGGGTAGGAGGGGTGGGAAATGGCCAATGCATGAGCTTGGTGCTCTTCACAAGAGGCACTAGGTTTGCATGGCTAGGTATAGAAAAATGATCATGTTTTCCACTAACTCAATTAACATAATATTTTGTTAATACCACCCCAATATTTCGGTCCATATAGAGATAAAATGGATTCCATTTTATCTTTGTCAATTTGTCAATTTGTCACATAACATATGTCACATAAAATTGTTATGTATTTTTAACATATTAAAAATCAACGCATTAATAAAAATACATCATATACAAAATCGACTTAGTAATTCATAATTACTTGTACCCAAATATTTTACCAATTATAAATCACAATATCTTGTATTTATAATAATTCATTCAAATGCAATTGTTTCCTTAAACAATAATTTCATCAAAGTAATAAAACAATTCGATTACTTAGACCGTATCTTATTTAATCAAATTACAATGAGACACGTAAATATTACTTCCAAAATCGTCCGTCAATTTTAAGTAATTTGATTGACCCGTATCGTCATACGATCAATTAAATGATCAATTAAGAGTGTTACCCTATAGGTATGACCTAGGGGATCAACTGGTCACCACCGTCTCACGACAGTAATGTCAAACTCTAGTCAGCCAATCATTACCGATATGTGTGGACCAGTTGACAGTAAAAATTACTTCCCAATTGTATTCTTTAAAATGAGACTTAAACATGTGATCATCATGATCAACAGTTATGATCGCATTATTGTCGGAGGACACATATTCCAACATCTCCATCTTTGGAGTTTTGCACAACTTCTTCTTTGTCACTAGCTTCCACCACTTCATCCTCAACTTGCTTCTTCGATGCTTCATACCTTGTACCACTTCTCAAGTGAATGGCACTAACCGTTTCATGTCTCGGGGGATTACCTTGAGATGGTAATTGTCCCTTTTGTCTTTGTGAGCTTAAAGATGCTAGTTGAGTCAATTGGGTTTCCAACATTTTGGTGTGGGCTAGGATGTTGTTGATGGTGATTTCCTTTGCTTGACTATCCTTTTGCATTTGAGTGAAAAACTTTTGTTGATTCTTTTGCATTTGGAGGACCGCTTTTTGAACATCAAAACCTTGGTCATTTTGTTGATTGTATTGAGTTTGATTTTGGTAACCTTGGTTTTGGTTGTAAAAGGGCCTTTGATTTTGGTTTCTCATTGGAGGTGGGGTGTATGTTGGTTGAGGGTTTTGAACATTTTGGCTTTGGTATGAGAGATTTGGGTGGAATTTGGTGTTTTCATTGTAATAATTGGAATAAGGGGTACCACTCTTGTATGCTTGAAAAGCATTCACTTGTTCATTTGTTCCCCTACATTCACTTTGGTCATGTCCCAAAGTTCCACAATTCTCACATATCCCACTTGGGACTGATGAAGATGCCGTCATGGCATTAACATGATGCTTTGGTGATTTTGAGGCTTCCTCAAGTTTAGCCATTGCTTTCTCAAACTTCAAGTTTATGGTATCAATATGAGAACTAAGTTGAGCACCCAATTGAGTAATAGAGTCCACTTCATGCTTTCCTCCTCTAGTAGCCTTGCGAGGTCTACTATATTGTGAATTATGGACCGCCATTTCCTCAATCTTGTTCCAAGTTTGATTATCGTCAACTTCGGTGAACATTCCATTTGATCCCATGTTGAGAATGTTTCTTGAGTCTTCATAAAGACCGTTCCAAAATTGTTGTACCAAGAACCACTCGCTAAGTCCATGATGAGGACATGAGCGATAAATTCCCTTGAATCGCTCCCAAGCTTCATACAAGGATTCTTCATCTCTTTGCTTAAAGCCCGTGATTTGAGCTCTTAGCATGTTAGTCTTTTCTGGTGGGTAGAACTTTTTGTAGAAAGCTAGAGCCAACTTCTTCTAAGAATCAATTCCGAGAGTAGCCTTATCAAGGCCTTTCAACCATTGCTTGGCTGTGCCAATTAGAGAAAAAGGAAATAAGACCCATCGAATTTGGTCTTGAGTTACACCGGTTTGAGAAATCGCATCACAATAGTCACAAAAAGTCTCCATGTGAGAGTGAGGGTCTTCACTAGGCATCCCCCCAAATTGGCTTCTTTCGACTAATTGGATAAATGCGGATTTGGCAATAAAATTTCCGGTTAGGTGTTGTGGTGTGGGAGTACCATTGGGTAGGTTCTCCTCGGTTGGTACGGAATGTGATGAAAATTTAGGCATTGTGGGTTGATTTTGTGTTGGGTTCTCCTCACCTTCTCTTGCAAAAGGGTTGATGAACTCAATAGTTGGTTGAATATCTACAACCTCACTAATACCTCTCAAATTTCTCCTAGCAAGTCTTCTATTGGTTGTCAAAGTTCTTTCAATTTCACGATCAAAAGGTAACAAATCACCTTGTGACCTTCTAGACATGCAAAATATCAAACAACTCGAAAATAATAAGAACAAACCTTGAGGAGTTTTACTTCCCCAGAGCAAAGAAAGACACAACTAATAACAATTTAAGAAAATCTAAATCAAGTTAACACCGTCCCCGGCAACGGCGCCATTTTTGGTCGTGACCCCTTGAGAGGGTTTAGTTTTCGGTACTTGTCGTTAGGAGCACCTAGACCAAAACACAATTTATAACTCCACAAACAACTCTACAATTAGTAAAGAGGCAAGTAAAGGTCGGATCCCAAGGGACGGGAATTGAGATGAGATTTTCAATTGCAACTAGCGGTGTCTAGGGGTGTCACAATTTGGGGTATGAATAGAAGATCACTAAACTAAATAGCAATAAAAGTAAACAAGCAAGATGATTAAAAAGGGATGTAAACAATTGATAAAAGGCACTAGGGTGTCATGGGGTCATAGGGGATTCATGGGAATTGACCATACAAACATATTCTCAAATTATAAGCAAGCAATTATTGTTGTGATGGATCGAGTTGGTTTATATCTTACAATCCTAGGAAAGTTTGGGCCCCGGAGCCGAATCGATTAGATTGTACAACACCTACAAGTCGACTTAGTCTTCCCTACTCAACTACATGCATGGTCTAATGAGACTCGAGTTGGTTTATGTCTTACAAGTCTCATTGAAAAGATAGGTGATGGGTAAAAAATGCAAGGATTCATAGGCTCGCATTTCATCAAACATAACATGTGCATGAGTTGAGATCACAACAAGCAAGCAAATAAACTATGAAAACATATTAATTTAAGCATGAATCATCCCCCATGTTGGTGTCTCCTAATTACCCATTAACCCTAGCTAAGGAAACTACTCACTCATTATCATGTTGAACATGCTAGGAAGGTTGTCAATCATACCAACAAAGTGAAACATGATGAATAAATGAAGATAATTAACAATAATTAAAAAGGGATTAAGAGAATTATACCAACTAATGATTTCAATAATAAAGCAAAGAATAATAGAAGTACTTGATGATTGATTGGAAGGTTGTCAATCTCCCAATAATAACCCAAATAATCTTCAATTACCCAAAATGAAAGATGAACAAAAGAGAGATTAAGGAAATGAGATTTGTATTAAGACTTGATTAAAAGTTGATTACAAGATTAAAGAGAGATTTGATTGATAATAACTACACTAAAGATTGCTAAGAGGAACATGCTTAGCTAATTAGACTAATGGGGTATTTATAGTGGGGATTAGGTACATAGATTAGGGTTTACTAAGGACTTAAATGATGATTAAGTCCTTGAGGAATCGCCGGTCTCGAGAGAGACTCCGGTCTCCTTTTCGCCGGTCTTGAAAAAATATGCGCATCCTTCTTTAAACAAGTAGAAGACGGTTTAGCTGTCACAGAATCCGAGCGTCCAGGGCACGGGACGGGCGGATTGTGGAGGATTTGGCCGAGCGGATTGGTGGGGAAGACGGGCGGATTGTGGTGGATTTGGCCGAGCGTCCAGCTGAGGAAGACGCTCGGATTGCCTATGGTGGACGGGCGGCTTGTGGAAAATCCGCTCGGATTGTCTTACAGCTTCTTTCTTTCTTCTTTTCTTCCTTTCTCTTCACAAAATCCTTGAGGATTTCTTCGGGGATACAAGGATCTTTTCTCATCATTGCCCATCTACTATAGTATGTACAAAGGCCTTCTAGTCTTGTCTTCTCTTTGATGCTTGGTCATTGAATTCAATCAATTTAGCTCTATTTTGCCATGAAAATGCAAGGTTTGCACTCCTTGCCTACCAAGGACACAAAACCTCAAAGAATATGCAAAACAAAGGACTAAAGACAATAAATGACCCAAATATGCACTAAAAAGCATGGGAACAAAGCTAATTCGGGGACTAAATATGCAATAATTATGGTCACATCACCAACACACTATACTCATTGTCCCAATAAATATTACGAACCACTTGCCGCTTCCAGCTCAGCGCAGACACATTCCTGTAGATACCTCATTTCTACACCTTCCGACAGCCACCCAGTGATGATTAGGCCTCATATTTGGTACGCGGAACGATTTATGACAGTCCATAAGTTTATCGTTAAGTGATAGCCCAAACACTTATGTCTACCCCTTGGTCGTCATCTACGCATCGATACGGTCGTTTTGACAGTAATTAGAGTTCATTTGGTGTTCGGGTTAAAAACCGCTTCATTTGCTAAGAAACCGTTTAAAATGCCGGGTCGGAATGTTCTAGAATATTCTAGATATTTATTTCATAATTAAAATTTATATCTTTTGGTAAAATATCTCCCGTATATCATATTTTACGGAATAAGGAAGTAGAGATCTACCACAATTCCATAATAGAAACGCGAAAATCTTTTTTCCGCAGGAGGAAACCTCTGGGGAAATGACGCAGCAGGTGTTGCGCCTCTTGGAAGGACCGCAATAGGTGCTACGCCCCTTCTCCAGCCCGTTTTGGCTGTTTACGGAATATTTTGTTGGAATATGTGTCCTCCGACAATACTGCGATCACAACTGTCGATCATGATGATCACATGTTTAAAGTCTCATTTTAAGAATACAATTGGGAAGTAATATTTTACTGTCAACTGGTCCACACATATCGGTAATGATTGGCTGACTAGAGTTTGACATTACTGTCGTGCGACGGTGGTGATCAGTTGATCCCCTTAGGTCATACCTAAAGGGTAACACTCTTAATTGATTATTTAATTAATCGTATGACGATACGGGTTAATTAAATTATTTAAAATTGACGGACGATTTTGGAAGTAATATTTACGTATCTCATTATAATTTGATTAAATAAGATACGGTCTAAGTGATCGAATTGTTTTATTACTTAGATGAAATTATTGTTTACAGAAACAGTTGAATTTGAATGAATAATTTATTATAAATACAAGATGTTGTGATTTATAATTGGTAAATCATTTTGGTACAAGTAATTATGAATTACTGAGTCGATTTTGTACATGACATATTTTTATTAATGCGTTGATTATTAATATGTTAAAAATACATAACAATTTTACATGACTTGTGACATGTGACAAATTGACAAATTGACAAAATAATGTGTAAAATGGATTTTCCATTTTACACCATATGTGCCGAAATAAGGAGGGTGCATTAGGCTTATTTTGTGTTAATTATGTTTAGTGGAAGGCATAATCATAAGACCTAATGCATAGCCTTACATGCCTATAATTCTTGGGAAGATTTGAAGCTCATGCATTGGCCATTACCCACCCCTCCTACCCGGTTTTCCTTGTGAAAAGGCCAAGGGTCTTTTGCTCATTTTTCTCTAATATTCACTAC
Organism: Silene latifolia; assembly: GCF_048544455.1. NCBI lineage: Eukaryota > Viridiplantae > Streptophyta > Magnoliopsida > Caryophyllales > Caryophyllaceae > Silene > Silene latifolia. The sequence goes on from NC_133532.1 coordinate 26,975,585, forward strand.
ATGCATACTAGTGCATATTCATTCATTCTACACATCTAAAATAAACGTATTTTAGAGAGATAAAATTTACTTTCTTCTTTTCCCTTCTCTTAACCGAAAATAAGAGACAAAATTACATATTTTGGGTCAATTTTATTTTAGATTAATATTGTTCTAGTATTAATAATATTAATCTTTTTAGGAGGTTATCTTGGGTATTATTCCTTGGGAGGGATTCTATACTTGAATCCTTTGTTCATCCAATTTAGGAAGCTCAAGAACAAGTGAGTAGGAGAACTCATTTCTGCCCATTTATCCGATTTCTAAATGTAAGGAAAACGATTTCTTCTCTATATTTTACTTATGTTTGCATGCATAAGATCCAAATTAATTTTATGACTAAATTAGTTGAAACATATATGAATATGTTGAGTATAATGAGATATAAATTTCTAACAAGTGGTATCAGAGCCTTTGGTTGTTTGCATGCAAATCGGTTATAGTTTTTCCGAGTTATACGATTAACATATAAAACTTATAAATTTGTGTTTATTATGATATATCACGAAATTAATTATGCATGTTAAAGTTTCTGGTCCTAAAATGTATTTAGGATATTTTTGTTAATTTATGGATTTTTATTGTTCATTTTACATAATAATGGCATTAAAATGTGATTTTATGATAAAAATGTCATTTTTGGACTAAAATTAGCTAAACTTCGTTTTTTCCAGTGGTTTTTGGATATGTTTTCACATATATTATATTTTGATGACCTGTAAATTTTCATATTTTTATGAGTTATTATGCTCGAAATATGGATTTTTCATGATAAAATCGGATTTAAATGGAAAAATAGGTTAATATGAGTTATATTTCGAATCTAGTCATAGAAATTTAGTATGTTGTCACATGAAATGTTACAAGATGTGTGTAAAATAATTGGCTATAATGAAGTCTTTATGCATGATTTATGAATTTTTGATGAAAAATAACATAAATAGTGACTTTAATTAGTGAAAATTGCTAAAACATACTTCATGACTAAGGAAAAACGTCACATGTTGCATTTTATCATATGTTTCAGATCTAAAAGTGAAAAGTAAATTAATATAATTTTTCTCATATTTTTATGATTATAAAATTGATAAATCCGATAAACCGCAACATTATTTTTCTCGATAAATTTCGAATTTTTTAACCTAAGTTTTTGAACATTATGAGTGTAATGGTATTTTTCCAGAATGTTCATGAGTTTAAAATTTCAAATTTTTAATTTATTTGAAATTTTTGTGATTTATTTGAAGTTTATGACATTTTATTGTAATTTTTAGTCCATTTATGAACAATTTTAAGAAATATAAGTTAATTATTGTCAATATGTTAGTGGAGACTAATTTTGAGTCCTAAGTTGGTTAGGGTAATTAACTTGTGCATAAATATGATTTTATGTAATTTATTGTGATTTTAAAAGGTTGAATCACGCAAATCCGTAAAAACCGATTAATATACGATATTGGCTCCTTAAAGGCGATTTAGCATAAAATTAGGCATGTTCATACATATTATAATGCTGAATTTTATTTATGATTGTCATAATTTTATTTTATGTAATTTTTGAATTATGTAATTTTACTTAGTATGGCCTTAGTTTTTAAATTGGTATTACCCGAAATGTATGAGAATATCGATTCGGTTGTAATTTATTGTGATCTCGTATCACCGTTTTTTAATTTAATAGATTTGATTTATTTTAATTACAAATGTATAATAGGAAATTATGTAATTTGTTATGTAATTTATTTATTCCGGAGTTCCTTGAAGACGGTGCCACTTAAGAAGGCGATCCATTAAAGACGGTGTTACCTCGAGATGCGTGCCAAAACCGAAGTTCAAGGGACCAATGGAGTTGGTTTCCGAATTTGCAATAGTTTATTAGATTTAATATTTTAGGAAGGCCATACTAGGATTTAATTTATGATTTGCATTTTATTTATATGTTGCATGCTTCGCTAAATCGCCATAACTAAAACATGCATTATCATTAAATCGAGTATATCGACCGTGTCAATTACAATTATCGTAGTTCACCGCTTTAGTTCACTTAAAACGTGATAGATGATAAATTGACATGACCTCTCGCTAAAAATAAACAATTGAGACTTAGCCTTACAAAAAAGTAGAAACCATGAAAACCTATTTCGTGAGGGAGTGCACTCGGCTTTACCGGGGTACAAACCTTTTTACGTAGGGGAAGTGGGTGATAAATGTCTACCCACCGAATTTATAAATATGAGGGTTGTTTTCGGCTTTACCGATGCCCAAGTTGATGTAAATTTGGATCATGGACACATTTATTCAAAATTTGGGTTGAACTCAACGAAAGTATTCTCGACGGTTGCCGGATGTGTTTCGGGCTAAAGATAAATATTAATGTAATTTTATCGACCAAGAGTTCTAAAAGTAGAATCGATTAAAGAGTTAATCCATCGAGTTATATTGATGAGGGTTGTATTCGGCTTTACCGATGTCCAAGTTAATATGAATTTGGATCTTGGAATCATTTATCATAGTTGGGTAGAGGTCACTATGTAAATGCTTTACTTGTTATTTACAAGTATTAATAAAACGATAAATGTTAAGTTTTCCACTATTCCGTTATCATATTGTTCTAATTCTTTACCACAATTCATATACGATATCATTTCGATTTTAGTTCAAATCTCCATTAAAACATCGTAACTAAAGACAAAATTTGATTTTTTCTTCTAAAAACCTCATATTATCCATTGTAAGGATCTCTTGTGAAGAGTATAGATAAAAGTTATACGTGATCAAAAGGGTTTTTTATTCTTGACCAACATATCTACTTACAATGAATTGTTTCTGATATGCTTAATTGAGTTAAGTACTTTGAAACGTTTTGGTAACTAGATTTGTTTGAAATCAAAATTGACCAAAATACAGCAACCACTTCAATGAAAGTTTTAAGACTAAACAAATGAATTGAAGAGTAGTCTTCATGAAATTCAATTTTGCTTCTCTAAGCAATGATTCATTGAAATGAGTGGGAGCATTCTCTTAAACCGTTAAGAAAAGGACGAAGTTCAAAGAAGTAAAATTAGAATGGAATTGATACAAGGTAATGTTAAAAGTAAAGTTATTGAGAATAACGATACTAAACCTATCAATCCCGACCAATAAAGTTTCCATTGTCTTAAATGTTGGACACTAGAAAGGAAACTACCCCAAGTTGTTAAAGAATAAGCAAGTTAGTTGTGGGACATCTAATAAGACTTAGTTCTTTATTTATTTGATTGACATAAATTTTGCTAGTACTACTTCGTCAATATTAGAAACCGGTGGTGGTTTTCATCATTGTACTTGATACATAGGATGATTAGAATATGACGACTAGCAACAATGATGTTGAGAGATAGAGTCGTTGTGTAATCAATCTAGTTTTGGGTTTATATTTGTACTTAATTATGACTATTAAGTGCATAAACTCTAAATAAGAATATAAACTTGTTAAGATACAAAAGAGGTTTCACTTTTGTGGCTCTATACACCACGATTTGATGTATGGCTAGCCCATTATCAAGGTGATTATATTCTAAACCAAACTAGGATGACATATCATGTAGATGATGCAAGACTCAAATTGGTGACCCAAGATTAAACCTTAAATTCTGGAATGATGAACGCAAAGAGTTATCGAGTACTCTTGAAACCATTAGATCTTATGGTATATGCGTATCTTGTATTCAAAGCAAGATATCTCGTGCCTTTTGGTTGAAAAGGAGATCGAGGTAGTAAATCATTGATCCAAAATAGGTTGATCATTTTCTTTTACCAACGATTTAAGTTGACGCTAATATGTTCACTTAATAAGGTAAATAGAGAAATCTTTGAAGAAGTTCAAAGAGTTCAAGGAATCACGATTTAATCGTGATGGGATTATCAAAGTAAAGACTTTGATATAAGCCAAATGAAATGTGATATAGTATCACAAGTTAATCTCTCTTAGCACGCATTATGGGATAATGTGTGATTGGATAAGAAATCAAACGCTATTCGATATGGTTTGGACTTCAATCAAGTTACCTTAAGTTACTTGAACCTTTTGGGGAATTTTATCATTTTGTCTAAATTATTTTTCCACTAAATCTAAAACGATTCATATGAGATATGAAATGGTAGGGTACCATGTTTGTAAGTTTTCAAAAGAAACAAGTGCTCATTTTTCCTTACTATAATCACGAGTACAACAGGTTTGTGGCTCGTGAAGCTGTCTTTCTAAAATACAAGTTTATTTCTAGAAGACAGAGTGGGAGAAATTATTCAAGAGCCACAAAGAATGTTATAATTCAAGAGCCACAAAGAATGTTATGTCGCAAGAAACTGGTTCTTCTTGGCGACATGAGACGTTTTGTGTAAAACGTTGTTTCTTCAAAACCTAGGAGGTTAAATTCATCACTTGTTGAAGATGATGAATCCATGTTACTTTTAGGAAAGTAAAGAGCTTACAACTTACAAAGAAATTGTTTGATTCAAGTTACTTCTGGAAAGTAATGAGAATATGACTTACATGAGAGTGTTTAAGTCACAACTCAATACAAGGCTTAGAGCCATGAAAATCCGAAATCAATTCCAAGTGAATTGTTAGATATCAAAGCTTGATTGGTGGCAAAGGGTTTTGCACTAGTTGAAATGCTTAAGTCTATTTGGATCTTTTAGGAATTGTGTTTCATTATGATGATATACATATAGCGAGTGAATCTAAAACCCACTTCTTCAATTAGAAGGAATGTATTCAATACATGTCTTGAGTTTTGTAGATCCTTGTCATCCTAAGTTAATGTCAAACTTAAGAGAGGGTCTTGAGTAGGACATCAATGAGTTGGAATCAATGATTTGATCATGGTATAAAAATTTTCTCGATAAGTCGAGAAGTTGTGTTTATACATGAGGTTTAGTGGGAGTTACGGAAATTTTAATTAGTCTAATATGTGGATGACATATTGATCATTGAGAATGATTTAAGACTTGGAGTAGTATAATACATCTTTAATATCCAGATTTATGTAGATAAATCCACATGATATTAGCGTCAAATAAGAAGTCTTATGTTGATAAGATTCATGACTAGTTCAATAAAGTTGAACATATTTGATTGATTCCATTTGCTTCCGCTGCCGGATCAATTAAATGAGTAATGATGTATAACACTTCATATACTTTGAGAGATTACCCTTAAGTGCTTGCAGAAGCATTAAGGATGTAATGCAAAGTGTTTTTGAAGCAATTTTGTGTAAGCGTGTTACACAAATGGCAATTGACAATTGAGATTGCGCATGGTTTCTGACAAAACCATAATCAAAACACATTAGGATGGTTAAGATACCATTGTGGCTATGTTATCTAAGAAATAGATTTTCTAGAATCGTTCTAGGCAATAAAGAACAATGAGAAATATTTACAACGGAAATTGAGTACACTTGCAATCATGAGATGTGCAAGAAGGATTAGTCCCGCACACTGTGAGAACAGTGGGAGCTATTCTAAGGCTAGAGGGCCTATGTCTTGATTGGATCTCGACACGTACTCAGAAAGTTTTCTAATGGAAATGTATACATTACAAAGGAAAACGAGTATGTAGTAAGGTTGAGTTAGGTACAAGAAGTTGATAAAATCTACTAACCAAAGCCTTCTTATAGGCTTAACATGATGAGTCATGTCAAATGTCATTTCAATTGGATTGAGATGAACAACTACAAACATGATCAAAATTGATTATAAAAATATGAAGTAGTAATCAGGTATTAACTATTCATATGTGATAATCACATTTGTCGTTCGAGTTTTTTAAAATCTAAAAAAAAACTCCTTTTATACCTTGTTACATCCAAACGGGTTGTAGAGACAATATTGAACCCCGTTAAAGTGAACTCGGATTAACATGGTATTTGCCCATAGTCGCTTGTATGAGGTGACGTCTCGAAGTGACTAGAGTGTGATGCGATTGATGTCAAGTTCAAGTGCCATAGAGTCATGTGAGATGACTAGTCGATCACATAGGCAGACTGTTAGGAACACTTTGTCGGGCCCTATGACCGCTTATAGAGTTCTGGCAAATTTATATAGCCTGGTCGTGGCGAGAGCTACTATAGTATTCTAATGAGTCGATTGTTTTGACTAAAGACTGTTCACCTAAGGTGGCACAGTTTCAGATTAACTTTGATTTGTGTTACTACGACCTTCGTAAATGGGGCCAAATGGGCATATTTTGGGTTATGATGGCTGTGGCTAGTCGAAGGGAATAAGTGCAATAGTAATTGTCCACCCCTTGTCAGGGTTATAACAATATCTCAGGGCCACTCGAGGAGTAATGAACTGGAAATGCGTGGCCACGCTCGGAAGATATCTGTGGTAGATAAATCCGGTCAATCAGTTATTCTCCAGATCGAGGAAACCACTCTCGATATGATCACTTGCAAGTACGACCTGAAAGACACCTTGCATTGAGTGGGAGATAGAAATAGGACAAGAGAATTGGTGACGCACACTTGTCGAGGACAAGTGGGAGATTGTTGGAATATGTGTCCTCCGAGAATAATGCGATCACAACTGTCGATCATGATGATCACATGTTTAAAGTCTCATTTTAAGAATACAATTGGGAAGTAATATTTTACTGTCAACTGGTCCACACATATCGGTAATGATTGGCTGACTAGAGTTTGACATTACTGTCGTGCGACGGTGGTGATCAGTTGATCCCCTTAGGTCATACCTAAAGGGTAACACTCTTAATTGATTATTTAATTAATCGTATGACGATACGGGTTAATTAAATTATTTAAAATTGACGGACGATTTTGGAAGTAATATTTACGTATCTCATTATAATTTGATTAAATAAGATACGGTCTAAGTGATCGAATTATTTTATTACTTAGATGAAATTATTGTTTACAGAAACAATTGAATTTGAATGAATAATTTATTATAAATACAAGATGTTGTGATTTATAATTGGTAAATCATTTTGGTACAAGTAATTATGAATTACTGAGTCGATTTTGTACATGACGTATTTTTATAAATGCGTTGATTTTTAATATGTTAAAAATGCATAACAATTTTACATGACTTGTGACATGTGACAAATTGACAAATTGACAAAATAATGTGTAAAATGGATTTTCCATTTTACACCATATGTGCCGAAATAAGGAGGGTGCATTAGGCTTATTTTTGTGTTAATTATGTTTAGTGGAAGGCATAATCATAAGACCTAATGCATAGCCTTACATGCCTATAATTCTTGGGAAGATTTGAAGCTCATGCATTGGCCATTACCCACCCCTCCTACCCGGTTTTCCTTGTGAAAAGGCCAAGGGTCTTTTGCTCATTTTTCTCTAATATTCACTACATGCATACTAGTGCATATTCATTCATTCTACACATCTAAAACAAAAGTATTTTAGAGAGATAAAAATTACTTCCTTCTTCTCCCTTCTCTTAACCGAAAATAAGAGACAAAATTACATATTTTGGGTCAATTTTATTTTAGATTAATATTGTTCTAGTATTAATAATATTAATCTTTTTAGGAGGTTATCTTAGGTATTATTCCTTGGGAGGGATTCTATACTTGAATCCTTTGTTCATCCATTTTAGGAAGCTCAAGAACAAGTGAGTAGGAGAACTCATTTGTGCCCATTTATCCGATTTCTAAATGTAAGGAAAACGATTTCTTCTCTATATTTTACTTATGTTTGCATGCATAAGATCCAAATTAATTTTATGACTAAATTAGTTGAAACATATATGAATATGTTGAGTATAATGAGATATAGATTTCTAACATATTTCCATGATTTCTTTCCAAAGTTTGTGTCATTCCAAAACTCTTCACATTTTTTTGGTATAAATAGAGACCTTCGGTCTCCATATTTTTCACGCGAGTGTCCGCCCTTCTCTTCTCTATTTCTATTCTAGACCTTGCTCTAAGCTTTTGACGCTTACGTGCTTGATCAATCGACCACGTAAGCTCAGATCATTCTGAGTACCAGTCACGTTGCATGACCGACCAATTTGACCACTACACATCAATCAATTAATCTAAAATCCTCCAACGAGGGCACTTTCTACTTACATTCGATTCGAGCAATCACTAACGTTAACTTAGTTAATCTCGTTTCGTCAAACATGTAAGTCTGACGGTGTAAATCCCATCTTTATTTATTGTATTTTATTTTTGTACCAATTAATGTAAGGTTTACGTCAAAAGTATATTTAAAACCGATTTAAAAAACCTTTTTATAAAACTGTTTTTACGTAACAGTGGAAACCAGACGTCGAGAAGAAATGCAGCAGCAGCTGCGCCTCTTCGATGGGTCGCAACATCTGCTGCGCTTCTTCCAGAGGCTGCCGCAGCTCCTCCTCCTCTTCTTCTTCCTCGGGTTTCCTTTGTTTCGTTCCTTTTGTCTTATTTTCTTAATTTCTTTCATTCCTCAATATATAAACCATGTTTTAATGGTAATCTTTTCAATAATAACGTTTTATTTCGACTTAAATCCCTTATAACTCGATATTTGCGGGTTTTCGTCATTAAATCAAACCCGGATTTTAGAAGCTCGATTTGTCCATATCAAGTTTTCGGAATTCGTCTTTTGTACATAGTTTGCTTTATTTGGTTTCAGTTTATTCAAATTCTTTTCAAGTTGTTTCCTTTTGTAAATCCAACCTCGTAAACAAATTTAATTCGTTCTAACTCGTTTTAATTCGTTTTAATTCATTTTAATCGCTTTTATGACGACGTCAGATGTAATTAATATGCTAAATCACTTCCACTTGAGTCTAATGTCGATATTTGATCCTAAACACACCAACGAACATTAACAGACCGTGGTTCTGACTTCACAGCCAGAGCTCAAGAACAGACACAGGAATAGCTGCGCCTCTTCCAAGGGACGCAGCAGATGTTGCGCCTGTTCTGAGTTGATTTCTGTTCCTGAACTTCTTTTCTCGCTTTGACATAGCCTTTAATTACGTGTTTAAATTAACTAATAATCGTAATATCACCCCTAATCTGACCTATTTTGTTACTTTAATTTCTAACCTTTTATTTTCCTTTCTTTTTATCTTAAAAATTCCGTCTTTAATTGTACTTTTGACGTAAATCAATTAAACCATTGTAATTCAATTGTAATCTTATTTATCGTATTTATTGTTTGTGTATGATTTACTTGCTTGCCTCTCATATGCAATCAATCCTAAATCCCAATTCGACATTACTAATTGCTTAATTATTTGCTCACCGACAAAGTTTTAATTCACACGCTAGGATTTAATCTGTGGATGTTGCATTGCATGCATATAATCGACGACATATCAAATATGAATAATTTCCCTAATCATTAGTAGAGGCCGCTATTGAGGCGGACGAGATTAGGTGTTCAGTAAAAGGACTTCCTAATACGTACCCTCACCCCTTACTTGAGATCTCTGTGAACATCCGTGTTCATTGGCATCCACGAGAGTCATTCTAGACATATAATGCTAAGGGTAACAAGTTCTTAGTGTTCATGTCACTACTTTGTGTCTTGACATGACACGAGTATTCGAACGGTTCCAATTTTCCATAAAAATTGGTGGCGACTCCATAAATGCAGGCTTATTCAACCTTTCACCGCATTCAATGACTCACAAATCGGTAACGGCCCATGACGTGCTTTGGCAATCCAAGGTTCCGTGGGAGAAGTGCCGCCGCGTAAAACACACAACGCGCCGGTAAGAAACATTAATAAACAAAACAACAATCTATATGCCCAGACCGACACTGACAAGAAACAACAGTAAAGTAACAACAATCTATATAACTGATATATACTTTCGAAAGTTCGTCTCATCGTCATCCCGCCTACTCCACCACAACCGATGATGGCATCGCAACACCGCCACCAATAGCCGCACCGCAGCGCAAAAATACTCATATCACAACACGAAGTACCGTACCTGGATCGCCACCCGAGGCACAACAACCACATCGACAGTCATCGCAACTTATACAATCCCATAAACACTGACTCAGTACAACTTCCTTGACCAGAGGACTTCCTTAAAACAGCTTTACTAGATCACAACGCAACATATTACACGAAATAACATATAATAACCTTATGAATATCATCCATTCTATTACGCATGAGCCCGGAACCTCGGACTATTACTTACAGATATCATACATACACATACAAGTATAACTAGCCATTCCAGATCACCCAAATTACCAATTTTTGAATATCATCCTATTAGGTTACCGTACACAACATATGACGCGGAACACTCATATAACGACTTATAACTATCACACCATACCATTAATCGTGAGGTCAGAACCTCACACCAACATTTACACACATCATGGACCCATGATCGAATCTAACTAGCCAATCCCGATCACGTAAGTTACCACTTGGTAATGGATATCTCTCACCCGAGCTTAACTCACATGCCTTTCATAACATGTCCTCCCATTCGCACAATTATCACCACCCGACAAACGTAACCATATCATAAGTACCCAACTGCTAGCAAACTCCTCCTATATCCACATCTTATACTCCCTCACATCCATACATACCAATCAGGCCTCCACAAAATCAACCTCTTTAGAACGGCTAACTTCCCTATTTAACATCATCCTTAACCACTAGTGACAACACTACGACACCACCATCTTTCATGCAACCACTCTTTTACGATCACTTCTAAATATAACAATTTATTTCCCCTCTTTGGTTATCCTCCCAAATAACGAACATCAAATCGATCAACAAAATTTACCTCCATATTCTTTCAATTTCTATCCTTAATTGTATCGTCACCTAACTCTCCACCAAAATCTCATATCGTGCAAACACTCTACCAGCTTCTTACTCCCCTAATACCTCGAGACTCACGGCTAACATGTCGTGCTAAACTTCTATATAACCATTAACTCACACCTTCTCATGACGCTATCGTACATTTCCATGATTCCTTTATTTCATGTTCCTTAACTTTGGTCAACGTTCTGCCAGCTTACTTCCATTTTTTTTGTTCAATAATACTAAATAATAATTCATCTCCGTCCTTCTTCTACCTAACTCTTTTGTAATCTGGTTACCTTCTTGTTACTCCACAACTCAAATTCCATTAATTCATATCAGTATCTTTTCATTCTTCCTTATCACTGATCCTCTCCCAATATACTACTCACTCACACTTGTCACCATCAAGTCCACACAACTAACAGTTACTCTTCAATTATTTATATCTCCCTTTCGGGTCCCTAGAAAACCAAAAATTCACCTTATACCGTTAATTGCCAAAAAAATTACACACTAGGCTCACCTCTTGATAATCCAAATTCCCAAACTCTGCCACTATCTACACATCGCGGCATAACTCGATCTCACTATACACCATTCGTTTCCATCCCTCTATAACGACCTTCCATCACATATATCCTTAACCAACACAATCCTAACCATCTCCCTCCATAAATCCTTACACATCCGAATTTGCCACTTTTCGCATCCCTCATCTCAATCTTTGCATTCTCACGTTTCTTTATACTTACATCACCCTTGCCCATATACACTTACTTTAATATTACTCAACACGCGAGTTTATCACTCACCACATCTCACAAAACATCCTCCCTGCCTCGATAAGCTCATCAATCTTCCCTTTCCTTTTCCCACTATCCCTCACAACCATGTATAACTCATGTCCTCCCTACCCAACACATATCCCTCATAAGCCGACATTCTCCACATCATAGCATCTGGTAACTTACGTATCAAGACCGTCACATATGTAAAAGAATGATTTAAGACCTAAAACATACGTTTGCACATAACCTACGGCTCAAAAAATATGTAAGAACGTAGCCGCCGACTCAAAACAACCGCCCAAAGAGGTACTCGGTCGAGTATTTGACGTACTCGGCCGAGTACAGGACACTCGGTCGAATAATGTGAATACTCGGTCGAGTTCTCGAATCCAGAAGCTGAACAAAATTATCGCAGAAAGATTACTCGGCTGATTTTGAAAGGTGCTCGGTCGAGTAGGCCCTACTCGGCCGAGTTCCGGCACAGTTCTCAACAACATCCAGTTTTCGTAAAACTGTCATATCTCACTCGTTACTTAGTCATTTTGGACGTGTGACCTATCGTTAGAATCGTAAGAAGACAAGCTATCGCCTCAAATTGGAATCACGGCAATATCATATCTAGAACTCAACTTATGACACTTTTATGACAACCCTTCCATAATTGGTTTTCATACAAATCATATTTTCTAAACAAAACAACTTGAACATGAATAACGCAAACAATAACAACTTAATACTTCTAAAAACCATTACATAGGTGAACTTTTATCATATACACATGTAAATTAAACACAACATTCATATATATATATATATATATATATATATATATATATATATATATATATATATATATATAAGTTAAAGTTTACATAGTTCCAAATACCAAACCAAAATAAATGTTCACTAATCTCAACAACCGAAAACAAAAAACAGCTAATTTCGTAATAAATGGAAGCTAGACTCGAAGTGATGACTCCCCATCTCATCCCTGTAGCTAAAGACAATCATCACCTGTCACAATCTGCTCACCATCCCCGAATGGATCACCACAGATTTACAAAACAACAACGGGGTCAGTTTACTACATAATCAAAATAAGACAAAATACAACCAAGATAAAACAGCTGTTCCATAACCAATCTCCAACTCCCAATCACACCTCGTAACTGACTACACACTAAAGTGTGTAGCCCTGCCAGTGGGGACCGCGGTCTTGCCTACCTAAGCCCCGATCATCACACGAGGGATGACCCATGTTCATTAATGTGCACATCCCCTCTTGTGGCGGGTACCACAAAGTGCGAATCAAGGGCGTGAAGCCACTCCTGCAATTGACTCCACTCAGCCGAGGATGCACATTGCAAACATCATGGTGCGTGGTATTTAAACTTCGTCGTCAAAAGATACCAACCAAAACAATATTTATAACTTCACAAACTACTCTTAGCAAAGAGGCAAGTAAAAGTCGGATCCCAAGGGACGGGTATTGATGTAGGATTTTCAATTGTAAATGGTCGTGTCTTAGGGTGTCACAATTTAGGGTTGAGAAAGGAGATCAACTAAAACTAGTCAACAATGAAAACAAAGCAAAGTAAATAAATGGAGATGTAAACAATTGATTAAAAGCACTACGGTGTCATGGGTTCATAGGGGATTCATGGGAGTTGATCATACAAACATATTCTCAAATTATAAGCAAGCAATTATTGTTGTGATGGGATCGAATTGGTGTATAAGCTTACAATCCCTAGGAAGGTTTGGGTCCCGGAGCCGAATCAGTTATGATTGTACAACACCTACAAGTCGACTTAATTATTCCTATTCAACTATATGCATGGTCTAATGACGCTCAAGTTGGTGTATAAGCTTACAAGCCTCATTGAAGAGATAGGTGATGGATCAAAAAATGCAAGGATTCATAGGCTCGCATTTCATTAAACATAATATGTGCATAAGTTGAAATCGCAACAAGCAAGCAAATAAATTATGAAATCATATTAGATTAAGCATGAATCATTCCCCATGTTGGTTTTCCCTAATTCCCCATTAACCCTAGCTATGGGACTACTCACTCATTATCAAATTCAACATGCTAATAAGATTGTCAATCAAACTAACAAGGTTAAACATGATGAACAAATGAAAGTACTTAACAATAATTAAAACAAGCGTTAAGAGAATTATACCTATGGAGAATCCAAAATAATAATGCAAAGAATAATAGAAGTACTTGATGATTGATGGAAGGTTGTCAATCTCCCAAATAAACCCAAATAATCTTCTAATTACCCAAAATAAATAAAGAACAAGGGAGAAATTAAAGAAAAAATAAGGTATAATTAATATTGATAAATTCTAGTACAACTAATTTGAGAGTATTAAGATGAGATTAGTATGAGATTAAGAGATAATTAAGGGATGATTAAGGATTGATGCTAATCTAGGTAGTACAGGGTATTTATACTAAAGATTAGGTACAAAGATTAGGGTTACTAAGGGCTTAAATGACTATTAAGACCCTAAGAAAAGTTGAGGAAATGCTCCTCTCGAAGGAAATGAGCATATCCGTCTTGATAGTCCCGTGTCAATCTGCTCGTCCCGCACGTCTTGAGTTGTGGCACGGTTGGTATTGACTTGTGATCCGAGCGGATCACAGATGAGACGCTCGACTTGAGCTGCTGTGGGACGCTCGTCCTGGGCACAAGACGCTCGGATCTTGGATCTTGCTGCTCAGAGACGCCCGGATTGTGGGCTATCCGCTCGGATCCTGGGACAGACAACTTCTCTTCTTTTTGCTCCTTAATAATCCGCGAGGATCGTGTTGAGGATGAAAGGATCCTTTCATCATTGCCCATTTCACTTTATTATCTACATAGGCCTTCTAGTAATGTCTTCTCTTTGATGCTTGGTCATTAGATGCGATCAATTTAGCTCCGTTTCGCCATGTAAATGCAAGGTTAGCAATTCTTTCCTACCAAGGAGACAAAACCTCAAAGAATACGCGAAACGGGAAACTAAAGTTAGTAAATGACCCAATTATGCACTATAAAGCATGGGAACGAGGTAAATTCGGGGACTAAATGTGCTCAAATATGAGTCACATCAAACATCCCCAAACCAAACCTTTGCTCGTCCCGAGTAAAGAGGTGACAAAAACTAGGACCCTTATTTAAACTAACCTACTAATATTGCCGATGTGAGACAATTAGCGGGTCTCACTCCGCCCCTTCAACTCACAACAAGACAACCATGAGGTAGGATGCCTTTTGCAAGGCAAGGTGGGGCTTGCCAAAATGGTGATACATCCAAGCATTAAGCACACAAAAACAAGAAATGGATGCATCTACAAAAATGAATAGCCACTTTTCTCATCTAAGTGGCGGAAATTATCTACATGGGAAGCAATCTAAGGGTACACACTCCATTATAGATACGGTTTCTTCAAGCTACTAAGACTAAGAGGATACCAATAAATCACCTCCAAGTTGTGTCAAGCTAGGGTACCTTTGTCCTCAATCGTTAAATGCTTTCGTCAAGAGTAGACTCCTTATGAAGAAGGGTCGTCCCCTCTCTACCATGCACAAAAGTGGATTTGATGGATAAAAGGGATCATTTTTATTTTGAGTTTCATATGGGAGTTTGCTTTTGTTGTTGTTATTCCCCACAATTTGTGGCATTTGACATTTTTGAGAACAGTTTCTTTTTGCCATTTCTTTGATGTTTGGCTTTTCAATGCTTGACAACTTTTTTTCTTTTGAACATTTTCAAAGTCACCCCAATTAGTAACGAGGGTGACTTATATTTGAAGCTTAGGAGTTCTTATTTTTGTACTCCTCTTTTCTTTTGATGCAAATTGCAAACTTTTTCATTTCATTTCATTGCTTGAACTCAATTTTTGATAATTTTTGTGCCCATTCCCTTTTTGATGACAAAATGTGGTAGAAATCTGGAAGATGGTTGCATGGTTTCAAGGGTCAGCTTGGAATAAACGGTAGCTAATGAGTTATCACACCACAAGATACTCTCGACTAGGCCTTAATCCATGGGTCAAAGGATACTAGCATGACACATCCTAGGGTGTTTTACAAGCATTCTAATGAGCAAAGTCTCAAGAAGACAAAGTATCTACAAGGGCCTTATATACACTTGTCAAGCTTCCCAAATAGATGCTTTCACAAAATTTTTCCTATAATGCAACTATATGCCATGATGCAACTATCATTTATACAACCTAATTCAAATGCTTCTATCAACTAGTATGTCATATAAACTACATGCAACTCCTATAATCATATTGTTTCATACCGCATCAATCAAAATAAAGCCACATAGTCATTAACATAAAGAGGAAAAAGGAGATTGGAAAGATCATACCATGCGGTCTTCATGATCCTCATGTCTCGGATGTGGCGTAGTCGATCAATGTGAAGAAGGATAGACAAACAAACAAACAAGTATATACAATATATACAATACTACACTATAAAGAAATGAACATGTTTTTGGTTTTTTTAATTTTTCAAATTTTTAGGGTTTTTGATTTTTTGAAACAAAAGAACATATTTTTGTATTTTTTCAAAATTTTTCAATTTTTATCATTTTTTGATTTTGAGGTCAAGTTAGAATTTCCCATCCCCGCACTAGTATGGGCATTGTCCACAATGGCCAATACGATAGGAAATTATGCAAGCTAATATGAGGATGCATGATTTCTACACTAAATGCAAACTATATGAAATACAAACAAGTGAATGCATTCTAAACTATACTTTATGATGCATGAATTTTGTTTGGTTGGAGAGCATAATTTGAATTAACTCCTAATGCTTATGCTTGAACTTCCCCAAACTAAGTAAGAATGGGGGAGTTTATTGATGTGACCATAATTAGCGCATATTTAGCCCCCGAATTAACCTTGTTCCCATGCTTTTTAGTGCATATTTGGGTCATTTATTATCTTTAGTTCTTTGTTTTGCATATTCTTTGAGATTTTGATCCCTTGGTAGGAAAGGAGTAAGAATCTTGCATTTTCATGGCAAAACGAGACTAAATTGATCGAATCCAATGACCAAGCATCAAGGAGAGACAAGATTAGAAAGTCGTTGTACATATGATAGTAGATGAGCAATGTTGAGAAAGGATCCTTGAGTCCCCAAGGAAATCCCCAAGGAATTTATGAAGAAAAGGGAAGAAAAGAAGAAGAAATCTTGCTGAGGCACAATCCGTGCGGATTGCCTACAATCCGGCCGTCCACCATCTGCACAATCCGTGCGGTTTCACCACAAGACGCTCGGGTTTAGCCACCACAATCCGCCCGGATTCCCTCAAAGCCGCTCGTTTTCATCCGCCAGAATCCGCCCGTCCCGACCCAAAACCGCTCGGATTCCTCTACAGCGCGATTTCCCCTTCTCCAAGTTACAAAGCAAGAAGCCCTTCCTTCGAAAAATACCGGCTCCTCCCTGCTCAATCTAAAAAGTGTAATTACTAGTTTAGCCCTTAGTTAACCCTAATGCATCCTCCTAATTTCCACTATAAATACCCCATTAGTCTAATTAGAAGAGCATGTTCTTCTTATCAATTCTTAGAGTAGTTAATATCAATCAAATCTCTCTTTAGTTTTGTAATCAACAATTAATCAAGTTTTAATACAAGTTTTATTTCCTTAATCTCTCTCTTGTTCATCCTTTATTTTGGGTAATTGAAGATTATTTGGGTTATTATTGGGAGATTGACAACCTCTCAATCAAGCATCAAGTACTTCTTTTATCTTTGCTTTATTATTAGAATCATTAGTAGGTATAATTCTCTTAATCCCTTTTTAATTATTGTTAATTACCTTCATTTATTCATCATGTTTCATTTTGCTGGTATGATTTACAACCTCGCTAGCATGATCAACATGATAATGAGTGAGTAGTCTCTTAGCTAGGGTTAATGGGTGATTAGGGGAAACCAACATGGGGAATGATTCATGCTTAAATTAATATGCTTTCATGTTTTATTTGCTTGCTTGTTTTGATCTCAACTCATGCACATGTTATGTTTGATGAAATGCGAGCCTATGAATCCTTGCATTTTTTACCCATCACCTATCTTTTCAATGAGACTTGTAAGATATAAACCAACTCGAGTCTCATTAGACCATGCATGTTGTTGAGTAGGGAAGATTAAGTCGACTTGTAGGTGTTGTACAATCTAATCGATTCGGCTCCGGGACCCAAACTTTCCTAGGATTGTAAGATATAACCCAACTCAATCCATCACAACAATAATTGCTTGCTTATAATTTGAGAACATGTTTGTATGATCAATTCCCATGATTCCCCTATGACCCCATGACACCCTAGTGCTTTTTATCAATTGTTTACAACCCTTTTAATTCATCTTGCTTGTTTATTTACATTGCTATTTTAGTTAGTGATCTTCTACATCAACCCAATTTGTGACACCCCTAAGACACCACTAGTTTCAATTGAAATCTCATCTCAATTCCCGTCCCTTGGGATCCGACCTTTACTTGCCTCTTTAGTAATTGTAGAGTTGTTTGTGAAGCTATAAATTGTGTTTTGATTCGGACGTGACCCAACGACCACATCTTTCTATTTGTGAACACGAAACGGACCGATCAAAAATGGCGCCGTTGCCGGGGACGGTGTTAGCTTGATTTAGATTTCTTTACATTGTTATTAGTTGTGTCTTTTCTTTGCCTTGGGGAAGTAAAACTTCTCAAGGTTTGTTCTAATTATTTTTAAGTTGTTCGATATTTTGCAAGATGGACTTTATAGATTGTTTTGTAGAGGACCACTTAAGTATACCTTTCTTCAAAGATCCCATGCAAGCATTGGAAGCCTTGGAAGCAAGTGAGGCTAAAAATATGTATTGGGAATTGGAGGTGGATCTTTTTGAGGCCGCTCTAGCAAACAAAGAACTTACTCATGCACAATCCGAATTAGTGCATAACATCCTTGTAGAAGCATGCCAACCCATAGAAGATGAGCAATCCATCCTAGAAGATATTTTACAAGCTCAAGAGCAAGAGGAACATATCATGGAATTCGAATGTGATAAGGTTGATGAGAATGAAGAACAAGTTGAATATGCTATGAGAATGGAATGTCTAATGGAGATGGAGCAAATTCTCAATGAAACTCCAAAGGAGGAAAGTGAGGTACAAACTCCTATTTTAAAACCCCTTCCCCCAAATTTGAAATATGCTTACCTTGATGAATCAAAGACCAAACCTGTGATTGTTAACGATAGACTTGATGAAGAACAATTGGGAAAATTGCTTGATGTATTGAAACAACATGAGAAGGCTATAGGTTAGAGTCTAGATGACCTTAAGGGGATAAGTCCCAACTTTTGCATGCATAGAATTCATCTAGAGGAAGACCATAGACCTACCATTCAACCCCAAAGGAGATTGAACCCCCACATGCAAGAAGTTGTCAAAGAAGAAGTCATGAAATTACTTGATGCGGGAATCATATATCCCATATCGGATTCTTTGTGGGTTAGCCCCGTCCAAGTGGTACCTAAGAAAGGAGGCACCACGGTAGTGACAAATGAAAAGAATGAACTAATACCCACAAGAATGATCACCGGTTGGCGTATGTGCATTGACTATCGAAAATTAAACTCCGCAACAAGAAAGGATCATTTCCCCCTACCATTTATTGACCAAATGCTTGAGAGGTTAGCCTCCAACAAATTCTTTTGTTACCTTGACGGGTATTCGGGATTCTTCCAAATCCCTATACACCCGGATGACCAACATAAGACCACCTTCACATGCCCTTATGGTACTTTTGCATATAGGAGGATGCCTTTTGGTTTATGTAATGCCCCCGCCACTTTACAAGGATGCATGATGAGTGTCTTCTCCGATTACTTGGAGACCATAATGGAAGTTTTTGTGGATGATTTTAGTGTTTATGGAAAGGACTTTGACTCATGTTTGCATAATCTTTCCCTTGTGTTGCAAAAATGTGAAGATGTTAGTCTTGTTTTAAATTGGGAAAAGTGTCACTTCATGGTCAATGAAGGAATTGTTTTGGGTCATTTGATTTCGGAAAAGGGCATCGAGGTCGATAAAGCTAAAGTTGAGGTGATAGAGAAACTCCCACCTCCCGTGAATGTTAGAGGGGTGAGAAGTTTTCTCGGTCACGCGGGTTTTTATCGCCGTTTCATAAAGGATTTTTCAAAAATAGCGAAACCCCTCACTCAACTTTTGCTTAAAGATGCCCAATTCCTTTTCACTGATGAGTGTGTTGAAGCCTTTAATAGAATCAAGGAAGCACTAATCTCGGCACCGATCATCCAACCTCCAAATTGGGAATTACCTTTCGAGATTATGTGTGATGCTAGCAACTACGCCGTTGGAGCGGTTCTTGGCCAACGGGTAGGGAGAGCTCTTCGCCATCTATTACATAAGCAAGACCCCCGACCCTTCCCAAGTGAATTATGATACAACCGAGAAGGAGCTTCTCGCCATTGTCTATGCTTTGGATAAATTCCGTTCCTACTTACTTGGATCCAAGGTGATTGTATTTTCGGATCACCGTGCTCTCCGACATCTCTTGATAAAGAAGGAGGCAAAACCAAGATTGTTGAGATGGATTTTGCTTATTCAAGAATTTGACGTGGAAATAAGAGACAAGAAAGGAGCCGAGAATGTAGTGGCGGATCACTTGTCAAGGATCCGGTTTCATGATGAAAATGGAGAAACCCCGATCAATGATTCATTTCCCGATGATATTTTGATGGCCATTCAAACACAACTTGAAAGGCACATCACCCCATGGTTTGCCGATTATGCTAACTATATTGTTGGAAAAGTGCTCCCTCCAAATTTGAACCACAACGAAAGGAAGAGATTCCTATTCGAAGTGAAGAGGTACTTTTGGGACGATCCAAACCTCTACAAAGAGTGTAGTGATGGGCTCTACCGGAGATGCATCCCTCAATGGGAAATCCAAGGAATCTTGGAAGGATGTCATTCATCACCCTACGGTGGGCACCATGGAGCAAGGAGGACCGTTGCAAAAATTCTCCAATCGGGCTTCTATTGGCCCACAATGTTTCAAGACACAAGAGAATTCGTCATTCACTGCGATGCTTGTCAAAGAACGGGGAATATCTCTTGGAGGAACGAAATGACACAAAGAGGCATTCTAGAGGTGGAGATCTTCGATGTTTGGGGAATCGACTACCAAGGGCCCTTTGTGACATCCAATGGGAATAAGTACATCCTTGTGGCCGTAGACTACGTCTCGAAGTGGGTGGAGGCAATTGCCACTCCAAATGATGATGCAAAAACGGTCACCAAGCTCTTCAAGAAGATAATCTTCCCAAGATTTGGAGTTCCTAGAGCGATTATAAGTGATGGAGCAATGCATTTCCATGAGAAGAAACTTGCATCTCTTTTGACCAAAGATGGTGTCCAACATAGAACCGGTTTGGGATACCATCCTCAAACAAGCGGTCAAGTTGAGATTTCAAATAGAGAGATCAAGCAAATCCTTGAGAAAGTTGTGAACAAGACTCGGAAAGATTGGAGCACAAAGCTTGATGATGCTCTTTGGGCTTATAGGACGGCCTACAAGACCCCCATAGGAGCCTCCCCTTACAAGCTTGTCTATGGAAAAGCATGTCATTTGCCAATTGAATTGGAGTACAAAGCTTATTGGGCAATCCGAGCACTTAATCTTGACCTCAAATTGAGCGGTCAAAGGAGGATGATTCAAATCCAAGAGTTGGAGGAATTCCGACTACAATCCTATGAGAATGCAAAGATTTACAAAGAAAGAACGAAATTGCTTCATGATAGGAGAATTAGACAAAAGGCCTTGCACAAGGGAGACAAAGTCCTTCTATTCAATTCCCGCTACCGACTTTTTCCGGGAAAATTGAACTCTAGATGGATGGGTCCCTATGTGATAACCGAAGTTGGAAAATATGGAGATTTTGAACTCAAGGCGGAAGATGGAAGCAAGTTCAAGGTAAATGGTCAAAGGTTGAAGCCATACTGCGAGGGAGCATTTATTGGAGAGGTCGAGGTCACCTACCTCGGGCCCCCTCCCCCTTGAAAGAACCATCAAAGGGAGAGTTTGGTGGAGTCCTCCTTAAACCACCACTTGTAAATATACTAACCCTCTAACTTGTATTTATTGTTTTATTGCATTTCCTTCAATAAATAGCATGAACTCTTTTCATGAGCGTAAGTGAGGGAGGGTTACTAATGAGTTTTGAATGAAGGAAGAAACCAATTTCCAAGTGTGGGGACGCATCTAAGGAAGGAAAGAAAGTCAAAGGATGAACTCACAGCTGAACACGTGCGTGTTCGCTGGAATCCGGCCGTTTTGCTGGAATCCGAGCGTTATGTAGAAAATCCGTCCGTCCAGCTACGCTGAGAATTTGAAGATTTTTGGACTGAGGTCGAATCCGAGCGTCCCAGAGGGAAAAACGCCCGTCCTGAAGAATCCGGCCGGTTTTAAAGAAAGACGCCCGTCTTTCTACCTGTGCATTTCAAGGAAAATCGCTGTAAAGGAATCCGTCCGTCTTCAGAAAAAGACGCCCGTCCCATTGAAAAAGAATCCGAGCGTCTCATGCTCGGGACGCCCATCTTTGTGGTGTCAAATTTTGGAAATTTTCGCTGTGACAGAATCCGGGCGTATTGCCCAGAATCCGCCCGTCCCGAGAAGCATAAATCCGAGCGTTTTCTGCTGAACCCGCTCGTCCTGCCACGGTGTTTTGACCCGACCTTTCCCTAATTAAATTACACCCCACCACACATATAGTGACACATCACTACTCCTTCCACTTGCACTATAAAACCCACCTCCTTATAACTCCCATACACATCCAAATAACTCTCTTAACCCACAAAATCAAAAAGCCCCAATTTTCTAGGGTTTCCAAAGGCAACACTCAATCAACAAGGAACATCCTTACCCTTTCACAAATAAAAAGAATCCAGCTTAAGAATCAAGAATGGCACCAAGGAGATCCTCTTTTGGGAATGCAAGAAGACCAAGGATGAGGGGAAGTTCTTCTACCTCCCATGTCAACACATTAAGAAGGGAGCATGAGGAGATTGTAGATCTCACAAGGCTTGATGACTTCTCAAATATGGAATTTGTCAATGATATGCAAAGATTAGTCTTCCACCGGCTTCTAAGTAAGAATATTCTTCCCACTAAGTTTTTGTGTTATGATACTTTGAGGAAACTTGGGATTTATCACCAAGTGGAAGCTCTCTTTGAAGTTTTTGGTCTTTCAACCCTTTTTCGCATGTATGAACAAACCTATCGGTCTCTTGTGCTTGAATTTTTGAGCTTTTTGAATATTACAACCTTGAACAAAGTAATATGCATAGAGTTTAGGTTGGAGAATGTCTCTAGGATGATGACCCTTGTAGAATTCGCAAATGTATTCGGGCTCGATGTTTCGCCTACCCGAACATCGAAACCCAAGAAGTATAGTGTTGAACCTTTGTGGAGGGCCATGACGGGCCGGGATTTCATCCATACCAAGGAATGTCTTGCTTTTCATATCCAAAATCCGATCTTGAGGCTTACATATCGATTTCTTTCGGGCACTCTACTTGCCCGCCGAGATCCGGCCATCGTGAATCAATTGGACCTTGTGTTTATGGAATCCTACCTCAACATTCAAGGGAGAAATGTGTATCACTTCAATGCACCTCTAGTATTACTAGAGAAATGGGCAAGGTTTAGAAATGGGAATGATGATGGAATGAAGCACATAGTAAATGGAGGACTCATTACTAGGCTTGCAAAGCACTTCAACCCGAGATTTAATGAGAACAATGAGTATACTCCTCTCTTGGGAAGCATTAGGATAAACGAAGATCATCTTCTTGTCCACCACCATTGGATAACCCTTGAGAGGGTTGATAAGAGGATAAAGTGGTTAACAAAAGGAAGCGATCCGATTTATCTTCCAATGACCGATCTACCACGTATCTCCCCAAGAAGAGGAAACTTGTCTCCAATGCCATCCTACCTCATCCCAAGTCAAACAAGGAATGCACCACCGCCTCCAAATCCACCATAACAACAACAAGAACAACAAACTCAAGACGAGAAGATCAAAGTGCCTCCGTATCCCTTTCCCTACCAACCGTATAACCATCCAAACCCCTTCATCCTCCCCCGCGCCGACTTTGTCACGGGAATCTTACAAGATCTACACTACCGTCAATACGAAACCTCCGTGGACACGTGCTATGCACTTTATCCTCAATATCACGAGATGGTTCGAAGAGGACGGATTAGTGAGGAAGGAGCGTTCCCCTCATGGGCTCAAATGGATTTGCTCTTCTCCAACTCGGAGAGAGCTAATGAAGGAGCGAACGGGAGACAAGAGGAGGGGAGTGGAAATTCTTGTGGAGGTGACACGGTGGAGCTTGAGAGTGAGGAAGACGAATTCATGGACCCAAGTTTGAGTGATGCTTCAAAGGAGATTTGTGATAGCGCTGTAGAGGGAGATGATGCCGATGTCTAGAAGACTACTTCATCACTAGGTGGAGCGGGCGAGAGGCACCCACCTAAGTTTAAGTGAAGTTTTCTCATCTCTCCTCTTTATTTTTCAAAGTTTCATGAAAAGATGTTTGTGACTTGTCACCTTGTATTTTTATTAATTTTGATCATTGATGGAGTAGTCCTAGCACCATAGATGACTCACACCTCGGTACCATTGAGGTGTTCTCATTTTATTGTTCCCGCTTTCAAAATCCAAAATGACAAATTAGTTTCATGCATTTCATAGTGTGTGCATGAACTACACCCATCCTTAAGACATTAGCAATAGTGTCTCACTCGGTTTGGGGAAGTTAATGCATACACAACGGGAGGTAATCTAAATTATCCTCTCCGTCATAACAAAAACCATGCATCATGTAGTGTAGCTTAGTATAGATTGCATTTAGTATAGAAATCATGCATCATCTTTGCATAATTTCCATCATTTTGGCCATTGAGGACAATGCCCATATTAGTGTGGGGATGGGAATTCTAACATTTAACTCTTATTCAAAAAAATCCAAAAAAATTGAAAAATTTCGAAAATCATAAAAATTTAAAAATTGAAAACCCAAAAACATGTTTATTTCCTTTTGTATAAATTGTCTTGTATATATTGTGTTTGTTTCATCCTTGTTCACATTGATTGACTACGCCACATCCGAGACATGAGGATATTGAAGAACACATGGTATGATCTTTCCAATCTCCTTTTTCCTCTTTATGTTAATGACTATGTGGCTTTATTTTGATTGATGCGTTATAACAATGTGAACTTAGGACTTGCATTTAGTTTATATGTCATACTAGTTGATAGAATCACTTGCATTAGGATGTTTATATTAGTTGCATCATAGCATGTAGTTGCATGTTAGAAATGTTTTGAAAAGTGCCTAATTAGGAACCTTAACAAGAGCAACTAAGCCATTACAAATACTTTTTCAACTTAAGACTTTGCCTACTAGAATGGTTGTAAAACACCCTAGATAGTGTCATACTAGTGTCTTTTGACCCATGACCCAAAGCCTAGTCAAGGGTTTGCATGTGAGTCACCTATCCAACCCCGTGATGCGATGTGGACTTGGTTAACTTGTCTAGGTGACCTTGATTGACCTTGTGGTAAGGCAACCCAAAAATATTTTCTATCAATAAGTTTGAAGTGCTCATTTCTAAAGTTTTGTCATGTGGAAGTAATTTAATGCTAAGGAAACCTCAAGAGTTATGAATTGTTGAATGTTGAGAAATTTAAATTGTTTTGATGGTGGCGTACCACTTCGATGAGCTTTGGAGCGGGATCCATTGAATTGGGCCCCCACACGGTTGTGAATTCGGCCGCCCAGAGACAGAGTGATTATCACCCCGAAAAGCTATTGTCTAGAGGTTAACCGGTTGCCTAATAAGCGATTGGCGAAAGCAAAGGACACAAGCCCGGAAGGGACAAACCTTATCTTAAATTTTTGAAATGTGAAAGTTGAATGAGGTCAATTTTTGAATACTAGTCATATCCACCCATTGTGTATAAAGATTTGAGCATTTCATTCCCAAAAAGCGTTTTTGTCAAGCCACTTTGTCGAGCTTGGGACGATCCATGACCTTTACTTTTGTAGAGAATTCGAGACTTGTCATGTCATATGCTACTAGCATCATAGGGATCATCATTCCACCACCATCCGATCGCCCTTGACGAAAGCATTTGGAAATTGAGGACAAAAGTAGTCTAGTTTAACACCATTTGGAGGTGATTTGGTGCCATCCTTTTAGCCTTAGTAATTTGTTGAACTAGTATTTGTGAAGGATTACATGCTCTTAAATTTGTTCCTCTTTAGTGCCTCCGCCACTTGATGAGGAAGTGGCTATTCCTTTTGTAGATGCATCCATTATGTGTTTTTGTGTGCTTAATGTTTGGATGTGTCGCCATTTTGGCAAGAACCACCTTGCCTCTCAAGAAGGCATCCTACCTCATGGTTGTCTTGTTGTGAGTTGAAGGGGCGGAGTGAGACCCGCTAATTGTCTCATATCGGCTATGTTATTAGGTTAGTTTAAATAATGGTCCTAGTCTTTGTCACCTCTTTACTCGGGACGAGCAAAGGTTCGGTTTGGGGATATTTGATGTGACCATAATTAGCGCATATTTAGCCCCCGAATTAACCTTGTTCCCATGCTTTTTAGTGCATATTTGGGTCATTTATTATCTTTAGTTCTTTGTTTTGCATATTTTTTGAGATTTTGATCCTTTGGTAGGAAAGGAGTAAGAATCTTGCATTTTCATGGCAAAACGAGACTAAATTGATCGAATCCAATGACCAAGCATCAAGGAGAGACAAGATTAGAAGGCCTTTGTACATATGATAGTAGATGAGCAATGTTGAGAAAGGATCCTTGAGTCCCCAAGGAAATCCCCAAGGAATTTATGAAGAAAAGGGAAGAAAAGAAGAAGAAATCTTGCTGAGGCACAATCCGTGCGGATTGCCTACAATCCGGCCGTCCACCATCTCCACAATCCGTGCGGTTTCACCACAAGACGCTCGGGTTTAGCCACCACAATCCGCCCGGATTACCTCAAAGCCGCTCGTTTTCATCCGCCAGAATCCGCCCGTCCCGACCCAAAACCGCTCGGATTCCTCTACAGCGCGATTTCCCCTTCTCCAAGTTACAAAGCAAGAAGCCCTTTCTTCGAAAAATACCGGCTCCTCCCTGCTCAATCTAAAAAGTGTAATTACTAGTTTAGCCCTTAGTTAACCCTCTTGCATCCTCCTAATTTCCACTATAAATACCCCATTAGTCTAATTAGAAGAGCATGTTCTTTTTATCAATTCTTAGAGTAGTTAATATCAATCAAATCTCTCTTTAGTTTTGTAATCAACAATTAATCAAGTTTTAATACAAGTTTTATTTCCTTAATCTCTCTTTTGTTCATCCTTTATTTTGGGTAATTGAAGATTATTTGGGTTATTATTGGGAGATTGACAACCTCTCAATCAAGCATCAAGTACTTC
The DNA here is from genome assembly GCF_048544455.1 of Silene latifolia. Classification (NCBI taxonomy): domain Eukaryota; kingdom Viridiplantae; phylum Streptophyta; class Magnoliopsida; order Caryophyllales; family Caryophyllaceae; genus Silene; species Silene latifolia. The sequence continues at coordinate 27,002,779 of NC_133532.1, forward strand.
TTTTATCTTTGCTTTATTATTGGAATCATTAGTAGGTATAATTCTCTTAATCCCTTTTTAATTATTGTTAATTACCTTCATTTATTCATCATGTTTCATTTTGTTGGTATAATTTACAACCTTGCTAGCATGATCAACATGATAATGAGTGAGTAGTCTCTTAGCTAGGGTTAATGGGTGATTAGGGGAAACCAACATCGGGAATGATTCATGCTTAAATTAATATGCTTTCATGGTTTATTTGCTTACTTGTTTTGATCTCAACTCATGCACATGTTATGTTTGATGAAATGCTAAGCCTATGAATCCTTGCATTTACCACCATCACCTATCTTTTCAATGAGACTTGTAAGACATAAACAAACTCGAGTCTCATTAGACCATGCATGTTGTTGAGTAGGGAAGATTAAGTCGACTTGTAGGTGTTGTACAATCTAATCGATTCGGCTCCGGGACCCAAACTTTCCTAGGATTGTAAGATATAACCCAACTCAATCCATCACAACAATAATTGCTTGCTTATAATTTGAGAACATGTTTGTGTGACCAATTCCCATGATTCCCCTATGACCCCATGACACCCTAGTGCTTTTTATCAATTGTTTACAACCCTTTTAATTCATCTTGCTTGTTTAATTTCATTGCTATTTTAGTTAGTGGTCTTCTACATCAACCCAATTTGTGACACCCCTAAGACACCACTAGTTTCAATTGAAATCTCATCTCAATTCCCGTCCCTTGGGATCCGACCTTTACTTGCCTCTTTACTAATTGTAGAGTTGTTTGTGAAGCTATAAATTGTGTTTTGATTCGGACGTGACCCAACGACCACATCTTTCTATTTGTGAACACGAAACGGACCGATCATTTATGCATAGGAATGCTATGCATGAAAGACTTCACTTTGGCCTTGATGGGTGCCTCATGCCCGCTCTACCTAGCTCATGAAGGTCTTCAATAGTTGTCATCGTCCCCTCCAAGATCACTATCCTCTTGTCCTTGCACTTCATCACTCTCATAAAACTCCATGAACTCGTCCCCCTCACTATTAACCTCCACCGTATCACCGCCACTTGACCCTCCTTCATCTCCTACTCCATGTGTTCCACCATTGGCATTTTTCGAGTTTGGAAAAAGTAAGTCCATTTGTGCCCAAGAGGGAAGCATTCCCTCTTCACTTATGTGCCCTTGGCGGGCCAATTGGTGGAATTGTGGGTAGAGAGCGAATTAGTTGTCCACCCTTACTTCATATTGCTTTTGGTGCATATCTTGGAGTAGCCCTGTGATAAAGTCGTCTCTTGGAAGAATGAAGGGGTTCAGGTGGTTGTATGGCTGATAAGGGAATGGGTAAGGCGGGATAACAACTTTTTCTTTGTCATTTGCTTGGGGTTCATGTTGTTGAGGTTGTGTTGGAGGTGGGGCTTGATTTGCTTGATTTGCTTGATTTGGGACGAGATAAGATGGTATTTGGGAGAGGGATCCCCTTCGAGGTGAAATTATTGGTAACCCTTCTATTGGGAGGTAAATGGGGTTGCTCCCCTTTGTGATCCACTTAATTCTCTTCTCATAGCCTTCAAGGGTTATCCAAAGGTGTTGTCTTAGAATCAACATTTCATGAATCTTTGTGTTGCCCGGAAGAGGTGTATAGGCATTGTTTTTGTTGAAGTTCGGGTTGAAGAATTTTGCAAGCTTCGTTATCAATCCCCCATTGACGATGTGGATCTTACCATCATCATCACTATTCCGGAACTTAGCCCATCTCTCAAGACGAACAAGGGGGAGTTGAAGTGGTAACCGCTCCTTCCTTGTATCTTGAGATAGGACTCCATGAAAACAAGATCGAGTTCATTTACTATTGCGGGATCACGACGGCAAAGAGAGTGCCAGCGATAAATCGGTAAGTAAGCTGAATGATGGGGTTTTGAATGTGAAAAGCGAAGCATTCTTTGATTACAGAGAAATCCCGACCCGTCATGGCTCTCCAAAGGGGGGCTATGCTATACTTTCGCGGTTTCGATGTTCGGGTAGGCGATACATCAAGACCTAGTACACTAGCAAACTCAACAAGAGTCATCATCCGGGTCGTGTTTTCTAGTCAAAACTCCACACAAATTGTTTTGTTCAAAGTAGTAATCTTTAGAAAGCTGAAGAACTCAAGAACCAAGGACCGATAAGTGCGCTCATGCATCTTGAATAAGATTGAGAGACCAAACAAATCAAAGAGTGCCTCGGTTTGATGATAGATGCCAAGTTTCCTCAAAGTATCATGGCACATAAATTTAGTAGGGAGAATGTTCTTACCAAGAAGACGATGGAAAACGAGTCTTTGGACATCATTGACGAATTCTATGTTGGAGAACTCATCAAGTCTTAAGAGATCAACTATTTCCTCATGCTCTCTTCTCAAAGTATTTAGGTGAGATGCGGAGGAGCTTCCAATTACCCTTGGTCTTTTTCTTTCTCTATGCAAGGACCCTCTTGATCTCATCTTGTAGGTAGATCTAGAAATTTGACTTGTTGAAGATGGAGATATCCTTTGTAATTGAGATCCCTTTTGAAACCCTAGGTTTTGGGGGTTTTAAATTTAGAGATGTGAATGAGTGCTTTAGATGTGATTTGAGTCATATGAGAGGGGGTTTTATGTTTTATAGATGAAGGAAGGGTGAGGTGTCATGAAATGTGTGGTGGGGAGGAGTTTATAATTGTCGAAAAATAGACGAGCAGGACGGCTGGGAGACGAGCGGGCCGTGGTCAGGACGAGCGGGCCATGGCCTCAGGAGACGAGCGGATCGAGCTCAGGATGCTCGGATCCAGTCAGTGCACTCTGGAATTCCCAATCCGTGGTGAGACGCGCGGATTTTGCTCAAGCCGGGCGGATCTGGCTGGGGACGAGCGTCTTCACCTGGGGACGCTCGGATTCATAGGCAGTATGAAATCTCATATTTTGCACAAGGAAGGACGCGCATATTGCTCCTGAGACGAGCGTCTTCTCGAATGAGACAGGCGTCTTTTTTCTGATCTGCCCAGATTTTAAAACAGTCCCAAATCTTTAGTGCCGGCTCTCCCAAGACCAGCGTCTTATGGCTGAGACGTTCAGATCATGCCCAAAACGAGCGGGTTTCCTCCTAGGACGCTCGGATTTCCTGCATTTCCCACGGGCTTAGGTCTGCCCGTGGGAGTCTCCTCCTTTTTTATCTTGCTCTTCCTCATTTGATAAGAGTGCTTCCCCCACACTTGAATTCCTAAATCCTTCATTCATCAAAAGAGTTAGTAACCCCCTCTCACCAACTCTCATGTCAAAGAAAATCATGCTTTTATTGAAATTTAAAATATAATATAAAAATACAAGTAAGAAGAGTTAGTATATTTACAAGTGGTGGTTTGGAGAGGACTCCACCAAACTCTCTCTTTGATGGTCTTCCCATGGTGTGAGAGGCCCGAGACGGATGACCTCGACTTCTCCAATGAATGCTCCTTCATAATATGGCTTCAACCTTTGGCCATTGACTTTGAATTTGTTTCCATCTTCCGACTTTATTTCAAAGTCGCCATACTTTCCCACTTCGGTGATCACATAGGGACCCATCCATCTAGAATTCAACTTCCCGCGAAAGAGTCGATATCGGGAGTTAAATATAAGGACTTTGTCTCCCTTGTTCAAGGGCTTTTGCTTTATTCTCTTGTCATGAAGCAACTTCGTTCTTTCTTTAGAGATCTTGGCATTCTCATAGGATTGTAGTCGGAATTCCTCCAACTCTTGAATTTGCATAATCCTTCTTTGACCACTTAACTTGAGATAACGGTATTGCCCAAAAGGCTTTGTATTCTAGCTCAATTGGCAAATGACATGCTTTTCCATAGACTAGCTTGTAAGGGGAGGCTCCTATGGGAGTCTTATAGGCCGTCCTATAAGCCCAAAGAGTGTCATCAAGCTTCATACTCCAATCCTTACGAGTCTTGTTAACAACCTTTTCAAGAATTTGTTTGATCTCTCTATTTGAAACTTCAACTTGACCGCTTGTTTGAGGATGGTATCCCAAACCGGTTCTATCTTGAACACCATACTTTGCTAAGAGAGAGGTGAGCTTCTTTTCATGGAAATGTGTCCCTCCATCACTAATGATTGCTCTAGGGACTCCGAATCTCGGGAAGATTACTTTCTTGAGGAGTTTAGTGACCGTCTTGGCATCATCGGTTGGAGTAGCAATTGCTTCTATCCACTTTGATACATAATCAACGGCCACAAGAATGTACTTGTTTCCTTGAGATGATACTGTTGGAATATGTGTCCTCCGACAATAATGCGATCACAACTGTTGATCATGATGATCACATGTTTAAATCTCATTTTAAGAATACATGTGGGATGTAATATTTTACAGTCAACTGATCCACACATATCGGTAATGATTGGCTGACTAGAGTTTGACATTACTGTCGTGCGACGGTGGTGATCAGTTGATCCCCTTAGGTCATACCTAAAGGGTGACACTCTTAATTGATTATTTAATTGATCGTATGTCGATACGGGTTAATTAAATTGCTTAAAATTGACGGACGATTTTGTGAGTATTATTGACGTGTCTTATTGTAATTCGATTAAATAAGATACGGTCTAAGTAATCAAATTGTTTTATTAATTAGATAAAATTATTGTTTACGAAACAATTGAAACTGAATGAATAATTTATTATAAATACAAGACGTTGTAATTTATAATTTGATAAACCGTTTTGGCCCAAGTAATTACGAATTACTAGTCGATTTTGTAAATGACATATTTTATGAGTATGTTAATTTTTAATATGTTAAAAATACATTACAATTTCACATGTCAAGTAACATGTCACATATGTGACAATTGACAAATGACAAATATAAAATGGACCTCCCATTTTATATAAGTGCCGAAAATGGAGGGAGTATTAGGTTTAAATTGTGTTAATTATTTTTAAGTGGAAAACATGATGATTGCAACCTAATATAGCCATGCATACCTATGATTTCTTGGGTAGAAAAACTTGCTCATGCATTGGGCATCCTCCTCCCCTCCAACCGGTTTTTGCATGGTAAAAGCCAAGGGTTTTTACTCTATTTTTCTAATATACACTACAATTACTAGTGTGAGATATTCATTCTTTTAACATCTAAAACTTATAGAAATTTTAGAGAGATAATTTACTCCTTCTTCCTTCCTCTCTTGGCCGAATAACAAGAGACAAAAACAAATATTTTGGGTCATTTTTAGTAAGATTAATATTGTTCTAGATCTAATAATATTAGTCTTTTAAGAGGTTACCTTGGGTATAAACTGGGAGGGATTCTATTTTGGATCCTTGTTCATCCATTAAAAAGGAAGCTCAAGAACAAGTGAGAAGGTAAACTCATTTGTGCCCATATATCCGAAATCCCATAGTAAGAAAGACGATTTCTTCTCTACTTTTGTTCAAGTTTGCATGCATAAGATCTAGTTTTAATTTTATGTCTAAATTAAAATGTCACATATTTTAATATGTTAAGTAATGGAATTAGTGAATCCCAACAAGTGGTATCAGAGCCTTAGGTTGTTTGCATGCAAATCGGTTTATAGTTTTTCCGAGTTATATGATTAACATACAAAACTAATTAATTTGGTTTTATGAAGATAAACCTAAAAATAACCTTGCATGTTAAAAGTTTCTGGTCCTAAGTGATTTTTAGGACATTTTGGTTTATTTATGGATTTTATTGTTCATTTTATATAATATTGGCATTAAAATGTGATTTTTATGATAAAATGTCATTTTTGGACGAAAAATAGATAAACTTCGAATTTTTCAGTGGTTTTTGGATATGTTTTCACATATATTATCTACTGATGGCCTGTAAATTTCATGATAAAATGAGTTGTATTGCTCGAAATATGGATTTTTCAAGTTAAAATCGTATTTAAATGGGTAAATAGGTTAATATGAGTTATATTTCGAATATGGTCATGGAAATTTAGTATGTTGTCACATGCAATTTTACAAGATGTGTGTAAAATATTTGGCTATAATGAAGTCTTTATGCATGATTTATGATTTTTTGATGAAAAATCACATAAATAGTGACTATAATTAGTAATAATGCTAAAACATACTTCATGACTAAGAAAAAACGTCACATGTTGTATTTTATCATATATTTTAGATCTAAAAGTGAAAAGTTGAAAAAAATAATTTTTCTCATATTTTTATGGTCATAAATGTTAAAACCGATAAATGGCAACATTGTTTTTCTCGATAAATTTTCGAAATTTTTAACCTAAGTTTTGAACATTATGAGTGTCATGGTATTTTTCCAGAATGTTAATGAGTTTAAATTTCAAATTTTGAAATTATTTGAAATTTTTTTTTTATGATTTAATTTGAGGTTTATAGCATAAATTTTGTATTTTTGGGTCCATTTATGAACAATATTAAGAAATCAAGTTTAATTATTGTCAAAAGTTAGTGGAGACTAATTTTGAGTCCTAAGATGGTTAGGGTAATTAACTTGTACATAAATATGAATTTATGTAATTTTTGTGATTTTAATAAGTTAAATCACGTAAATCCGTAAAAACCGATTAATATACGATATTGGCTATTAAAGGCGATTTAGCATAAAATCGAGCATGTTCATACATATTATAATGCTGCATTTTATTTATGATTGTCATATTTTAATTTTATGTAATTTTTGAATTATGTAATTTTACTTGGTATGGCCTTAGTTTCAATTGGTATTACCCAAAATGTATGGGAATATCGATTCGGTTGTAATTATTGTGATCTCGTATCACCGTTTTGTAATTTAATAGATTTATTTTTATTTTAATTACAAATGTACAATAGGAAATTATGTAATTCATTTTGTAATTTAATTATTCCGGAGTTCCTTGAAGACGGTGCCACTCGAGAAGGCGATCCATCAAAGAAAGTGTTGCCTTGAAATGCGTGCTAAGCCGAAGTTCAAGGGACCAAAGGAGTTGGTTTCCGAATTTGTAATAGTTTATTAGATTTACTATTTTAGGAAGGCCATACTAGGATTTTATTTATGCTTTGCATTTTATTTATATGTTGCATGCATCGCAAAATCGCCATAACTAAACATGCATTTTAAATCGAGTTAATCGACCGTGTCAATTACAATTATCGTAGTTCACCGCTTTAGTTCACTTAAAACGTGATAGATAATAAATTGACATGACCTCTCGCTAAAATAAACAATTGAGACTTAGCCTTACCAAAAATTAGAAACCATGAAAACCTATTTCGTGAGGGAGTGCACTCGGCCTTACCGGGGTACAAACCTTGCTACGTAGGGGAAATGGGTGATAAATGTCTACCCACCGAATTTATAAAGATAAGGGTTGTATTCGGCTTTACCGATGCCCAAGTTGATGTAAATTTGGATCATGGACACATTTATTCGAAATTTGGGTTGAACTCAACGAAAGTATTCTCGACGGTTGCCGGATGTGTTTCGGGCTAAAGATAAATATTAATGTAAATTTATCGACCAAGAGTTCTAAGAGTAGAATCGATTAAAGAGTTAATCCATCGAGTTATATTGATGAGGGTTGTATTCGGCTTTACCGATGCCTAAGTTAATATGAATTTGGGTCTTGGAATCATTTATCAAGTTGGGTAGAGGTCACTAGATAAATGCAATAACACTTGTTTAAATTAAAAATTTACTAGTGTTATTATTATTTTTAAAACGACAAGTGTTTTATTCCTTCTATTTTTGTTTTGTAGACCACTTTTATTTCTCATAACAAATGGCCGCACCAAACACCAACGCTGCACCTCTCACTAATGTTTCATGGCTCCGATCCTTCATGGATCGTTGTAAACTTGAAAAGAATGGGTCAAATTTCTCCGATTGGGATGCCCAACTCAAATTAGCCGCCCAAGGTGACGACAAGCTTCGTTACCTCACCGAGGCCTCTCCACCCGAACCTAATGCTAGGTCGAGTGCCGTCACTAGGGAAGCATATGAGGCTTACCACAAAGAGTCCGCCGCTAAGAAAAATGTGTTGATTTTTGCTATGGAGGCGGATCTCCAAAGGAGAGCCTTTAAAATGGGCACCGCTAATGAAATCTATTCCAAACTTGTGACAATGTTTTCACAAACACCGAGGATCGTCCAATATGAGGCGGCCTCGGCATTCTTTGATCTCGATTTCAAGGAGGGCCAAAACGTTAGCCATCACGTGCTCAAATTGTTGGAGCTAGTCGAGACTTTAAAGATTCAAAAGGTTGAAATCCCCAAAGAGCTCATTGTAGATAGGATTCTTCACTCCTTATCCAAAGTCAAAGCATATGTACAATTCCGGGTGAATTTCAATATGCAAGACAAGGACGTGTCTCTTGAAGAGTTGAACAAGTTACTTGTGCAAGCCGAAAGAGACATGGGGCTTAATGTTAACCCACCTAAAGATGTGCTTAATATAAGCACTAAGAGCAAGGGGAAGTTCAAGAAGAATGGAAAAAAGGGTAAGAGGCAAGCTCCCATGTCCACCAAGGCTAAGACTTTTGAAGCTAGCACTTCCAAAACCAAGAAGGGTCCTCTTGATAAATGCCATTATTGTAATGGTGTTGGACATTGGAAGAGGAATTGTTCCAAGTATCTTGGTGACATCAAAGCTGGAAAGATCACTCCAGTAGGTAAATGACTATCCTTTCTTTTATGTTTCTAATTCAACTATGGTATTTTGATACAAAGTTGTGATAATGTATCCCCTTTTTATTGTAAATAGGGCCTCCTCCAAGCAAAGACAAGGGAAAAGAGAAGCAAGCTTGAGATATCATGAAGGAGCTAGGAGTAGCTTCCAATGAAGCTTGGCTTTTATTATTGTCTTTATTTTAATGTTATGAATTTTAGAACTATTTTTATTTCCGTGTTCGACATGGTAATGGTTGATCCTTTCTAAACAATGGTTGTATTTTGGATTATGGTGGCTTGGCTTGCAACCCAAGTCACCCCTTTTATCGTATTTGTTTGTTCTAAAATTCGTCTTTGTATGCTTGCACATAGAAACATATGATCATCTACTTAAAGTGATCCAATAGACAACTATAATGATGGGATTCATTATATGTCCACAAGCTTAAGGCTTGTGTATGATCAATCATAAAGTGATGTTGAGTTGATGACCTCTTCTAAAGAAATGTAAATTACCAAGTACACTCATCAAATCTAAAATCTATTACTCAATCTATGGGATAGTCCTCCTTCTACTTTAAAATCATCACTTGTGTCTCATAAACTATCTTTGAAAATCTAGTGTATTTATTCTAAAGATAGAGTGGGAGAAAAATGAAGACACATAGGATACAAAGAATAATTTGTATGCTTAAGTAAATGAGATCTACGAAAGAAAGAATGATTTGTATACCTAAATAGATAGTATACACGAATAGATGAGATCTATGGTCTCAAATAGATGAGATCTACATGACAAAAGAGACCAAGTGAAGTAATAAAAAGAATATGTTCTTAAGATAACTACACGAGGAGACCAAAAGAAAGTTTTGATAGAAAATGACTAAAGAAGATAGAAAATGAGTAAAGAAAAGTCTCAACAAGACATTTTAAGTTGGGCTATGACCTACATATAAATAAGAATTTCAATATTGATATTTACTTAAGAGCCTAAATAAAACAAAGTTGCATCCTTGAAAATAAATGAGATTTATGATTAAAAGTTGCAAAGAAAGATATGCCGATGTCTATAAGAGCTAAGTTAATTGTTAACCACGCTAGTGTCATTACTTAACCTCATTATGAAAATGAAATGGTTAAACCTTCTTCCGAAAATGGTATTTAGAGAATGACGTGTATTAAATGGGTTTTCACCTTTAAATAATGACATTGCTACGCATCATTATAAAAATGAATGAGTTAGAGATTAAAAATCTCTTTCCATAAGTTTAAGATTGAAACCTTTTCAAAATAGGTATTTTGAAAGGATATGTTGGGAACATATATGGTTTTAATCTTAATAACTTGGCAAAGAAAAATGTATTTCAATTCTTGAAATGTTTCGATTGAGTAGTCAATTACGAAACATGTGGAATTGAGTGGGAGTTTGAAATTATCATGTGAAGACATGAAATTTAGTGGGAGCAATCATCTTGTAATATTTAAAACTCATTACTCATTGAGAATGACGAGCTAGTACTATCTTTCACAAAGAAGTATTTGAGTTTTCAATTCTGGATGAAAATGGACTAAGATGAATCCAATCACATCATGAGATGTTGGATAGGCATTGAGATATGCACATCAGATCAACGAGAAACGTAGGTTATTCATATCGATGAAAATGGAATTACCATAAGCAGTCATGGTCATTCATTGAACCTAAGAATGGTTGATCGCATGATTAAAGATTACTAATGTTTCCGTCATTAGAATAATCATACACATGTCCTATAATGAATCATATGCTTAAAGAGCATGATGAGTCATTGGTAAGCCATAGAAGAATTGTCATGAATTCTCGAGAAGAACTAATGAGCCATTCTAGTGTTTGACAGAACACTCTGTTATGTGACAAGAAGTTGCTCATATTGAAGTTCGAAAACGCATAAGGATTTATGAAAATACTAAGCTATGTAAGCTAAAAAGAGAAATAAGAAGTTTGAAAAGATACTTGGTTATAGTAAGAAGTTACTCAAAACTAGTATTTTCTAATATGCTAGGACTTATGAGAAGTGCTAGGCTAATCATCTTGACAATTGTTGCAAGACCCTGCAAAACGTATACCTAGTGCATTGTGAGTTGGTAGAACACTTGACCAGTGCAAGTTATATCATCCACCACAATTCGTTGGTTATGTGATAAACAACAAGAAAGTTTTTCCAAAGTAAAGAACCTAAACCTAGTTTGGGAAACTAGATGTGAACTTGGTGAGATTCATGCTATGTGAGACAAACATGATAATAAAGGAAAATGCAATTCAAGAGTTTGAACACATGGACACATGGTGTGTTAAACTCGTGTTGCAAATAACTGGTGTTTACACACTTACAATATACATCACAAGGTGGTAATATGGTATTGACTACCCGAATGTGATGTCGACATTTGTCGTTTGAGTTACTATTAACTAACCTTATACTTTGTTACATCCAAACAGGTTGTAGAGACAATTGAATCCCGTTAAAGTGAACACGGATTAGCATTGTATTCGCCCATAGTCATTTACATGAGGTGACGTCTCGAAGTGACTAGAGTGTGATGCGATTGATGGCAAGTTCATGTTGGAATATGTGTCCTCCGACAATAATGCGATCACAACTGTTGATCATGATGATCACAAGTTTAAGTCTCATTTTAAGAATACATGTGGGATGTAATATTTTACTGTCAACTGGTCCACACATATCGGTAATGATTGGCTGACTAGAGTTTGACATTACTGTCGTGCGACGGTGGTGATCAGTTGATCCCCTTAGGTCATACCTAAAGGGTAACACTCTTAATTGAATATTTAATTGGTCGTATGACGATACGAGTCAATTAAATTGCTTAAAATTGACGGACGATTTTGGAAGTAATATTTACGTGTCTCGTTGTAATTTGATTAAATTAGACACGGTCTAAGTAATCGAATTGTTTTATTGCTTAGATGAAATTATTGTTTACGGAAACAATTGAAACTGAATGAATGATTTATTATAAATACAAGATGTTGTAAATTATAATTGGTAAAGCGTTTTGGTACAAGTAATTGTGAATTACTAAGTCGATTTTGTCATGACGTATTTTATTAATACGTTGATTTTTAATACGTTAAAAATACATGACAATTTTACATGACTTGTGACATGTGACAAATTGATAAATTGACAAAGATAAAATGGAATCCATTTTATCTAATATGGGCCGAAATATGGAGGGAGTATGGTGTTTAAATTATGTTAAATTATTTGAGTGGAAACAACATGATTACACTACCTACACCTAGCCTTGCATGCCTATATTCTTGGTTAGAGAATCAAGCCCATGTATAGGGCATCCTCGACACCCACCGGTTTTCCCCCTCTATGAGAATCAAATGGGTTGTTTTTCATTATTCATTCATACTCTTCTAATTCTAGTGTAAGAAATAGCCTTTCAACACTCAAGCAATCAAGTTCTTGCTTCCAAGGGCAAAAAGTTTAAGAAGAAGGGAAAGAAAGGGAAGGAATTGTCCCGTATATTTGCGAAATATAAGGGAAGGAATCATCGTTCCAAAAGGTAAAATTCCTAAGGAAATTTATGTTATTGATATAAATTATACTTCCACTACGACATGGGTACTGGATAACAGTTGTGGTTCTCACCTTTGTAATCATTTACAGGGTTTAAGAGACGTGAAGAGGCTTAGCAAAGGAGATGTGGATCTACGCCTTGGAAATGGAGCTCGAGTAGCGGCCGAATCCAAAGGAACTGATGTATTAGCTTTGCCTAATGGATTTGAGTTGTATTTACATAATTGTTTTTATGTGCCTACACTTTCTAAAAACATTATTTCTATCGCTATGTTAGACATGGACGGATTTTGTTTTGTCATTAAGAACAATCGTTGTACTATTTCAAGGAACGACTTGGTTATAGGCCAAGCTTCTTCCATTAATGGCATTTACATTTTAGAAACCTCGAATCCGACTAATGATATCTATAACATTCAATCAAAGAAACTCAAATCAAGTGACCCAAATGAATCGTTCATTTGGCATTGTCGATTAGGTCACATAAACGAGAATCGCATCAAAAGATTAATTTCGACTAATGTGATTACACCATTTGATTATCAATCATATGGAACATGCGAATATTGCCTTCTTGGCAAAATAACTCGTAATCCTTTTAGCGGTAAAGGAACTCGAGCAAGTGAACTATTGGGACTCATACATACTGATGTATGTGGACCAATGAGTATCACCGCTCGAGGAAATTATGACTACTTCATAACCTTCACCGATGACTTGAGTAGATATGGGTATATCTATTTAATGAAGCATAAAAGTGAAGCTTTTGAGAAATTCAAGGAATTTCAAAACGAAGTAGAGAACCAATTGAACAAAAGGATAAAGGCACTACGATCCGATCGTGGTGGAGAATATCTTAGCCTTGAATTCGATTCACACTTGAAAGGATATGGTATTATATCACAACTTACTCCACCCGGAACACCACAACTCAATGGTGTTGCCGAAAGGAGAAATCGAACCCTACTTGATATGGTTCGATCCATGATGAGTCAAACCGAGTTACCGAACTCGTTTTGGGGATTTGCGATTCAAACCGCAATAAAATCTTTGAACATAAGTCCAACCAAAGCAACTGAAAAGACTCCATATGAGATATGGAGAGGAAAGGTTCCAGTTCTATCCCATATGAAAATTTGGGGTTGTGATGCTTATGTCAAAATTAAAAATGACAATAAGTTGGCACCACGATCCGAAAAATGCATTTTTGTAGGTTATCCCATGGCCTCACGAGGCTATTACTTCTATAAGCCTCAAGAAAATAAAGTGTTTGTGTCTCGAGATGCTGTCTTCCTAGAAAGTGACTTTATTTCTAGGGGACAGAGTGGGAGAAATTTTGAACTTGATGATGTTCAAGAGCCACAAACCGAGATAGAGACGCAAGAAGATGTTCCTTCGTCGTCTAACGCGGTTGTCTCTCCTCCACTTAGAAGAACGGGCCGTGTTATTTGCCATCCCGATCGATATGTGGGACTTATCGAAGAAGATGGAACACTCGATGTGTTGCTTTTAGAAAGTGACGAGCCCGCCACCTACAAGGCCACAATCTCTAGTCCAAATTCCTTCTTATGGCTTGAAGCCATGAAGTCCGAAATGGATTCTATGCATGAAAACCAAGTTTGGAACTTGGTGGATTTGCCTAAAGGGGCAAGACCTCTTCAATGCAAATGGATTTTCAAAGTCAATAATGGCATAGAAGGACATGATGATGTCTACAAAGCTAGGCTACTGGCAAAAGGATTTACCCAAGTCCAAGGTCTCCATTATGATGAAACCTTTGCCCCCGTAGCCATGCTAAGATCCATACGGATTTTGTTAGCGATTGCCGCAATTCATGATTATGAAATATGGCAAATGGATGTCGATGACATACTACTCATTGGAAATGATATTCCGATGTTATCTTCTGTTAAGAAGTGGTTAGGTAACCACTTCCAAATGAAGGATTTAGGAGAGGCACAACACATATTAGGTATCCGGATCCATAGAGATAGATCCAAGAGGATATTGGCACTAAGTCAAGAGTCTTATGTTGATAAGATTCTTCGACGGTTCAGCATGGACAAATCAAAAAGGGGATTGGTACCTATGGTAACTGGGACAATATTGAGCAAGTCTCAATCTCCCTCCGAACCCCATGATGTTGAACGCATGAAGATGATCCCTTATGCTTCCGCTGTTGGATCAATCATGTACGCCATGATATGCACACGTCCTGATGTCTCGTATGCCTTGAGCATGACGAGTAGATATCAAGGAAATCCAGGTGAGAGTCACTGGATAGCCGTCAAGAACATCCTTAAAGTACTTGAGAAGGACTAAGGATTCTATCTTAGTGTTTGGAGGAGACACCGAGCTCCGTGTTAATGGTTACACGGACTCAAGTTTCCAAACGGATAGAGATGACATGAAATCACAAGCTGGTTTCGTTTTCATGCTCAATAGTGGTGCCGTTAGCTGGAGAAGCTTCAAGGAAGTTGTGACTGCGGATTCAACAACGGAGGCTGAGTACATTGCAAAGATCGAAGTCGCCAAGGAAGCTGTGTGGATCAGGCAATTCACGGAAGGTCTAAGAGTAGTACCTACCGCCAATGATCCCATCACTCTCTATTATGATAATAGATCTAGACATGTACTTAGAAAATATCCTATAATTAGAGATTTCATTGAAAGAAAGGAAATTGTGATATGTAAGGTTGGCACGGATGATAACATAGCTGATCCGCTCACTAAGCCTTTATCGCAAGCTAAGCATGATGGACATGTTGCGTCCATGGGACTTAAACGTGTACCAAGTTTGTGTTAGATTTTGAAATGAAATAAAAGTGTTGTTTTTGTTCATGTTCATAATCACATTTGTCTTTTATCTTTTCTTTATACATTGTTACATTCAAACGGGTTGTAGTGACAAATTGAACCCCGTTAAAGTGAACACGGATTAACATAGTATTCGCCCTAGTCACTTGTATGAGGTGACGTCTCGAAGTGACTAGAGTGTGATGCGATTGATGGCAAGTTCAAATGCCATGAAGTCATGTGAGATGACTAGTCGATCACATAGGCAGACTGTTAGGAACACTTTGTCGGGCCTTATGACCGGTTATAGAGTTCTGGCAAATTTATATAGCCTGGTCGTGGCGAGAGCTACTATAGTATTCTAATGAGTCGATTCTTTTGACTAAAGACTGTTCGTCTAAGATGGCACAGTTTCAGATTAAGTTTGATTTGTGTTACTACGACCTTCGTAAATGGGGTCAAATGGGCATATTTTGGGTTATGATGGCTGTGGCTAGTCGAAGGGACCAAGTGCAATAGGAATTGTCCACCCCTTGTCAGGGTTATAACAATATCTCAGGGCCACTCGAGGAGTAATGAACTGGAAATGCGTGGCCACGCTCGGAAGGTATCCATGGTGGATAATTCTGGTCAATCAGTTGTTCTCCAGATCGAGGAAACCACTCTCGATATGATAACTTGCAAGTACGACCTGAAAGACACCTTGCATTGAGTGGGAGATAGTAATAGGACAAGAGAATTGGTGATGCACACTTGTCGAGGACAAGTGGGAGATTGTTGAATATGTGTCCTCCGATAATAATGCGATCACAACTGTCGATCATGATGATCACATGTTTAAGTCGCTTTTTAAGTATACATGTGGGATGTAATATTTTATTGTCAAGTGGTCCTCACATATCGGTAATGATTGGCTGACTAGAGTTTGACATTACTGTCGTGGGACGGTGGTGATCAGTTGATCCCCTTAGGTCATACCTAAAGGGTAACACTCTTAATTGAATATTTAATTGGTCGTATGACGATACGATAATTAAATTGCTTAAAATTGACGGACGATTTTGGAAGTAATATTTACGTGTCTCGTTGTAATTTGATTAAATTAGACACGGTCTAAGTTATCGAATTGTTTTATTGCTTAGATGAAATTATTGTTTACGGAAACAATTGAAACTGAATGAATGATTTATTATAAATACAAGATGTTGTAAATTATAATTGGTAAAGCGTTATGGTACAAGTAATTGTGAATTACTAAGTCGATTTTGTACATGACGTATTTTATTAATACGTTGATTTTTAATACGTTAAAAATACATGACAATTTTACATGACTTGTGACATGTGACAAATTGATAAATTGACAAAGATAAAATGGAATCCATTTTATCTAATATGGGCCGAAATATGGAGGGAGTATGGTGTTTAAATTATGTTAAATTATTTGAGTGGAAACAACATGATTACACTACCTACACCTACCCTTGCATGCCTATATTCTTGGTTACAGAATCAAGCCCATGCATAGGGCATCCTCCACACCCACCGGTTTTCCCCCTCTATGAGAATCAAATGGGTTGTTTTTCATTATTCATTCATACTCTTCTAATTTCTAGTGTAAGAAATAGTCTTTCTCTCTAAAACATCTTAAGAAAAATAAAAGAGAGAAAAACTCCAAAATCCTCCTTACTCTTTGTAATACCCCGTATTTTATATAATCGATTAAACGGATATTATTATATACTAGTTATTATACATTTTATATTGGTTGCATCGTAATATCGTGAATGTGATTAAGTCGGGTTTATATCGTATATGTTGAGTCGGGCTACATCACATTTTGTCTTTTGGGTCAAGAATCGTATCACCCATTTACCCATCTACATTTACCCAACGACCATACCCGTTTAACCCATTTGCCTTACCCGGAACATGTAACCACCATTTACCCTAAACCTAATCTAAGAGCCGCTCTCCCTCTCGCCTCTTTTCATTTTATCATTCATAAAACCATTTTTAAACCTAGAGAGAGGGAGAGGAAGAAGAATTGTCGAGCCTTTCATTTGATTGAAGATTTCTCATCGATTCCAACCTAATTCGATCTCCCTGTTTGTAAGTCGATTTCATTCCATTGTTTATACTGTTTTAAGGTATTCATCTTCAAAACGTTTGAAAAGAGAGTCCTGTTTATTTGATGTCTAGTTTATGCATATAAAATCTCATAGTCAAATTCTTTATGGTTTGTCCTAGGTGATTTATTTATGAACATGTCGCTGAAAAGTCCGCGAATCTGATTTGGTTGTGGAAAATGATTTGAAACCCTAATTTTTATGTCGATTCAGTTATGAGGCTTCTTCATACATTATCTTTGTATAGTCTAGATGATAATAGAATTTGGAATTACTGCAAAATAATGTTTTAAACTCGTTTTATGAATCAATACTTTTTATGCGACGGTTTCTGTCAGTTTTTGGAAATCAGTCTGAAAACCTTTGATAAGTTTGGAATTTGAGAAAAACACGTAAGATATAATTTGTAACTAAGACTCATGGGGTTCCAATCCAATTGGCCTTGTATCAATTTGATTTTTTTGGAATTAGTTATGTATTTTATTCCGAGTCTGTCATGTGCTGGAAAATCAGGAAAAATCGTGTTTGTCCTTTAAGTTGATATTCCTATTAAGTTATGATGAGTCTAGGTTATGTGCATGATTATTTGATTGAGTAGATGGTAATTATACATAATTATGTTATGTAGGTGATGGATATGTGAAGGATCATAATTGATTGCTTGTGTGCTTGGATTGCGAAAAGGTAGGGAAATACACTTGACTTATTATCGTTGTTGTTGAATTGTGTTGACTTGTTTGTGTTTCATATGACCAAATTGTGAACGTTAACTTGATTCGTGGTTGTTGATTCATGTTATGATTCATATCCTGGAATGTGCTTGGCTGAATTGATCGTATTGAGTATATTATCACAACATTCGGTAACCGGCATGATTCTATGATTTACCAGTTCAATGATATACATATTGTGTTGCATTAATTTCTTGAGCATTCATATGCATTAGAGATGGAGGATGTTGTGGTGACGTAGTGTGGTGATGATGATGTTGTGATAAGGCCCAGGCGGGTTCTGCAGGACTTGCCCTGGTATCCTCAGCTGCGAGCTGGCAGATCGGCTACGGTCGATATATAGTCTACCGGGGATCGGTATGGCTGGGTTGTACGGGTTATGAGTCGCGATGAGATGGTGGTGGTGATGGAGGAGAAAGCATATCATACATACTTGTTGCATTGTATTACCCTACTCAACCTCGTGGTTGACCCTGTGTATTCGTGAACACCTGCGATGAACCTTTTAATGGGGAGCAGATTGACAGGTACCTCAGAGACTGATAGGAGCTGGATGGGAAGAGAGCTTGGATTGCCTGACTTAGAGCTAGCCCACTTTTATTTCTGTTTAGTTATCAGACTTTATTTTCAGTTTGAGACTTGTTTCATTTCAGATGTAAACATTCATAAACTTTTAATTTAAAATACTGTTTATTTTTCATTTGTTATGCACTGCCTCGGATTTCCGAGATGGTAACACCCTTCTTTATCTAAGGAGTCCTAGTCCAGGCCTTTAAATAAATGGGGGTGTTACAAAGTGGTATCAGAGCGAACGATCCTCAGGCCTAAACCAATGAACCCAATGAACATAGGATGTGTCTAAATAAAATGAACCCCTGGGTAGGAACTGTTAGGAGCTCACGGTGCGGTTAAGAAGGCGCCCTTAATACGTGCTCTTTTGCCCTCTCAGTTTTGAACCAGGTAACCCGAGAGAAATTGAGTGAATGGGGTAGTTAGAAGGAAAACCTTGGATATAATTGAGTGGATGTACACCTTGAGACCCATATATTCTAACCATGCTGCAGGACAACGTTACGGTAAGTATTTTGTATGAATGATGGCGTGATCATGTGATGTTGTGGAGATGAGAAATAAAATTTTCGTGTTCAAGTTGATAATCAATGAAGTGTTGGATTGTGGTAATCGCGAGCGTTAAAATAATTGCGAATTGATGATATTTATCTGGATGGATGTTGAATGATGTGATGATAGTACTATTATGTCTAGTGATATGCGGTTATGTGATCCCGAAGCCCTGCTAGTATAGTATTGTGATAATAATGAGACACACTATTGAATTGCATGTTTCTAGTCATAGCAATCGTGATTAGATGTAAGGAGTAGATCGAGATGCGAAGGGATTCTATGGGATAGATGTTTACGTAAGTACAAAGTGTGAGATTTAAGTGGGGATGGGTTAGTATACATAGTATGTTCATAAGAGCTTGTAACATAGTAAAGAATGACCTAGTGCTGAAACTCGTTTTGTTTGATTTTACTCTTTAATTGACCTTACTGCCATTTCCTTTCTGTTTATTGCCTATGGATGAAAATTTTATGAGAGATAGCCTCGTGAGTTAGTGTTCATTTGGCGTTGGTTTTATACTTATAGGATATACGGATTAGGAGTAATAAATATTTTAGTGGGCTGTGGTCAGAAAGTTCCTGTGCAATGATGTTTTGACCAACGATTTTGTAAAAATCCTCATTTAAATTGTATTAATAATTTTTGCATAATTCCAACTCCATCGATCATAATATTCGCATATGTTTTCAAATTGATAAGCCACGAAAATTCTTGATGTCTCTATATTAAATGGTAAGTTTTGCAAACTGACCCAAGTTCGGACCAATTGCTGTCACATACTTGTTTGGACCAACTGAGTTGTAAAATTCTTTAAATATGGAATTCTTGTGCTTTAGACCTAATTCTTTTTCCCCTGTGTTTTTAACTCTCCGTATTTTATAAAAGTAACACGAATCAAGTTTTAATCGAACGGTTATTTGTTCGTGATCTTTGGAAGTTACAACGTGAATCATGACTCGTAAAATGTGTGTTCTATGTTGAGTTTTCATACAATTGTTTGGTTAATTCATGAGCCTTATTAATGCGACCTTATAATATTTTTATATGATGATAGTAGCACGCATGTTCAGTAGTTATGTATCTTAACAAGTGATAAAAAAATTAAAGTTTAGTTTATAACATTGTTGGCATGATAGTATGTGTGAAATTGAATAGCTGAATATGATTCTTAATCAAAGGTGACATGTTTTATACGAGTTCAGTTGTTTGCGTACCTTAGATGTTGTCATGTCGTAATGTCTCTTGTTGTTCATAATCTCTGTAATGGCCGGAATATGTACATAAATACCTATGTTGTCTTATCTTATTAAAGTTAGGGGCAGGTAGGCATTAAATCCAGATATTCTAATATATGTTTCTTGATTGTTACCATCGTTATTTTCTCTTGCATAGATAATATATGCTACGGATGTTGGTGGAAAGCTGGAATCGCACCTGATAGTTGGATGTTGCCAATTTATTGTTGTTTCCGCATGAATGTTTTATGATAATATTAATCATGTTTAAATGTTTACACACGTATGGTAGTAATAATTTATGTTTAACTGTCCACACATGTAGTATGCCATCTGAGTTCTAATGTCTTTCATGTGAGTTTGTGTGCCCATAGTTATATTTATTACCTTCATCGCATTAAATTATTTCAGTTGAACCTAAACCTATGACATGATAATAAACAGTGTTGTTATTCCTTATTGGATATGTTCGTTATTATATTGTCATAAAATGCTAAAGTGATTTTTGCAATTGTATGGGCGTGATATGAAGGAAACTGTTTGATGTAACACGACATTTGACATAGCTATATTCTCGAGTCGTTGCTATCAATTATATTCTAATGAAGATTGCTTATGATAACTATGGTTGCAATTATAATGGGATAACCCTTTGATGATTCACATGATATGCGTTGGTTTTAATGATAGTCGTTATAGTTACGTTTAATTGAGCCTACGAGTTGCCTAATTATTCAAATCGCGCAAATCAGAGAAGTTGTTCGAGTTGCTAATCTTTTATCATAAATAATGTTCTACAAAGTATATGATGGCAAATGTATATGTTTAAGCTATTTATGCGATATCTTTTGTTTTGCTGAAAACGAGTTATACTAAGTTGCTGGACACAATTGAATGATATGGTTGCTAAAATGTTAAACACATGTGTGATATGGGAGTAATGTTGTTGTTGTCATGGATCATATGTTGTTACTTTTATTGGGAAATATGTTTTCAGAATTGATATCGTGCAAACAATTTTGATAATTTAAAATATATGAATTATGAGTATGTTGTTGATTGTTTAAATTCATCGGCCTAATTCGTGACCTAAACCAGTGAGTGAGTAAATGGTTGTATGGACATGTCAATAAGATCCTGTGATTGTGATGGATAGTAGTGGTAGATCTATTTTTTGTGATATGTTTACAAATGTGAGAAGTTTCTTAAATTGTTTTGTTATTTTTACTCTCGCTCGTTCATGGTCTATAATTGATCATCAAATTTGCTTAATTACACACATGTCCATTGCTCTCGTGCCTACTCTATCCCAACACCAACTTTGATTATGAAGACCATTAGTTAGTGAGCTATTTTCGTCATATGCGAGGACGTGGTTGAGTTTTATTTTCTTTATCGAGGTAACACGATATTACCGTCCCTAATACTTTTATTATTGTTCGGGGTTGTATGTGTATGTGTCATTATTTGTCATCGTTTTATGATATCAATTTATACATGGTAATTGTGAATTTCTGATGATTGTCATTATTTCGGTTTGCAATTATATAAGTACGTATTATATATCTTATTGTCAAGAGGGGGATTTTGGTGAGATGGGTTTGGGTAGATTTGAATGACATATATGATTGGTTGAGCACAAGGATTGGAAATCTATAAGTTTGTAAAGGAAACAATTAGATTTGGTAATGGTTGCGATAATGGCTTTTTGTTTGGTTGCTAGGAGATAATGGAGGTACTACGTATTAATTAAGATTGTGTTGTGCTATTGATTCTCATAATATGGAGCTTAAGTTATACTACGATATACCGTGTGGACTTTGGCCTTGAGTTGAGCCTTATTTCATTCGGATTCTCATATATTGATTTTTGGTTCGTATTGTAGTTAATTGTCTAATCCTTGACCTGACTCGTGGGTGAGTAGCTTAGAGTTTTACTCGCCCGAGCATACCTTTGACTTTATATCAGGCGACCTGAGATACGAATTTTATGCTAATGTACCTGATGCCGAGAGTACGACTGAACCACCCAAACCAGACTTTGGGGAAGAGGTGAACTAGGAAGGGAATGACATAGAAGTCAATAGAATCAGAGTAAGCGCGACCTAAGGACTGTTAAGTTAGAGCTAGTAACACCATGATCGGTCTGTTATGAAACCGTGTGAACCTTTGGCTCCTTTCTTGTTGTTCTTTTAGTTTGATGTTGTGTTTTTAAGTTAAGCATGAGCTAAGTAATAAGTGTACTTGTTGACAATCAATTAATTCCATAATATAACCTTGTTTTCGACTTTAATGTTACTGCGCAATCTCTTATCATGTGTTCTTTTCTGTTACATGTTGTTGACAGTGATTTTGTTGCATAGGAATATGAAAGTTGAAAAGAGGTTACGAGGACGTAACCATGTTTTTAGTTGGGTAGGATTGTAAAATCTTAATGTTTATGTTGCACTGTTTGTAGATTGTGGTTTTGATCAAGTTGATGTTCCGTTGTGCGGTACCTATGCAAACGAGTTCTCTATGTTTTGTTCTTACTTCTGATTAGTTGGGTTATGTGAAGATGAGTTAAACTTCGGGACGAAGTTTATTTTTAGGAGGGTAGAATGTAACATTTCACGTCTGTTATATTTAATTGATGTGTCAAAAGTGTGTGTTAACTGTGTTAGAAATGCGTGATGTCCGTATGTACGATATACAATACCCCTTTTGATGTTTGAGTACGGGAGCGAACATCGGGACGAAGTTCATTTTAAGGGGGGAAGACTATAATACCCCGTATTTTATATAATCGATTAAACGGATATTATTATATACTAGTTATTATACATTTTATATTGGTTGCATCGTAATATCGTGAATGTGATTAAGTCGGGTTTATATCGTATATGTTGAGTCGGGCTACATCACATTTTGTCTTTTGGGTCAAGAATCGTATCACCCATTTACCCATCTACATTTACCCAACGACCATACCCGTTTAACCCATTTGCCTTACCCGGAACATGTAACCACCATTTACCGTAAACCTAATCTAAGAGCCGCTCTCCCTCTCGCCTCTTTTCATTTTATCATTCATAAAACCATTTCTAAACCTAGAGAGAGGGAGAGGAAGAAGAATTGTCGAGCCTTTCATTTGATTGAAGATTTCTCATCGATTCCAACCTAATTCGATCTCCCTGTTTGTAAGTCGATTTTATTCCATTGTTTATACTGTTTTAAGTTATTCGTCTTCAAAACGTTTGAAAAGAGAGTCCTGTTTATTTGATGTCTAGTTTATGCATATAAAATCTCATAGTCAAATTCTTTATGGTTTGTCCTAGGTGATTTATTTATGAACATGTCGCTGAAAAGTCCGCGAATCTGATTTGGTTGTGGAAAATGATTTGAAACTCTAATTTTTATGTCGATTCAGTTATGAGGCTTCTTCATACATCATCTTTGTATAGTCTAGATGATAATAGGATTTGGAATTACTGCAAAATAATGTTTTGAACTCGTTTTATGAATCAATACTTTTTATGCGACGGTTTCTGTCAGTGTTTGGAAATCAGTCTGAAAACCCTTGATAAGTTTGGAATTTGAGAAAAACACGTTAGATATAATTTGTAACTCAGACTCATGGGGTTCCAATCCAATTGGCCTTGTATCAATTTGATTTTTCTGGAATTAGTTATGTATTTTATTCCGAGTCTGTCATGTGCTGGAAAATCAGGAAAAATCGTGTTTGTCCTTTAAGTTGATATTCCTATTAAGTTATGATGAGTCTAGGTTATGTGCATGATTATTTGATTGAGTAGGTGGTAATTATACATAATTATGTTATGTAGGTGATGGATATGTGAACGATCATAATTGATTGCTTGTGTGCTTGGATTGCGAAAAGGTAGGGAAATACACTTGACTTATTATCGTTGTTGTTGAATTGTGTTGACTTGTTTGTGTTTCATATGACCAAATTGTGAACGTTGACTTGATTCGTGGTTGTTGATTCATGTTATGATTCATATCCTGGAATGTGCTTGGCTGAATTGATCGTATTGAGTATATTATCACAACATTGTGAAGGCATGATTCTATGATTTACCAGTTCAATGATATACATATTGTGTTGCATTAATTTCTTGAGCATTCATATGCATTAGAGATGGAGGATGTTGTGGTGACGTAGTGTGGTGATGATGATGTTGTGATAAGGCCCAGGCGGGTTCTGCAGGACTTGCCCTGGTGTCCTCAGCTGCGAGCTGGCAGATCGGCTACGGTCGATATATAGTCTACCGGGGATCGGTATGGCTGGGTTGTACGGGTTATGAGTCGCGATGAGATGGTGGTGGTGATGGAGGAGAAAGCATATCATACATACTTGTTGCATTGTATTACCCTACTCAACCTCGTGGTTGACCCTGTGTATTCGTGAACACCTGCGATGAACCTTTTAATGGGGAGCAGATTGACAGGTACCTCAGAGACTGATAGGAGCTGGATGGGAAGAGAGCTTGGATTGCCTGACTTAGAGCTAGCCCACTTTTATTTCTGTTTAGTTATCAGACTTTATTTTCAGTTTGAGACTTGTTTCATTTCAGATGTAAACATTCATAAACTTTTAATTTAAAATACTGTTTATCATTCCTTTGTTATGCACTGCCTCGGATTTCCGAGATGGTAACACCCTTCTTTATCTAAGGAGTCCTAGTCCAGGCCTTTAAATAAATGGGAGTGTTACACTCTTGACCGAATAAAAAAGAGTTCCAACAATAGTTTTAGGTCAATTTTTAGTTAAATTAATATTGTTCTAGTATTAATAATATTAATTTTTAAGAGGTTATCTTGGGTATAATTCCTTGGGAGGGATTCTAAGCTTGAATCCTTGTTCATCCAATATTAGGAAGCTCAAGAACAAGTGAGTAGGAGAACTCATTTGTGCCCATATATCCGAAATCTCAATGTAAGGAAAACGATTTCTTCTTTATCCTTATTCATGTTTGCATGCATAAGATCTAAATTAATTTTATGACTAAATTAATTGTAACATATATGAATATGTATAGTAATGAGATATAGATTTCTAACAGTTCAAGTGCCATGGAGTCATGTGAGATGACTAGTCGATCACATAGGCAGACTGTTAGGAACACTTTGTCGGGCTAATGACCGCTTATAGAGTTCTGGCAAATTTATATAGCCTGGTCGTGGCGAGAGCTAATATAGTATTCTAATGAGTCGATTTTTTTTACTAAAGACTGTTCGCCTAAGGTGGCACAGTTTCAGATTAACTTTGATTTATGTTACTACGACCTTCGTAAATGGGGTCAAATGGGCATATTTTGGGTTATGATGGCTGTGGCTAGTCGAAGGGAATAAGTGCGATAGGAATTGTCCACCCCTTGTCAGGGTTATAACAATATCTCAGGGCCACTCGAGGAGTAATGAGGAAATGCGTGGCCACGCTCGGAAGGTATCTATGGTAGATAATTCCGGTCAATCAGTTATTCTCCAGATCGAGGAAACCACTCTCGATATGATCACTTGCAAGTACGACCTGAAAGACACCTTGCATTGAGTGGGAGATAGTAATAGGACAAGAGAATTGGTGACGCACACTTGTCGAGGACAAGTGGGAGATTGTTGGAATATGTGTCCTCCGACAATAATGCGATCACAACTGTTGATCATGATGATCACATGTTTAAATCTCATTTTAAGAATACATGTGGGATGTAATATTTTACAGTCAACTGGTCCACACATATCGGTAATGATTGGCTGACTAGAGTTTGACATTACTGTCGTGCGACGGTGGTGATCAGTTGATCCCCTTAGGTCATACCTAAAGGGTGACACTCTTAATTGATTATTTAATTGATCGTATGTCGATACGGGTTAATTAAATTGCTTAAATTTGACGGACGATTTTGTGAGTATTATTGACGTGTCTTATTGTAATTCGATTAAATAAGATACGGTCTAAGTAATCAAATTGTTTTATTACTTAGATAAAATTATTGTTTACGAAACAATTGAAACTGAATGAATAATTTATTATAAATACAAGACGTTGTAATTTATAATTTGATAAACCGTTTTGGCACAAGTAATTACGAATTACTAGTCGATTTTGTAAATGACATATTTTATGAGTATGTTAATTTTTAATATGTTAAAAATACATTACAATTTCACATGTCAAGTAACATGTCACATATGTGACAATTGACAAATGACAAATATAAAATGGACCTCCCATTTTATATAAGTGCCGAAAATGGAGGGAGTATTAGGTTCAAATTGTGTTAATTATTTTTAAGTGGAAAACATGATGATTGCAACCTAATATAGCCATGCATACCTATGATTTCTTGGGTAGAAAAACTTGCCCATGCATTGGGCATCCTCCTCCCCTCCAACCGGTTTTTGCATGGTAAAAGTCAAGGGGTTTTACTCTATTTTTCTAATATACACTACAATTATTAGTGTGAGATATTCATTTTTTTAACATCTAAAACTTATAGAAATTTTAGAGAGATAATTTACTCCTTCTTCCTTCCTCTCTTGGCCGAATAACAAGAGACCAAACCAAATATTTTGGGTCATTTTTAGTAAGATTACTATTATTCTAGATCTAATAATATTAGTCTTTTAAGAGGTTACCTTGGGTATAAACTTTTGGGAGGGATTCTATTTTGGATCCTTGTTCATCCATTATATGGAAGCTCAAGAACAAGTGAGAAGGTGAACTCATTTGTGCCCATATATCCGAAATCCCATTGTAAGAAAGACGATTTCTTCTCTACTTTTGTTCAAGTTTGCATGCATAAGATCTAGTTTTAATTTTATGACTAAATTAAAATGTCACATATTTGAATATGTTAAGTAATGGAATTAGTGAATCCCAACAGATACAAATGGTCCTTGGTAGTCAATTCCCCGTACATCGAAAATTTCTACCTCCAATATTCCTCGTTGTGGCATCTAATTTCTCCAAGAAATGTTCCCGGTTCTTTGGCAAGGTTCGCAATGGAGAATAAATTCCCTAGCATCTTCAAACATGGTAGGCCAAAAGAAGCCCGATTGAAGGACTTTAGCAATAGTTCTTCGTGCTCCATGGTGTCCTCCATAAGGTGATGAATGACATCCCTCCAAAACACCTTGAACTTCCCATTGAGGTATGCATCTTCAGTAAAGTCCATCACTACTTTCCTTGTAAAGATTTGGATCGTCCCAAAAGTACCTCTTCCCTTCAAACAAGAACCTCTTTCTTTGATTTTAGTTCAAATTTGGAGGAAGGAATCCCCCCACAATGTAGTTAGCATACTCGGCAAACCATGGTGTGGTGTGCTTCTGAAGTTGGGAATGGATGGCCATTATGATATCATCGGGGAAAGAGTCATTGATCGGTGTCTCTCCCTCATCACTATGGAATCGAATTCTTGACAAGTGATCCGCTACAACATTCTCAGCTCCCCTCTTGTCTCTTATCTCCAAATCAAATTCTTGGAGTAGCAAAATCCATCTCAACAATCTTGGTTTTGCTTCTTTCTTTATCAAGAGATGTCTAAGAGCACGATGATCCGAGAAAACAATCACTTTTGATCCAAGCAAATAGGAACGAAATTTGTCTAAATCATAGACAATGGTAAGGAGTTCCTTCTCGGTAGTATCATAGATCACTTGGGCGGAATCAAGAGTCTTGATTATGTAATAGATAGCATGCAAGGCCTTTCCTACCCGTTGGCCAAGAACCGCGCCAACGGCGTAGTTACTCGCATCGCACATGATCTCAAATGGTAGTTCCCAATTTGGTGGTTGGATGATTGGTGCCGAGATCAATGCTTCCTTGATTCTATTAAAGGCTTCAACACACTCATTAGTGAATTGGAATTGGGCATCTTTAAGCAAAAGTTGAGTGAGGGATTTCGCAATTTTTGAGAAATATTTTATGAAACGGCGATAGAAACCCACGTGACCGAGAAAGCTCCTTACCCCTCTAACATTCACGGGAGGTGGGAGTTTCTCTATCACCTCACCTTTAGCCTTGTCAACTTCGATACCCTTTTCCGAAATCAAATGACCCAAAACAATACCTTCGTTGACCATAAAGTGGCACTTTTCCAAATTCAAAACAAGGCTAACATCTTCACATTTTTGCAATACAAGAGAAAGATTATGCAAGGATGAGTCAAAGTCTTTTCCATAAACGCTAAAGTCGTCCATAAAAACTTCCATTATGGTTTCTAGATAATCGGAAAAAACACTCATCATGCATCTTTGGAAAGTAGCGGGGGCATTACATAGCCCGAAGGGCATTCTCCTATATGCAAAAGTACCATAGGGGCATGTGAAAGTGGTCTTGTGTTGGTCATCCGGGTGTATTAGGATTTGGAAGAATCCCGAGTACCCGTCAAGGTAGCAAAAGAATTTGTTAGAGGCTAACCTCTCAAGCATTTGGTCAATTAATGGTAGGGGAAATGATCCTTTCTTATTGCGGAATTCAATTTACGATAGTCAATACACATACGCCAACCGGTGATCTTCCTTGTGGGTATTAGCTCATTCTTTTCATTTGTTACCACCGTGGTACCTCCTTTCTTAGGTACTACTTGAACGGGGCTAACCCGCAAAGAATCTGATATAGGATAAATGATTCCCGCATCAAGTAATTTCATAACCTCCGCTTTTAAAACTTCTTGCAAGTGGGGGTTTAGTCTCCTTTGCCCTTGAATAGTGGGTCTATGGTCCTCTTGTAGATGAAGTCTATGCATGCAAAAATTGGGACTTATCCCCTTAAGGTCATCTAGACTATAACCTATAGCCTTTTCATGTTTTTTCAACACATCAAGCAAACTTTCCAATTGGTTCTCATCAAGTTTATCATTGACAATCACGGGCTTAGTTTTAGATTCATAAAGGTAAGCATATTTCAAATTTGGGGGAAGGGGTTTTAGAGTTGAAGTTTGTACCTCACTTTCCACCGTTGAAGGTTCATTGACGAATTGCTCCATCTCCATTATGCACTCCATCCTCATGGCATACTCAATTTGTTCCTCAAGTTCATCAACCTAATCATACTCAAATTCCATGACATATTCATCTAGCTCTTCGGCTTGTGTGGTATGATCTTCGATTGCTTGCTCTTCCTTAGTGGATTGTCATGCTTCCTCAAGAATGTTATGTATTAACACAGATTGCTCATAAGTAAGTTCCTTGTTGGCTAGAGCGGCTTCAAGGAGATCTACTTCCAATTCCCAATGCTTATTTTTGGTCTCACTTGCTTCTAAGGCTTCCAATGCTTGCAAAGGATCTTTAATGAAAGTGATACTCATATGGTCCTCAATAAAACAATCTATAATATCCATCTTGAAAAGTACACTAAGAGAAAAAGATGAGAACAACCTTGAGGACTTTTACTTCCCCAAGGTAAAGAAAGACACAACTAAAAACAATTAATGAAAATCAAATCAAGTTAACACCGTCCCCGGCAACGGCGCCATTTTTGGTGCGTGGTATTTAAACTTCGTCGTCAAAAGCTACCAACCAAAACAATATTTATAACTTCACAAACTACTCTTAGCAAAGAGGCAAGTAAAGGTCGGATCCCAAGGGATGGGTATTGATGTAGGATTTTCAATTGTAAATGGTCGTGTCTTAGGGTGTCACAATTTGGGATTGAGAAAGGAGATCAACTAAAACTAGTCAATAATGAAAACAAAGCAAAGTAAATAAATGTAGATGTAAACAATTGATTAAAAGCACTAGGGTGTCATGGGTTCATAGGGGATTCATGGGAGTTGATCATACAAACATATTCTCAAATTATAAGCAAGCAATTATTGTTGTGATGGGATCGATTTGGTGTATAAGCTTACAATCCCTAGGAAGGTTTGGGTCCCAGAGCCGAATTGGTTAAGATTGTACAACACCTACAAGTCGACTTAATTCTTCCTATTCAACTATATGCATGTTCTAATGAGGCTCGAGTTGGTGTATATGCTTACAAGCCTCATTGAAGAGATAGGTGATGGATAAAAAAATGCAAGGATTCATAGGCTCGTATTTCATCAAACATAATATGTGCATAAGTTGAAATCACAACAAGCAAGCAAATAAATTATGAAAACATATTAGATTAAGCATGAATCATTCCCTATATTGGTTTCTCCTAATTCCCCATTAACCCTAGCTATGAGACTACTCACTCATTATCAAATTCAACATGCTAATAAGATTGTCAATCAAACTAACAAGGCTAAACATGATGAACAAATGAAAGTAATTAACAATAATTAAAACAAGGGTTAAGAGAATTATACCTATGGAGATTCTAAAATAATAATGCAAAGAATAATAGAAGTACTTGATTATTGATGGACGGTTGTCAATCTCCCAAATAAACCCAAATAATATTCTAATTACCCAAAATAAATGAAGAACAAGAGAGAAATTAAGAAAAGATTAAGATATAATTAATATTGATAAATTCTATTACAACTAATTTGAGAGTATTAAGATGAGATTAGTATGAGATTAAGAGATTATTAAGGATTGATGCTAATCTAGGTAGTACAATGGGGTATTTATACTAAAGATTAGGTACAAATATTAGGGTTACTAAGGGCTTAAATGACTATTAAGACCCTAAGAAAAGTTGAGTTAATGCTCCTCTCGAAGGAAATGAGCATATCCTTCTTGCTAGTCCTGTGTCAATCTGCTCGT
This sequence comes from Silene latifolia, assembly GCF_048544455.1. Lineage (NCBI taxonomy): Eukaryota > Viridiplantae > Streptophyta > Magnoliopsida > Caryophyllales > Caryophyllaceae > Silene > Silene latifolia. Next base: position 27,033,768 of record NC_133532.1, read on the forward strand.
CCCGCGCGTCTTGAGTTGTGGCACGGTCGGTACTGACTTGTGATCCGAGCGGATCAGAGATTAGACGCTCGGCTTGAGCTGCTGTGGGACGCTCGTCCTGGGCACAAGACGCTCGGATCTTGCTGCTCAGAGATGCCCGGATTGTGGGCAATCCGTTCGGATCCTGGGACAGACAGCTTCTCTTCTTTTTGCTCCTTAATAATCCGCGAGGATCATGTTGAGGATGCAAGGATCCTTTCATCATTGCCCATTTCACTTTATTATCTACATAGGCCTTCTAGTAATGTCTTCTCTTTGATGCTTTGTCATTAGATGCGATCAATTTAGCTCCGTATCGCCATGTAAATGCAAGGTTAGCAATCCTTTCCTACCAAGGAGACAAAACCTCAAAGAATACGCGAAACGGGAAACCGAAGATAGTAAATGACCCAATTATGCACTATAAAGCATGGGAACGAGGTAAATTCGGGGACTAAATGTGCTCAAATATGAGTCACATCACATCATCAACCATCTCAACTCCAACACCCCATACTCTAATCCACCAACAACAATCAATCAACAATATTAATCATATCAATTAATCACAACAATGCATCTTAAATCAATTATACAATCAACTGAGTAGGGAAACCCTACCTTAGCACAAATCTGATACGAGTCAATCAAGAAAGCTAGAACGGCTCCTCTACGAAATCTCCACCTAACAATAACCATACAATCCAATCATAATCATGACAAAATATCCCTTTTCCCCCAATTTACAAAACTAGGGTAAACCATAAAAAGACAAACTGACAAAACTCATAGGACTAGTGGCTTACCGACACAATCGACGCAAGAGAGGAATGAACAAAGACTCTCGAACAATCAACAATCTTGAGAGAGATTAGAGGTGATTAGAGTTACGTTTGAAGGTTTTAGGTTTGTAAAAGTAAAAGTGAAACTGTTAAAACTTAATTTATAACTCTAATCGTCTCTAATTAAACTGCGGAAATAATTCCCGTCAGACCGGATACTCGGTCGAGTATATAGTATACTCAGCCGAGTATCCCTTACTCGGTCGAGTATTACCATACTCGGCCGAGTATTCCTGGACAATAACCAGACCAGTAACACACGACGCATTACTCGGCCGAGTAAGCCCTATTCGGCAAAGTAACAGGACTTAGAAAAACGTAGTATTACATCAAGGACCATCATCTTGACTTAGCCCTTGACCTCTTTGGATAACTCCCACACTTTACAGCCCCAACTTCTAGACAGCCGAAACATCACAAGTCTTGATAACCTCCCCTTAGCCTACACACCATGCTACCATGAGCAATGTCTTTGTATCACATGTCACCGCCTGAACAAGTGAGTGCCCCCACATGCTCCTTAGCTTGCATTTCCATGTGTCTTGGGGATTTTCTACACATGTATATCGAACATCCTATGCATCCAATATACCCTGGACCGGGTCCGCCACTTCAGAAGTCCTAGAACACAAATGGTCTCTGGCATCCAACTTGGAAAGGACCCACCAGATATGTGGTAGAAAACCTGATAAGGGTCCACCTGATCAACATTTCTAGTACACAAATGGTATTTGTCCCCACAAGACCTATGACGCCTTTCATCCATTTAACCCTGGAGCGGGCTTGCTCAAGGACTCACCCCGAGCTAGGAGTTTCATGCCTTACAGTGTACAATTTCAAGTCTTGGGCATGTTGATGCATCCTCGTGTCCTTCCCAAGTCGAACCTTGGGCTCTGATACCACTTGTTATGCGAAAGCGTGAATACCTCGTGTTGGGCCTCTACTACATCTGTGTCAACTGTCCATAATAGTACGATATTGTCCGCTTTGGGTCAAGCCCTCACGGATTTACTCTTGGTCGCCTTCCCAAAAGGCCTCGTACTATTATATTTAGTAGATACTTATAAAGATGATCTTCCATCTTTATTCTACCGATGTGAGACATGAGTTTGCACCCTAACAATTCGTTTTACTCATCCTAATTTCTAGAGCATGTACAATAGAGAATATTGTGCCTCCTTTTAGCACTCTCTCGCTGCTAAGAGGAGGTCCTCTCTATTGTAGAGTATGCATAGAGCATCCTCTTAGTAAGAGGATGGTCACTACTTCCTCTAAAATTAGAGGAAGTAGAACATTTGCCCTTGTGCCAACTACCCTATTATATTATTTCATGTTGATTATATGCGTTTTATTTGTTTTCTTTTATTAAAAGTTGAAATGTAGATAAATGGGTAGATGATGGATAAGAGGATCCCCTCTTTTGTGGACAAAAATATATAAGAATAAGAGGAAGATAGTGGAAATGGATGTGGGTCATATAGAAAGTGATGTGCCAAAAAATGAGAGGGTGAACAAAAAAAATAAGAGGATCATATCATCCTCTCTATTGTTCATGCTCTTACAACTTACCAAATCTAATTTGAAAATTTGGATGTTTTCTAATCGGTTTTCCGTCCGTAGCACACATGTTAAAATAACTTTATGACGTCAAATATCTCATTTAAAATTGCTAAAGTGATTTTCTATTTTATTTTTGCATAATTTATTCAATGTTCTCCTTCCGTGGTGGCGTTAAGGGAATGACTTGGGCTTGTTGTAATGCCTTGGGATCACTGTAACTAACTCATTGGCGAACACAGTTCTATGTTGATCAGCTGTGGCCTTGGGTGGTGCTGGCGTGTCAACGTGAGTCTCTATCCTAATGTGGTCATAAAAAGCGCACTTTTAACCCCTAATTGGACCTCGTTTCACATGCTTTCTTGCATTTATTAGGGTCATTTAGGCGTCTTTCACTTCCTATTTGCTTTTTTATTGGATTCTAACTCGTTTGTAGGAAATGAAGCAAAATGGGCAGAAATCATGCATAAACGGAGCATTTAGGAGCCTACTTGACGGTACTAATAACCAAGCATGAAGACGAGATGAAAATCAATGACTTATATCAAGTCTTAAAGGCAAATTAGACCAACTCCCCCCTACCTAGAAGGATCCCCACGGATTGTGGGGCAGCAAACGAAGAAGAAGGCCAAGAACAACCCAATCCGGGCGGCTGACATAAAGACCCAGGCGGATTCTGCTAATCCGGGCAAGCTCCTGCAGAACCCGGGCGGATTCCATGGTAGGGATCAACAGTACAATGGAGGATCCGGGCGGCTCCTCAACTGTAACACCCAAGAGATTGAGAGTAAAGTTGTCCCACATCGGGAAATTGAGGAGCTTGTGATATGTTTATAAGGGATTCCACTCACCAGTTAGTAACAAGGCCTTGTGCTTTTGATCTTAAAGTGAGGACAAAATAAAGGCCCAAAGGTACATATCCCATCATATTGGGGTTGTGTTACGATGGTGGTGGGTCGGGTTGTTATAAATGGTATCAGAGCAACCCTACGACCGTGTGGTGAGCCTGTGGTCAGGAGTACCTGGGTCACCCACCTAGCGGGGGAGGATTCTAGGCTTGGCTGTGGTCAATTATGAGGCACAACGAGGACGTTGTGTTCTTTAAGTGGGGGAGTTTGTAACACCCCGCGCTTTCCTAATATTTTAAATAAACTTTTAAGTAATTTTATTAAATAATTATTATTTAAAACTTATTTTCATAAAATATCGTCATAGTTGTATAACGGTAATAATAGTGTAGATTTTAATAATATTATTCTCCGTCTTGAGTTATAGTAGGCTTGAGACGAAAATTTTAGTGGAAACCGACTCATTTTGAGTTATTGGGCTTATCTTGACTCATGGGCCTTTTTCCTTCTCTTTTCTGTACACAAAACCCCAACCAAACCCTCACAACTTCATCTCCCTCACCTCTAATTTCTGAAATTCCCCAACAAACACATCACCATTGTTGAACCTTCTCTTATTAACCCTAAAATCACCATATCTCACTCAATTCTTCACCAATCTCGTTCCTTTTCGCGCCATTCTCTTCCTTTTCTCATTTCCTTTCTTTCTAAGTAAGAAAGTCACCATCTTCTCTCTTATTTCAGAATTTTCATCTTACAAGAACATGGGTTCTTGACTTAATATCTTTATTTTTGTGTTTAGGGGAAAATTTGGGCAACCCGGAGGAGGATAGCTTCATCTATGACGAGTCAATAGAAGATTGAACTGCAAAAAGGTAACGGTGATGGGTTACTCGACTTTTATGTTAAAATTGTGTGGTTTTATGTAGCAGTAATCTCATATGAATGTTGAAAGTTGTATCTTTCATGATTTGTGCTAATTTGGATGTTGAATAACATGCTTGTTTGCAAATTCTCACATGTTTGGACGAAAACCTCATGCTTCACCTCTTGAATCCGAAATTACCCATTCATATGCTCAAATATGTTGTTTTTCCGAGTTTGAATCATGCTAGGATACGTAAACATTTGATGGGAAGCGATTTTTGTTGGTTTCAAATGGTTTGGATGTCGATTTGCGTCAAACCCGTGTATGCGTGCTCCCAGCCGGTCGACCGGCAGCCGGTGTCCTACCCGGCTGGGAGGTTCCTGTAAGTTTTTGACACATATTCGTATGTCTGTATTCCCAGCCGGTGGGCCGGCAGCCGGTCCACCAACCGGCTGGGAAGTCCCTGTAAGATTTTGTGACTTTTGTATTTTGGCTCGTACTCCCAGCCGGTGGGCCGGCAGCCGGTCCACCAACCGGCTGGGAGAGCACTGTAAGTTTTTATTGATTTTTAATATTGGTGTGTTGCCCCAGCCGGTGGCCCGGCCGCCGGTGGCCCGGCCGCCGGTGGCCCGGCCGCCGGTGGCCCTCCCGGCTGGGAGCCCCCTGCATGTTTCTTTTACTTGTGACTCCTAATAATGATTGAGTTATGCATGTATCTCCTTCCTTATTGATAATTGGTTACTTTAAGACTTATTCATGATATGATCATGCGAAATCATGGACATTCCCTTTGGACCCAAGTGTGACGATTTACATTGTGTGACGGCTTGACAATTTCTTATTTACCCCTTTCGGACCTTTGGTTACGGACATGTGTGCCATGTTTCCGGATTGGGTTATCCTTCCTCCTCTTCGGACCTTTGGTTACGGACTGTGTGCCATGTTTCCAATTTGGGGTTACTCGACCTTTGGTTACGGTCTGTGTGCCAAGTATCGAGTCATGGATGCGGATAGGTCACCACATGTCGAATCGGGTGACGTCCATCCCGAGAGTCTGGATCCAGGTTTAGACTAGGACCGTATTATGATCGTCGTCCTACCAGGAGGTTGGAGTCTAGGATGTAGTCTTGTGTGAGGTATCTCGGACATGCTTTAAAGGTAGCCTCTGAGCCGGATACTCCGTCCATACTTTGTATTTGTCTTACATTTGAGTCGAGTCAGTATGTGACAGTTGACCTAATAATTCTTCTTTCATTTGTATACTTCTATTGTTATTCCCCTATGCTTACAAATCATGATTTTCTTATTACCGTAAGTATCTATTCTTATGCTTGTTTTTTTAATTAAATTCCTAATTACTTGTATTTTGACATATTGTGGCTGGGAGAACCCTGAGTTACTCCCCACTGACTGTGGCTTTCATATTTATTATGAATGACAGGTTTGTGATGAAGCTTAAGTGGGGGAAGACCGTGTCAGCTAGCGAGTTCTTACCTCGGACCTTATTTAGTTATCACTTAATAGACTCACCTACTTTTGATGTTATGTTATTCGTGGGATATCTTTTCCCCAATAAATAGACTCGTGTTGTAATCTTAATTTAACTAACTAAACTTATTTATCATGTTGGTGATACCTCGCGTTGGACTCCAATAGAAGTCCCAAAATGTTTTTAAAACCTCGTATTTTCCGCTGCATTTTACTATTTATTTTCTTTACCTCAACGAGGGGTGTCACAGTTGGTATCAGAGCATATATTTCTCCCGACGCACACACGTGTACCCCAACTTAAAATTGCAACTTGACCTTGAATAATGAATGAGAGATGGGTAGAATTAAGGACCTAAGTTGGTAGCCTTTTTGTGTATGTTTTGTGGTAGGTTCTAACTTGTTTGCTCTTGTGCGAAAAGATGGTACGACCAACCAATGTGGAAAATGCTATCATAAAAGCCCTCACTCAAGTGCTTGCTAATCAACAAAATGCTCAACCCACTCCCCCTCCTCATGAAGCTAACCGTCAAGGAAGCTATGCTTGGATTGCAAGTCAACTGGAAAGGAACAAGGCTAGGACCTATGGTGGTGAAGTGGATCCCGTTGCTCTCTCGGAGTGGTTTCATGATATGGAGAAGAACTTCTCTCTCTTCGATGACCGAGAGGAGGACAAGGTGAGGTTAGCCTCTCACTTTCTTGTGAAGGAAGCCGATAGGTGGTGGACTTTGACCGGTACTGCCGCTACTAAAGACCCCAACTTCGATTGGAGCCGCTTCAAGTCACTTGTGGAAACTCGCTTCTACCCTAAGGAGCTAAAGCAACAAAGGTTGAAGGAGTTCATGGAATTCAAGCAAGGGAAGCTATCAATTCAAGCTTACACCGACAAGTTTAATGAACTTGCTCATTATGCCTCCAAGTTCGTGAAAGATGAAGAGGATCTTGTCTACATCTACAAGAACAAGTTGAATCCTAGGGTGGAAAGCATGGTGAGAAGAAGCTCAACTACCTTTGTGGAAGTTTATGATGATGCTATTTGGGCCGAAAGCTCTTTGAAGGCCATTGAAGAAGAATCCAAGCCCCACTCCTCTTCTCATTCTTACCGTTCTAACTTTCATGGCAAGAGGCCATTTGTACCCTCTACTTCTAACTTTACCAACAAGAGAAGGTTTGTGCCAAGGATACAAGACCATGGAGGACAAGAACCAAGAGTTCAAGAACCTAGGGGACAAGCTCTTACATCAACTAATAGGCTTGAGAAGGACCGTAAGTGCTACCATTGTAGGCAAGCTCTACACCCCGGAATTGGATGCTATGGCAAGCCCTTGACTTGCTTTCATTGCAAGAAGCCCGGACATTGTGCCGTTGATTGCCCCGAAAAGAAGGATGCTCCTACTCTAAATGCTAGGCCAAGAGGAACCATCTTTGTCATGAGTCGAGCCGAAGCCGCCGCTCATCCCGATATCATTACGGGTATGTTCTAAATTTTTGATCAACCTTGCCTCATTTTATTTGATACCGGCGCATCTTTATCTTTTATATCTTCCAATTTTTCCGAAAAGCTAGCCCTTGAACCCATTCCTAGTGAGGAAACTTCTATATCCTTACCTTCGGAGAAATGTTCTCTTGTTCCCTTTCTTTCTCCGACATTCCTATCTCTATTTCGGAAACCTTATTCCCCGCTAACCTACTTCGTTTTCCCCTTGAGGAATTTGATGTAATTTTGGGTATGGATTGGTTGTCAAAGTATGATGCAAGATTCGAGTGTAGAGATTAAAAGATTCGCCTCAAGAGTCAGCTAGGCACTCATGTGTCCTATAGAGGAGTCCGTTCCCAAGAAGGTGTGAAATTGATCTCCGCTTTGAAGTTGATGAGTATGAGGAGGAAAGGTTACCAAATCTTTCTTTGTGTGGTGACTTCTACCTCCCTTTCCTTACCAAGGATCGAAGAAGTGCCCGTGGTTTGTGAGTTCGCCGATGTCTTTCCGGAAGAATTGCCCGGAATCCCTCCCGAGCGTGATGTTGAGTTCTCTATCGACCTTGTACCCGGAACCGGTCCGATTGCTAAAGCCCCATACCGTATGGCGCCAACCGAGTTGAAGGAGTTGAGAAAGCAACTTGATGAGATGATTGAGAAAGGATTCATTAGACCTAGTGCCTCGCCTTGGGGTGCTCCCGTTCTCTTTGTGAAGAAGAAGGATGGATCCATGAGACTTTGCATTGACTACCGTGAGCTAAACCGTGTTACCATCAAGAACAAGTATCCCCTACCAAGAATTGAAGATTTGTTCGATCAACTCAAAGGTGCTTCTACTTTTTCCAAGATTGATTTGAGATCCGGTTACCATCAAATTCCCGTTCGTGAGTTCGATATCCCCAAGACAGCCTTTAGCACGAGATATGGACATTTCGAGTTTAAGGTGATGCCCTTTGGTTTAACCAATGCCCCTTCTATCTTCATGGACCAAATGAACCGGACTTTTAGTGAGTTCTTAGACAAGTGTGTTGTGGTCTTCATTGACGATATTCTCATCTTTTCTAAGTTCGAAGAAGAGCATGCCGATCATCTTCATATCATTTTGGAGATCCTCCGTCGTCAAAAGTGGTTTGCCAAATTCTCCAAGTGTGAATTTTGGTTGTCTAAGGTGTCTTTTCTAGGCCATGTTATATCTAAGGATGGTGTTATGGTAGATCCTTCAAAGATTGAAGCCGTGATCGAGTGGAATTGCCCAACCGATGTTGGTGAGATCCGTAGTTTCTCGGGTTTGGCGGGTTACTACCGTCGCTTTGTGAAAGATTTCTCCAAGCTTGCTAGACCGATGACTCAACTTTTGAAGAAAGAGACCAAGTTTGGTTGGACCGAAGCTTGTGAAGGTGCATTCCAAGAGTTGAAGAAGAGGTTGACTACTGCTCCCGTGTTGACCTTACCCGAGGATGGAGTTGATTTTGATGTGTTTTGTGATGCTTCTAAGATGGGTTTAGGTTGTGTCCTCATGAAAAATAAGAAAGTTGTTGCCTTTGCTTCGTGACAATTAAGAATTTACGAGGTGAACTACCCCACTCATGATTTGGAATTAGCCGCCGTTGTTCATGCTTTGAAGATGTGGAGACACTACCTCATCGGAGTCCATTGCCTTATCTACACTGACCATAAGAGTTTGAGGTATATCTTCACCCAAAAGGATTTGAATATGAGACAACGACGATGGTTGGAATTGGTGAATGATTACGACGTAGAGTTGTTGTATCATGAAGGAAAGGTAAATGTGGTTGCCGATGCCCTTAGTAGGAAGTCTACTCATTCTTTGAGTGCCATTCGTGTACTCCCCGATGACCTTTGTGCCGAGTTTCGTAAGTTAAGTTTGCAACTTGTGGAGAGTGGTTTTGATTATCTTGGTGCTATAGTTTCCGAGCCCGTTCTTCACCGTGAGATTCTAGATAGCCTTGTGGGCGATGCTACCTTTAAAAGCTTTCAAGCCAAGCTTCTTGAACGGAAAGCTAAGGATTGTGAGATTGATGCTAAAGGTTACTTTCGTTACCGAGGACGCTTGTATGTGCCCGATGCCGTTTATTTGAGGAAGAGAGTTCTAGATGAAGCTCATCTATCCCTTTATTCGATTCACCGCGGAGGAGACAAGATGTATAAAGATTTGAAGCTTCAGTTTTGGTGGCCTAACATGAAGAATGACATTGTGTCATATGTTGGAAGGTGTCTTACTTGTCAACAAGTGAAGATTGAGCATAAGAGACCCGGTGGTTTGCTACAACCGTTGGATGTTCCTTTATGGAAGTGGGAGTCCATTTCCATGGATTTCGTGATGGCTTTGCCTAAGACCGTTGGTGGAAAGGATGCCGTATGGGTGGTTGTGGATAGGTTGACCAAGTGTGCTAGGTTAATTCCTATCAAAGAAACTTGGAGTTTAGACCATCTTGCTAGTACTTATGTCGAGGAGATCGTTCGCTACCATGGTGTTCCTAAGGAGATCGTATCGGATCGTGACCCGCGTTTTTGTTCGAGATTTTGGAAAGCTTTGCAAGATGCTATAGGTAGCAGGTTGTTGATGAGTACCGCTTTTCATGCCGCTACCGATGGACAATTCGAGAGGACGATACAAACTTTGGAAGACTTGTTGCGTGCTTGTGCCCTTGATTTTCATTCTAGTTGGGAGAAGAGCTTACCTTTGGTGGAATTTTCCTACAACAATAGTTATCATGCTTCTATCAAGATGGCCCCTTATGAAGCCCTTTATGGAAGGAAATGCCGTAGTCCGATTTCTTGGGATCAAGCAAGTGATGTTCGTGATCTAGGACCCGACAAGTTAGCCGAGACAATTGATCAAGTGAAGCTCATCCGTGAAAGAATGAAAGCCGCCCAAGATCGACCGAAATCTTATGCCGATGTTCGCCGTCGAACCTTGGAATTTGAAGTTAGAGATAAGCTGTTCTTGAAAGTGTCCCCGATGAAAGGAGTGAAGAGGTTTGGAGTTAAAGGGAAGTTGAGTCCGAAGTACATTGGACCTTATGATGTGACAAAGAGGATTGGTGCCGAGGCTTATAAGTTGGATTTGCCCCCGAGTTTGGGTAAAGTTCATGACGTCATTCATGTTTCTCAACTTAGGAAATACATTAGCGACCCTAGTCATGTGTTGCAAAATGAGATTCCCGAGCTTGAGCCTAGTCTTTCTTTCGAGGAGAGACTGATTCCTATCTTGGATAAGAAGGAGAAGAAGCTAAGGAGCAAAGTGGTGCCTTTGGTGAAGGTTTTGTGGAAGTGTGGTGATGTAGAAGAAGAGACTTGGGAGCCGGAGGCTTCCATGCGTGTTAAGTACCCTAGTTTGTTTTCTTAAGGTAATGCCTTTCGTTTCAAGTTTCGAGGGCGAAACGTTTTAAAAGGTGGGATGATTGTAACACATTGCGCTTTCCTAATATTTTAAATAAACTTTTAAGTAATTTTATTAAATAATTATTATTTAAAACTTATTTTCAAAAAATATCGTCATAGTCGTATAACGGTAATAATAGTGTAGATTTTAATAATATTATTCTCCGTCTTGAGTTATAGTAGGCTTGAGACGAAAATTTTAGTGGAAACCGACTCATTTTGAGTTATTGGGCTTATCTTGACTCATGGGCCTTTTTCATTCTCTTTTCTCTACACAAAACCCCAACAAAACCCTCACAACTTCATCTCCCTCACCTCTAATTTCTGAAATTCCCCAACAAACACATCACCATTGTTGAACCTTCTCTTATTAACCCTAAAATCACCATATCTCACTCAATTCTTCACCAATCTCGTTCCTTTTCGCGCCATTCTCTTCCTTTTCTCATTTCCTTTCTTTCTAAGTAAGAAATTCACCATCTTCTCTCTTATTTCAGAATTTTCATCTTACAAGAACATGGGTTCTTGACTTAATATCTTTATTTTTGTGTTTAGGGGAGAATTTGGACAACCCGGAGGAGGATAGCTACATCATTGACGAGTCAATAGAAAATTGAAGTGCAAAAAGGTAACGGTGATGGGTTACTCGACTTTTATGTTAAAATTGTGTTGTTTTATGTAGTAGTAATCTCATATGAATGTTGAAAGTTGTATCTTTCATGATTTGTGCTAATTTGGATGTTGAATAACATGCTTGTTTGCAAATTCTCACATGTTTAGATGAAAACCTCATGCTTCACCTCTTGAATCCGAAATTACCCATTCATATGCTCAAATATTTTGTTTTTCTGAGTTAGAATCATGCTAGGATACGTAAACATTTGATGGGAAGCGATTTTTGTTGGTTTCAAATGGTTTGGATGTCGATTTGCGTCAAACCCGTGTATGCGTGCTCCCAGCTGGTCGACCGGCAGCCGGTGTCCTACCCGGCTGGGAGGTTCCTGTAAATTTTTGACACATATTCGTAAGTCAGTATTCCCAGCCGGTGGGCCGGCAGCCGGTCCACCAACCGGCTGGGAGTTCTCTGAAAGTTGTATGGGATTTTGAGGATTGGCCGTATTCCCAGCCGGTGGGCCGGCAGCCGGTCCACCAACCGGCTGGGAAGTCCCTGTAAGATTTTGTGACTTTTGTATTTTGGCTCGTACTCCCAGCCGGTGGGCCGGCAGCCGGTCCACCAACCGGCTGGGAGAGCACTGTAAGTTTTCATTGATTTTTAATATTGGTGTGTTGCCCCAGCCGGTGGCCTGGCTGGCGGTGGCCCTCCCGGCTGGGAGCCCCCTGCATGTTTCTTTTACTTGTGACTCCTAATAATGATTGAGTTATGCATGTATCTCCTACCTTATTGATAATTGGTTACTTTAAGACTTATTCATGTTATGATCATGTGAAATCATGGACATTCCCTTTGGACCCAAGTGTTGAAGGAAATGTAGATCTATATACATATTTAACATACTCTTATATGTCTAAATAATTTGTCATAAAATTAATTACGGATCTTATGCATGCAAACAATAAAATAAATAGAGGAGAAATCATGTCCTTACATGGTAAATTTCGGCTATTAGGGCACAAGAGAGATCACCTTTCTCTTCTTGTTCTTGAGCTTTTCCAATGGAAGAACAAAGATCTAAGTGTAAGATCTCTCCCTATGTATTATACCCAAGGCTCCTCTTAATTAAATTAATATTACAAATACTAGTTATAATATTAATCAAGGTAGAAAAATGGACCCAAAATATTTATAAACACTTATACTATTTCGGTTTTTAGAGAGATAAAAGGGAGGATTTTAATTCTCTCTAAAACTATATTTTGGATGATTGAATTAGAATGAAAATAATACACTACCTTTAGTATATTATTAGGCAAAATAAAAGAAAAACAATGATCACATTTTTCTTCCCAAAACCGTGTAAGAGGAGAAGGAAAGGGAAGCCAATGCATGGACTTGTTGCTCTTAACAATGTTCATAGGCTTGCATGGCTAGACTTCTTTTTAATCATTATGTTTTCTTATTAAAATACAAACACAATATTAAGTCTATTCCTCCTCCTTTTTTTCGGCACTTTACATAATATGGTGTCCATATTATTTTTGTCAATTGTCTATATGTTACATGTCACATGTTACATATATTTGTTATGTATTTTTAACTCATTAAAAATCAACGTATTAATAAAAACACGTCATATACAAAATCGACTTAGTAATATCATAATTACTTGTACCAAAAATATTTTACCATTTATAAATCACAACAGATTGTATTTATAACAATTCATTCAAATTTAATTGTTACATTAAACAATTTATTTCATCCGAGTAATTATACAATTTAATCACTCAGACCGTATCTTATTTAATCACATTTCAATATGATACGTAAATTCTACTTCCAAAATCGTCCGTCAATTTTCTAGTAATTTAATTAACTCGTAACATTATACGATTAATTAAATAATCAATTAAGAGTATTGCCCTTTAGGTATGACCTAGGGGGTCAACTGATCACCACCGTCACACGACAGTAATGTCAAACTCTAGTCAGCCAATCATTACCGATATATGTTGACCAGATTGTGATAACAAAATTACTTCCCAATTGTATTCATTTTAATGAGACTTAAACATGTGATCATCATGATCAACGGTCGTGATCGCATTATTGTCGGAGGACACATATTCCAACAATCTCCCACTTGTCCTCGACAAGTGTGCGTCACCAATTCTCTTGTCCTATTACTATCTCCCACTCAATGCAAGGTGTCTTTCGGTCGTACTTGCAAGTGATCATATCGAGAGTGGTTTCCTCGATCCGGAGAATAACTGATTGACCGGATTTATCTACTCGGATATCTTCCGAGCGTGGCCACGCATTTCGATTCATTACTCCTCGAGTGGCCCCGAGATATTGTTATAACCCCGACTAGGGATGGACAATTCCTATCGCACTCATTCCTTCGACTAGCCACAGCCATCATAACCCAAAATATGCCCATTTGACCCCATTTACGAAGGTCGTAGTAACACAAATCAAAGTTAATCTGAAACTGTGCCATCTTAGGTGAATAGTCTTTAGTCAAAAGAATCGACTCATTTGAATACTATAGTAGCTCTCGCCACGACCAGGCTATATAAATTTGCCAGAACTCTATAAGCGGTCATTAGGCCCGACAAAATGTTCCTAACAGTCTGCCTATGTGATCGACTAGTCATCCCACATGACTCTATGGCACTTGAACTTGCCATCAATCGCATCACACTCTAGTCACTTCGAGACGTCACCTCATATAAGTAACTATGGGCAAAAACAATGTTAATCCATGTTCACTTTAACGGGGTTCAATTGTCTCTACAACCCGTTTGGATACAACAATGTTCTAGGTGAGTTAATAATAATAACTCAAACGACAAGTGTCGACATCACACCCGGGTAGTCAATATCATATTACAACCTTGTGATGTTTATCATAAGTGTAAGCACTTATTGATTGTAATAGAAGTTTAACATCCCATGTGTCCATGTGTTCAAACTTCTTACACTTGCATTTTCCTTCACATTCATGTTCTCTCTCATAGCATGAATCTTACCAAGTACACATCAAGGTTCTCGACCTTGGTTTCGGTTCTTTATCTTGAAAGAACTTCCTTATCGATTATCTCATAACGAACGAATTTGCGATGAATAATACAACTTGCACTGATCAAGTATTTCATCCACACATAGTGCACTAGGTATATGTTTTGTAGAATCTTGTAACAATTGACAAGATTATTTAGCATAGCACTTCTCATAAGTCCTAGCTTTTACTAGGAAAGATTGTTATTGAATAACCTCTTATTCAACCAAGCATCTTTCCAAAAACTTCTCATTTCTCTTTCTAGTCTTGAAAGAATTGGGATTCTCATAAATCCTCATATTGTTCTCGGATTTTCTATAATATGTGCAACTTCTTGAAACAGAATAGAACATTCCGTCAAACACTGAAATCGCTCATCGGATTCTACTCGAGAATTCATGACGTTTCTATTATGGCTCACCAACCAATCATCATGCTCTTATGCATATGATTCAAAATTGGACATGTACATGATTATTCTAATGGCGGAAACATTAGTTACTAATAATCATGAGATCAACCGTTCTCAGGTTCTATGAACTACCATGACTGCTAATGGTAATCCCATTTTCATTCATATGAATAACCTATGTGTATGTTGATGTGATGTGTATCTCTTAATACTAATCCAATCATCCCTGATGTAATTGGATTCATCATTGTCCATTTTCATCCAGAATTGAAAACTCAAAAGCTTCTTTATGAAAGAAGGTATTAGCTCGTCATTCTTTAATGAGTAATGGGTTTTATACATTCAAGGATGATAGCTCCCACTAAATTCCATGTCTTCACATGAGAATATCCTAACTCCCACTCAATTCATCATATTTCGAAATTGATTTCTCAATCAAAATTTGTCAAGAATATAAATATAAATTGCCTTGCCAAGTTACTAGGATAAAACCATATATGTTCCCATCATATCCTTTCAAAATGCCTATTTTGAAGTGGTCTTATCTCAACCTTACGGAAATAGATTTTAATTCTCTAACACACTCATATCATGATGATGTGTAGCAATGTCATTATTCAAATACAAATAATATTTAGAATACGTCCTTCGCAAATACCCTTTTGGAAGGAGATTTAACCATTTCATAGGGAGGTTAAGCAATGACATTTGCATGGTTAAAACGTTGGCTACAAAAGATATCGGAATATCAATTTTTGCAACTTGATTTTGATCATAACTAGTGTGTTACTTTGATTCATTTAGGCTCTTAAGTAAAACACATGATTGAAACTATTGGTCAAATGCTTCATAAACTTAGTCAAAAACTCGTTAAGACTTTACATTAGTCATTTTCATCCAAAACTTCTTTTGGTCTCCTCGTGTAGTTATCTTAAAAATTCTCTTATGATAACTACACTTGGTCTCTTTAGTCATATAGAACTAACTTGAGATCATAGATCTCATCTATTCGGCATATTACGTAAATAGATATACCTTTATTCAATTCATTCTCTCTTGTGTAGATCTTCATTTACACAAGTACACAATTTCATTTTGCCTTGTGTCCTCATTTGTGTCCTCATTTTTCTCCCACTCTATCTTTAGAATAAATACACTAATCATTCAAAGATAGCATATGAGACACAAATTAATGATGTTGAAGTATAAGGAGAACTATCTCATAGATAGACTAATAGTTATTGATTTCATATGAGTTCTTGGTGATTGACATTCCTTTAAGAGAGTTCATAGACTCAAAATCGCTTCATAAATGATCATACACAAGCCTTAAGCATGTGGACATATAATGAAACCGGTCATTATATTTGTCTATTAGATCACTTTAAGTGAATAATCTTATGTTTCAAAACGCAAGCAATTTAAAGATGAAATTTTAGAACATAAAGGATAAATGATACGTAAATTTTACTTCCAAAATCATCCGTCAATTTTTCAGGTAATTTAATTAACTCGTAACATTATACGATTAATTAAATGATCAATTAAGAGTATTGCCCTATAGGTATGACCTAGGGGGTCAACTGATCACCACCGTCACACGACAGTAATGTCAAACTCTAGTCAGCCAATCATTACCGATATATGTTGACCAGTTGACAGTAACAAAATTACTTCCCAATTGTATTCTTTAAAATGAGATTTAATAATGATATTTAAATCACATGATCGCACTATTGTTGAGGACACATTTCTATACCAATTGAAGGAAATGTAGATCTATATACATATTTAACATACTCTTATATGTCTAAATAATTTGTCATAAAATTAATTACGGATCTTATGCATGCAAACAATAAAATAAATAGAGGAGAAATCATGTCCTTACATGGTAAATTTCGGCTATTAGGGCACAAGAGAGATCACCTTTCTCTTCTTGTTCTTGAGCTTTTCCAATGGAAGAACAAAGATCTAAGTGTAAGATCTCTCCCTATGTATTATACCCAAGGCTCCTCTTAATTAAATTAATATTACAAATACTAGTTATAATATTAATCAAGGTAGAAAAATGGAACCAAAATATTTATAAACACTTATACTATTTCGGTTTTTAGAGAGATAAAAGGGAGGATTTTAATTCTCTCTAAAACTATATTTTGGATGATTGAATTAGAATGAAAATAATACACTACCTTTAGTATATTATTAGGCAAAATAAAAGAAAAACAATGATCACATTTTTCTTCCCAAAACCGTGTAAGAGGAGAAGGAAAGGGAAGCCAATGCATGGACTTGTTGCTCTTAACAATGTTCATAGGCTTGCATGGCTAGACTTCTTTTTAATCATTATGTTTTCTTATTAAAATACAAACACAATATTAAGTCTATTCCTCCTCCTTTTTTTCGGCACTTTACATAATATGGTGTCCATATTATTTTTGTCAATTATCTATATGTTACATGTCACATGTCACATATATTTGTTATGTATTTTTAACTCATTAAAAATCAACGTATTAATAAAAACACGTCATATACAAAATCGACTTAGTAATATCATAATTACTTGTACCAAAAATATTTTACCATTTATAAATCACAACAGATTGTATTTATAACAATTCATTCAAATTTAATTGTTACATTAAACAATTTATTTCATCCGAGTAATTATACAATTTAATCACTCAGCATAGTATCTTATTTAATCACATTTCAATATGATACGTAAATTCTACTTCCAAAATCGTCCGTCAATTTTCTAGTAATTTAATTAACTCGTAACATTATACGATTAATTAAATAATCAATAAAGAGTATTGCCCTTTAGGTATGACCTAGGGGTCAATGATCACCACCGTCACACGACAAGTAATGTCAAACTCTAGTCACCAATCATTACCGATATATGTTGACCGATTGTGATAACAAAATTACTTCCCAATTGTATTCATTTTAATGAGACTTAAACATGTGATCATCATGATCAACAGTCGTGATCGCATTATTGTCGGAGGACACATATTCCAACAATCTCCCACTTGTCCTCGACAAGTGTGCGTCACCAATTCTCTTGTCCTATTACTATCTCCCACTCAATGCAAGGTGTCTTTCAGGTCGTACTTGCAAGTGATCATATCGAGAGTGGTTTCCTCGATCTGGAGAATAACTGATTGACCGGATTTATCTACTCTGGATATCTTTTGAGCGTGGCCACGCATTTCCAGTTCATTACTCCTCGAGTGGCCCTGAGATATTGTTATAACCCTGACTAGGGATGGACAATTCCTATCGCACTCATTCCCTTCGACTAGCCACAGCCATCATAACCCAAAATATGCCCATTTGACCCCATTTACGAAGGTCGTAGTAACACAAATCAAAGTTAATCTGAAACTGTGCCATCTTAGGTGAATAGTCTTTAGTCAAAAGAATCGACTCATTTGAATACTATAGTAGCTCTCGCCACGACCAGGCTATATAAATTTGCCAAACTCTATAAGCGGTCATAAGGCCCGACAAAATGTTCCTAACGTGATGCCTATGTGATCGACTAGTCATCCCACATGACTCTATGGCACTTGAACTTGCCATAAATCGCATCACACTCTAGTCACTTCGAGACGTCACCTCATATAAGTAACTATGGGCAAAAACAATGTTAATCCATGTTCACTTTAACGGGGTTCAATTGTCTCTACAACCCGTTTGGATACAACAATGTTCTAGGTGAGTTAATAATAATAACTCAAACGACAAGTGTCGACATCACACCCGGGTAGTCAATATCATATTACAACCTTGTGATGTTTATCATAAGTGTAAGCACTTATTGATTGCAATAGAAGTTTAACATCCCATGTGTCCATGTGTTCAAACTTCTTACACTTGCATCTTCCTTCACATTCATGTTCTCTCTCATAGCATGAATCTTACCAAGTACACATCAAGGTTCTCGACCTTGGTTTCGGTTCTTTATCTTGAAAGAACTTCCTTATCGATTATCTCATAACGAACGAATTTGCGATGAATAATACAACTTGCACTGATCAAGTATTTCATCCACACATAGTGCACTAGGTATATGTTTTGTAGAATCTTGTAACAATTGACAAGATTATTTAGCATAGCACTTCTCATAAGTCCTAGCTTTTACTAGGAAAGATTGTTATTGAATAACCTCTTATTCAACCAAGCATCTTTCCAAAAACTTCTCATTTCTCTTTCTAGTCTTGAAAGAATTGGGATTCTCATAAATCCTCATATTGTTCTCGGATTTTCTATAATATGTGCAACTTCTTGAAACAGAATAGAACATTCCGTCAAACACTGAAATCGCTCATCGGATTCTACTCGAGAATTCATGACGTTTCTATTATGGCTCACCAACCAATCATCATGCTCTTATGCATATGATTCAAAATTGGACATGTACATGATTATTCTAATGGCGGAAACATTAGTTACTAATAATCATGAGATCAACCGTTCTCAGGTTCAATGAACTACCATGACTGCTAATGGTAATCCCATTTTCATTCATATGAATAACCTATGTGTATGTTGATGTGATGTGTATCTCTTAATACTAATCCAATCATCCCTGATGTAATTGGATTCATCATTGTCCATTTTCATCCAGAATTGAAAACTCAAAAGCTTCTTTATGAAAGAAGGTATTAGCTCGTCATTCTTTAATGAGTAATGGGTTTTATACATTCAAGGATGATAGCTCCCACTAAATTCCATGTCTTCACATGAGAATATCCTAACTCCCACTCAATTCATCATATTTCGAAATTGATTTCTCAATCAAAATTTGTCAAGAATATAAATATAAATTGCCTTGCCAAGTTACTAGGATAAAACCATATATGTTCCCATCATATCCTTTCAAAATGCCTATTTTGAAGTGGTCTTATCTCAACCTTACGGAAAGAGATTTTAATTCTCTAACACACTCATATCATGATGATGTGTAGCAATGTCATTATTCAAATACAAATAATATTTAGAATACGTCCTTCGCAAATACCCTTTTGGAAGGAGATTTAACCATTTCATAGGGAGGTTAAGCAATGACATTTGCATGGTTAAAACGTTGGCTACAAAAGATATCGGAATATCAATTTTTGCAACTTGATTTTGATCATAACTAGTGTGTTACTTTGATTCATTTAGGCTCTTAAGTAAAACTCATGATTGAAACTATTGGTCAAATGCTTCATAAACTTAGTCAAAAACTCGTTAAGACTTTACATTAGTCATTTTCATCCAAAACTTCTTTTGGTCTCCTCGTGTAGTTATCTTAAAAATTCTCTTATGATAACTACACTTGGTCTCTTTAGTCATATAGAACTAACTTGAGATCATAGATCTCATCTATTAAACATATTACGTAAATAGATATACCTTTATTCAATTCATTCTCTCTTGTGTAGATCTTCATTTACACAAGTACACAATTTCATTTTGCCTTGTGTCCTCATTTGTGTCCTCATTTTTCTCCCACTCTATCTTTAGAATAAATACACTAATCATTCAAAGATAGCATATGAGACACAAATTAATGATGTTGAAGTATAAGGAGAACTATCTCATAGATAGACTAATAGTTATTGATTTCATATGAGTTCTTGGTGATTGACATTCCTTTAAGAGAGTTCATAGACTCAAAATCGCTTCATAAATGATCATACACAAGCCTTAAGCATGTGGACATATAATGAAACCGGTCATTATATTTGTCTATTAGATCACTTTAAGTGAATAATCTTATGTTTCAAAACGCAAGCAATTTAAAGATGAAATTTTAGAACATAAAGGATAAATCTATCCTTAGCTTCTTCATGGTTTCTTATGCTTGCTTTTCTTTTCCTTTGTCTTTGCTTGGTGGAGGCCCTATTTACAATAAAAAGGGAGATACATTATCACAACTTTGCATCATAATACCATAGTTGAATTAGAAACATAAAAGAAGGTTAGTCATTTACCTCTTTGGAGTGATCTTTCCAGTTTTGATATCACCAAGGTATTTGGAACAATTCCTCTTCCAATGTCCCATGCCATTACAATAATGGCATTTGTCAAGAGGACTCTTCTTGACTTTGGAGGTGCTAGCTTCACAAGACTTAGCTTTGGTGAATGTGGGAGCTTGCTTTTTACCCTTTCTCCCATTCTTCTTGAACTTCCCCTTACTCTTTGTGCTTATGTTAAGCACATCCTTGGGAGGGTTCACATTTAACCCCATGTCCCTCTCGGCTTGCACAAGTAACTTGTGCAACTCCTCAAGAGACACATCCTTGTCTTGCATATTGAAATTCACCCGGAATTGCACATATGCCTTAACCTTAGACAAGGAGTGTAGAATCCTATCTACGATGAGTTCTTTGGGGATTTCAACCTTTTGAATCTTCAAGGTCTCGACAAGCTCCATGAGTTTGAGCACATGAGGGCTAACCTTTTGGCCCTCTTTGAAGTCGAGATCAAAGAATGTCGCGACGCCTCATATTGGACGATCCGCGGAGTTTGTGAAAACATGGTCACAAGTTTGGAGTAAATCTCATTAGCATTGCCCATTTTGAAGGCTCTCCTTTGGAGTTCCGCCACCATCGCAAATATTAAGACATTTTTCATTGCGGCGGACTCCTTTTGGTAAACCTCATAGGCTTCCCTAGTGGCCGCGGTGGACCTAGTGGAGGGCTCGGGTGGAGAGGCCTCGGTAAGGTAACGAAGCTTGTCGTCACCCTCGGCGGCTAATTTGAGTTGGGCATCCCACTCGGAGAAATTTGACCCATTCTTTTCAAGTTTACATCGATCCATAAAGGATCGGAGCCAAGATGAAGTAGCGAGTGGTGTAGCATTAGGAGTTGGTGTTGCCATTTGTTATGAACAAGAAGTGGTCTACAAAACAAAATATAAGGAGTAAAACATTTGTCGTTTTAATTATACTCGTAAAAATGTATGATTTAAACAAGTTTTATGCATTTTTCTAGTGACCTCTACCCAACTAGATAAATGATTCCAAGACCCAAATTCATATCGACTTAGGCACGGTATGGCCGATGAAACCTTTATCAATATAACTCGGTGGATTAACATTTTAATCGATTCTACTTTTAGAACTCTTGGTCGATAAAATTACTCTAATAATTATCTATAGCCCGGAACACATGCAACTACGGTCGCGAATACTTCCGTTGAGCTCAATCCAAATTTCGAATAAATGTGTCCATTATCCTAATCCACATCAACTTGGGCACGGTATGGCCGATGAAACCCTCATTAACATGAACTCGGTGGATTAACACTCATCACCCACTTCCCCTACGTAACAAGGTTTGTACCCCGGTAGGGCCGAGTGCACTCCCTCGCGAAATAGGTTTTCATGGTTTCTACTATTTGGTAAGGCTATGTCTCAATTGTTTGTTTTAGCGAGAGGTCATGTCAATTTATTATCTATCACGTTTTAAGTGAACTAAAGCGGTGAACTACGATAATTTTAATTGACACGGTCGATAAACTCGATAAAATAACAATGCATGTTTAGTTATGGCGATTTAGCGATGCATGTGACATAAAATAAAATGCAAGCATAAAGATAAATAAATCCTAGTATGGCCTTTCCTAAAATAGAAAAACTATTAATCTATTACATATTCGGAAACCAACTCCATTGGTCCCTTGAACTTCGGTTGTGGCACGCATCTCGAGGTAACACCGTCTTTATGTATCGCCATTCTTGAAGAAATCCGTCTTTAGGAACTCCGGAATGAATAAAATTACATAATAAATTACATAATTTCCTATTATACATTTGTAACTAAAATAAAATAAATCTATTAAATTACAAAACGGTGATACGAGATCACAATAAAAATTACAACCGAATCGATATTCCCATACATTTCGGGAAATACCAATTAAAATCTAAGGCCATACCAAGTAAAATTACATAATTCAAAATTACATAAATTAAAATTATGACAATCATAAAGAAAAATGCAGCATTATAATATGTATGAACATGCTCAATTTTATGCTAAATCGCCTTTTAATTAGCCAATATCGTATATTACTCGGTTTTTACGGATTTGCGTGATTTCAACATTTTATAATCACAAAAATACATAAACTCATATTTATGCATAAGTTAATTACCCTAACCTCTTAGGACTCAAAATATAGTCTTCACTAATAATTTGACCATAATTAACCTTTATTTACAAAATTGTTCATAAATGGACAAAAATTTACAAAAATAAGCTATTAAACTTCAAATAAATCCAAAAATTTCAAATAAATTCAAAATTTGAAATTTAAATTCATGAACATTCTGGAAAAATTCCATGACACTCATAATGTTCAAAATCTTAGGTTAAAAATTTCGAAAATTTTCCGGAAAAACAATGTTGCGGTTTATCGATATTTAATAAAATAATCATAAAAACATGGAAAAATTATTTTCATTAACTTTTCAATTTTAGATCTGAAAAATATAATAAAATGCAACATTAGACGTTTTTCCTAAGTCATAGATTATGTTTTATTAATTTTTCACTAATAATGTCACTATTTATGTCATTTTTCTTCAAAAATTCATAAATCATGCTAAAAGACTTCTTTATAGCCAATTATTTTACACACATCTTGTAAAATTGCATGTGACAACATATAAATTTTCTATGACCAGATTCGAAATTTAACTCATATTAACCTATTTTTCTCTTAAATCCGAATTTAATAATGAAAAATTCATTTTTCGAGCATAACAAGTGCAAAAATTATGAAAATTTACAGGTTATCTCAAAATAATATATGTAACAAAATATCCAAAAACCAACTTAAAATTCGAAGTATAGCTAATTTTCGACCAAAAATGACATTTTAACTCACAAAATCACATTTAAATGTCATTATTGTAAATTATGAACAATAAAAATCCGAAAAATTAACCAAAATATCCTAAAACACTTTAGGACCAGAAATATTAACATGCATGTATTTATTTCGTGATATATCATAATAACACAAATTTTACAAGTTTTATTTGTTATTCATATAACTCGGAAAAACTTTTAACCAATTTGCATGCAAACAACCGTGGCTCATGATACCGATTGAAGGAAATGTAGATCTATATACATATTTAACATACTCTTATATGTCTAAATAATTTGTCATAAAATTAATTACGGATCTTATGCATGCAAACAATAAAATAAATAGAGGAGAAATCATGTCCTTACATGGTAAATTTCGGCTATTAGGGCACAAGAGAGATCACGTTTCTCTTCTTGTTCTTGAGCTTTTCCAATGGAAGAACAAAGATCTAAGTGTAAGATCTCTCCCTATGTATTATACCCAAGGCTCCTCTTAATTAAATTAATATTACAAATACTAGTTATAATATTAATCAAGGTAGAAAAATGGAACCAAAATATTTATAAACACTTATACTATTTCGGTTTTTAGAGAGATAAAAGGGAGGATTTTAATTCTCTCTAAAACTATATTTTGGATGATTGAATTAGAATGAAAATAATACACTACCTTTAGTATATTATTAGGCAAAATAAAAGAAAAACAATGATCACATTTTTCTTCCCAAAACCGTGTAAGAGGAGAAGGAAAGGGAAGCCAATGCATGGACTTGTTGCTCTTAACAATGTTCATAGGCTTGCATGGCTAGACTTCTTTTTAATCATTATGTTTTCTTATTAAAATACAAACACAATATTAAGTCTATTCCTCCTCCTTTTTTTCGGCACTTTACATAATATGGTGTCCATATTATTTTTGTCAATTGTCTATATGTTACATGTCACATGTCACATATATTTGTTATGTATTTTTAACTCATTAAAAATCAACGTATTAATAAAAACACGTCATATACAAAATCGACTTAGTAATATCATAATTACTTGTACCAAAAATATTTTACCATTTATAAATCACAACAGATTGTATTTATAACAATTCATTCAAATTTAATTGTTACATTAAACAATTTATTTCATCCGAGTAATTATACAATTTAATCACTCAGACCGTATCTTATTTAATCACATTTCAATATGATACGTAAATTCTACTTCCAAAATCGTCCGTCAATTTTCTAGTAATTTAATTAACTCGTAACATTATACGATTAATTAAATAATCAATTAAGAGTATTGCCCTTTAGGTATGACCTAGGGGTCAATCGATCACCACCGTCACACGATGTAATGTCAAACTCTAGTCAGCCAATCATTACCGATATATGTTGACCAGTTGACAGTAACAAAATTACTTCCCAATTGTATTCATTTTAATGAGACTTAAACATGTGATCATCATGATCAACAGTCGTGATCGCATTATTGTCGGAGGACACATATTCCAACAAGTGTGACGATTTACATTGTGTGACGGCTTGACAATTCCTTATTTACCCCTTTCGGACCTTTGGTTACGGACATGTGTGCCATGTTTCCGGATTGGGTTATCCTTCCGCCTCTTCGGACCTTTGGTTACGGACTGTGTGCCATGTTTCCGATTTGGGGTTACTCGACCTTTGGTTACGGTCTGTGTGCCATGTATCGAGTCTTGGATGCGGATGGGTCACCGCATGTCGAATCGGGTGACGTCCATCCCGAGAGTCTGGATCCAGGTTTAGACTAGGACCGTATTATGATCGTCGCCCTACCAGGAGGTTGGAGTCTAGGATGTAGTCTTGTGTGAGGAACTTCGGACATGCTTTAAAGGTAGCCTCTGAGCCGGATACTCCGTCCATACTTTGTATTTGTCTTACATTTGAGTCGAGTCAATATGTGACAGTTGACCTAATAATTCTTCTTTCATTTGTGTACTTCTATTCCTATTCCCCTATGCTTACAAATCATGATTTTGTTATTACCGTAAGTATCTATTCTTATGCTTGTTTGTTTAAGAAAATTCCTAATTACTTGTATTTTGACATATTGTGGCTGGGAGAACCCTGAGTTACTCCCCACTGACTGTGGCTTTCATATTTATTATGAATGACAGGTTTGTGATGAAGCTTAAGTGGGGGAAGACCGTGTGAGCTAGCGAGTTCTTACCTCGGACCTTATTTAGTTATCACTTAATAGACTCACCTACTTTTGAACTTATGTTATTGGTGGGATATCTTTTCCCCAATAAATAGACTCGTGTTGTAATCTTAATTTAACTAACTAAACTTATTTACCGTGTTGGTGATACCTCGCGTTGGACTCCAACAGAAGCCCAAAAAAGTTTTTAAAACCTCGTATTTTCCGCTGCATTTTACTATTTATTTTCTTTACCTCAACGAGGGGTGTCACACCAAGAGATTGAGAGTAAAGTTGTCCTACAACGGGAAATTGAGGAACTTGTGATATATTTATAAGGGGTTCCACCCACCATTTAGTAACAAGGCCTTGTACTTTTGGGCATAAAGTGAGGATAAAATAAAGGCCCAAAGGTACACATCCCATCTTATTGGGGTTGTGCTACGACAATGGTGGGTCATGTTATTATATCAGCCAATCCGGGCGGCTCCCTCAGGCGGCTACCATGCCTTCCAAGCTTTAAAATATCTAATTAGCCTCTAATTCTTGCATTAGTATAAATATCCCTCATTCCCCATTAGGGAGGATATACTTTATTTGAGGGTTAATTAGGAATCAACTACCTTAATCACTTTAATATTTCCTTAATTATTCTTTAATCTTTCCACATTCAAGCTTAGATCTAGTCTTATTGTTGAAGAATTTTTGGGTTGTATTTGAAGAAGGTGACAATTGTTCATTAATCAAAGGGTTTATTCTTTATTTCCTATATTATTATTGTTCATCTCCTTAAAGTTGGTACATTGGTTTACTATTTTACTCATTTACTTAATTACTTGTTAATCCTTGTTAATTACTTTACTTGTTAATCATGTTTCCTCTTGCTTTGATGTTTGACACCATTAATTGGATGATCTCCATGATAATGAGTGAGTAGTCATCTAGTTAGGGTTAATGAGGTATCATAGGATGAGTAAACGGTAGATCCAACTTTCAGTAAGTTTATTTGGTTGATTAAATTGTGTTGTTGTAGTTCTAGAATTAGTGCACATGTTATGTTTGATGATGTGCATGATTGATGTAACACCCCCTTCTTACCCTGCCGAGGTAATTGGCAGATGTTACCATCTCGGTTTCCCGAGGCGGTAAAATCGGAGTCGCAATTAAGAAACAATTAACATAAATAAAGTATTTAGTTGATTACATAAACATGAATAGACAAATGAAATAAATAATACAACTTATGACTACTGTACTAGTCTGTCTAATCAACTATGCTCGACTCGAATGTCATCACGGCACGTCCCTTCTCCCGCATGCTACAAATCTAACCTGTAAACAACTTCTCCCCATATGATCGGAAAATATCATATAGATCGACACATGCCACCCCGGAAATAGGTGACATTTAGACGAACACAACAAACGTCAATTTCAATACGTAAACATAAGACATGACTCAATATGTAGATATGCGACATACTAATTATGTGAATGAGACTCCAATATGAAATCATCATATTGGTACAAGGACACGCCCAGACGTACCCATAACCACCTGTGCCAGGGACACGACCACGACACCACACCTCACACAAAGGTACCGGGACACGCCCAGACGTACCGGGTCTGGAAGCCAACCGTATCCCTGCCAGACGTCGTGGCTCAACCACACGAGTCCCTCCGTGACTCAAGCCATTAATGTGCACATCCCCCTTGGAGTGGGAAGCTCCATGGGGCGACCCGAGTGTAAGACGGTTTCCCAACCGTTTTACGTCTCCTCAATAATCAAGTACCACAACCAAAGGCCTCCAACACAACACAATCACAACTATACATGACAAATGGAAGAACCACATTACACATATGACTAATTCATGAATTCAATCCTACATGTTATGAATACAAACCTTCGAATACCCACATGACATACCAACCGACTCATGCATTTACTTGCAAGGAACGACACCCAAATATGCATACATAATATTGATACAGAGTAGGATGGCCTACCTTTTCGCATTATTCATAAGCTACTTGATTCCGACTCGACTCCGTCTCATAAATTCGTCTCACCCTAAACAATCCATACAACACTATTACAATGCCTTCTACACTACAATTATATGACCCCCTTTATTATTAGTCACTAATTACTCATGTTACATAAGTTAAATACTAATTAATTTCTCTTAGTATACCCTAATTCGAGATTAACATAAGACAAAGGGGAAAAGGTGAGATTTCGACTTACAAAGGTAGATCGGGAATTAGGAGAGGTGTTCCATCATCAATTCAAGCTTGAAGGCCAAGGGGAAGGTTTAGGGAGAATTTAGAGAGAGGGGAGAGTGTTTTAGAGTAAGAAGAAAGAAGAAGAAGAATGAAGAGGATAAGGGTTTGGATAAGATAAAATCCTGAAATATCATTTCTCGGGTACAACACAGTGCCACTCAACCGAATAACACTCACTCGGTCGAGTATACTCTTTACTCGACCGAGTGTCAACACACTTGGTCAGTTAGAGGTTCTACTCGGTCCACTGGAAGTCTACTAGGTCTAGTTTAGGTCTTACTTGGTCTCGTAGGAGGGGTCATCCTTTACTTCCTAGCATGCGTGGGTTCCCTCACGTGCCCCTATGTCCTTTGTGGGTTCCAAATTATTCGAGTATTACAATCTTCCCTCCTTAAAAATGAACTTCGTCCCCGAAGTTCGCCACTCACTCTCTTTCCCAATTATTCCTCGGTCTTCTCTCAAGCCTCATTCTCGATTCCCGTGTATTCTCTTCCCATTATCACTCTTATTGCTACACACGTAAATCATACTTATCGTAAGTTTCTTGCTCAATTCTCATTACTTTCTCACGTATCGTGTTCTTTCTTTCTTAAATTTTCCTAGTTCTTACATTCACTCCCCCTAAAAGAGCACTTCGTCCCGAAGTTCGCTATAAGTCTCACATGAAACTCTCCCGGTAATCTACTATTATGTCAGTTTTTGTGTTCCCAAAGGATCCCGACGCACTTCACTATATCTATATGTCATTCGTGGCCAAGGTCTATATCTAATTGATGAGGTTTTTGATGTGTATGTGATATATATATATGAACACTCTTCATAACTAGGCCCAACCGCTCTTTATGTTCATCATATCATTCACATATCGTATCGAACCGCTATCGCCCATACTAGCGTTAAATACTTGTCACGTGACATTTACTTGTCGTTATTGTTTACTTATCCACTATTATTACGGAATGCATACATGTTCTCATGTACTCTACGCTATCATATAATCACTTATAACTTGTGTAATACTACGGTTTTCTATGTCTTTGGGTACTCTATCGAGTGGGGCTTACTCTGTCGAGTAAGTGAGTTTGTCTTACGAAACAGTGTTTTGTTGAAGGGTACTCGATCGAGTAAGTTAATTACTCGATCGAGTAAGTTACTTACTCGATCGAGTGAGTTGGTTTTGGGGGTAGTTAGTAACGCTTGATTAATATATAAAGCCTTCCGTCACTTTATTTATCACTTTTCACCCTTTCTAAGACCTTTCAAATAGAAAACAAGTTACATTACTTTCTTTCGTCGCGTTGCTATCAAATCCCAAAGGCTAAAGTTATCTGATCGTCGTGTTCTTTACACCGTTGAGTTCGTCGTGTCGAGGGTAATAGCCTTGTATAGTTTTTATATTATTTCGTTGATTTTGTTTAGAACCCTAATTGGGTAGATTGGGGGTTTTGGGAGTATAATGTTGTATTAGATGGTAATTATATGTTATGTGATTATAGGAGGAGGTTTTATAGAGGAGCGTTATTGATTTGCTGCTTGTGACGGTCTCGTGATTGCTTATTCCAGGTAGGATTTCCCTACTCGGTTATTGATTACATAATTGTGATGGTGATTGTGTTTATTGTTGATCTATAACATGTTGGTTTGGTGTTGGAGTTGTTGTTGCATAATTGATTGTATAACTGTCTGTGCTTCTCGAGGTGCGTCCTCGGCTGAGTAGAGTCACTTGCGGGAGTGGCTTCACGCCCTTGATTTGCCCTCTGTGGAACCCGCCACAGAGGGGATGTGCACATTAAGGAACATGGGTTATCGCTCGGATGAGATGAGTGGGGCTTAGGTGAGAATGGCTGTGGTCCCCCACTGGCGGCGAGGAATATCTGGTGCGATGGGTATTCTGGCAGGACTGCACACTTAGTGTGTAGTCAGGTGTGTGGAGTTGTGACGGAGTTTGAGCAATGTGTGTGTTGTATCTTATATATTGTGTTTTGTGTAATCAGTAACTGACGCCCTTTAAATGTTTTGAAAACTGTGGTGATCTATTCGGGGGTGGTGAGCAGTTGTTTAGAAGGTATATCTTGGATAAGCGCGGGGTCTAACTGGGGATGGAGTCATCACATATCAGAGTCTTTAGTCTTCCGTTGTGTTTGTTAACGCAGTTCCACTTAGTTGGTGTACAGTTTTGAGAACAGTTATATTTTACTTTACAGTTGGGTTTGTTATGTAATCACTTAAACTTATCTATTAAAGTACGTTCTTTTATGGTCTATTTGATATACACTGCCTCAGATAACCGAGATGGTAACACTTCCATGCATTAGGTGGTCTTGGTAAAGCACCTTGGTGTATGGAGGTGTTACAAAGTGGTATCAGAGCGACGATTCTGGAACATGTAACTAATGAACCCAATGAATCTAGGGAATCAAATAAAATGAACCCGGGTAGGAGTTGTTAGGAGCTAATACAAAGACTTAGGACACATCCCATAGTCGCGAACTCGCCCTACAACTTTAAACCGGTCACTATGGGGTGTCATGGGATCGCTATGTATTTACTAATGTTTATATGAATATGATGGATGGATGAGATGTGATTGAATGGAGGATTTGGTGGAAAAAAGATGAAGTAATTACTGCATAAGAATATGATTTATGATTAAGAGCATGTTATGTGATGAAAGGGAGAATTTATAATGTGGCTATACTAGTAACATGTGATTAGGGGATATGATATGATTATACATGATTTAGTTTTTGTAAAGTTATATAATAAAGTTATATACTTGTTTACTGTTGTTTCATATGCACATGTTGGATGAAGAATGTGGTCGAAATGGATTAATTGATTGGAAAAGATGGAGTGACAATTCCATGATAATATGAATTTCGTGATTTAGAATATGTTTAGGTGACAAAATGGAGTTGTAATATTGTTGTATTAGTAACATGGGAATAGGATTTGTAATGTATAAGTATGTTTTGTTTTACGAAACGTTATAAAGTTAAAGCATGCGGGTAGTACATGATTGATAAGTTGAATATTATATGTGCATGATGGATGTTGTTGCTTGGCTTTTGAAGATAGTAACATGTGGTTAGGGATACTGGTTTTATGAGCATTGAGCTGTTTTTGTTTACTTTGTTGTTATTTAAGTTGTTTGGAAGTAAAAATCAAATAGTTATGTTGTCCGCTTACAGCGAAGTTGTCTTTAAACTGTTATAACTTGAGATGTATATATGATTTTGATGTGATTCTAATTTGAGGTGATAGCTTGTTCTTTTATGATTCTAACGATAGGTCACACGCTCAAAATGACAAAGAAACGAGTGAGATATGACCGTTTTACGAAAATTGGACAGTGATGAGAAATGCGTAGGGTACTCGATCGAGTGGCCCTTACTCGATCGAGTGCACCTCTTGTTACTCGATTGAGTAACCCTTACTCGATCGAGTAGCCCTGGTTATTTGTTGTACATGCTTCTGATCTTCACCTACTCGATTGAGTAGGTTGTACTCGATCTAGTAACCCCTGTTTTGGGTCGTATGCTTATCTTTTGACTTCGTCGCATATCATGTTTAATTCAAAGGTGTTCTTTTGCTTCTTTATTCATTATTTTACATATGTGTTGGTCTTGATGCGTAAGGTACCCAATCTTGTGATGTAAGAGTAGCACCTTATGATGGATATGAGTTTGGTGGGGAGGACATGAGTTATATGTTGTTGTGATAGATAGTGGAAAAAGAAAAGGGAGGTTGATGAGTTTATCGAGGCAAGAAGCATGTTTTATGAGATGTGGTGGGTGATATAATCGCGAGTTTGAGTAATGTAAAGCTAAGTGAATATGGGCAAGGTATGATGTAAGTCTAAGGAACGTGAGAATGAAAAGATGGAAAGGAAGGATGTGGATAGTAGCAACTTGAGATGTGTAAGGAATTATGGAGGGAGATGGTTAGGATTGTGTTGGTTAAGAATATATGTAATGAAAGGTCGTTGTGAACTTGAGAAGAGCGGTATATAGTGAACTTAGATGGAGACATGTCACGATGTGGATTGGTAGATAGTGAGTAAGTTTGGGGAATTTGGTTTATTAAGAGGTAAAACTAGTGTGTGATTTCCTTGGGCAGTTGACGGTATGAAATGAGTTTTTGTTTCTAGCAAAAAAAAAAAGTTTAAGAGAAAACTTTACTTGTCTGGACAGATTGGTGACAAGTGTGAGTGATAGCATGATGAGAGAACATCCTTGGTAAGAAAGAGTGAGATGGTACTGATATGAAATAAAGGGATTCGAGTTTTGGGGCAGTGAGAAGGTAACCGGAGCACTAAAGAGTTAGGTAGAAGGATTAAGGAGTTGAATTGTTAATTGATTTTGTCGAGTGTAAAAAGAAAAGAATGAGGGGAGGAGAATGTTGATCGGAGTTATTTGATATAGAAGTAAGGAATCGTCGAGATGTGTGATACTATCATGAGGATGTGAGTTAATGGTTATATAAGAGTTCCAGGACGACATGTTAATCATGAGTTTGGAGGAATTAAGAAAGGTAAGAAGGTTGGTAGGGTATTTGCACGATATGAAATTTTGGTGGAGAGTTAGTTGACGATACAATTAAGGATAGAATTGGGAAGAATGTTGAGGTAAATTTTGTTGATGGATTTGACGTTCGTTATTTGGAACGCTAACCGAAGATAGGAAAGGAACTGTTATATTTAGAGGTAAGTGTAAGAGATTTGTTATACGAACAGTGGTGGTGTTGTGATGTTGTCACTAGTGGTTAAGGGTGATGATAGTTAAGAAAGATAGCAATTCTAAAGAGGTTGATTTAGTAGAGGCCGGATTGATATGTACGGTTGTGACTTGTGAGGAAGTATAAGATGTGGTTATAAGAGGCGGTTGCTAGTAGTGGAGTATTAGTGCTAGGGTTATAGTTGGCAGGAAGTGATGGTTATGCGAATGGGAGAATATGTTATGAGGGGCATACGAGTTAAGCTCCGTCGAGAGATAACCTTTATCAAGTGGTAACTTACGTGATCAGGCTTGGTTAGTGGTGTGGATTCAAACTCGTCGTCAAAAGGTACCAACCAAAACAATATTTATAACTTCACAAACTACTCTGAGTAAAGGGGTAAGTAATGGTCGGATCCCAAGGGGCGGGTACTGATGTAGGATCCTCAATTGCAAGTAGCTATGTCTAAGGGTGTCACAATTTTGGTTGCGATGAAGTTGGTCTAAACTAATTAACAAAATAAAAGTAAAGAAATGAAAACAAGGAAGGTAATTAAAAGAAGATGTAACAAGCACTTATTGTTGTGATGGGATCGTGTAAGTGTATATCTTACAATCCCTAAGAAGGTTTGGGTCCCGGAGCCGAATCGATTAGATTGTACAACACCTACAAGTCGACTTAATCCATAATTTTCAACTTTATGCATGGTCTAATGACGCTCGAGTTGGTTTATATGCTTACAAGCCTCATTGAAAAGATAGGTGATGGATAAAAAAATGCAAGGATTCATAGGCTCGCATTTCATTAAACATAACATGTGCATAAGTTGAAATCACAACAATCAAGCAATTTAATTATGAGAACCCTAGCTAAGGAAACTACTCACTCATGATCAAGTTTAGCATGCTAATAAGGTTGTCAATCATACTAACAAAGCAAAACATGATGAATAAATGAAAGTGACTAACAATAATTAGACAAGGTTAAGAGAGAATTATACCTATGAAGATGATTCCAAATAATAAAGTAAAAATAATAGAAGTACTTGATGATTGATGGAAGGCTGTCAATCCTCCAAATAAACCCAAATAATCTTCTAATTACCCAAAATAAAGGAAGAACAATAAAGAAGTTAAGGAAAGATTAAGATGTGATTAATATTGAGAAATGTATTACAACTAAATTAAGACTAATTTTAGAGAATTACAACTTAATTAAGAGATGGTTAAGAAGTGATTAAGAGGTGATGCTAATCTAGGTAGTATAAAGGGGTATTTATAATAAAGATTAGGTACAAGAATTAGGGTTACTAAGGGCTTAAATGACTATTAAGACCCCAAGAAAAGTTGAGGAAATGCTACTCCCGAGGGAAATGAGCGGATCCTCCTTACTAGTCCTGCCTCGGTCCGCTCGTCCCGTGGTATGGCACGGGCTCTTCTGACTTGCGATCCGCCCGGATCCTCTGTGAGACGCTCGGCTCTTGGCGCTGCAAGCCGCTCGTCCTGGGAACAAGACACCCGGATCCTGGTGTTCTGGGACGCTCGGATCGTGCTTGATCCGTTCGGATTCCTGGACAGAGTGCTTTTCTTCTTTTGCTCCTTAACAATCCGCAAGGATCATGTTGGGGATGCAAGGATTCTTTTATCATTGCCCATTTCACTTTATTATCTACTTAGGCCTCTAGTGTTGGTCTTCTATTTGACGCTTGGTCATTAGATGTGATCCATTTAGCTCCATTTCGCCTCATAAATGCAAGGTTAGCAATCCTTTCCTGCCAAGGAGACAAAACCTCAAAGAGTATGCAAAATGGGAAACTAAAGATAGTAAATGACGCAAATAAGTGCTATAAAGCATAGGAACGAGGTTAATTCGGGGACTAAATGTGCTCAAATATGAGTCACATCAAACATCTCCAAACCGAACCTTTGCTCGTCCCGAGTAAAGAGGTGACTAAGACTAGGACCTATATTTAAACTAACCTACTAATATAGTCGATATTAGACAATTAGCGGGTCTCTCTCCGCCCCTTCAACTCACAACAAGACAACCAAGAGATAGGTTGCCTTCTTACAAGGCAAGGTGGGGCTTGCCAAAATGGCGATACATCCAAGCATTAAACACACAAAAGCATGTAATGGATGCATCTACAAAAAAGAATAGCCACTTTCCTCATCTAAGTGGCGGAAATTATCTAAAAGGGAAGCAATCTAAGCGTACACATTCCATTATAGATACGGTTTCTTCAAACTACTAAGCCTAGAAGGATACCAATAAATCACCTCCAAGTTGTGTCAAGCTAGGGTACCTTTGTCCTCAATCGTTAAATGCTTTCATCAAGAGTAGTCTCCCTATGGTGTTAGAAACACTGGAGGATCGCGGAATTCCCCTTTTTGCCTAGACAAGAAGAAGGGTCGTCCCCTCTCTGCCATGCACAAAAGTGGATTCGATGGATAAAGGGATCAATGTGTTTTGAGTTTCATATGGGAGTTTGATTTTGATGTTGTTATTGCCCCCAATTTCTTGTGGCATTTGACATTTTTGAAAAAAATTTCTTTTCCCATTTCTTGATGTTTTGCATTTGATGCTTGACAATTTCAACTTTTTGCATATTTTAAACATTTTCAAAGTCACCCCAATTAGTAACGAGGGTGCTTATATTTGAAGCATAGGAGTTCTTATTTTTGTACTCCTCTTTTCTTTGATGCATTTTGCAAACTTTTTGACTTTTTATTTCAATGCTTGAACTTAAATTGATACTTTTTGTGCAATTCCCTTTTTGTTGACAAAACGTGGTAGAATGTGGAAGATGGTTGCATGGCTTCAAGGGTCACCTTGGAATAAACGGTAGCCAAGGAGTTATCACACCACAAGGTACTCTTGACTAGGCCTTAATCCATGGGTCAAAGGATACTAGCATGACACATCCTAGGGTGTTTTATATGCATTCTAATGAGCAAAGCCTTAAGAAGAAAAGTATCTACAAGGGCCTTATATACATTTGTCAAGTTCCCCAAATAGATGTTTTCACAATTTTTTTTCCTAAAATGCAACTACATGCCATGATGTAACTAAAATTTATACAACCTAATGCAAATGCTTCTATCAACTAGTATGCCATATAAGCTAAATGCAACTCCTAAAATCACAATGGTGTATACCACATCAATCAAAATAAAGCCACATAGTCATTAACATAGAGAGGAAAAAGGAGATTGGAAAGATCATACCATGCGGTATTCATAATCCTCATGCCTCGGATGTGGCGTAGTCGATCAATGTGATAGAAGGATAAACAAACAAACAAACAAGTATATACAAAATATACAATTCTACACTATAAAGGAATGAACATGTTTTTGGTTTTTTCAATTTTTCAAATTTTTATGGTTTTTGTTTTTGTGAAATAAAGGAACATGTTTTTGTATTTTTCAAAATTTTTCAATTTTTATCATTTTTGATTTAAAAAGTCATGTTAGAATTTTTCATCCCCACACTAGTATGGGCATTGTCCTCAATGGCCAAAACGATAGGAAATTATGCAAGCTAAATGAGAATGCATGATTTCTACACTATTATGCAAACTATATGACATATACACATGTGATGCATTCTAAGCTACACTATATGATGCATGAATTTATTGGTTGGAGAACTAATTTAGATTAACTCGCAATGCTTGTGTTTGAACTCCCCCAAACCAAGTAAGACACTATTTCTAGTGTAAAAATGGGGGAGTTCATGCACAAGTATGCAATGCATGAAACTAATTGTCATTTTGGATTTTCAAAAGTGGGAACAAAATAATACACCTCAATGGAACCGAGGTGTGGGAAACTCACAATGGGTTGTGGCATCCTCCAAAAGCTTGTCAATCCTCAATTGTCGCTCATTGCTCATCCTCGTCACTATCATTGCTATCATCATCAACTTCCTCATTATCATCATCATCATCTACCTCCATGGACCCAGAGGCTTCACCATCTTCATCATCACTAGAACTTTGCACTTCTTCCTCTTCTTCCTCATGGCAAGAGTCACTACCTCCCCCGTCATCAACAACAATATCCTTCCCCTTAGCAACTTCACTATCCATGGTGGCATCTCTAGAAGCATTTGGGAATAACACCTCATTATCCGCCCAACTAGGCAAAGGACATGTAGGATCAAGTAGTCCTTGCCTAGCTAAATGAAGGAGGGGCGGATATTGAGCTCGGTAAGCATTGACCCGATTCTCATGAGCATCCTTATGCATATGTTGCAATAGTTGAGTCAAGTAGTCGTTGCCTACCATGACATTAGTGCCAATTGGTGAGAATTCTTGGTAGGCAAATGGATATGGTGGAGTCATAATAGAGGAAGAGGAGGAGGGCTTGGCATGCGATTCCCTATGTTGCTTCATAATCATCTCGGCTTCATCGGAGACGGGAAGTAGGTAGCTTGGAATTCGGACATCGATGCGGCATATCTTGCTAGGCAAGATGAAGGAGTTAGATTCTTTAGTGAGCCACTCATACTTGTTGTCAAGATTATCATTCTTGACCTATTGAAACTTGTTGATCATAGTGGCCAAATCAAGAAGGTTGCCTCCTTTAACCGGTTTATATGTCTTATCTTTGTTAAAATCCGGGTTAAAGTGTTTGGCTAACCATGTTACTAAGCCTCCGTTGACAATAAAAGCCGCTCCTTCTTTACCATTATCAATTTCAAGCCACCGATCAAGTAAGAGTTGAAGTATGTTGTATGCCTTGGTGAACTTTTTATTGATATTCATGGTAGATTCAAGGCAGACAAAATCGAGCTCGGTAAGGTGATTGGTGCCTTTTCTTGCAATTAAAGTGTTGCCCACAAACTCGTGCCATACCCTTATACCCGGATGGTGGATATATAGAACATGGCACTCCCAGAAACACTCAAATTTTCGCCCGGTGATCGCTTTCCAAAAGGGTGCGGCATCATATTGTGAAGGCTTTTTCTCATAATGATAATGTTCTTCAAGACCAAAGACTTTGCCAAACTCACTCATAGACATTCGTCTATCCTTGTTCTCAAGGCGGAATTCAACATTTTTCTGAGTATCTAACTTAGTCACCTTCAAGGAGCTTATGAACTCCATGGTAAGGGAAGGAAAAGTCAATTCTTGGATTTCAAAAAGGGTAAGTAATTTCATGGACTCGAAAAATGTCTTAGTTCTCCCAAACACACCCAATTTGTCTAAGGCATCTTTACATATAAACTTGGTAGCAATAATGGTCTTCTTAGTAAGGGATACAAATGCTTTCCTATGAGAATCGTTTATGAAAGTTACCTCCGCATAATCTTGCAATTGTTCTATGACCGGAGTAGGTGTAGCTTCCACCATAGGAGTATCAATTTCTTGAATCTCCACCCTTGGTTGATGCACTACCATAGCCTTTGAGGCAAGAAGAGCTTGTTGCCTTTTGGATAGATTTGAGGTTGTGGGTGCCTTGTTTCCACCTTTTGTTCTTGCCATGTGGTTCTCCTTGTCAAACTTGTATCAACAAACCAATATTGTGCTTGAAAGCTCCTTGTTTCCTCAAGCTTCAATCAATTCCCAATCGATTTTAGGATTTTTGAAATTGTGCTCAAACCCTAGAAAATCGATTCAATTTGTGAGGATTTTGATGTTTGGATGGTCTTTTGTTGATAAAGGAGTAGTTTAATTTTGATTTGAGGAAGTTTTGTTTCGATTTGGGTGAATTTGGTTGAGGAATTTGTGTTTTGTTGATGAGGGGATTGAGGGTTTTGAGGGAGAAAGGGTGTGTGTTTGTATTTGTAAAAGATAGAAATGAATTGGGGAAGGAGGGAGGTAACCCGTGATGTGGCTAAGTAGCAGCAGGGGACGAGCGTCTTGGACTAGGGACGCTCGGATCCTCAGTCAGTGCAGTCTGTTTTTCTAACCCGTGCCGGGACGCGCGAATTCTGCTGGAGACGAGCGGATCTTTTCTCTGGGGACGCTCGTCTTCTACAGGGGACGCTCGGATTTATAGTCAGTGGGAACTTTAAGTTTTTGCACATCCCAGGACGCGCAGATCCTTGCCAAGACGAGCGGCTTCAGGACTGGGACGGGCGTCTTCAATATAATCTGCTCAGATTTTGCAACAAACCAAATTCTTCAATCTCAGCACTCCCAAGACCCGCGTCCTAGAGTCAGGACGCTCGGATCAATGCCAGCTCGAGCGAATTCCCCCTGGGACGCTCAGGTTCTCCTCTGCACCCACGAGTTCAGTTCTACCCATGGGGATCTTCATTTCCCGAATCATTCTTTCTTCATTCGTTTGTTCAACATTGTCGGTGCACTTCTAAGGCTCGGTTAGCCTAGGCATTTGCTATCCCCACACTGAATCAAACACAACACATCAAAACACATTAAAATCCCTCCCTCACTTTCTCTCATAATGAAAATCTTGATCAAAGCATAAAAATGTAAATCCAAAGAAATGACAAAAATGCAATACAAGAAGTAAAATGTAAGTTAAGGGTTAGAATATTTACAAATGGTGGTTTAGGGAGGACTCCACCAAACTCTCACTCTTGAATGAGATGTCAAGGAGACATAGCCAAGGTGTTGTTGATGTTGCTCAACACCTTGTAGAAGTAATCAAAGGCTTGTTTATTTTCATCATAAAGATCTTGCATAGACCTTTCCACATTGTGTTCTTCATGGTGGTGATCCATGTCAAAGTGATGACAAGGGTCAACAACGCCTTGGTCTAAGGTCATAGCATTGCCAATATAGGGATTGACTAATCCTTCAAATTCGTCATCCCATAGACCACAAACTTCATCAACTTGCTCCCAATGGTATCATGAGTTGACAAGAGCAACTCCTCTTTCTTGTTGTTATGGCCAATGAGGCCTTCTTCATTTCTTATCATGGTTGAGCTATCCAAGCTCTCATTGTTGAGGAAATTTTCTTGCTCTCCGGATAGAGCATCTTGAAGATTATCCACTTTCTTCTTCCATATGGGTGGTGATTCTTTACCCATAGCTTGATCTTTACATAGAGATGCTAACCTCTTCCTATCACTTTCTTGGCTATAATGATCAATCTTGAAACATAGCTTGGTCTTTTCATTGTCTTGTCAAGATTAAAAGTGATTGTTTCACCCCCCACTTCAAGTGTAAGCTCTCCATGTTTCACATCAATCACCGCTCCCGAGGTATGCAAGAAAGGTCTTCCTAAAATGATAGGAATGTTGGAATCCTCCTCCATGTCTACAATAACAAAGTCTACCAGATTGAAGAACTTGCCAATTCTTACGGGCACATCCTCCCATACCCCTAATGGTATCTTTGTTGATCGATCCGTCATTTGAAGCATAATGTTGGTGCACTTGAGTTCTCCCATTCCTAGCCTCTTGCACACCGAGTATGGCATGACACTTACACTTGCTCCAAGGTCACATAATTCTTTGTTGATTGTAGTGTCGCCAATGGTGCATGGAATAGGGAAACTTCCTGGATCTTTGAGTTTTGGAGGGGAACTCCCTTGTAGAATAGCACTACTGACTTTGGTAAAGGCAATAGTCTATAGCTTCCGGATGGATTTCTTATTGGTAAGAATGTATTTCATGTACTTTACATAGGCCAGAATGTAATACCCGTCATTTTAGGGACCCGTTAACCAACGTTGACCGACCTTAAGGGCATGTGATAGCCTTTGGAAATTCGTGCAAGAGATGCCTCGTGTCGTGATAGGCCTTGGGATGAGTGGTACTCGATCTAGTCGAGGTTACTCGATCGAGTAGCTTGGGTACTCGATCGATTAGGGGCCACTCGATCGAGTAGGCTGGTTACTCGATCGAGTAGCGTCTTTACAGCGAGGGTTTATAATCGTGTTTTGATATAATCGCAAATCATTTCCGCGTCCTTCCTTCAGACCTAGATGTCGCCTTACCTCATTTCCTTCACCATAATTCCTTCCACGGGAGCCTTTGAGGAGGCTTGTGCCTTGGGGATAGATTGCTTGAGTCGGGTAGCGGTCTTGACGTCGATATTCTATGTGTAAGTATGTCATCATCATCATCTTTGTCGTTGTTGTTTCTTGTAGGGTGGTAGCAATAGTAATAGGTGTTTGTACTATTTGTATAGGGGTTTTGCTTGCTTGGTTGATGTCATGTGATTGAACAAGGAATCGCTGCGGTTGGCTTAAGGTAGGTTCGCCTACTCAGTTTATGTTGGTTGTTTAGTGTGTCGGTTGTTGTGTTAATTGTAGTGTCAGTGTGGTTGTTTGGTTATGGTAATCGGTTGGTGTTGTGTTGTTTCGTTGATTGTTGTTGTGGGGCAGCTGCTAGAGATTGATTGTCTATGGTTCTCGAGGTGCGTCCTCGGCTGAGTGAAGTCACTTGCGAAAGTGGCTTCACGCCCTAGTTTCGCACTCCGTGGAACCCGCCACGAGAGGGGATGTGCACATTAATGGGACAGGGTTATCGCTCGGTATGATGAGCGGGGCTTAGGTGGGTACGGTTGCGGTCCCCCACTGGCAAGGCTGGTCCAGTGGACAGTCGATGACGGTGATCAGCTGGAGTGGTTGTGACTTGTGTGTGTGCTTGGTTGTGTTTGTATTATGTCGGTAGTAGATGTTGTGTCTTGTCTCAGTTACTGACCTTGTGCGGCTGTTTCTTGTTTGTCTCTGTTGTGTCTGCCGTGATCCCTTATGGTGAGCAATCAGTCTTAACAGGTGATGTCTTGGATGGTAGCTGGAGTCTTGGCGGGATGAGTCTTCACGAGTCATGACAGGAGTAGTTTACATAGTGGTGATGAGGTGTATCATTTGAATCAGTAGTTTTGGTTTAATCACTCGAAAAAAATTATAAATGTTCTTTTATCGACTTTTGATGATATCTTTCCTCGGGCAATCGAGATGGTGATGCCCATATATGCTAGGGAAGGTCTTGTTAAAGCTCCTTGGTATATGAGGGTGTCACAAAGTGGTATCAGAGCCATGATTTTGGAACCTGTAATAAATTAGCCTAATGAACGTAGAGAGTCTAATAAAATCAACCTGGTGTATGTATCTTTGGAGCCCCAGCTGATGCTAGATTTTGGGTGAGTAGGCGCCCTCATTTCAAAATCATTGCCCCATTATGCTTAAGCCAGTCACCGGGTATGGGAATGTTGAGTCGGCAATTATGTGCCTAATGTGAATAATGGTTATGCTAGAATTGTTTGTGACGAAGCTTCTGTTAAAGTTAGCATGTGTGTGATGATAATGAGAAATGTGAAGGTTTGTGCTCGAATAGAAGTGTGTGAAAAGAGTAGAAGTGGTGAAATCTTTATAGTACGAGACAGTGTATAGAATGTGGTGATGGTCGTGTTTGCTCCAAATAGTTGGTATTAGTAGTTTATGTAAAGAGTTTGTAAGTCTTGTAAGTAGTAGTAATAATGATAGTTAGTAAGTTTTGAATTTGTCGTGATGTCTATCAAAGTAGTATTGGAATGGATGTGATAAGTGCATGATTCAACGCTTCCGCGATATGACAATTAAATTGAGTAAGTTAATTGTTAATTATTGTAACCATGTTAGATTATTAGTAAGCTTGGCTGATAAAGAATGGTTGAATGTTAGATTTATGATTAGAGTGATGTGATTAGAAGTCATTTTGTTGAATTTACAATTGTATGATTAGAAGTAAAGGAAACATATTGAATGAAAGTATACGTGGGAAAGCTAAAAGTGTAATCCCTTGGTTACATAATTATGTTTATAGGATAAAAATAATAAGTTGAATGAGGTAATGTAATTGGTGACTTGATACATTGTACTTGTGCGATAGTAATATGATGTGAATGAGTATGTTAATCTGTGCCGATATCCGAATTCGTTTCTGGAATCGACACGTGTTGCTGGTTTGCAGGGAACTTAAATTAATCTCGTATTTCCGACCGTGTATCTAGCCTTGCTTGACCGAGTACAAGTGCCTACTAGACCGAGTAGACCTCATTCGATCTAGTTAGGAAGCTATAACGTCGAGAAAGTTGGAATTCCCTACGGAAACTCGACCGAGTAGCTGCAACTCGATCGAATGGAGGCCACTCGATCGAGTACCATACTTACTCGATCGAGTAAGTGCTACAGTACCTGAAAATTTGCGGGTTCATAAACCCTTTCTTTTATTT
Source organism: Silene latifolia (assembly GCF_048544455.1). Classification (NCBI taxonomy): domain Eukaryota; kingdom Viridiplantae; phylum Streptophyta; class Magnoliopsida; order Caryophyllales; family Caryophyllaceae; genus Silene; species Silene latifolia. The sequence continues at coordinate 27,076,573 of NC_133532.1, forward strand.
ATTCTTCTTATTCCTTCCTTATTTTCGCAAAGCCTAATTCCCAAATCCCTCTCAAACCCCTTTAATTCTTGTTGTTTGTGGTGCTTCAACTTGGTGATTTTCTTGCTTGAATTCGTTCTTTTTACTTCTTAATTGATCAAGGTATGAATGCTCACTATATTTTGATTTTTTTAATTAGTTAGAATCATATAGGATGATGGGAAGTGTTGAAAAATCAATTTGCATGTGTTAAAACTTGCTTCTAATTGTTGCAATATGATCTAGATGCTTCCCTTTGATGATTATTGTTTTTAATTATGTAAAAATCGAATCAAATTGGATGCTAGTATGGGCCAAAAATTTTAGGGTTTGAGAAATTGAATTGATTTTTTGGTTGTCTATTGTATGTACAAGGATGAAAATTGGGTAATATATGTTATATATATCATGTTTAGGGTTGATTTTTGCGATTTTCATTCAAAAATTTGTCTAAAAACTCCGTCTTAAATGTGCCCCAAACTGAAATTCGTCTCATGTTATTGTGAACTTGGGTTGTATATGTAGATGTTTTGAAGGTTTGAGTCCCAAAAGTAGTAGTGGTTAAGTTAATTCATGCTAAATATGTCAAAAATTTTACAGCTGTAGAGACCGTCTGATTTCTAAGAAGTGAGAATTTTGCTTATAATTTTGGATTTGTTGGTGATAGTGTGTACTTAGATGATTCTTTTATGATCAACCATGCATGCCTTGTGTGTTTTCGTGTATATGTGGTGGTATATTTGAATTTGTATGCTGAAACAGATGCCGAGACCGACAGTAGGGACCAGACAGAGTAAGAGGGGTAGGGCTTCTGAGACCGAAATTGGGGAGGGGAGTGGACTGGTACTCCCGGCTGTACCCGAATACCCGTCTGTGGTATTTGTGGATTTCACCCAAAGAAAGAAGTTCGTGGCTTTACAGACTCGTAAGATGAGACCGACCCGCTGCATTGACACGACCGTTTTGGATGATCTAGGTATTGAGACCGATGTCAGACACATCTTTGAGACCTTTGGGTTGATCGGACTGTATCGCCTACGAAAGCATTCGTATGCCTTTTTTACCCTCGAGTTCATGATCTCGTTTAAATACGAGCCGGTGGAACAAACTGTGCAGTTCCGCCTCATGAACACCAGCTTTGTCTTGACCATGGACATGTTTGCTTCTCACCTTGGCTTGGCTAAGCCTGCCAAGGGAGCCCTTCGTGACATACCGACTGAGTGTGGGGTTAGTAGTCTTATGCCTTGTATCATCGGGAAATCAGCTCCCACTGCTAGTAACATGTTGATCAATGATGTGCAACATGGCGCTTTGAAGATCTTTCTTCGTGCTTTGTCGTGTCTCCTCTACGAGAGATCGGATGTGAGTAATGATGACAGGTGTCGTCAGGTCTCCAAATCAAACACATTTATAATACTCAACAAACAACTAGTTAGCGGTAAGTCGAGGTCGATCTATGGGACGGTGTGCTTTGGGTTCTAAGTCTATCTATCTTAATTTATGCTAGTGCCACAATTGATGGGGTTTGGAGTTGTATTCTAAACTAATGAAAGTAATAAAGTAAAGCAAACAATGAACTAAGAAATGTAAACAAATGAATAAAAGCACTAGGATGTCATGGGGTCATAGGGGATTCATGGTGTTGATCATACAAACATGTTTACAAAGTTGCAAGCAATTAATGTTGTAAAGGAACCGAGTTGGTTTATGTCTTACTGTTCATAGGAAGAGTTGGGTCCCGGAGCCGAATCGATTAGATTGTACAACACCTACAAGACGACTTACTTTCCTCCTATTCAACGTCTATGCATGGTCTAACAAGACTTGAGTTGGTTTGTGTCTTACAAGTCTTGTTGAAAAGGTAAGAGATGGGTAAAATGCAAGGATTCATAGGCTTAGCATTTCATCAAACATAACATGTGCATAGGTTGACATCACAAAAAGCAAGCAAATTTATTATGAAAACATATTAGATTAAGCATGATTAATCCCATGTTGGTTTCCCCTAATTACCCACTAATCCTAGTTAAGAGACTACTCACTTATTATCATGGTAAACATGTCATTAATGGTGTCAATCATCACAACAAGTGTAAACATGATAAGAGAATGAGGAAATAAACAATAAAGAGTAAAGGGTAAAAGAATTATACCAACTTAAGATGATCCAAATAATAAAGCAAAGAATAATAGAAGAAACTTGATTAATTGATGAAGAGTTGTCAATTCTCCAATAATAACCCAATAATCTTCAATTACCTAATAATAAACTTAAATAATAAACTAGAACAATAATTAAGGAAAGATTAATATGTTATTTATGGAAAGATTAAAGAGTAATCTATTCTAATCTACTCCTAATCTAATCTAAGAGGAATTTCTAATATGGGGACTTGGTTAAGAGAGCTTTACAAATGGGGTATATATAGTAGTACATCATTAGGTTAAGCAAGGGTAGATTGGTAAATAACAATGCTAATTGTTGAGTTGAGGAAGTGCTCCTCTCGAAGAAAGATGCGAGTCTCCTTTTTGCTAGTCTTTCAAAAATATACGCATCTCGAGTGGAACAAGGAAGAGGTCGTTTTGCACTGTGAAGGAATCCGAGCGGATTGTGGGTCGGGACGCTCGGACTGTAGCAGGGGGAGACGAGCGGATCAAGCACGGGACGCTCGGATCTTAAGGCAGTGTTCTTCTTCATTTTTGTCTGTCAAACAATCTGAGCGTCTTTGAAGGGAAGACGCTCGTCCTGTAGGAGACGAGCGGATTGTGTCTCGGGACGCTCGTCCTGGCGGACAGTTTCTCTATTTGAGCTCGGATTGTAAAACGAACGTCATTTTCTCATCCGGACTCCTATTGGAGTGATTCAAAAGCCTAGATCACTTGATTTTTCGACGCCGTTTCATCTAGCATACTTTTAGAGAGAAAGGAGCAACTTATGGTTTGGGTTCCGAGCAATTTCTTCATGTAATGGCTTCCTTGCTTTTCCTCCTCTTGCATACCCCTTATTCTTGTGTTGTTGGCTCTCATTCTTGCCTCCTCTTCATACTAGTCCATCTAATATCATCAAAAATCTTCCAAATATGCACGAAAGACGGTAATTTCCGCCTTATTATCTCCTTTTCTACAAAACATATGAAATGCACTAGGAAAGCAAAATAGGAAGCATTTGGCGGATAAAATAGATATGGAATGTTATATTAGTATGAAAAATTGGTTCAATTAGGGGACTAAATGTGTGCAAATAATGTTCACATCAAATATCTCCAAACCGAACCTTTACTCGTCCCGAGTAAAGAGGTGACAAAAACTAGACCTTTATTTAAACTATCCTACTAATATAACTGATATGAGACAATTAGCGGGTCTCACTCCGCCCCTTCAACTCACAACAAGACAACCATGAGGTAGGATGCCTTCTTGCAAGGCAAGGTGGGGTGATCGGGTCCATTTCGTGTTCACAATTAAGTATATGTGGTCGTTGGTCAATGGTCGATACAAAACACAATTTATACTTCACAAACAACTCTACAATTAGTAAAGAGGCAAGTAAAGGTCGGATCCCAAGGGACGGGTATTGAAATGAGAATTCTATTGTAACTAGTAGTGTCTAGGGGTGTCACAAATTGAGTTGGTGTAGAAGGTTACTAAACTAGAATAACAATGAAAATAAACAAGCAAGATGAATAAATAGGGGTGTAAACAATTGATTAAAAGCACTAGGGTGTCATGGGGTCATAGGGGAATCATGGGATATGATCATACAAACATGTTCTCAAATTATAAGCAAGCAATTATTGTTGTGATGGATTGAGTTGGGTTATATCTTACAATCCTAGGAAAGTTTGGGTCCCGGAGCCGAATCGATTAGATTGTACAACACCTATAAGTCGACTTAATCTTTCCTACTCAACACATGCATGGTCTAACAAGACTCGAGTTGGGTTATGTCTTACAAGTCTAATTGAAAAGATAGAAGATGATAGTAAATGCAAGGATTCATAGGCTTAGCATTTCATCAAATATAACATGTGCATGAGTTGAGATCAAAACAAGCAAGCAAATAAGATATGAAAGCATATTGATTTAAGCATGAATAATCCCCATGATGGTTTCCCCTAATCACCCATTAAACCCTAGCTAAGAGACTACTCACTCATTATCATGTTGATCATGCTAGCAAGGTTGTCAATCATACCAACAATATGAAACATGATGAATAAATGAAAGTAATTAACAATAATTAAAAAGGGATTAAGAGATTATACCTACTAATGATTCCAATAATAAAGCAAGAATAATAGAAGTACTTGAATCCTAGATTGAGAGGTTGTCAATCTCCCAATAATAACCCAAATAATCTTCAATTACCCAAAATAAAGGAAGAACAAGAGAGAGATTAAAGAACTAAAACTTGGATTAAAACTTGATTAATACTTGATTACAATATTGAAGAGAGATTTGATTGATATTAACTACACTAATTATTGATAAGAAGAACATGCTCCTCTAATTTAGACTAATGGGGTATTTACAGTGAAAATTAGGGAGGATGCATTAGGGTTAACTAAGGGCTAAACTAGTAATTACACTTTTTAAGTTGAGCAAGGAGGACCCGGTATTTTCTGAGAGAAGGGCTTCTCTTTTCGTAGCTTGAAGAATGAAATCCGTGCTGTACTGAAATCCGTGCGAATTAGAGTCGGGACGGCCGGATTTGGGCTGGGCAATCCGAGCGGATTCGGGAGAGGGACGCTCGGATTGTTGAGGGGAATCGAGCGGATTCCAAGGAGGGACGCTCGGATTGTTGAGGCTGGACGGACGGATTGTCTGCAATCCGTTCGGATTGTTGGTCAGCGTCAATTCTTCTTCTTTTCTTCCCTTTTCTTCATAAATTCCTTGGGGATTTTCTTGGGGACGCAAGGATCCTTTCTCAACATTGCTCTTCTACTATGATATGTACAAAGGCCTTCTAGTCTTGTCTCTTCTTGATGCTTGGTCATTGAATACAATCAATTTAGCCTCGTTTTGCCATGAAAATGCAAGATTCTTACTCCTTTCCTACCAAGGGATCAAAATCTCAAAGAATATGCAAAACAAAGAACTAAAGATAAGAAATGACCCAAATAGGCACTAAAAAGCATGGAAACAATGGTAATTCGGGGGCTAAATATGCGCCAATTATGGTCACATCAAATATCCCCAAACCGAATCTTTGCTCGTCCCGAGTAAAGAGGTGACAAAGACTAGGACCAATACTAACCTATCCTAATAATAATAGCCGATATGAGACAATTAGCGGGTCTCACTCCGCCCCTTCAACTCACAACAAGACAACCATGAGGTAGGATGCCTTCTTGCAAGGCAAGGTGGGTCTTGCCAAAATGACGACACATCCAAACATTAAGCACATAAAAATCACATAATGGATGCATCTACAAAAAGAATAGCCACTTTCCTCATCTAAGTGGCGGAAATTATCTACAAGGAAAGCAATTCAAGGGTACACAATCCTTCATAGATGCAATTTGTTCAAACTACTAAGCCTAGAAGGATACCAATAAATCACCTCCAAGTTGTGTCAAGCTAGGGTACCTTTGTCCTCAATCGTTAAATGCTTTTGTCAAGAATAGACTCCCTATGGTGTTAGAAACACTGGAGGATCGCGGAATTCCCCCTCTTGCCTAGACAAGAAGAAGGGTCGTCCCCTCTCTACCATGCACAAAAATGGATACGATGGATAAAGGGATCAATAGATATTTGAGTTTCATTTTGGGAGTTTGCTTTTGTTTTTGTTTTTCCCCCCAATTTCATGTGGCATATAACATTTGAGAACACTTTCTTTTGCCATTTCTTTTCGATTTTTGGCATTTCAATACTTGACAACTTTTTTGCATTTCTTTTTGAACATTTTCAAAGTCACCCCAATTAGTAACGAGGGTGCCTTGTTTTTGAAGCTTTAGGAGTCTATTTTTGCTCCTCTTTTCTTTTGATGCATTTTGCAAACTTTCTTTCACTTTTCATTTCATTGAACTCAAATTGATTTCTTTTTGTTTTGTGCCCATTCCCTTTGATGACAAAAATATATGGTAGAACATGGATGAATGATGGAAGTATGCATGGTTTCAAGGGTCACCTTGGAATAAACGGTAGCCAAGGAGTTATCACACCACAAGGTACTCTTGACTAGGCCTTAATCCATGGGTCAAAGGATACTAGCATGACACATCCTAGGGTGTTTTACAAGTATTCTAACAAGCAAAGTCTTAAGAATAAAAAGCATCTACTAGGGCCTATATACACTTGTCAAGCTTCCCAAGTAGACGGTTTCGCAAAATTTTTCTAACCATGCAAACTACATGCCATGATGCAACTAACATATAAACATCCTAATGCATATGATTCTACCAACTAATATGCCATATAAACTAAATGCAAGTCCTAAGTTCACATTGTTTTTACCGCATCAATCAAAATAAAGCCACATAGTCATTAACATAAAGAGGAAAAAGGAGATTGGAAAGATCATACCATGCGGTCTTCAATATCCTCATGTCTCGGATGTGGCGTAGTCAATCAAAGTGAACAAGGATAAAACAAACACAATATATACAAAACAATATATACAAAGGAAATGAACTTGTTTTTGGTTTTTCAATTTTCAAATTTTTATGATTTTTGAAATTTTTCAATTATTATGGGTTTTTGAATAAAAGTTAAGTGTTAGAATTCCCATCCCCACACTAATATGGGCATTGTCCTCAATGGCCAAAATGATGGAAATTATGCAAAGATGATGCATGATTTCTATACTAAATGCAATTCTACACTAAGCTATACTACATGATGCATGGTTTTTGTTATGACGGAGAGGATAATTTAGATTACCTCCCGTTGTGTATGCATTAACTTCCCCAAACCAAATAAGACACTATTGCTAATGTCAAAGGATGGGTATAGTTCATGCACACACTATGCTATGCATGAAACTAGATTGTCATTTTGGATTTCACAAATGGGAACAAAAAAGAACACCTCAATGGTACCGAGGTGTGAGTCCTTTGATGTTGCTAGGACTAAACCAACAATGATCAAAATGAAATAAAATACAAAGAGATATAGACAAACCATGGGAGTGTAGGAGTCTCCAAGGCTAGTCTTCCATCATGCTATCATCATCATCACTTCCCTCATGAGAAGTGGTCACATTGCCACTTTCCTTGGCACTTTCTTCTTCTCTTTCTCCATCATCTTGTTCATCATCATCTTCACCATATCTTTCTCCATCTCCACTTGCTTCTTCCTCAATATTATCATCAATTTCTTCACCATTTCCAACAACCTCATTGTCTTCCACCACGTCCCTAGATGCACCCGGAAACAAGGCTTCTTTATCCGCCCAACTAGGCAAAGGACAAGATGGATCAAGGAGTCCTTGCCTAGCTAGATGTAGGAGGGGAGGATATTGAGCCAAATATGCATTCTTCCGATCTTCATAAGCTTGCTTGTGCATGGCTTGCATAAGAAGAGTGAAATAGTCTTTCCCAATTTCAACTCCTTGCGGTTTGAACTCTTCATACACAAAGGGGTAAGGCGGTATAACAATGGAAGAGGAGGGGGTTTCATGATCACCCTTTTGTTGTTGAATGATGTACTCGGCCTCTTCGGATAAGGGAAGTAGATAGTTGGTCCGGTGGACACTTAGGCGACAAATCTTCGCGGGTAAAGTGAATGATCGAGCCTCACTAGTAAGCCATCCACACTTGGTGTCAAGGGGGTTTTGAGCAACCCACTTGAACTTGTTAATCATAATAGGCATATCAATAAGATGGCCACCTTCCTTTGCCTTGTACTTGTTATCCTTATTGAAATTAGGATTAAAGTGCTTGGCTAGGACCGTGACTAGGCCGCCATTAACAATAACGGTTGTACCCTTCTTCCCACTATCAACATGGAGCCATTTATCAACCAATAGCCTCAAAGAATTGAAAGGCTTGGTGTGAATTCTTCCGACATTCAAAGCCGATTCAAGGAGAATAAAATCAAGTCTTGTGAAATGATTGGTGTCTTTCCTAGCAATTATGGTATTTCCCACAACTTTGTGCCATACTCTTATGCCCGGATGATGGACCAAAAGAGCACGACAAGCATGAAAATCATCAAATTTCTTCCCGGAGATTGCCTCCCAAAGAGGCTCGGGGTCATACTTTCCATAATGCTTAAGATATCTCGATTCATCGCTAAGACCCAAAATTTCACCTAATTCCTTAAAGGTAATGCGTCTACTAATGTTAGCTAGACGAAACTCAAGATTTTCCCTATCTTCAACTTTGGTGACTTTTAAAGAACTTAAGAATTCCAAGACAAGGGAAGGGTATGTCGATTCCTTTGTTTCAAACAATTTCTTCAAACCCATGGCATTGAAAAAGGCTTTTGTTTGTTCAAGAACACCCAATTTCTCCAGAGCATCTTTACATATGAATTTGGTGGATTGGATTGATTTCATAGCAAACTTGACAAATGTATTTCTATGGGTATCGGAAATAAAAGTTACCTCCGGATAATGCAAGAGTTGATCGATTACCGGAGTAGAAGGTGATGCTCCCATAGAAATTGGTTGTTGTTGTTGTTGTACTTCCAAGTTTGGTGTTGCTACCACCATTGCCAAGGCTTTCTTTGTTTGGAGAGCTTTTTGCCTTTGAGAGAGAGCCTTTGCCTTTGGTGCCTTTGTTGCCTTTGTTGCACCCTTTGTCCTTGCCATTTGATGAACTAACTAAGAAAAGAATCAAAAATCTTCAATTTGTAGAATGCCCAAATCGACTTGAAGGTGAAAGGCTTTGCCTTTATGAAATCAAAAATCGACTCAAAGGTTGAAGACTTTGTTCTTAGTTTTGATTTTTGTTGAAGATGGAGTGATTGATTTGTTGTTTGAAGGATGGTTTGATTTGATTTTGGTGGATTTTGTTGAGGGTTTTTGTTTTTGTGATGGAGAGGATGAGGGTTTTGATGTTGTGGGTAGTGTTTATGAATGAATGAATGAAGGAATGAAGGTGGGAGGGTATTTAAAGAAGTCGAAATTTTCGAAAACGCAGGGCAATCCGTGCGGATTAGGCCCAATCCGTGCGGATTCTGCGCACTTCAAAATTTTCGAAGCTCGCCTAAGGACGGGCGGATTCGGGAATCCGCTCGGATTCTTTGTGATGGGACGGGCGGATTTCTTTGCGGGACGGACGGATTCTAGTTCGAGAGAAATTTCTTTGTTTTCTTCACCGCAAAGAAGGCAGGCGTCTCTTTCACAAGACGGACGGATTCTATGAGACGGGCGTCTTTCCAGAAATCCGCTCGGATTCTTCAACAGTCAAGAAATTTTCAATTTTCAGCTCAGCTCAGGACGGGCGTCTTCTCAGTAGGACGCTCGGATTCTTGAAGACGGGCGGATTCTGGGGAATCCGCTCGGATTCTGGTCCTTTGTACCCGGATTCACTTCATTCGTGCACAATGCATTTTCCTTTACCATTCTTCCATTCTTCTTCATTTCTTGTGTTCTTCATTGTGGGGGCACTACTAAGGCATGGATAGCCTAGGCAATTCCCATCCTCACACTAAGGTAAAGCACTACACATCAATTGAAATCGTTAGTCCCTCCCTCACTTCTCTCTTTCATGACAATTATTTTGATCAAAGTAAATAAAATCAAAAAATGACAAAAATGCAATACAAGAATTGAAATTTAAGTTAGGGAGTTAGAAATATTTACAAGTGGTGGTTTAGGGAGGACTCCACCAAACTCTCATTCTTGATGAGATGTCAAGGGGGCATGTTCAAGGTGTTGTTGATGTTGCTCAACACCTTGAAGAAGTAATCAAAAGCTTGTTCATTATTGTGGTAGAGGTCCTCAATAGACCGTGGCTCTTGTTGTTGATCATGATCGATGGCATGCCCAATGTAGGGATTAAAAATCCCTTCAAACTCGTCGTCCCAAAGACCACAAACTTCATTGAGTTGATCATTGAAAATCTCTTGCTTAGATGGAGACAACTCTTCCAATTTCTTTTCTTGGCCAATGAGGCCATCCTCTTCTTCCTTGGTTGATTTTGATGAGCTTTGCAAGCTCTCCTTGTCACAATTCACTTGCTCTTTGAATGGAGCATCTTCAATTTTCTTCCTCAATTGGAGTTCCGATTTCTTCCTTTCATCTTTTCGGCTATAATGATCAATCATGAAACATGGCTCATGCAAACGAGGAGCTCTCATGGTCTTGTCAAGATTAAAAGTTATGCTTTCATCTCCCACTTCTAGAGTGAGCTCTCCATGTTTCACATCAATCACCGCACCCGCGGTGTGTAGGAAAGGTCTTCCTAAGATGATTGGAATGTTGGAATCTTCCTCCATATCAACAATGACAAAGTCCACTGGGATGAAAAACTTCCCAATTCGCACGGGGACATCTTCCCATATCCCTAATGGTGTCTTCGTCGATCTATCGGCCATTTGAAGTGTGATATTGGTGCATTTAAGCTCTCCCATTCCCAACCTTTTACTTACCGAGTATGGCATGACACTCACACTAGCCCCTAGATCACATAAGGCTTTGTTGATCGTCGTGTCGCCAATGGTACACGGTATTGAGAAGCTTCCCGGATCCTTTAACTTTGGAGGTGAACTCCCTTGAAGTATTGCACTACTCACCTTAGTGAAGGCGATAGTCTCAAGTTTCCGGATCGACTTCTTCTTTGTGAGGATATCTTTCATGTATTTTGCATAGGCGAGACGTGATTGATTAATTCCGTGAAAGGAATTGAGACTTCTAAGTTCTTCACAATTTCCATGAACTTTCCAAGTTGATCATCAAATTTGGGTTTGGCTTGACGACTTGGAAAAGGAAGTCTAATCACAATGGGCTCCTTTTCTTTGGCCTTGTCTTCATTTTTCTTTGAACTTTCTTCTTTTGATGATTCTCCATCTTTGGAGTTTTGCACAATTTCTTCCTTTTCACTAGCTTCCACAACTTCATCCTCAACTTGCTTCTTCGGTGCCTCATACCTTGTACCACTTCTCAAGTGAATGGCACTAACCGTTTCATGTCTAGAGGGATTACTTTGAGGTGGTAATTGCCCCTTTTGTCTTTGTGAGCTTGAAGATGCTAGTTGGGTCAATTGTGTTTCCAACATCTTGGTGTGAGCTAGAATGTTGTTGATGGTGGTGTCCTTTGCTTGGCTATCTTTTTGCATTTGAGTGAAAAATTCTTGTTGATTCTTTTGCATTTGGAGAACCGCTTTTTGGACATCAAAACCTTGGTCATTTTGGTGATTGTATGGATTTTGATTTTGGTAACCTTGGTTTTGATTGTAAAAGGGTCTTTGATTTTGATTTCTCATGGGTGGTGGAGTGTATGTTGTTTGAGGGTTTTGAACATTTTGGCTTTTGTATGAGAGATTTGGATGGAACTTGGTGTTTTCATTGTAAAAATTTGAATAAGGGTACCACTTTTGTAAGCTTGGAAAGCATTAACTTGTTCGGTTGTTCCCCTACACTCACTTGGGTCATGACCCAAAGTTCCACAATTCTCACATATCCCACTTGGGATTGATGAGGATGCCGTCATGGCATTGACATGATGCTTTGATGATTTCGAGTTTTCCTCAAGTCTAGCCATAGCTTGTTCAAACTTCAAGTTGATTGTGTCAATGTGAGCACTAAGTTGAGCACCCAATTGAGTAACGGAGTCCACTTCATGCTTTCCTCCTCTAGTAGCCTTGCGAGGTCTACTATATTGTGAATTATGGACCGCCATTTCCTCAATCTTGTTCCATGTTTGATTGTCATCAACTTCGGTGAACATTCCATTTGATCCCATATTGAGAATGTTCTTAGAATCTTCATATAAACCATTCCAAAATTGTTGCACTAAAAACCATTCGCTATGTCCATGGTGAGGACATGAGCGACAAACACCTTTGAACCGCTCCCAAGCTTCATACAAAGATTCTTCATCCCTTTGCTTAAAACCCGTAATTTGAGCTCTTAGCATGTTGGTCTTTTCCGGTGGGTAGAATTTTTGTAGAAAGCTAGAGCCAACTTCTTCCAAGAATCTATTCCAAGGGTGGCCTTATCAAGGCCCTTCAACCATTGCTGTGCGGTGCCGATTAACGAAAAAGGAAATAAGACCCATCTAATTTGGTCTTGAGTCACGCCCGTTTGAGAGATAGCATCACAATAATCGCAAAAGGTTTCCATATGAGAATGAGGGTCCTCACTAGGCATTCCCCCGAATTGGCTCCTCTCAACTAGTTGGATGAAGGCGGACTTGGCAATAAAATTACCGGTGAGATGTTGCGGTGTAGGAGTACCATTTGGTAGATTCTCCTCGGTGGGTATAGAGTGTGACGAGAATTTAGGCATTGTAGGTGGATTTTGTGGGATATTGTGTAATGGGTTCTCTTCTCCTTCTATTGCGAAAGGATTGACAAACTCACTAGTGGGTTGAACAACTTCACCAACACCTCTCAAATTCCTCCTAACAAGTCTCCTATTATTCGTCAAGGTTCTTTCGATTTCACGGTCAAAAGGTAACAAATCACTTTGTAACCTTCTAGACATGCAAAATATCAAACAACTTGAAAACAATTAGAACAAGCCTTGAGGAGTTTTTACTTCCCCAAGGTGAAAAAGACACAACTAATAACAATAAAAGAAATCTAAAATCAATTAAACACCGTCCCCGGCAACGGCGCCATTTTTGATCGGGTCCATTTCGTGTTCACAATTAAGTATATGTGGTCGTTGGTCAATGGTCGATACAAAACACAATTTATACTTCACAAACAACTCTACAATTAGTAAAGAGGCAAGTAAAGGTCGGATCCCAAGGGACGGGTATTGAAATGAGAATTCTATTGTAACTAGTAGTGTCTAGGGGTGTCACAAATTGAGTTGGTGTAGAAGGTTACTAAACTAGAATAACAATGAAAATAAACAAGCAAGATGAATAAAAGGGGTGTAAACAATTGATTAAAAGCACTAGGGTGTCATGGGGTCATAGGGGAATCATGGGATATGATCATACAAACATGTTCTCAAATTATAAGCAAGCAATTATTGTTGTGATGGATTGAGTTGGGTTATATCTTACAATCCTAGGAAAGTTTGGGTCCCGGAGCCGAATCGATTAGATTGTACAACACCTACAAGTCGACTTAATCTTTCCTACTCAACACATGCATGGTCTAACAAGACTCGAGTTGGGTTATGTCTTACAAGTCTCATTGAAAAGATAGAAGATGATAGTAAATGCAAGGATTCATAGGCTTAGCATTTCATCAAATATAACATGTGCATGAGTTGAGATCAAAACAAGCAAGCAAATAAGATATGAAAGCATATTGATTTAAGCATGAATCATCCCCATGATGGTTTCCCCTAATCACCCATTAAACCCTAGCTAAGAGACTACTCACTCATTATCATGTTGATCATGCTAGCAAGGTTGTCAATCATACCAACAATATGAAACATGATGAATAAATGAAAGTAATTAACAATAATTAAAAAGGGATTAAGAGATTATACCTACTAATGATTCCAATAATAAAGCAAGAATAATAGAAGTACTTGAATCCTAGATTGAGAGGTTGTCAATCTCCCAATAATAACCCAAATAATCTTCAATTACCCAAAATAAAGGAAGAACAAGAGAGAGATTAAAGAACTAAAACTTGGATTAAAACTTGATTAATACTTGATTACAATATTGAAGAGAGATTTGATTGATATTAACTACACTAATTATTGATAAGAAGAACATGCTCCTCTAATTTAGACTAATGGGGTATTTATAGTGAAAATTAGGGAGGATGCATTAGGGTTAACTAAGGGCTAAACTAGTAATTACACTTTTTAAGTTGAGCAAGGAGGACCCGGTATTTTCTGAGAGAAGGGCTTCTCTTTTCGTAGCTTGAAGAATGAAATCCGTGCTGTACCGAAATCCGTGCGGATTAGAGTCGGGACGGCCGGATTTGGGCTGGGCAATCCGAGCAGATTCAGGAGAGGGACGCTCGGATTGTTGAGGGGGAATCCGAGCGGATTCCAAGGAGGGACGCTCGGATTGTTGAGGCTTGACGGACGGATTGTCTGCAATCCGTTCGGATTGTTGGTCAGCGTCAATTCTTCTTCTTTTCTTCCCTTTTCTTCATAAATTCCTTGGGGATTTCCTTGGGGACGCAAGGATCCTTTCTCAACATTGCTCTTCTACAATGATATGTACAAAGGCCTTCTAGTCTTGTCTCTTCTTGATGCTTGGTCATTGAATACAATCAATTTAGCCTCGTTTTGCCATGAAAATGCAAGATTCTTACTCCTTTCCTACCAAAGGATCAAAATCTCAAAGAATATGCAAAACAAAGAACTAAAGATAAGAAATGACCCAAATAGGCACTAAAAAGCATGGAAACAATGGTAATTCGGGGGCTAAATATGCGCCAATTATGGTCACATCAAATATCCCCAAACCGAACCTTTGCTCGTCCCGAGTAAAGAGGTGACAAAGACTAGGACCAATACTAACCTATCCTAATAATAATAGCCGATATGAGACAATTAGCGGGTCTCACTCCGCCCCTTCAACTCACAACAAGACAACCATGAGGTAGGATGCCTTCTTGCAAGGCAAGGTGGGTCTTGCCAAAATGGCGACACATCCAAACATTAAGCACATAAAAATCACATAATGGATGCATCTACAAAAAGAATAGCCACTTTCCTCATCTAAGTGGCGGAAATTATCTACAAGGGAAGCAATTCAAGGGTACACAATCCTTCATAGATGCAATTTGTTCAAACTACTAAGCCTAGAAGGATACCAATAAATCACCTCCAAGTTGTGTCAAGCTAGGGTACCTTTGTCCTCAATCGTTAAATGCTTTTGTCAAGAATAGACTCCCCTATGGTGTTAGAAACACTGGAGGATCGCGGAATTCCCCCTCTTGCCTAGACAAGAAGAAGGGTCGTCCCCTCTCTACCATGCACAAAAATGGATACGATGGATAAAGGGATCAATAGATATTTGAGTTTCATTTTGGGAGTTTGCTTTTGTTTTTGTTTTTCCCCCCAATTTCATGTGGCATATAACATTTGAGAACACTTTCTTTTGCCATTTCTTTTCGATTTTTGGCATTTCAATACTTGACAACTTTTTTGCATTTCTTTTTGAACATTTTCAAAGTCACCCCAATTAGTAACGAGGGTGCCTTGTTTTTGAAGCTTTAGGAGTCTATTTTTGCTCCTCTTTTCTTTTGATGCATTTTGCAAACTTTCTTTCACTTTTCATTTCATTGAACTCAAATTGATTTCTTTTTGTTTTGTGCCCATTCTCTTTGATGACAAAAATATATGGTAGAACATGGATGAATGATGGAAGTATGCATGGTTTCAAAGGTCACCTTGGAATAAACGGTAGCCAAGGAGTTATCACACCACAAGGTACTCTTGACTAGGCCTTAATCCATGGGTCAAAGGATACTAGCATGACACATCCTAGGGTGTTTTACAAGTATTCTAACAAGCAAAGTCTTAAGAATAAAAAGCATCTACTAGGGCCTATATACACTTGTCAAGCTTCCCAAGTAGACGGTTTCGCAAAAATTTTCTAACCATGCAAACTACATGCCATGATGCAACTAACATATAAACATCCTAATGCATATGATTCTACCAACTAATATGCCATATAAACTAAATGCAAGTCCTAAGTTCACATTGTTTTTACCGCATCAATCAAAATAAAGCCACATAGTCATTAACATAAAGAGGAAAAAGGAGATTGGAAAGATCATACCATGCGGTCTTCAATATCCTCATGTCTCGGATGTGGCGTAGTCAATCAAAGTGAACAAGGATAAAACAAACACAATATATACAAAACAATATATACAAAGGAAATGAACTTGTTTTTGGTTTTTCAATTTTCAAATTTTTATGATTTTTGAAATTTTTCAATTTTTATGGGTTTTTGAATAAAAGTTAAGTGTTAGAATTCCCATCCCCACACTAATATGGGCATTGTCCTCAATGGCCAAAATGATGGAAATTATGCAAAGATGATGCATGATTTCTATACTAAATGCAATTCTACACTAAGCTATACTACATGATGCATGGTTTTTGTTATGACGGAGAGGATAATTTAGATTACCTCCCGTTGGGTATGCATTAACTTCCCCAAACCAAATAAGACACTATTGCTAATGTCAAAGGATGGGTATAGTTCATGCACACACTATGCTATGCATGAAACTAGATTGTCATTTTGGATTTCACAAATGGGAACAAAAAAGAACACCTCAATGGTACCGAGGTGTGAGTCCTTTGATGTTGCTAGGACTAAACCAACAATGATCAAAATGAAATAAAATACAAAGAGATATAGACAAACCAAGGGAGTGTAGGAGTCTCCAAGGCTAGTCTTCCATCATGCTATCATCATCATCACTTCCCTCATGAGAAGTGGTCACATTGCCACTTTCCTTGGCACTTTCTTCTTCTCTTTCTCCATCATCTTGTTCATCATCATCTTCACCATCTCTTTCTCCATCTCCACTTGCTTCTTCCTCAATATTATCATCAATTTCTTCACCATTTCCAACAACCTCATTGTCTTCCACCACGTCCCTAGATGCACCCGGAAACAAGGCTTCTTTATCCGCCCAACTAGGCAAAGGACAAGATGGATCAAGGAGTCCTTGCCTAGCTAGATGTAGGAGGGGAGGATATTGAGCCAAATATGCATTCTTCCGATCTTCATAAGCTTGCTTGTGCATGGCTTGCATAAGAAGAGTGACATAGTCTTTCCCAATTTCAACTCCTTGCGGTTTGAACTCTTCATACACAAAGGGGTAAGGCGGTATAACAATGGAAGAGGAGAGGGTTTCATGATCACCCTTTTGTTGTTGAATGATGTACTCGGCTTCTTCGGATAAGGGAAGTAGATAGTTGGTCCGGTGGACACTTAGGCGACAAATCTTCGCGGGTAAAGTGAATGATCGAGCCTCACTAGTAAGCCATCCACACTTGGTGTCAAGGGGGTTTTGAGCAACCCACTTGAACTTGTTAATCATAATAGGCATATCAATAAGATGGCCACCTTCCTTTGCCTTGTACTTGTTATCCTTATTGAAATTAGGATCAAAGTGCTTGGCTAGGACCGTGACTAGGCCGCCATTAACAATAATGGTTGTACCCTTCTTCCCACTATCAACATGGAGCCATCTATCAACCAATAGCCTCAAAGAATTGAAAGGCTTGGTGTGAATTCTTCCGACATTCAAAGCCGATTCAAGGAGAATAAAATCAAGTCTTGTGAAATGATTGGTGTCTTTCCTAGCAATTATGGTATTTCCCACAACTTTGTGCCATACTCTTATGCCCGGATGATGGACCAAAAGAGCACGACAAGCATGAAAATCATAAATTTTTTCCCGGAGATTGCCTCCCAAAGAGGCTCGGGGTCATACTTTCCATAATGCTTAAGATATCTCGATTCATCGCTAAGACCCAAAATTTCACCTAATTCCTTAAAGGTAATGCGTCTACTAATGTTAGCTAGACGAAACTCAAGATTTTCCCTATCTTCAACTTTGGTGACTTTTAAAGAACTTAAAAATTCCAAGACAAGGGAAGGGTATGTCGATTCCTTTGTTTCAAACAATTTCTTCAAACCCATGGCATTGAAAAAGGCTTTTGTTTGTTCAAGAACACCCAATTTCTCCAAAGCATCTTTACATATGAATTTGGTGGATTGAATTGATTTCATAGCAAACTTGACAAATGTATTTCTATGGGTATCGGAAATAAAAGTTACCTCCGGATAATGCAAGAGTTGATCGATTACCGGAGTAGAAGGTGATGCTCCCATAGAAATTGGTTGTTGTTGTTGTTGTACTTCCAAGTTTAGTGTTGCTACCACCATTGCCAAGGCTTTCTTTGTTTGGAGAGCTTTTTTCCTTTGAGAGAGAGCCTTTGCCTTTGGTGCCTTTGTTGCCTTTGTTGCACCCTTTGTCCTTGCCATTTGATGAACTAACTAAGAAAAGAATCAAAAATCTTCAATTTGTAGAATGCCCAAATCGACTTGAAGGTGAAAGGCTTTGCCTTTATGAAATCAAAAATCGACTCAAAGGTTGAAGATTTTGTTCTTAGTTTTGATTTTTGTTGAAGATGGAGTGATTGATTTGTTGTTTGAAGGATGGTTTGATTTGATTTTGGTGGATTTTGTTGAGGGTTTTTGTTTTTGTGATGGAGAGGATGAGGGTTTTGATGTTGTGGGTAGTGTTTATGAATGAATGAATGAAGGAATGAAGGTGGGAGGGTATTTAAAGAAGTCGAAATTTTCGAAAACGCAGGGGCAATCCGTGCGGATTAGGCCCAATCCGTGCGGATTCTGCAGCTTCAAAATTTTCAGAAGCTCGCCTAAGGACGGGCGGATTCTGGGGAATCCGCTCGGATTCTTCTGTGATGGGACGGGCGGATTTCTTTGCGGGACGGACGGATTCTAGTTCGAGAGAAATTTCTTTGTTTTCTTAATTTGCAAAGAGGCGTCTCTTTCACAAGACGGACGATTCTATGAGACGGGCGTCTTTCCAGAAATCCGCTCGGATTCTTCAACAGTCAAGAAATTTTCAATTTTCAGCTCAGCTCAGGACGGGCGTCTTCTCAGTTGGACGCTCGGATTCTTGAAGACGGGCGGATTCTGGGGAATCCGCTCGGATTCTGGTCCTTTGTACCCGGATTCACTTCATTCGTGCACAATGCATTTTCCTTTACCATTCTTCCATTCTTCTTCATTTCTTGTGTTCTTCATTGTGGGGGCACTACTAAGGCATGGATAGCCTAGGCAATTCCCATCCCCACACTAAGGTAAAGCACTACAAATCAATTGAAATCGTTAGTCCCTCCCTCACTTCTCTCTTTCATGACAATTATTTTGATCAAAGTAAATAAAATCCAAAAATGACAAAAATGCAATACAAGAATTGAAATTTAAGTTAGGGAGTTAGAAATATTTACAAGTGGTGGTTTAGGGAGGACTCCACCAAACTCTCATTCTTGATGAGATGTCAAGGGGGCATGTTCAAGGTGTTGTTGATGTTGCTCAACACCTTGAAGAAGTAATCAAAAGCTTGTTCATTATTGTGGTAGAGGTCCTCAATAGACCGTGGCTCTTGTTGTTGATCATGATCGATGGCATGCCCAATGTAGGGATTAAAAATCCCTTCAAACTCGTCGTCCCAAAGACCACAAACTTCATTTAGTTGATCATTGAAAATCTCTTGCTTAGATGGAGACAACTCTTCCAATTTCTTTTCTTGGCCAATGAGGCCATCCTCTTCTTCCTTGGTTGATTTTGATGAGCTTTGCAAGCTCTCCTTGTCACAATTCACTTGCTCTTTGAATGGAGCATCTTCAATTTTCTTCCTCCATTGGAGTTCCGATTTCTTCCTTTCATCTTTCCGGCTATAATGATCAATCATGAAACATGGCTCATGCAAACGAGGAGCTCTCATGGTCTTGTCAAGATTAAAAGTTATGCTTTCATCTCCCACTTCTAGAGTGAGCTCTCCATGTTTCACATCAATCACCGCACCCGCAGTGTGTAGGAAAGGTCTTCCTAAGATGATTGGAATGTTGGAATCTTCCTCCATATCAACAATGACAAAGTCCACCGGGATGAAAAACTTCCCAATTCGCACGGGGACATCTTCCCATATCCCTAATGGTGTCTTCGTCGATCTATCGGCCATTTGAAGTGTGATATTGGTGCATTTAAGCTCTCCCATTCCCAACCTTTTACTTACCGAGTATGGCATGACACTCACACTAGCCCCTAGATCACATAAGGCTTTGTTGATCGTCGTGTCGCCAATGGTACACGGTATTGAGAAGCTTCCCGGATCCTTTAACTTTGGAGGTGAACTCCCTTGAAGTATTGCACTACTCACCTTAGTGAAGGCGATAGTCTCAAGTTTCCGGATCGACTTCTTCTTTGTGAGGATATCTTTCATGTATTTTGCATAGGCGATGACGTGATTGATTAATTCCGTGAAAGGAATTGAGACTTCTAAGTTCTTCACAATTTCCATGAACTTTCCAAGTTGATCATCAAATTTGGGTTTGGCTTGACGACTTGGAAAAGGAAGTCTAATCACAATGGGCTCCTTTTCTTTGGCCTTGTCTTCATTTTTCTTTGAACTTTCTTCTTTTGATGATTCTCCATCTTTGGAGTTTTGCACAATTTCTTCCTTTTCACTAGCTTCCACAACTTCATCCTCAACTTGCTTCTTCGGTGCCTCATACCTTGTACCACTTCTCAAGTGAATGGCACTAACCGTTTCATGTCTAGGGGGATTACTTTGAGGTGGTAATTGCCCCTTTTGTCTTTGTGAGCTTGAAGATGCTAGTTGGGTCAATTGTGTTTCCAACATCTTGGTGTGAGCTAGAATGTTGTTGATGGTGGTGTCCTTTGCTTGGCTATCTTTTTGCATTTGAGTGAAAAATTCTTGTTGATTCTTTTGCATTTGGAGAACCGCTTTTTGGACATCAAAACCTTGGTCATTTTGGTGATTGTATGGATTTTGATTTTGGTAACCTTGGTTTTGATTGTAAAAGGGTCTTTGATTTTTATTTCTCATGGGTGGTGGAGTGTATGTTGTTTGAGGGTTTTGAACATTTTGGCTTTTGTATGAGAGATTTGGATGGAACTTGGTGTTTTCATTGTAAAAATTTGAATAAGGGGTACCACTTTTGTAAGCTTGGAAAGCATTAACTTGTTCGGTTGTTCCCCTACACTCACTTGGGTCATGACCAAAAGTTCCAAAATTCTCACATATCCCACTTGGGATTGATGAGGATGCCGTCATGGCATTGACATGATGCTTTGATGATTTCGAGTTTTCCTCAAGTCTAGCCATAGCTTGTTCAAACTTCAAGTTGATTGTGTCAATGTGAGCACTAAGTTGAGCACCCAATTGAGTAACGGAGTCCACTTCATGCTTTCCTCCTCTAGTAGCCTTGCGAGGTCTACTATATTGTGAATTATGGACCGCCATTTCCTCAATCTTGTTCCATGTTTGATTGTCATCAACTTCGGTGAACATTCCATTTGATCCCATATTGAGAATGTTCCTAGAATCTTCATATAAACCATTCCAAAATTGTTGCACTAAAAACCATTCGCTATGTCCATGGTGAGGACATGAGCGACAAACACCTTTGAACCGCTCCCAAGCTTCATACAAAGATTCTTCATCCCTTTGCTTAAAACCCGTAATTTGAGCTCTTAGCATGTTGGTCTTTTCCGGTGGGTAGAATTTTTTGTAGAAAGCTAGAGCTAACTTCTTCCAAGAATCTATTCCAAGGGTGGCCTTATCAAGGCCCTTCAACCATTGCTTTGCGGTGCCGATTAACGAAAAAGGAAATAAGACCCATCTAATTTGGTCTTGAGTCACGCCCGTTTGAGAGATAGCATCACAATAATCGCAAAAGGTTTCCATATGAGAATGAGGGTCCTCACTAGGCATTCCCCCGAATTGGCTCCTCTCAACTAGTTGGATGAAGGCGGACTTGGCAATAAAATTACCGGTGAGATGTTGCGGTGTAGGAGTACCATTTGGTAGATTCTCCTCGGTGGGTATAGAGTGTGACGAGAATTTAGGCATTGTAGGTGGATTTTGTGGGATATTGTGTAATGGGTTCTCTTCTCCTTCTATTGCGAAAGGATTGACAAACTCACTAGTGGGTTGAACAACTTCACCAACACCTCTCAAATTCCTCCTAACAAGTCTCCTATTATTCGTCAAGGTTCTTTCGATTTCACGGTCAAAAGGTAACAAATCACTTTGTAACCTTCTAGACATGCAAAATATCAAACAACTTGAAAACAATTAGAACAAGCCTTGAGGAGTTTTTACTTCCCCAAGGTGAAAAAGACACAACTAATAACAATAAAAGAAATATAAAATCAATTAAACACCGTCCCCGGCAACGGCGCCATTTTTGATCGGGTCCATTTCGTGTTCACAATTAAGTATATGTGGTCGTTGGTCAATGGTCGATACAAAACACAATTTATACTTCACAAACAACTCTACAATTAGTAAAGAGGCAAGTAAAGGTCGGATCCCAAGGGACGGGTATTGAAATGAGAATTCTATTGTAACTAGTAGTGTCTAGGGGTGTCACAAATTGAGTTGGTGTAGAAGGTTACTAAACTAGAATAACAATGAAAATAAACAAGCAAGATGAATAAAAAGGGGTGTAAACAATTGATTAAAAGCACTAGGGTGTCATGGGGTCATAGGGGAATCATGGGATATGATCATACAAACATGTTCTCAAATTATAAGCAAGCAATTATTGTTGTGATGGATTGAGTTGGGTTATATCTTACAATCCTAGGAAAGTTTGGGTCCCGGAGCCGAATCGATTAGATTGTACAACACCTACAAGTCGACTTAATCTTTCCTACTCAACACATGCATGGTCTAACAAGACTTGAGTTGGGTTATGTCTTACAAGTCTCATTGAAAAGATAGAAGATGATAGTAAATGCAAGGATTCATAGGCTTAGCATTTCATCAAATATGACATGTGCATGAGTTGAGATCAAAACAAGCAAGCAAATAAGATATGAAAGCATATTGATTTAAGCATGAATCATCCCCATGATGGTTTCCCCTAATCACCCATTAAACCCTAGCTAAGAGACTACTCACTCATTATCATGTTGATCATGCTAGCAAGGTTGTCAATCATACCAACAATATGAAACATGATGAATAAATGAAAGTAATTAACAATAATTAAAAAGGGATTAAGAGATTATACCTACTAATGATTCCAATAATAAAGCAAGAATAATAGAAGTACTTGAATCCTAGATTGAGAGGTTGTCAATCTCCCAATAATAACCCAAATAATCTTCAATTACCCAAAATAAAGGAAGAACAAGAGAGAGATTAAAGAACTAAAACTTGGATTAAAACTTGATTAATACTTGATTACAATATTGAAGAGAGATTTGATTGATATTAACTACACTAATTATTGATAAGAAGAACATGCTCCTCTAATTTAGACTAATGGGGTATTTATAGTGAAAATTAGGGAGGATGCATTAGGGTTAACTAAGGGCTAAACTAGTAATTACACTTTTTAAGTTGAGCAAGGAGGACCCGGTATTTTCTGAGAGAAGGGCTTCTCTTTTCGTAGCTTGAAGAATGAAATCCGTGCTGTACTGAAATCCGTGCGGATTAGAGTCGGGACGGCCGGATTTGGGCTGGGCAATCCGAGCGGATTCAGGAGAGGGACGCTCGGATTGTTGAGGGGGAATCCGAGCGGATTCCAAGGAGGGACGCTCGGATTGTTGAGGCTGGACAGGCGGATTGTCTGCAATCCGTTCGGATTGTTGGTCAGCGTCAATTCTTCTTCTTTTCTTCCCTTTTCTTCATAAATTCCTTGGGGATTTCCTTGGGGACGCAAGGATCCTTTCTCAACATTGCTCTTCTACTATGATATGTACAAAGGCCTTCTAGTCTTGTCTCTTCTTGATGCTTGGTCATTGAATACAATCAATTTAGCCTCGTTTTGCCATGAAAATGCAAGATTCTTACTCCTTTCCTACCAAGGGATCAAAATCTCAAAGAATATGCAAAACAAAGAACTAAAGATAAGAAATGACCCAAATAGGCACTAAAAAGCATGGAAACAATGGTAATTCGGGGGCTAAATATGCGCCAATTATGGTCACATCATGGGGCTTGCCAAAATGGCGACACATCCAAGCATTTAAGTACACAAAACAAGTAATGCATGCATCTACAAAAGGAATAACCACTTTCCTCATCTAAGTGGCAGAAATTATCTAAAGGGGAATCAATTCAAGGGTACACACTCCTTCATAGATATGGTTTCTTCAAACTACTAAGCCTAGAAGGATACCAGTAAATCACCTCCAAGTTGTGTCAAGCTAGGGTACTTTTGTCCTCAATCGTTAAATGCTTTCGTCAAGAGTAGACTCCTTATGGTGTTAGAAATACTGGAGGATCGCGGAATTCCCCTTCTTGCCTAGACAAGAAGAAGGGTCGTCCCCTCTCTACCATGCACAAAAGTGGATACGATGGAAAAAGGGATCAATAGTATTTGAGTTTCATTTTAGGAGTTTGTTTTTGTTGTTGTTTTTCCCCCCAATTTCTTGTGGCATATAACATTTGAGAACACTTCTTTTGCCATTTCTTTTTGATTTTTGGCATTTCAATACTTGACAACTTTCAACTTTTTTCATTTTCTTTTGAACATTTTCAGAGCTACCCCATTTGTAGGGAGGGTGCTTATATTTGAAGAATTAGGAGTCTATTTTTGCTCCTCTTTTCATTTGATGCATTTTGCAAACTTTTTAAACTTTCATTTCATTTCTTGAACTCAAATTTGAACAATTTTTGTGCCCATTCCCTTTGATGACAAAAATATGGTAGAATATGGATGAATGATGGTTGCATGGTTTCAAGGGTCACCTTGGAATAAACGGTAGCCAAGGAGTTATCACACCACAAGGTACTATTGACTAGGCCTTAATCCATGGGTCAAAGGATACTAATATGAGACATCCTAGGGTTTTTTACAAGTATTCTAACAAGCAAAGTCTTAAGAAGAAAAAGTATCTACAAGGGCCTTATATACACTTGTCAAGTTTCCCACATAGATGCTTTCACAAAGTTTTTCTAACATGCAAACTATATGCCATGATGCAACTAACATTTATACATCCTAATGCATATGTTTCTACCAACTATTATGCCATATAAGCTAAATGCAACTCCTAACAACACATAGATACACAAACCGGAACAACAAAATACACCACATCCTCCTTGACATGTAAGCCCATCCTCCTCATATGAAAAATGAAAAAGAAATGGAAGGGAAATAGAGATTAGAGCGATCATACCAAGCGGTCTTCATTTTCCCTTGCTAATGCCTCAAATGTAGTGTTGTATCTATGTGAGAAGAGAACAAAAACACCAGTATATACAATTCTACACTACTAAATTAAAGAACATGTTTTTGGTTTTTGGAATTTTCAAATTTTTATGGATTTTGTTTTTATAAAATTAAAGGACATATTTTTGTGATTTTTTGAAAATTTTCAATTTTTATGCATTTTTGGAATATAAATTCCCATCCCCCACTCTATTTTGGACATTGTCCTCAATGTACGTGTAGGAGTAGGAATGAAAAAGAAAGTACATGTTTTTGGATTTTTGATTTTTTTGAAATAAACTACAAATGCAATGATATGATATGAATGAATGCATGCTCTAACTAAATGCAATTCTATATGACATATATAACAAATGAATGCAATCTACATTACACTAAATAATGCATGATTTCTAGTAAACTATGGTCACCTATGATCAAACCTCCCCAAACCGATTTAAACACTATTTCTAGTGTAGAAAAGAATAGGATTGGTCATTAGTGACTATGCATGAATTCTAGTCTATATGCAACTATCTACATGAATCATGTGAGATATATTACCATGCAAATTAATCTAATCATATGAGATATATTACAATGCAAATTATACTATATGAACTAACTAATGTAAATGCAATATAATACCAATGCAAGCTAAATGTATATGTATATAACTAAATGTAAGTCTAAATGTAATGCAAAGTCAAAGGAAAGGGTATCTTACAAATGGTGGTTTGAGGGAGGACTCCACCAAACTCTTTCCTTGTTGCCATGGTTATTGATGTTGTCCATGTTGCTCAATGCTCTCAATAACCGGTCAAAGGCTTGAGCACAATCCTCAAATAAGCATGAATACGGTTTGTTCCAATTCAATATGAAGCTTGGCCAAGGGAGCTTGTCACTTATTCTCTCTTTCACTTTGCCCTTGGCACTTGAATATTTGCAATTCTTCAAACCAACATGCCCATGATTCTTGTCAACACTAGGTATGAAGTATGGTTCGTTTTCATCCGGAGACTTCCACTTACCACCTTCTCCTCTACGTTCGGTGATGATGATAGCACTTTGAATTGTCAATCCTTCCAAAGTAGAAGGAGAATTCTCATAACATTGATGATCGGATACCTTAGGAGTTGAAATTGTGGGTGCCAAATTTCCAGAAGTAAGCTTATTTGCAACTTTGTTCTTAAGCTTTTCCACCAAGTACCTTTTATATGACGATTTGACTTTTTGAAGAAGGTCTTCCATATCATCTCCAACAATCATATGTTCCATGGTGGGTGCGAACCGATCTTCATAAGCAATAGGAAAGAGACATTCATCTTCTTCATGGAAGCATACCTCAAATTTCTCAAGGATGGGCTCCTCAAGTGAGGCAATCTCACCACTTCATTCCTCTTCTTCATTGCAGGACTCATATTCCGCATAAGCTTCTTCCATAGGCTTGTCATCATCGCTATCTCCATACGAATCATAGATAGGGGCTTCACTCCTCTTCATTAACTCTTTCTCCAACACCTTAATGTCCACATCAAAACTCACACCCTCATACTCACAAAGGCTAAGAGTATTTGGCTTACTCAACCTCATATCTTCCTCATCAAATACCACACTTTCATACTCACAAGAGCTCAAGGAGATTGGCTCTTCCCACTTCTCATCTTTCATATAAAATGTCACTACTTCAAACTCACATTCATGATCAATGTCTAAGGAAGGGTAGGGAGTGGTTGCTTGGCCTTCTTTTATTTGGGCAATTTGAATATACAATTCCTCCCCTTGGGTAATAATGCCTTGGAGAACATTGTCCCACTTTTGGCTCTCCTCTAGCATTTGTTTGAAGAAGTTTTGTTGATCTCCCATCATTTAGAGAATCGAATTTTGAATGGGTTCATCTTCTTGTTGTGGGTGGGTGTGAAAGTGGTTGTATTGTGGCAATTGAAATTCATAATGAAGTGGGTATTGGGTGGGTGGTTGTTGGTGGGAAAAATTGGGGTAGTAGTTAGGATTTTGATTGTATGAATAGTAAGGTAGGTTTGTGTTGACTTGCTCCTCAAACTCCCCATACCCATAGTCATACTCAAAAGATCCACCACATACTCCATATGTCAAGTCTTGGGTCATCATCATAGCCAAGAATAGGATACAACTAAAAACATGGAAACTACAAGAAAACGGTAAAAACGAACCTTGAGGAACATGTTCCTCAGGGTTAAAGCATAAATAAAAATAGACAAACAAGTAAGAACTTAATCACATAACACCGTCCCCGGCAACGGCGCCATTTTGATGAGAGGTGTCGTCGGGTCTCCCAATCAAACACATTTATAATACTCATCAAACAACTAGTTAGCGGTAAGTCGAGGTTGATCCACGGGACGGTGTGCTTTGGGTTATAAGTCTATCTCTCTCAATTTATGCTAGTGTCACAATTGATGGGGTTTGTAGTTGTATTCTAAACTAATGAAAGTAATAAAGTAAAGCAAACAATGAACTAAGAAATGTAAACAAATGACTAAAAGCACTAGGATGTCATGGGGTCATAGGGGATTCATGGTGTTGATCATACAAACATGTTTACAAAGTTGCAAGCAATTAATGTTGTAAAGGAACCGAGTTGGTTTATGTCTTACGGTTCATAGGAAGAGTTGGGTCCCGGAGCCGAATCGATTAGATTGTACAACACCTACAAGTCGACTTACTTTCCTCCTATTAAACTTCTATGCATGGTCTAACAAGACTCGAGTTGTTTTATATCTTATAAGTCTTGTTGAAAAGGTAAGAGATGGGTGAAATGTAAAGATTCAGAGGCTTAGCATTTCATCAAACATAACATGTGCATAGGTTGACATCACAACAAGCAAGCAAATTTATTATGAAAACATATTAGATTAAGCATGATTAATCCCATGTTGGTTTTCCCTAATTACCAACTAATCCTAGTTAAGAGACTACTCACTTATTATCATGGTAAACATGTCATTAATGGTGTCAATCATCACAACAAGTGTAAACATGATAAGAGAATGAGGAAATAAACAATAAAGAGTAAAGGATAAAATAATTATACCAACTTAAGATGATCAGAATAATAAAGCAAAGAATAATAGAAGAAACTTGATTAATTGATGAAGAGTTGTCAATTCTCCAATAATAACCCAATAATCTTCAATTACCCAATAATAAACTTGAATAATAAACTTGAACAATAATTAAGGAAAGATAATTATGTAATTTGTGGACAGATTAAAGAGTAATCTATTATAATCTACTCCTAATCTAATCTAAGAGGAATTTATAATATGGGAACTTGGTTAAGAGAGCTTTACAAATGGGGTATATATAGTAGTACATCATTAGGTTAAGCAAGGGTAGATTGGTAAATAACAATGCTAATTGTTGAGTTGAGAAAGTGCTCCTCTCGAAGAAAGATGCGAGTCTCCTTTTTGCTAGTCTTTCAAAAATATGCGCATCTCGAGTGGAACAAGGAAGAGGACGTTTTGCACTGTGAAGGAATCCGAGCGGATTGTGGGTCGTGACGCTCGGACTGTAGCAGGGGGAGACGAGCGGATCAAGCATGGGACGCTCGGATCTTAAGGCAGTGTTCTTCTTCATTTTTGTCTGTCAAACAATCCGAGCGTCTTTGAAGGGAAGACGCTCGTCCTGCAGGAGACGAGCAGATTGGGTCTCGGGACGCTCGTCCTGGCGGACAGTTTTTCTATTTGAGCTCGGATTGTAAAACGGACGTCATTTTCTCATCCGGACTCCTATTGGAGTGATTCAAAAGCCTAGATCACTTGATTTTTTGACGCCGTTTCATCTAGCATACTTTCAGAGCCAAAGGAGCAACTCTTGGTTTGGGTTCCGAGCAATTTCTTCATGTAATGGCTTCCTTGCTTTTCCTCCTCTTGCATACCCCTTATTCTTGTGTTGTTGGCTCTCATTCTTGCCTCCTCTTCATACTAGTCCATCTAAAATCATCAAAAAACTTCCAAATATGCACGAAAAAACGGGAATTTCCGCCTTATTATCTCCTTTTCTACAGAACATATGAAATGCACTAGGAAAGCAAAATAGGAAGCATTTGACGGATAAAATGGCTATGTAATGTTATATTAGTATGCAAAATAGGTTCAATTAGGGGACTAAATGTGTGCAAATAATTTTCACATCAAGTAAGTTGAACTCACATGAGTTGATGCTTCTGATGGCGTACCTTAACCCCGAGCGGACTGAGAGAGTGACCTTTAGTGCTCCCGCCATAGTGTGTGCCAGTCTAGCTTTGATGGCCTCATCTGACACTAGGATCCTGAGTTGTGGTGCCATTGCCACACGTTTAGCTGAGAAGCTAACTTCCTTTGAGGCTTCCCCGGCCTACACCCCTTTAGCCACCCCGGTACCTACCTTGGGCAGAGCCTACTTCCTCGACCTGAAATGGTTGAGAACCTTGGAGGATGGCAGTTTAGCGTGGAGGGTGTGGGGCATGAGTTGGATGAAGATACCAGCTCCTGAGCACCTCCCACCGACAGAGCCTTTACCTGCGGCAGTTATATCTGCCGATTTTGATGAGGAGGAGGAGGAGGAAAATGCGCGTCCTGCGAGGCAGACGTACTTCATCGACCCGGAGATCCTCTAAGTCATGCCTGAGCCGAGGAAGGGGGAGAACGTGAGGGCTGAGGAGGATCGACCTAGGATTGGGAGAGGGCCACGCCGAGTGCGAGAGAGAGTGGCCGAGACTTGGCCACAGCAGCCGGTACCACCATAGTATCCATTTCCTGGTTACCCTTCTTTTGATACCTCGGAGACGCGTGAGAGCTACCTTGCCGAGAGAGTGTCCTCTACCTTGATGCTCCGGAACATGCATGAGATGGCATATGTTCAGGGAATCGGGACCTCATCCGGTTTGGTGGAGGGGAGTCGGGGACAGCAGCGGGGTTTTCCACTCTTACGGGGTGGATATGTCTACATGGGGAGCACCTAAGTTATACCCTTACGGTGGTTTGACACCTTGGTACGTGAGACCAGCTGCTGGAGCCGGTGGTGATGCGTGTCTTGGTGCGTTAGGAGCAGGCACTTCGGGAGGTGGTGGAGATGAGGATGACGTGATGGGCGAGCAGCAGCAACAGGAGTGATACTCCGTTTCTTTCAGTTATGCTTGTAGTTTATGATGGATATTAGTTTGTTTCGGTTGGTACTTTTTTTCGAACTTGGTCTGTATCGGTGGCCATAAGGCCGTACATGCTTATTTTGAACTTGTTTTACAGGATTTGTGGCCGGGTTATCATCCCGACTCGTAGTTATGCGATCATATAGCTTGCGCTTGAAATTATGGGCAATTTTGACCTGAAGCCACTCGATCATGTGCCCCTCACTCGATCAAGTAGCTGCAGGTGTGTCTATTGGAGGGGTATTCTAATCTCGAGCTACTCGATTGAGTAGCTAAGATACTCGATCGAGTAGGACCAGCTCGATCGAGTGCCTGACCCACTCGATCGAGTGTCACTGTTATAGGCACTTTTCGAAATTAAATTGTTGAATGCTTTTCTTTTTGGATGTTTCGATATTAGGCATGGTTGTTGATGGTTCGTAACATGTTTTAGTCTCATTATTAATCACATTTTGACTTGTCCTTGCGTTATTAGTGAAGATTTGTTAGATATAGGTGTGACGGGACAATGACACATATTGTTGCGGGAACTTGGCATGCAAGTGATGTTGTTTAAGTTCATTTTTGTATATGTACATATCTATAGCTTCTGAGTAATGGTTATGTGGTGTCGGATGTCAGGGGTGGATATGGACTTTGAGCAATTTGTGTTACCATGAAAGCTTCATGCACGTACCGTCTGTAATTGTTTGATCGAGTAATATGCTTATAATATTCCCACTTCTTCCGTGTGGTTGTATAATATCAAGTTGCGGAGAGGTTGCTAGTTTGTCCCAAGATATATATATATATATATATATATATATATATATATATATATATTTATATATATATATATATATATATATATATATATATATATATATATGACCGTGAAGTAGTATATAATTTCAATAGTTTACGTTTGTAGGGGTTGTGGTCACGTAGTGTCCGATAGTAAAGTAGCATGTGTATGTGAATCGATGTTAGTGGTGGTTTATGAGTAATGTCAAGCAGATGTGGTAGGTGTCGGGTTAAGGGGCAGGGAAATCGTTTGATGGTGAAATTCGGGGACGAAGTTCCTTTTTAGAGAGGAAGAGTAATGTCGCAAAGGGAAAATGCCGTAATTATAACATTTTTTGCAATATGTTTGTGATATTTTATAGTATCTCTGTTACATTTAAAGTATGAGTCTATAATTGTTTTAATAGTTTTATTGTGGGAAATGTATAATTGAGTGAGAGTGAATAATTATCGAACAAGATGACAGGTCGTTATACTTTATTTTCAGTAATCATTCGTTGTTTTATCATGAGAATATGATGTCATGAGCAGTAGCGGGGTTGTCATCAGTGGTTTTGCGTCGTGCGGCTACAAATCATACATTGTTGTGAATCTGTGACAGGACCGTCGTGTTGCATATTTTGTGTTGGTAATTGTTGGTCAGTGACAGCATAGTCTGGTAATTGCGTTCATGTATGTCTGCATAATTCGGTGTAGTAGTATAAGCAATAGTCGAGTTGGTGCATGTTGTGTATTCGGTAACTCAAGTAGTGGTTCTTCGAGACTTGAGTGTGTGGTGTGTGTTGGATAATTGACGATGATGATGTTTGATAGACATACGTAGTGGGATAATACTTCTAGAGAGTTGTTGACCTGTGTCGGGTAAGCGGTGGTGTTGACCTTGGTTTCTTGTCGTGTGGTTTGGGGGAGGATGAGTCGATCTTCGGGGACGAAGTTCTTTTTAAGGGGGGAAGACTGTAATACCCGTCCTTTTAGGGACCCGTTGACCAACCTTAGGGGCATGTGATAGCCTTTGGAAATTCGTGCAAGAGATGCCTCGAGTCGTGATAGGCCTTGGGATGAGTGGTACTCGATCTAGTCGAGGTTACTCGATCGAGTAGCTTGAGTACTCGGTCGAGTAGGGGCCACTCGATCGAGTAGGTTGGTTACTCGATCGAGTAGCGTCTTTACAGCGAGGGTTTATAATCGTGTTTTGATAGAATCGCAAATCATTTCCGCCTCCTTCCTTCAGACCTAGATGTCGCCTTACCTCATTTCCTTCACCATAATTCCTTCCATGGGAGCCTTTGAGGATGCTTGTGCCTTGGGGATAGATTGCTTGAGTCGGGTAGCGGTCTTGACGCCGATATTCTATGTGTAGGTATGTCATCATCATCATCTTTGTCGTTGTTGTTTCTTGTAGGGTGGTAGGGATAGTAATAGGTGTTTGTACTATTTGTATAGGGATTTTGCTTGCTTGGTTGATGTCATGTAATTGAACAAGGAATCGTTGCGGTTTGCTAAAGGTAGGTTCACCTACTCAGTTTTTGTTGGTTGTTTAGTGTGTCGGTTGTTGTGTTAATTGTAGTGTCAGTGTGGTTGTTTGGTTATGGTAATCGGTTGGTGTTGTGTTATTTCGTTGATTGTTGTTGTGGGGCAGCTGCTAGTGATTGATTGTCTATGGTTCTCGAGGTGCGTCCTCGGCTGAGTAGAGTCACTTGCGGGAGTGGCTTCACGCCCTAGTTTCGCCCTCCGTGGAACCCGCCACGGGAGGGGATGTGCACATTAATGGGACAGGGTTATCGCTCGGTATGATGAGCGGGGCTTAGGTGGGGACGGCTGCGGTCCCCCACTAGCAGGGCTGGTCCAGTGGACAGTCGGTGACGGTTATCGGCTGGAGTGGTTGTGACTTGTGTGTGTGCTTGGTTGTGATTGTAGTATGTCGGTAGTTGATGTGGTGTCTTGTCTCAGTTAGTGGCCTTGTGTGGCTGTTTCTTGTTTGTCTCTGTTGTGTCTGCCGTGATCCCTTATGGTGAGCAGTCAGTCTTAACAGGTGATGTCTTTGATGGTACCTGGAATCTTGGCGGGATGAGTCTTCACGAGTCATGACAGGAGTAGTTTACATAGTGCTGATGAGGTGTATCATTTGAATCAGTTGTTTTGGTTTAATCACTCGTAAAATAATTATAAATGTTCTTTTATCGACTTTTGATGATTGCTTTCCTCGGGGAACCGAGACGGTGATGCCCATATATGCTAGGGAAGGTCTTGTTAAGGCTCCTTGGTATATGGGGGTGTCACACGGAACATGATTGATCAATCTCCATGAACTTTCCAAGTTGTTCACCAAACTTAGGCTTAGCTTGACGACTTGGGAATGGAAGTCTTATCACAATAGGCTCTTTTTCCTTAGCCTTCTCTTCACTCTTCTTCTTTGAAACTTCATTGGTGGTGGGTTCTTCTTTCTTAGAGTTCTCACAACTCTTTGCTTGTCACTAGCATTCTCAACATCTCCATCAATTGGCTTCTTTGGCCCTTCATATCTTGTACCACTCCTCAAATGGATGGCACTCACCGTCTCATGTCTTGGGGGATTACTTTGAGGTGGTAATTGCCCCTTTTGTCTTTGAGAGTTAGAAGAAGCTAATTGAGTCATTCGAGTTTCTAGCATCTTGGTGTGGGCTAGTATGTTGTTGATGGTGATGTCTTTGGCTTGGCTATCTTTTTGCATTTGGGTGAAAAATTCTTGTTGGTTCTTTTGCATTTGGAGGACCGCTTTTTGAACATCAAAGCTTTGGTCATTTGATTGATTGTAAGAAGGTTGATTTTGATAACCTTGGCTTTGGTGGTAAAAGGGTCTTTGAGCTTGATTTCTCATTGGAGGTGGGGTGTATGTTGGTTGAGGGTTTTGAACATTTTGGCTCTTGTATGAATGATTTGGATGGAATTTGGTATTCTCATTGCAATAGTTGGAATAAGGGGTGCCACTCTTGTATGCTTGGAAAGCATTCACTTGTTCACTTGTTCCCCTACATTCACTTTGGTCATGTCCTATAGTTCCACAACTCTCACATACTCCACTTGGAATTGAGGATGATGCCACCATAGCATTAACATGTTGTTTGGGTGATTTGGAAGCTTCATCAAGCTTAGCCATGGCCTTCTCAAACTTCAAATTGATGGTGTCAATATGAGCACTTAGTTGAGCACCCAATTGAGTGATGGAATCTACCTCATGCTTTCCTCCTCTAGTAGCCTTTTGAGGCCTATTATATTGTGAATTATGTACCGCCATCTCTCCGATTTTGGCCCATGTTTGATTGTCATCAACTTCGGTGAACATTCCATTGCATCCCATATTGAGAATGTTGCGGGAGTCTTCATATAGACCATTCCAAAATTGTTGCACAAGAAACCACTCGCTAAGTCCATGGTGTGGACAAGTACGACAAGTGTCCTTAAATCTCTCTCATGCTTCATACAATGATTCCTCATCTCTTTGCTTAAACCCGGTGATTTGGGCTCTCAACATATTAGTCTTCTCCGGAGGATAGAATTTCGTGCAGAAAGGAAGTGCTAACTTCTTCCATGAGTCAATATCAAGGGTAGCCTTGTCTAGGCTCTTCAACCATTGCTTTGCGGTACCAATCAAAGAAAAAGGAAATAATACCCATCGGATTTGGTCTTGAGTAACTCCGGTTTGAGAAATCGCATCACAATAGTAAGAAAAAGTCTCCATATGTGAATGAGGGTCTTCACTAGGCATCCCTCCAAATTGACTTCTCTCAACTAATTGTATGAATGCGGATTTGGCAATGAAATTACCGGTTAGATGTGGTGGTGTAGGAGTACCATTTGGTAGGTTCTCCTCGGTTGGTACGGAATGTGATGAAAATTTAGGCATTGTGGGTTGATTTTGTGGTGGGTTTTGTATTGGGTTATCCTCTCCTTCTCTTGCAAAAGGGTTCGTAAACTCAATTTTATTTGGTTGAATGTCCACAATCTCACCAATACCTACAACTCTTGAAGTACCTCTAGCAACTCTTCTATTGTTGGTTAAGGTTCTTTCAATCTCTAAATCAATAGGTAATAAATTACCTTGTGATCTCCTAGTCATGCAAAATATCAAACAACTTGAAAATAATTAGAACAACCTTGAGGAGTTTTACTTCCCCAAGGTAAAGAAAGACACAACTAAAAACAATTAATGAAAATCAAATCAATTTAACACCGTCCCCGGCAACGGCGCCATTTTTGGTGTGGATTCAAATTCGTCGTCAAAAGCTACCAACCAAAACAATATTTATAACTTCACAAACTACTCTTAGTAAAGAGGTAAGTAAAGGTCGGATCCCAAGGGACGGGTATTGATGTAGGATTCTCAATTGCAAGTAGCTATGTCTAAGGGTGTCACAATTCGGGGTGAGATGAAGTTGGTCTAAACTATTCAACAAAATAAAAGTTAAGTAATGAAAACAAGCAAGGTAATTAAAAGGAGATGTAAACAATTGATTAAAAGCACTAGAGTGTCATGGGTTCATAGGGGATTCATGGGAGTTGATCATACAAACATGTTCTTAATTATATAGCAAGCACTAATTGTTGTGATGGGATCGAGTTAGTGTATATCTTACAATCCCTAAGAAGGTTTGGATCCCGGAACCGAATCGATTAGATTGTACAACACCTACAAGTCGACTTAATCCTTCTTATTCAACTATATGCATGGTCTAATGAGGCTCGAGTTGGTGTATATGCTTACAAGCCTCATTGAAGAGATAGGTGATGGGTAAAAAATGCAAGGATTCGTAGGCCCGCATTTCATCAAACATAACATGTGCATAAGTTGAAATCACAAAAAGAAAGCAATTTAATTATGAGAACCCTAGCTAAGGAAACTACTCACTCATGATCAAGTTTAGCATGCTAATAAGGTTGTCAATCATACTAACAAAGCAAAACATGATGAATAAATGAAAGTGATTAACAATAATTAAACAAGGTTAAGAGAGAATTATACCTATGAAAATGATTCCAAATAATAAAGCAAAGAATAATAGAAGTACTTAATGATTGATGGAAGGTTGTCAATCCTCCAAATAAACCAAATAATCTTCTAATTACCTAAAATTAAGGAAGAACAATAGAGAAATTAAGGAAAGATTAAGATGTGATTAATATTGAGAAATGTATTACAACTAAATTAAGACTAATTTTAGAGAATTACAACTTGATTAAGAGATGGTTAAGAAGTGACTAAGAGGTGATGCTAATCTAGGTAGTACAAAGGGGTATTTATACTAAAGATTAGGTACAAGAATTAGGGTTACTAAGGGCTTAAATGACTATTAAGACCCTAAGAAAAGTTAAGGAAATGCTACTCCCGAGGGAAATGAGTGGATCCTCCTTGCTAGTTGATGTGACCATTATTTGAGCATATTTAGTGCCCGAATTAGCCTTGTTCCCATGCTTTTTAGTGCATATTTAGGTCATTTATTTTCTTTAGTCCTTTGTTTTGCATATTCTTTGAGGTTTTGTCCCTTTGGTAGGAAAGGAGTGCAAACCTTGCATTTTCATGGCAAAATAGAGCTAAATTGATTGAATTCAATGACCAAGCATCAAAGAGAAGACAAGACTAGAAGGCCTTTGTACATATTGTAGTAGTTGGGCAATGATGATAAAAGATCCTTGCATCTCCGACAAGATCCCCGAGGATTGTTGGAAGAAGGAGGAAGAAAAGAAGAAAGGAAGAAGCTGACCCAGAATCCGAGCGGATTGCCCTCGGGACGCACGTCCAAGACCAGGAATCCGAGCGTCTTCTCCAGAGGGACGCTCGTCCAAAAACGCCACAATCCGCCCGTCCAGCCTATGAATCCGCTCGTTCAACAAGGCCACAATCCGCTCGACCCGTGCCTTTGACGCTCGGATTATGTTACAGCAACTTTCCATTTTCTTCTTGTTCTATGAAGGATGCGCATATTTCGGAAAGACCGGCAAAAAGGAGACCGGCATCTCTCTTGAGAGGAGCGATTCCTCAAGGACTTAATCGTCATTTAAGCCCTTAGTAAATCCTAATTTGTGTACCTAATCCCCACAATAAATACCTCATTAGTCTAATTAGATAAGGAGGTTCTTCTTATCAATCTCTAGTATAGTTTATATCATTCTAATCTTGTAATCAACTTTTAATCAAGTCTTAATACAAATCTCATTTCCTTAATCTCTCTTTTGTTCATCTTTTATTTGGGTAATTGAAGATTATTTGGGTTATTATTGGGAGATTGACAACCTTCCAATCAATCATCAAGTACTTCTATAATTCTTTGCTTTATTATTGGAATTATTAGTAGGTATAATTCTCTTAATCCCTTTTTAATTATTGTTAATTATCTTCATTTATTCATCATGTCTTGCTTTGTTAATGTGATTGACAACCTTGTTAACATGCTAAACTTGATAATGAGTGAGTAGTTTCCTTAACTAGGGTTAATGGGTAATTAGGGGAAACCAACATGGGGGATGATTCATGCTTAAATTAATATGTTTTCATAGTTTATTTGCTTGCTTGTTGTGATCTCAACTCATGCACATGTTATGTTTGATGAAATGCGAGCCTATGAAGCCTTGCATTTTTTACCCATCACTTACCTTTTCAATGAGACTTGTAAGACATAAACCAACTCGAGTCTCATTAGACCATGCATGTAGTTGAGTAGGGAGGATTAAGTCGACTTGTAGGTGTTGTACAATCTAATCGATTCGGCTCCGGGACCCAAACCTTCCTAGGATTGTAAGATATAAACCAACTCGATCCATCACAACAATAATTGCTTGCTTATAATTTGAGAATATGTTTGTATGATCAATTCCCATGATTCCCCTGTGACCCCATGACACCCTAGTGCTTTTAATCAATTGTTTACATCTTATTTTAATCATCTTGCTTGTTTACTTTTATTGCTATTTAGTTTAGTGATCTTCTACTTCAAACCCCAAATTGTGACACCCATAGACACCGCTACTTGCAATTGAAAATCTTACTTCAATACCCGTCCCTTGGGATCCGACCTTTACTTGCGTCTTTACTAATTGTAGAGTTGTTTGTGAAGTTATAAATATTGTTTTGGTCTAGGTGCTCCTAACGACAAGTACCGAAAACTAAACCTCCAAGTGAGTACGACCACTAGTCCTGCCTCGGTCCGCTCGTCCCGTGGTATGGCACAGGCTCTTCTGACTTGTGATCCGCTCGGATCCTCTGTGAGACGCTCGGCTCTTGGCGGTGTAAGTCGCTCGTCCTGGGAACAAAACGCCCAAATCCTGGTGTTCTGGGACACTCAGATCGTGCTTGATCCGTTTGGATTCCGGGACAGAGTGCTTTTCTTTTTTTTGCTCCTTACCAATCCGCAAGGATCGTGTCGTAGATGCAAGGATCCTTTCATCATTGCCCATTTCACTTTATTATCTACTTACGCCTCTAGTGTTGGTCTTCTCTTTGATCTTGGTCATTAGATGCAATCCATTTAGCTCCATTTCGCCTCATAAATGCAAGGTTAGCAATCCTTTCCTACCAAGGAGACAAAACCTCAAAGAGTATGCAAAATGGGAAACTAAAGATAGTAAATGACCCAAATAAGTGCTATAAAGCATAGGAACGAGGTTAATTCGGGGACTAAATGTGCTCAAATATGAGTCACGTCAGCTAGTTAGATTCAATTATGGGTCTATGGTGTGTGTAAGTGTTTGTGCGAGGTTCTGACCTCACGAGTAATAGTATAATGCAATAGTCATAAAGTTGTTATCTGAATGTTCTGCAATATATGTTGAGTACGGTAACCTAATGGCATGATATTCAAAAGTGATAATTTGGGTTATCTGGCATGGCTAGTTATACTTGTATGTGCATTCATAATATATGTTTATTTTGTGTAATGGTATGGATGATATTCACGAGGTTCTTATCTGTTTATTCCGTGTAATATGTTGCGTTGTGATCTAGTAAAGCGGTTTTGAGTAAGTTTTCTTGTCCGGGAAGTTATTCTGAGTGAGTGTTTATGGGATTATCTAAGTTACGATGACTATCGATGTGGTTGTTGTGCCTCGGGTGGTGATCCGGGCACGATATTTCGTGTTATGATGCGGGTATTTTTGTGCTTCGGTGCGGCTGTTGATGGCAGTGTTGCGATGCCGTCATCGGTTGTGCTGCAGTAGACGGGATACTTATGAGACGAGTTTTCGAAAGAGTATACCAGTTATATAGATTGTTTTTTTGTTTAATGCTGTTTCTTACTAGTTTTGGCTTGGGAGTGAGGGTAGTGTATGATATGGAAGAGAGCTGCGCATGCGGTCGTGGTTGTCCTGGTATTGTGATATTCTGTTAATGGGGCATAGTTGTGAGAATTTGTTAGAGTACTTTTGAACTTCTTTTAGCGGATACATTGGTTGACATAGTAATGGCAAGTGATTTGTGGAACATGTGTTGTACTGATCTGGAAGTTGCAGGTGGTTCATAATCTTTTATTAGGACAATGAGTATAGGGTGTTGGAAATTAGTATCATGTTAAGTTGTGGATGAGTTGTGGTAATAAAAAGGAGAGCTTGAGGACCTAGTGAGAATGTGTGTAACAATTGTGGATCATGAATTATGATTATGGAGATAAGCGCGTGTATAGAGGAGTATGTCGTTTTGCGGTATTGTTGAAGAGTTGGTGTGGTAATTTTTGCTGAGGATTTTATGGTATAGATTAGATGGAGTACATAATGAATTGAGGAATGAGGACTGTTAGAGGAAGAGAGACCTGGATATAGGAATGGTTGTAGGTGTTGAGGTTATAGTCGGTTATCGTTGACATGTGGTGGTGATGAGGATTTTGGGAAGTATAGGAAAGAATTTAGTATTAGTGAGTTACGAGGACGTAACATTTGTCTTAAGAAGAGTAGGATGCGACAAAGAGAGTTTGATGGTTGTACATGTTGTAGTAGATTTTGAAGTTGAGTCTTGGTGGAGAATAAAGAATGGATTTGCATTGTGGTTGATATTGTTAAAAGGTCATGGCCGTGCTTGTAGTAGTGCGATGTTTAGGAATGGGAGAATACTTCGATAGTGTTGACAGTTGGATGACGATGTTAATGAGTTCGATAGTGTTGAGAGTTGGATGATGATGTTTATGAGTGTGAGTAAACTTCGAGTACGAAGTTCTTTTTAAGTGTGGTAGAATGTAACTTTCCGTTTGATGTTTATGAGTGTCCTTATATTGGTTTTTCTAGTGGATAATATGTAGTGAGACGAAGCTAGCGGCGTTGGTGGATGGTATTTGGAAGTGTATAGAGTTAGTGTCGACAGACTATAATGTAGTTGATACGATATCGTGAGCCATGTTGTGGAGGTAGGCATAGTTGGTGGAGTTGGTGTTAAGAGTTCATGTTTTATAGGTTGAGGTTTTGTTTTGAGTTCTTAGTTGCGTTGTTGTGTCTTGATCGAGTTAGTATGTTTGTTTTGAGTATGGGTTGAACTTTGGGGACGAAGTTCCTTTTAAGGAGGGAAGACTGTAATAGTACGATTTTCTATGTCTTTGGGTACTCTATCGAGTGGGGCTTACTCTGTCGAGTAATTAAGTTTGTCTTACGAAACAATGTTCTGCTGAAGGGTACTCGATCGAGTAAGTTGGGAACTTGATCGAGTAAGGGTCACTCGATCGAGTAAGTTACTTACTCGATCGAGTAAGTTGGTTTTGCGGGTTGTTTTAGCTGGGTTTTGTTAGTAACGCGTGATTAATATAAAAAGCCTTCCGTCACTTTCATTATCACTTTTCACCATTTCTAAAACCTTTCAAAGAGAAAACAAGTTACGTTGCTTTCTTTCGTCGCGTTGCTATCAAATCCCAAAGGCTAAGGTTATCGGATCGTCGTGTTCTTTACGCCGTTGAGTTCGTCGTGTCGAGGGTAAGATCCTTGTATAGTTTTTATATTGTTTCGGTTATTTTGTTTTAAACCCTAATTGGGTAGATTGGGGGTTTTGGGATTATAATGTTGTTTTAGATGGTAATTGTATGTTATGTGATTATAGGAAGAGGTTTCGTAGAGGAGCGTTATTGATTAGATGCTTGTGACGGTCTCGTGATTGCTTATTCCAGGTAGGGTTTCCCTACTCAGTTATTGATTACATAATTGTGATGGTGATTGTTTTTATTTTTGATCTATAACATGTTGGTTTGGTGTTGGAGTTGTTGTTGCATAATTGATTGTATAACTGTCTGTGGTTCTCGAGGTGCGTCCTCGGCTGAGTGGAGTCACTTGCGGGAGTGGCTTCATGTTGGAGTAAGTGTCATCAACAATAGTGCGATCACATGTTTAAATTTCATGATAAGAATAGGTAAGGGATGATTCAATTATATAGTCAACTGATCAACATTAATCAGTAATGATTGGCTAACTAGAGTTTGACATTATTGTCGTTTGACGGTGGTGATCAGTTGATCCCTTAAGGTCACACCTATAGGACAATTCCCTTAATGAATAAGTTAGTTAATTGTATATCGATACAAGTTAATCAATTCCTTAAAATTGAACGATTTATTTATAAGTGAGAATATTTATATCTTATTGTAATTTGATTGAATAAGATTCATTTTAGTAATTGAAATGTTTTCATTACTAAAATTGATTATTGTTTATGAAACAATTGAGACAAGAATGAATAGTTAATTATGATTACAAAATGTTGTAGAACATATTAACATAAACCATTTTAAATATTTGTGCTTGAATTACTAGCTATATTGTCATATGTAATTAATTTATTATGAAATGATATTTATTTGGAGAAATATGCATTAAAAATAGATATGGGCATTGTGTGTGACACATGACCTAACAAATGACATTTGACAAAATCACAAACATAAAATGGATGTCCATTTTATGTATGGACCGAAATATTGGAGGATTTTAGGTTAGTGGGTGTTTTATTTTAATTGTTAAAATAAAATAAAATCATCACCTAAAAATATAGTCTTACATGACTATGTTTTTAGAGAAGAGAAAAAGGAAAAGGTGAAGGCCATGCATTGGCCATCTTCCCCTCCCATGACCGGCTCCCCCTCCTCTATAATGTATGCATTTTTATCATTCTCACATATTTTTCTCCTTATTCTCTCTAAAATAGTTTTAGATCTTGGAAAATTGTTCAATTAAATTCTAATATTACATCACATTATTACTAGTGTAGTAATACAAATATTATTAGAATTATTAAGGATCACTAATATATTAATCTTGTTAATTAGTATATTAGTATTAAGGATTTTGTTTTGGGTGCAACAAGAGGAGGAGAATCTCTACACTTAAGATTTGGACGATCATCCATAATATTTAAGCTAAGAAAAAATAAGGAAGGTGTCCTTATTTGTGCCCAAAAATTTCGAACCAAATACAATGTAAGAAACATTGTTTTCTTTCATCTCTTTTAGTTATGCATGCACTAGATCTTATATGACTATGTTAAAGTGTTAGTTAGATCACTATTAGAAATGTCTAATAATAGGTATATGAACCTAACACTTCACGCCCTCGATTAGCCCTCTGTGGAACCCGCCACAGAGGGGATGTGCACATTAAGGAACATAGGTTATCGCTCGGATGAGATGAGCGGGGCTTAGGTGGGAACAGCTGCGGTCCCCCACTGGCGGCGAGGAATATCTGTTGCAATGGGTATTCTGGCAGGACTACACACTTAGTGTGTAGTCAGGTGTGTGGAGTTGTGACGGAGTTCGGGTAATGTGTGTGTTGTATCTTATATATTGTGTTTTGTGTAATCAGTAACTGACCCCGTTTAAATGTTTTGAAAACTGTGGTGATCCACTCGGGGGTGGTGAGTAGTTGTTTAGCAGGTATATCTTGGATACGCGTGGGAGCTAGCTGGGGATGGAGTCATCACATATCAGAGTATTTAGTCTTCCGCTGTGTTTGTTAAGGCAGTTCCACTTAGTTGGTTTACAGTTTTGAGAACAGTTCTATTTTACTTTACAGTTGGTTTTGTTATGTAATCACTTAAACTTATCTATTAAAGTACATTCTTTTATGGTCTATTTGATATATATTGCCTCGGATAACCGAGATGATAGCACTTCAATGCATTAGGTGGTCTTGGTAAGGCACCTTGGTGTATGGGGGTGTTACAACTTGACTATACTCATATACCAGCCAAACAAATGACAAGATTAAATGTAAACAATTCATGAAAGTCCACCGTGTGGGGTTCCTATGGTTGTTCGACTCTTAGGAGGTCGGTATAGTCCAAAATCAAGGTCTAGTATGTCATAGGTGATCTAAAATTTCTAGAAATGGTCAAATTCAAGAATACTCGGTCGAGTGAGGGTCTTTACTGGAGGTTTCCAGGGTCTGTTTTCGGCCTACTCAATCGAGTGAAAGGGGTTACTCGGTCGAGTGGACTACCACTCGGTCGAGTGAAGAGGGCACTTGACCGAGTGTCACTGGGTAGTCTAAATTTCGGCCATTAATGGCCTCCAAGTTCTCTTATTATCGAGCATACATGCAGTGGGGTCCAAATGGTGATCACCACACCGTCCTACCATACAAGGTCTACTAGTCTTGGCCTTATGGCCGATTTACAACACGAGAATTAAATTATTCAAAGTTTAAACGATAAAGAAAAGTCTTAAAGAGTCCCGAATCATAAAATCGCCACTACTCGGAGGGCTTCCTCTTCTTGCCAATGCATGACACCCATTTTGCCCACCCGGAACGACTCTTCACCGTCTTTCTTCCTCCTTCCGCTTGCTCCTCCTCCTTGTCCTGCTCCTCTTCCTCATCTCCCTCTTCCCCTCCTGTTCCCTTACGTGCCGCCTCCTCCCCTACCTCATCAAGGTCCATGCTTTCCGCCGCCGCTGATGTTCCCGTCTCACATCCACATCCTTGGTAGACATTACCAAAATAGATCCCGGCATCACCCATATTTGGGTCACGTAAGTGTCCTACACCGAAAGAGTGGTTGCTCTCCCAATCCGATGGTTGGATACCATAGGCCTTAAAGACTACGGAGGTGTCTCTGTCTCCGGACAAAAGCTAAGGCGGTGGGCGGGTCGTACTCCTTGGTTATAAGCCGCCTCGTGCATGTCTCTCAAGAAAAGGTCAGTGTTCACCCGGTGGATGAGGTACGAGAAGGGATAGTTGGAGTCAAAGGTGGGTTGGCCTTGGCCAAAGTTCCTGGCATAAGGTGGGGGCATCATCGATCTAGGCATGGAGTGGGGAAACAAGGTGGGAGCTTTCTCAACGGGAGCACGAGATGAGGAAAGTAGTGGAGGGGTCACCCGTTCCTTGGTAGCATCGTCAAGGTCAAAAGTAAGGCTACTAGGGATGATGTACCATTGGGCCTTGGGCCGGGGCGACCCCTCCCTCTCTAAGGGGAAAGTTGGGGGGTAATCTTTCACCGGCGGGGAGCTTCATATGCCAATGTTCATCAACTCTCCGAGAATAGGTATCCTCTTCCGC
Organism: Silene latifolia; assembly: GCF_048544455.1. Taxonomy (NCBI): domain Eukaryota; kingdom Viridiplantae; phylum Streptophyta; class Magnoliopsida; order Caryophyllales; family Caryophyllaceae; genus Silene; species Silene latifolia. The sequence continues at coordinate 27,121,046 of NC_133532.1, forward strand.
CCCATCCACAACCCAATACTTACCCTTCAACCACTCAAGGTCAAAAGAGATAACTCCTCTAGACACGGGTGCATCCACCGTCCCCGGTTCATAAGCAAGTAAGTTCTTGGCTAACTGAGTCACCAAGGCCTCACAATCTAAGGAGAACTTGTCCGACTCGGTCATCCTCTCAAGGGCAAGACAAACCATAGACACGACATTAAAGTAGAAACGCTCTTCACGGCGGGGGTTAAGGTAGGAACTCAAGATCAACACCATCGTGGAGTTGAGTTTGCTCGGGTCTTTCCTACCATAGAGGAGGTTGGGCAAAGAGCGCAAGAAAATCCTTAGGACGCGGTGTTTGATTTCACTAGTCTTCATGTTACTCACACTAACCTTTCCCTTACCCGTGTAGAGATGGAAATACTTTGAAGCCTTTATGTCTTACTCAACCTTATCGTGGTGACCCACAACTCGCTTACCCACTCTCAAATGGTCGGCAAAAGCATCACTACCTAAGTTGAAGGTGGTATTCTTGAGCCTAAAACTCACACCCTGGGTTTCCTTATCATAGGTGAAGGAACTCAAAAACTCGAGGGTGAGGTTATGGTAGCTTATCTCCTCTAAGTTGTATAATCCCTCCAACCTGAGAACCGTGAAGATGTTATGCACCTCCTTCTCTATTGCTAAGGCCTCCAACGTACTTACCGACGTGCACTTGGTTAGGGCCATCCTCCTAGTGGCTAGGACCACAAAATTACTCCGGTGCTCCTCAGTCCCGAAGGCTATTGACAGGTAGCTCGGGAGGGTGATAGCGGGCGGTGCCTCTTATTGAGGTTGGCGAGCATTCCTTTCACGGTCGGTTCTAGTTCTCCTTGACATGCTACAAGAGAAACCACGCACAAGATACGGAATGGGAAAGGTAAGAATTTGAAGCCCATTTCGGATATGAAGGGAAATTTTCTCTATTTCTTAAATTGGTGGATGATAAGTAAAATAAATTCCCCATATAGTTCTTTTTGTATTTTAACCACTCTTTCAAATTTTTCTCATGTTGCAAATTCTTTTCCGGAACTAAAAAAAAATCTTGTGATAAAATACGGTTTTAAAACACGACTTTAATTACATGTACTACTCTTGTTCATCGTCTAACTTGTCCCATTTGTTTTTTTTTTTTTGTTTTTTTTATTCAACCATGACACACCACACTAGATTCTTACCATATTAGCCATTTGCCCAGCTTTGAAAATTTTAACACTTTAAGGTCTTACCGAAGAGGTCACATGTTATTGTCATCAACTTAATTCGTTAAAATCGATAAAACGAGAATTAGTTTGTTAAAATTTAAAAGAAATCGGGGAAGTGAAATGCTTCTTTGCCATTTTAAAGTCTTTGAGTCGGACAAATTTTAAGTGTAAGGCCATTTCAAGCATCATGGTTTGATGTTTTTGAGAGGTCATGAGAAAGTAACCCAAGTAGTAAGCATGTAAATTAAAATTTTGACATGGTTAGTGTCGGATTTTCAAGAATTTTGACCTCCTCCTTTTTAAGACAAAATTTTCCTTAATTCATCCTATGGAATAGCAACAACTATAAAATTTACAGTCTAACAACATGGTAAAAATCATCCTTAAGACACAAAATACATTGTTCATGGGAGTTTCAAGAGGAGTCGGAAAATTTCACCCAAGTTTTAAGACGAAATTTGTTTTATTTTGGAACAAAATACTACATTATTAACTAAGATAGTAGTCTTATAAGGCAATTAAACCAAGTTTTACTCATAAAAAAACAAAATTTGGGCATGACATATCTAAAATTCGAAATTCTAAGACGAAATTTTAAGACGAAATTTTCACATATTAAACAAGATCCATTCATGACAACAAAATTTAAGCCTTTGTTGTCCAATTAGACACAACAAGAATCACCAAAATCCCATTATTGACTCAAGAACACCATTTTCGAGTTCATCAATGGTGGACAAAATTTCATCACAAAAATTTGATTTTTATCAAAAATAATGGTGTAAAAAGCTTGCTAGTATCTTGAATTAAGCAAAATGAACAACTAATTAACAAAAACTCAAATGATTAAGGGTGTGGACATGGGCCACCCGCGCGTTGGTTTCGAGGCGACAGCACTTCTCCCACGGAACCTTGGTTTGCCAAAGCACGTCATGGGCCGTTACCGATTTGTGAGGCATTAAAACCGGTGAAAGGTTGAATAAGCCTGCATTTGGGGAGTCGCCACCAACTTATTGTGGAAAAATTGGAAACCGTTCGAATACCTCGTGTCATGTCAAGACACAAAGTAATGACATGAACACTAAGAATTCGTTACCCTTAGCATTCCATGTCTAGAATGAATCTCGAGATGCCAATGGACACGGATGTCCATAAATAACTGGAGTAAGGGGTGATGGTACGTATTAGGAAGCTCTTTAATTCGAACACCTAATCCCGCCCGCCTCGATAGCGGCTTCTACTAATTATTAGGGAAATTGTTCATATTTGATATGTCGTCGATGTAATGCATGCAATGCAATAAACATAGATTAATCCTAGCATGTGAAATTAGACTATGTCGGTGAACACGTAATTTAGCAAACAATTTGGGTCGAAGTTGGATGTTAGATTATTTACATGTGAATGCCAAGTAAATAAATCATACATTATAATAATTACGATAAATGAAATAAAATGATTAAAATTACAATAATTACAAAGGTTATTTGATCTACGTCAGAAGCACGCTCAAAGACGGGATTTCGAAGAATAAAATAAAAAGAAAATAAAACTAGAAAATGAAAAATGAAAATACGTCAGATTAGAAGTGATAATACGAGTAATAGTCGATTTACACCGTAATTAGAAGCTATGTCAAGGCGAGAAAGAGTTCAGGGACAGAAGCCAACCCAGAACAGGCGTAACTTCTGCTGCATCCCTTGGAAGAGGCGCAGCACCTCCTGCGTTTGTTCTTGAGTTGGATTCTGATTGTGAAGTCAGAATCGCGGATTTGTTATCGTTCATTGGTAATTTAAGATCGATTATTGATATTAAATTCGAGTTGAAGTGCCTTAATTAATTACATGCATCTGGACAAGTCATGAATGAATTAAAGACGAGAATTTACAGCGATTTACATAATTACGACGAACTCGTGTCGGAAATACCAAAAGAACAAACTTGAACTTTAAAAGCGGAATTAAATCGGGTAAACTAAAATCAAATAAAGAAAACTATGTACAAAAGACGAATTCCAGAGAATCGATAAGAGAAAATCAAACCTTTAAAATCCGGGTTTGAATAGATGGCGAAAACCCTCAAATATTGAATTATAAGGGATTTATGTCGATTTTCGAATTGTAAATAAAAGAATTAGTTAAAACACAATTTTATATACTGAAAAGTACAAAAGGAACGAAAGAATAAGAGAAAAGAGGAAAATTGCAGGAAACCAAGGAAGAAGAAGAAGAGCCGGAGCAGCGGCAGCCTCAGGAAGAGGCGCAACAGATGCTGCGAATCTTTGAAGAGGCGCAGCTGCTGCTGCGTTTCTTCTCGACGTCTGATTTCCGCTGTTTTGTAAATACGGTTTTAAAAGATCGATTTTTAAGACGGATTTGAACGTGCTTTTGATATAAATCATACATTAATGATACAAAATAAAAGATAGAATAAATAAATAAGGTTTTTACACCCTCAGACTTACATGTTTGACGAAACGAGATTGACTAAGTTAACATTTAGTGATTGCTCGACTCGAATATGCGTGGAAAGTGCCCTTGTTAAAGAATTTAGAAAGATTGATTAAGTTGATTAAGTGGAGTTGGTCAAATTGGTCGGTCTATGCAACGTGACTGGGACTCAGAAGGATCTGAGCTTATGTGGTCGATTGATCAATCACGTAGGCGTCGAAAGCAATAGCGTAGTCTAGAATGCAAAGACAGAAGAGAAGGTCGGATACTCGCGTGCCAAATATGGAGGCCGGAGGTCTCTAGTTATATTAAACACATGAGAGAGTTTAGGAATGACACGGATTTGGCAACAACTCACGGAAACATTCTTAGAAGCGTGAAAAGAGGGCTGGGGAAGAGGCGCTGCAGTCACTGTGACACTTGGAACAGGCGCAACACCTGCTGCGTCCTTTCCCAGAGGTTTCCTTCTCAGCAAGAAAGATTTCCGCGTTTTAATTATGGAATTTCGGTAGATATGCACTTCCTTATTCCATAAAACACAAAATAAGGAAAGATATTTTCTTAAAAATATTAATTTTATTTTAGGAATAAATATCCAGAGAATTTTAGAACATTCCGGAATATTCCGACTCGGCATTTAAACGGTTTTTAGAAAATGAAGCGGTTTTTGACCCGGACTCCAAATGAACTCTAATTACTGTCAAAACGACCGTATCGCCGCGTAGATAATGACCGAGGGGTTGACTTGAGTGTTTGAGCTATCAGTTGTCGATGAACTTATGGACTGTCACAAAATCGTTCCGCGTATCAAACATACGGCCCAATCATCACTGGGTGGTTGGCGGGAGGTGTAGAAATGAAGTATCTACAGAGCCCCCACTTTGACTGAGGCTTGGACAAGGCGAAAGTCAAAGTATATCCATCAGGTCAATCGAATATTCCAACCTGACGACTATGGCGACGCGAGGCGGCTCAAGGGGTCTGAACCAAGGACCTGTCGTCGGGAACATTTTAGAGTCTGTCGACTATCGGGGAGGGTCGTTTAAAGTCCATTAGACTACGTAAGGAAGCTCGCCAGCCATAAGAATAAACAATACCTGAGACACCTCTAGGTGAAGGATTTGAAGGTAATTATGCTTTTTGGAGAATTTTATCTCAAACTCCGCGGGGAAGAACCATATGCTGAGTCGACAACGGCGCGCCCTTGGCACCGCTGAGAAGAAAATAATGGATCTACAATGACACACCCTTGGTATCGCTGAGGAAAAGTGTTTGATCGACAACGGTGCACCCTTGGCACCGCTGAGGAAAAAATAATAGATCGACAACGACACGCCCTTGGCATCGCTGAGGAAAAGGGTGTTTAATCAACAACGGCACGCCCTTGGCACCGCTGAGGAAAATAATGATGTTTAAATCAACAACGGCGCGCCGTTGGCACCGCTGAGGAAAATAAAGGTGTTTAAATCGACAACGGCGCGCCCTTGGCACCGCTGAGGAAAATAAAGGTATCTAATCGATAACGGCGCGCCCTTGGCACCCTTGAGGAAAATAAAGGTATCGACAACGACGCGCCCTTGGCATCGCTGAGGAAAATAAAGGTATCTAATCGACTACGGCGCACCCTTGGCACCATTAAGGAAAATAAAGGTATCGACAACGATGCGCCCTTGGCACCGTTGAGGAAAAATGAAGGATCGACAACGACGCGCCCTTGGCATCGCTGAGGAGAAAATCTGCTGGGGTCATCGCAAGTGAAATTCCGATAAAGAGGAGAAGCCCATGAACTGTATTTAGTGATCATGAATTCTTGCTGGGGAACCAAAATGTCGTGGTTGTCTGTAGTCTGTTACAGAGAAAATGTCGATTCAGACGAAGAGAACACCAAAAAGAGCCATATGCTGGGGAACCTGCTTGTGTCGGTCTCAAACGAGCTCTGGAAAAACTTGAGGTTGAATCTGCTTGCGTTGGTCTCAAGCAAATCGTGCTTCCAAGAAATACGCGGGCTGTAAGCGACAACGAAATCTCGCTGGGGAATACATCGACGATTAGGAACATCTTGATCGCCATGGAAGAAACCTTGAGCATCACTGTGAATACTGCTAGGGAATATCTTGACTGCTGCTGGGGAGAGTGAAGACTTGGGCGAAGCCCCCTAGTTGGAGCGAGCTATTCATCTTGATTATCTGCATGGTTAGTAGCCACACAAGAACGCAATCTAATAGGCAAACAACACATAAACACGTATGCACGTAAGCAATAAGCACATGGACCTTAAATGAGGAAGCACACATATTCAATGGGCTCTAGATACATGACTTGACACGACATCGACTCACCAGGATGCAAGACGATAGACTGACGCAACATTAACTAAGATTTGACGCGACAAAGGGATGAATTTGACAGACTTTGCTTAAGTATGCGCAATCCCTACCCAAGTGTGGGTGATAATGCGTATCAGCTCCAAAGGTAGAAGAATTGCAAGAATGATGACGACATATAAAGGCAAGGTATGAGCCATAGATCAGCTGTCTGCTTTGGAAATCTTTTGACATCGTTTGATGTAAAAGAGACCCCTCTTGAGGCACAATAACTTGGAGAGTCGATCTAAGAATTTTGTCATTATCCGGACCAAGCACTCGCTTGATTTAAAATAAGTGAGGAATAAAGGAAGGGTGGCATCTCGGAAGAGAAGCCCCCAGGATGAGAAGATGACACTGGATTTTGGTAAAAAGGAGACTGGCCGACAAGAAGGAGCCCCCAGTAAAGAGGTAAAAATGGAAATTGTGGTTGGAAGGTTGAAATTGAGGTTAAAAGTTGGTGGTTGAGGTGGTTGATAATTCAGGTTGAAAGTTGATAATTGGGATGGTTGTGTCCCTGAGGACTGCCTACGTATTCACGTGAAGTGAAATCAAACCAGATCGTAGTTCTGAGGTTTTGTTAATTTTATTTGGGTGTTGTGGTTGTATCTTTCTTGTGTAAGAAAGGAATGCCTACGTATCCACCTGAAGAGGTGAAATCAAACCATGCTCGTAGTTCAGGTGTGTGCCTAAGCTATGTTGTCAGGGCCTTAAAGTACATGGGTCAAGAAAGTATATTCCTTTGGTGACTCGAAGAATCGATTTGAGATAACTCTCTCTGATCATAAACCAAAGAGGTATAACTAATTTTGTAAAATTTTCCTTGTCATGTGAGTGCACTCGAAAGTGGATCCTAAGGATGGATATGGGTTCGTCCCGTCCTAGGTAGCAAAGTATTTGAAGACTCTGTGTCTTGGTCAAGGTGAAACTGGATTGGATATTTGGAATATGGGGCTCGAAAATAAGAGGCTTTGATGAGCAAATCTCCGGAGTTTGATCTGGTGGAGTAAAGGCTTTATGGGGTTATGACTTGTAATATGGCTTGGAAATGGAGTCTCTTGGGATCAAGTTTCCGTGTCTTGGCTCTAAGGGATGAGTATACTTGACGAGCTTGAGAGGATTCTCAAAATTCTTAACTATATCCCTGTAACGGTCTCGAGAAGGACTTAGGGTGTGTGATGGGCTAAGTAAGGGTGCCAGCTAACCATCTTCATTGTCGTCTGGATAGAACTCAATATTATTCCGTTTAGCATTTGATTTCATACTCGTTCTTGATCTAGAATATATCTCGGCTTTTTGCTCAGATTCTTGATTCAGGTTTTTGAAGATGCCTTTGACTTTGGATGTTGACATTGACTTGCTTGATTGAGCCTTCTTCTTTTGATTCTTTTGTTTTGGATTACGGGCATAACCGCGGCATTGGATATTGATACCAGTTATTTCTCTTGATTGAGCTTTTGTCTTTGATCATGGCTCGTATCGTCTTGGTCCTCTTGCATAACTTTGGCCTTGAGCCTTTGTCTTTGATCATGGGTCGCATCATCTTGGATTTGATTGCTACTATGTATTTGGGTCAGACTAGCACCTTTGGTGTGAAACGGGTTGGTCTTTAGTAAACAGGTTATTTATTGTGGGGAATGGGCTTGCCTTCCGTCATGGATTGTTAACAGGGGAGATGGTCTGGATTCGTCCTAGAATCTCTTGAGATAAGCTCGTCCTAAACAGGGGTATGGTGAGGTTTCTGTTGCCAGACATGGAACAGGTAAGAAAATGGACATGGAGTTTCGGGTCCTCTTGGTTCGGTATTATTGTGTATAATGCTTAGTCGTTGTCACTACCAACCAAAACAATATTTATATCTTCACAAACTACTCTTAGTAGGGTGGTAAGTAAAGGTCGGATCCCAAGGGACGGGTATCGATTTAAGATGTAAATTGCAATTAGCTATGTCTTAGGGTGTCACAAATTGGGTTGAGGTGAGATGTGGTCTAAACTAATCAACAAGATGAATGTATATTAATGAAAACAAAGTAAAGCAATTAAAAGGGTTTGTAAACAATTGATTAAAGGCACTAGGGTGTCATGGGTTCATAAGGGAATTAAGGTAATAGATCATACAAACATGTTCTTAATTAGAAGCAAGCACTTATTGTTATGATGGGATCGAGTTAGTGTATATCTTACAATCCCTAGGAAGATTTAGGTCCTGCAGCCGAGTCGATCAAGATTTTACAACACCTACAAATCGACTTAGTCTCTTCCTATTCAACTCTATGCATGGTTAACAAGGCTCGAGTTGGTTTATGTCTTAAAAGCCTCATTAAAAAGATAAGAGATGGGTAAAAATGCAAGGTTTCATAGTCTAGCATTTCATCAAACATAACATGTGCATAGGTTGAAATCACAACAATCAAGCAATTAATTATGAAAACATATTAGATTAAGCATAGATTAATTCCCATGATTGTTTCCCCTAATTTCCCATTAACCCTAGCTAAAGGACTACTCAATCATAATCAAATTTAGCATGCTAATAAGGTTATCAATCATACTAACAAAGCAAAACATGATGAATAAATGGTGTTTAACAATAGTTAAGCAAAGGTAAAAAGGGATTATACTAACTTTAAATGATCCAAATAATAAAGCAAAGAATAATATAAGTAAACTTGATGATTGATGGAAGGTTGTCAAATCTCCAATAAACCCAACTAATCTGAAAGATTCATTAATCTCTTGTTAGACACTTCTAATTACTATGTGTTTATTAGTTAAGTCATAAACTAAAAGTAACTTATGCATGCATAACAAAAATACAAAGTAAGAAGGAAAAATCGATTATTCTTACAATGAGGGCCGAATGGTATTTACAAATTGGTGTCCTACCAAATTAGTCTTCTTAAAGAAAAATCCAAATGCCCAAGAAAAACCCTAGATCCAATGATGGGATCTACTCCTTAAGGATTGGTACCAAGGAAACACTCTTAATACAAAGTACTAATTTTGTTACTAGAAATTAGTATTTGTATCCTTAAATTATTACTAATATTATAATACTACTACTTCTAGTAATAGAGAAATAATATTAGAGATTATGTGAGATTTTCTAGAGTTTTCACAACCAAAAACTACAGAGATAAGTTCTTTTCTAAGTAAGAAACTTGTATGAATGAATATTGTAAATTAGAAGAGAAAAACTCTTCTAATTCATTAGGGTGGCCGGGTAGGGTAACAGTGCCCAATGCCTTTGCTAGTTACTCTTCTCAAGAGTTTAGGCATGCAAACCTATCATTAGTAGGTTATGATGATGCCTTCCACTTAATAAAATAACAAAGCACAATTAAACCCTATAATCCCATATACACGGCTCACCCATTTAAAATGGGTCCATTTTAAGTTTGTCAAAAGTTAATTTGTATAGTCTGACATATTGGTCATGTTACTAGACATGTAATTTAAATAATGCATTTTTAACTTATTAAAAATCATTATCTAAATGAAATAAATCACATACAAAATTAACTTAGTAATTCACAATTACAATTACTGAAAATGGGTCATAGAATTATAAATCACATCTACTTTGTATTTATAATAAACAATTCATTCTTTATTTTAATTGTTTCATAAACAATAAATAAACCTTAAGTAATAAAACAATTTAATTACTTAGTACGAATCTTATTTAATCGAATTACAATAAGATACGTATTATTACTCACAAAATCATTTGTTCAATTTTAAGGAATTAATTAACTTGTATCGTCATACAATTAATTAATTAATCAATTAAGAATGTTTCCCTAGAGGTATGACCTTAAGGGATCAACTGATCACCACCGTCATACGACAGTAATGTCAAACTCTAGTCAGCCAATCATTACCGATTAATGTGGATCAGTTGACTATAAAATATTACTTTCCCTTTAGCATTCTTAATATGAGATTTAAACATGTGATCGCATTATTGTCGAGGACACATACTCCAACAATCTCCCACTTGTCCGCGACAAGTGTGCGTCACCAATTCTCTTGTCCTATTACTATCTCCTACTCAATGCAAGGTGTCTTGCAGGTCGTACTTGCATTTGATCATATCAAGAATGGTTTCCTCGATCTGGAGAATAACTGTCTGACCGGAATCATCTACCATAGATACATTTCGAGCGTGGCCACACATTTCCAGTTCATTACTCCTCGAGTGGCATTGAGATATAAGATAACCCTGATGGGGATGGACAATTCCTATTGCACTCTTCCCTTCGAATAGTCACAGCTTATCATGACCCAAAACATGCCCATTAGACCCCAATTACGAAGGTCGCAGAACATAAATCAAAGTCACTCTAAAAATGTGCCATCTTAGGAGAATAGTCTTTAGTCAAAGAATCGACTCATAAGAATACCATAGTAGCTCTTGCCACGACCAGGCTTTAAAAATTTCCAGAACTCTATAAGCGGTCATAAGCCCGACAGAGTGTCCCTCACAGTCTGTCTATGTGATCGACTAGTCATCTCTCATGACTCTATGGCACTTGAACATGCCATCAATCGCATCACACTCTAGTTGCTTCGAGATGTCACCTCATATAAGTAACTAGGGGCGGATACTATGTTAATCCAGTTCACTTTAATGGGATTCAATGTTGTCTCAACAACTCATTTGGATGTAACAAAGTACAAGACGAGTTAACGATAACTCAAACAATAAATGTGATTATTACACACGAGTAGTCAATACCATATTGCCACTCTATGTCTTATGATCATAAGTGTACTTATGCACTTGCCAAACGCAATAAAAGTTTAGCTTGTGAACATACCATGTGTCCAAGTGATTAAACTTTGTGAATTGCGATTTCCTTCAATTTCATGTTATCCCTTATAGCATGAATTTTACTAAGTACATGTCTAGACTTCATACTAGACTTAGGTTCTTTAGCTTGAAAGAAGCTCTTACTGTTATCATATAACTTGTGATGTGGATTTCGGTGGACAACACTACTTATAGTTTTAACGTACACCGCCTAATCACAACGTACTTAGGTTCATTTCGTAGAATCTTGCAATGGATGACAATAAAACACTCTTTCTAGTCATTTACTTCTTAGGTCAATAAAACCATCCTAGGATTTTCAAAAATCCTAATGAGTTCGAAAACTTGAGTTTGTGTAACCTCTTAACGCACAACTAAGTATCCTTCCAAACTCCAGAACAGACCATTAGTTCTCCTTAATAATTCATGACGGTTTCTTGATGCTTACCAATGACTCTCATATGGGTTAACTTGTTATCGACTTATCATGCTCCAAGCATGTGATTCATCTAGGACATGTGCATTATGGCATAAATGATTATACTATTGGCGGAAACATTAGTCATCAAATTTCATATAGACAACGGTTCTTTAGGTTCGGTAAATAACCATGACTCTATCATGGTAATTCTATATTCATCGACATGAATAACCTACTTAACTGGTTGATTTCTTTAGGATGAAGGATCATTATCAACATAAGATACCTATCTAAGTGCCAATCCAACATCCCATGTTTTAATAGATTCACATCATGTCCAATATCATCTAGAATTGAAAACCTAAATACTTCTTTAAAAAAAAATAGTATATGCTCGTCATTCCCAATGAGTAATATGTTATGCAATTCATGAAGGATGATTGCTCCCACTAAACTTCATGTCTAAGCATGACTGTCACCGACTCCCACTCAATTCCACATGTTTTGTTTTTGACAACTCATTCGAAACATTTCATGAATTGAAATAATCATTGCTTTACTAAGTATTTAGATAAAACCATATATGTCATTCAAATATTTCTTTCAAAATACCCATTTGGAAAGAGGTTTTAATATCTAACTTATTCATTTTCATAATGAGGTATAGCAATGTATTTGAATCTTTAGCATAGTTAACAATTAACATAGCTTTCGTAGACATAAACATGTCTCTCTATACAACTCTTAATCATAAATTTCAATTTACTTTGGATTGGTCTCAACAATTTCAAATAAATCTATTTGCTTGCATAAATACCATATTTTAGTTTCATGAGGCTCTTAAGTAAAATATCGAATTTTAAAATCTCCAGTTATATTCCTCCATAGATCAAAATCTTACATTCCAAGAACATCTTCTTTTGGTCTCCTCACGTGGTTCCCTCAAGAACATCTTCTTTTGGTCTCCTCACGTAGTTCCCTTAAGAACATCTTCTTTTGGTCTCCTCACGTAGTTTCCTCAAGAACATCTTCTTTTGGTCTCCTCACGTAGTTCCTTTAAGAACATCTTCTTTTGGTCTCTTCATGTAGATCCCATCTAGTCAAGGTTTGTGGCTAGATTCACTCCCACTCTATCTTTAGGAGAAAATCACTTTTTCTCCAAAGATAGCTTTTGAGCCACAAGCAATGATGGTGAAGGAGGAAAACATATCACATATCAACTTTATAGTGATTTGTTTGAGACAATTTTTGAAAAATAATATAGACTAGATGATTTAAACTTGATAGGTGTATAGGATAAGGTTGGTAATATTTCCCTAGTGTGAGTTCAATAACTCAATATAACTTTATAATTGATCTTACATAAGTAAGTTGTGACTTTAGTCACAATGGCATGAGGAGAATCGAATTCATAGCTCATGGACATATAATGACTTGATCATTATATTTGTCTAATGATCAATTTAAGTTGATAAAATGTTAATGTTTCTCGAAGCAAGTAGTGTATGATGACAAATTTTAGAACAAACGATATGATAAAATAAGTGACTTGGGTTGCAAACCAAGTTACCAATATCCATAATACAACCATTGTTTAAGGAAACAAACGAATTTCCAAGTCGAACGAGGAAATCAAAATAGTTCTAAAATTTCAAAATACAACATGAAAAATAAAGACAAAGCAAAATAAAGTCAAGCTTCTATCGATCTAGCATCATGGGCGGCTACATCTAGCTACCCTCAAGATCATCTAGGCTTGTTTTTCTTTGCCCTTGTCCTTGCTTGGATGCCTTAATTACAATAAAAAGGGTAACCATCACAACTTGTATCAAAATAGCAAAGTTGAGATCGAAACATAAAAGATAGGGATAGTTTTTTTTGGTAAAATGTGAGCTTTTCATTAATAACAAATAACATGGAGTCATTACAATACATTTCAACAAACTACTTCTTGGTACACCTATACCATCACAAACTATTTAAGCATAAATGCCTATTTGAATGAGCCAATCTTTGTCAGCATGCCCAACCACAGAGGGGAGCAGCTGCTGTATTCTTGCTCTAATAATTCGCTGAACATCAGTACAAACTAGTTCAGGCCTAGCTAGTACCCCTTCCACTCTGCAACGATTCCTTTCCATCCAAATATAGTACCAACACGCCATCTTTGCCATATGACACACTTTCCTCTGCAATACTGAACCAGTATGAGGACCAACCAGTCCAACCTGCAACCAACACTCCACACCTTTCAGGATTCTGCTACTGTACTCACACAATCCAAACAGGTGAGTATGAGTCTCCACATCCCGTTCACATATAACACATTGTTTAGTCTCTGCCACTCCTATAGAAGACAGTTTCTCCCTGGTATTCAAAGCTCCATGATGAATAAGCCATCCAATAAAGGAATGTTTGGGCACACACCATGTATCCCACACTTCCTGATACCACTGCACAGGGGGGTGCTGTCCCTGCAACCAATTGTAACCTGAACGAATAGAATAACCTTTAGGATCAACAACCCAACCGTTATTCAAGTAACCATTCTGCATAATATCCTTAACCTTACAAATGTTTCTCCAATTCCAATTAGAATCAAGAGGAGGTTGATAGGTACACCAATCAGCACCTTTCATATAGACATGGTCCACCCATTGTACCCATAACCTGTCTGCCTTAGTATAAATCCAATGCACCAATTTACCAACCACTGCAATATTCCACACCCCAGCTTCAATCACACCTAGACCACCACTTTTCTTGCTGCAGCAAATCTTTTTCCAGGAGACTAGAGGAGCCTTATTGTATTCAACCCCACCATCCCATAAGTAATTTCGACACACTGCTTTAATTTTCTTGATAACCAGTTTAGGTATAAGAAATATTGATGCCCAATAGTTATGTAGGGTATTAAACACAGAGTTAATTAGTGTTAACCTCCCTGTATAACTCAACTTTCTGGCACCAATCCCTCTAATCTTACACACAATTTTATCAAACAACACATTACAATCATGAGTAGTGAGTCTACCAGCTTGAATTGGAATGCCTAAATATTTCACTGGTAAGGATCCTTCTCTAAAGCCAGATACCTGAATAATATCACCCCTGATCTCCTCAGACACCCCATTAAACACCACTTCAGACTTGGCAGCATTAACTCTAAGGCCTGAGGTAGCAGAGAAGGTAGCAAAAGCACGCAATAATAACATAATAGATCTCACATCACCCTTACAGAATATGAGTAAATCGTCAGCAAATAATAAGTGGTTCAGCTTAAGAGTACCACACAATGGATGGAACCTAAAGAACCACTTCTGAGTTGCAAAATCCAGCACTCTAGTTAAATACTCCATGCAAATAGTAAATAAAAGAGGAGAAACAGGATCCCCTTGTCTTAATCCCCTCTTCCCCTTAAAGTACCCAAACTGAGCCCCATTCAGATTCAAAGAGAAAGAAGTGGACATCACACAATTCATTACAAGCATCCTAAACTTCTCAGGAAAGCAAAGAGCATCAAGCATCTGATCAAGGAACTTCCATTCAATAGTGTCATAAGCTTTTTGCAAGTCAAGCTTGAACATACATCTTGGGGACACATGCTCTCTATTATATAGCCTTACTAAATCTTGGCAAACCAAGATATTCTCTAAAATGCTCGTACCTTCAATAAATTCTCCCTGATTCCTACTAATCACCTCAGGTAACACTTTATCCATTCTATTACACAACAGCTTGGAGATAGTCTTGTATAGAACATTGCAGCAAGAGATATGTCTGAAGTGTGTCACACTAGCAGGCCTATCCACCTTAGTAATGAGAGTGATCACAGTAGCATTAAGTTGTTGCAGTAATTTTCCAGTCTCAAAATAATTGATAACAGCTTCACACACCTCCTGGCCAATAATTCCCCAAGCATCCCTAAAGAACTGGCTTGTATAGCCATCGGGACTGTGTGATTTGTCCTTTGGGATGCTAAACAGGCAAGTCTTCACCTCCTCAGCAGTCACTGGTGCATTCAGTATATCCCAATGTGCCTGAGTGCAGCATTTACCACGTCTAACCACATTAACATTCACATCCTCTACATCAGTCTTGGTTCCCAACAGGCCCTCATAATATTGTAGAAAGGCAGCCTGAATCTGGTCCACTTTAGTGCATAAATTCCCATTCTTATCCTCAATAGCTAATACCTTGTTCATCATTACTTTTTTCTTAATTGAATTATGAAAATAAGCTGTATTTATATCCCCTTCTAAAGACCATTGGATTTTTGCCTTCTGAAGAAGAAAGCTATCTCTAGCCACCATCAACTCTCTTAATTAATGAGCAACATCCATCTCTATTTGCATTAGTTCCATATCACCTGGCTTATTCACCAACTCTTTTTGAAGCTGTTCTAACAGAGTACTAGTAAGGTTAGTAGTATTCTCAATGTCAGAGAAACAATCTTTGTTCAATCTTTTTAACACAGGTTTCAGATGCTTCAATTTCTTCACTAATTTAAACATTTTAGTTCCATCATATCTAGTCTTCCAGATACTCTCAACACAACGAGTAAACTGCTCAGACCTACCCCACATATTAAAATATTTTAAACTTCTCCTGCCACTAATCTCTACTCTCCTATTCACCACAGTACAGGGACAATGATCAAAGATGCCTTCAGGGTGGAAATGAGCCACATAATCCTCAAATTGATTCAACCACTCTTGATTCCCCATAACTCTATCTAGCCTACTATAGACTCTATCAGTAGGCTCTTGTTTATTCGACCAAGTAAACAATGCACATGTGGCCTGCACATCCTCCATATTACACAAAGAGACACATTCCTCAAAATGCTGCATCTCTGCATCAGTAGTACTGCCTCCTAATCTCTCTACAGGAGACAACACTGTGTTGAAATCCCCTGACCATAGCCAAGGCAAATCACAATGATCAGCAAACTTTTTCAAAAACTCCCATAACTCTATCCTCTCATTCAATCCATTGAAAGCGTAGATCATAGTTAAATAAAATTTATGTGAATCCACTTTTGACTCCACCAACATATGGATATACTGAGCCCCATAAGAAATAAACTGCACATCAAAGGATTGAGGCTTCCACATTATCCAAATTCTTCCTCCTTTATGCCAAGAACAGTTTGTTGAAATGCACCAGCCCTCACAGATAGTAGTATTCTTCTTTAATAAGCTACTAGGTTTTATTTTAGTCTGTAATAACCCAAAAAGCCCTACTCCATTATTATGCATAAACCATTTAACTAACTTTTGTTTATTCAGGTCATTCAACCCCCTAACATTCCAAACCCAATATTATGCATTAGGATTTGGTGGAGGAGGGTCCTTTCCACTCTAAACTACCCCCCCCCCCCCCAGGAGTATTCACACCATTAAGAGCATCAATAAAAGAATAAGCCCCAGATGTACCCATTGCCCTCTTTCCTAATGGCCCATCCTGCCTATTCAGTCTCATTAAATTCCGAGCTAGAGTAGCCTTAATGGTACTTGCCAAAGTAGGAAAAACAGCAGGAGTAAACAAAGAATCAGGCTGAGAAAACACATCCTGGACCTTTTTCTGCACTGGCTTCCAAACTTGCTTCTGCCTGTTACCAGTCTGTTTCTTCTTAGGAGGAGCTTTCCTACATTGGTCTCCAGAATGCCCCATACCCTTACAAACAGAACAAGTAATATGCTTCCACTCATATTCAACCTTCACTTTCACCTTCTGACCAACTTCTTCCAAGAAGCAAACATGGTCTAATAACTTCTGATCCATTCCCACTTCCACCATTACTCTAGCATAACTCAATCTAGTTTTGTCAGCAGTGGCTTCATCCTTCTTAACATAAGTCCCCACTAAACCTGCAATTTTTGGTAGACAATCCCCCCAAAATTTCAAAGGAATACCATACAATCGAATCCAGATAGGGACTATGTCCACTTTACCCTTAACCAGGTCAAGCTCTGACTCCCACGACTTGATAATAATAGGTTTATTATCAAACAAGTAGTATCCTGACTCTAGCAAGGCTTGTTTTTTCGCAAGTGTCTTAAACCTTACCAGAAAAACCCCATTATCCATTAACGCCACCCTGTCTATATCAAATTGAGACCAAACCCTATACACATATCCTTCTACAACCTCCCATGGAGGGTTGGCTCCCAAGATATAACAGCAAACAGATAGATTCCAGAAGTCTACCTCAGATTTGATGTCATCCTTCGAAAACTGTAGTAGGGCAGATGTATCTTCCTCCTCTGCAATAGGTTCCATGACAGGAGTAATCTTCCCTCCATTCTAAACCATCCATCCTGTATCTTTAGAACCCCCCACATCCTCTTCTAGGTTCAGAGTCGGAATCCCATTTAGCTCAACCATCGTCTTCGTCTTCTGCACATCGTTGGAACCAGGACCCTGAGTTTTTGTTACGACATCATCTTTACCAGAAGATTCACCAGAAACCCTACCACTTTTATTTTTTTGTGTTAACTTTCCTTTTGATTTTGTAATTTGCTGGGATTTCTGTGAATTATCATGATTATTTGATCGTTGATTAGAACTTTGGACAATTTCTCTTCCCATGCCCAACACCATTACAATAGTGGCATTTGTCCCCGGACGGGGCACCCTTCTTCGGCTTAGAGGAGTTAGCTTCACAAGCTTTTCCTTTGTTCTTGTAGGGAGTTTGCTTCTTTCCCTTATTGCCACCTTTCTTGAAATTCCCTTTGCTCTTTTGATTAATGTTGAGCACAACCTTTGTGGTGCTAGCATTTAGCCCCATGTCCCTCTCGGCTTGCACAAGCATTTTGTGCAATTCATCAAGGGATACTTTCAAGTTTTGCATATTAAAATTCACCCGGAATTGAACATATGCCTTAACCTTGTTCAAGGAATGAAGAATTCGATCAATGATGAGTTCTTCGGGAATCTCTACCTTTTGCAATTTTAGGGTCTCAACATGCTCCATCAACTTGAGCACATGAGGGCTAACTTTTTGGCCCTCGTTAATGTTGAGATCGAAGAATGCGGATGCCGATTCATATTGAATGATCCTCAGAGCTTGTGAAAACATGTTCACAAGCTTCGTATAGATCTCATAGGCGGTGCTAATCTTTATAGCACTCCTTTGGAGTTCGGCCTCCATAGAGAAGATCAACACATTTTGATCGTGGCAGACTCCTTTTGGTAAGTCTCATAGGCTTGCCTAGCGGCGAGGGTAGACCTAGCGGCAGGTGCGGCAGGAGAGGCCTCGTTAAGGTAACGAAGCTTGTCGTCACCCTCCGCGGCCAAGCGCAGTTGAGCATCCCAATCGGCGAAGTTGGACCCATTCTTTTCTAATTTACAATAATCCATGAAGGATTGAAGCCATGAAACATTGGTGAGAGTGTTCGAGCTAGTGGTTGCGGATGAATTTGGAGTTGCCATTGCAATTGAGAAACAATATTTGACTACAAAAATAGGAGGTGAAGGAATTAATAAACATTTATTGTTTTAAAATTACTTGTAAACATTTTAAACAAGTTTTAAACATTTATATAGTGACCTCTACCCAACTATTATAAATGATCCCGAGATCCAAATTCATAATAATTCGGGTACGGTGAGCCGATTCATCCCTTATCAATATAACTCGGTGGATTAACTCTTTAATCGATTCTACTTCTAGAACTCTCGGTCGATAAAATTACTTTAATATTTATCTTAAGCCCGGAACACATGCGACTACGGTCACGAATACTTCCGTTGAGCTCAATCCAAATTTCGATGTAATAACAATTTACTACCCATTTACCCAACGTAACAAGTATAGCACCTCGGTGAGCCGAGCCTACTTCATTATGAAATTGGGACTCATGGTTCTACTATTTGGTAAGGCTAATTCTCAATTATTATTTAGTGAGAGGTCATGTCAATTTATTATCTATCTCGTTTTAAGTGAACTAAAGCGGTGAACTACGATAATCATAATTGACACGGTCGATGACTCGATAAAATAATATGTATGTGTAGTTATGGCGATTTGGCTATGCATGCAAACATATAAAACAAATGCAAAGCAAAAACAATAAAATCCTAGTATGGCCTTCCTAAAATAGTAAATCAAATAAACTATTTACAAATTCAGAAACCAACTGCTTTGGTCCCTTGAACTTCATTTGGCACGCACTCCAAGGCAACACCGTCTTTGTCGGACTGCCTTCTCGAATGGCACCGTCTTCAAGGAACTCCGAAATAAATAAATTACATAGCTTTTCTACTTTATACATTATAAAAAGAAAAATAAAAATAAAACAAAATAAAAGTGATACGAGATCACATTAATTACAACCAAATCGATATCCCCATTCATTTCGGGAAATACCAATTAAAAACTAAGGCCATACTATGTACAAATTACATAATTCAAAACCATATAAAATAAAATATGACAATCATACTAAAAATATGTTGGGATTCATTAATCTCATTAGCTTACATATAGAATATGTGAATAATTAATTTAGTCATATAATTAATTCAAGATCTTATGCATGCAAAACAAATACAAGAGTAAAGAAAAAAACGGTTCCTTCCATTTGTAGTTTCGGTTATAAGGGCACTAGTAAGGTCTCCTACCTTACTTAGTTCTTGAGCTTTCTTAATGGATGAACAAGATTCAAGAGTAGAATCTCTCCCCAAGGATTTGTACCAAGGAAATCCTTCTTAATACAAATATTAATTTAGTTACTAGAAATTAATATTTGTTCCCTTAAAATTACTAATATTATATGTACACTACTTCTAGTATTGATAGAATAATATTAGAGATTTATGTGAGATTTTATTAATTTTGTTCAACAACAAAACTAGTGAGATAAGTTGTAATTCAAGTGAATGAATTATTGTTAGAATAAATTGTGTAAAATAAGAAGAGAAAAACTCTCTCTTTTTCTCTAGGGTGGCCGGGTAGAGGGAGAAGGGAAGAGTGCCCAATACCTTTTGTTGTTGCTCTTCACAAGAGTGTAGGTATGATAGTTTATGTTTAGTAGGTAATGATTGTGTTTCCACTTAATAAAATAATCAAAACACAACTAACTCCTAATCTCTTCATAATCACGGCACACCCATATTAACATGGTTCCATTTTAAGTTTGTCAATTTGTTAATTTGTATTGTGTGACAAATTGGACATGTTACTAGACATGTCATTTAAATAATGCATTTTTAACACATTAAAAATCATTATATAAATGAAATAAATCACATACAAAATTAACTAGTAATTCATAATTACTATTACTTCAAATGGGTCATAGAATTATAAATCACAACTACTTGTATTTATAATAACCAATTCATTCTTATTTTAATTGTTTCATAAACAATAAATAAACCTTAAGCAATAAAACAATTTTAATTACTTAGCACGAATCTTATTTAATCAAATTACAATAAGATACGTATAATTACTCACAAAATCATTTGTTCAATTTTAACGAATTAATTAACCTGTATCGTATACAATTAATTAATTGATCAATTAAGAATGTTTCCCTAAAGGTATGACCTTAAGGGATCAAGTGATCACCACCGTCACACGACAGTAATGTCAAACTCTAGTCAGCCAATTATTACCGATTAATGTGGATCAGTTGACAATAAAATATTACAATCCCTTATGTATTCTTAATATGTGATTTAAACATGTGATCGCATTTTTGTCGAGGACACATACTCCAACAATCTCCCACTTGTCCGCGACAAGTGTGCGTCACCAATTCTCTTGTCCTATTACTATCTTCCACTCAATGCAAGGTGTCTTGCAGGTCATATTTGCATTTGATCATATCTTGATTGGTTTTCTCGATCTGGAGAATAACTGTCTGACCGGAGTTATCTACCATAGATAACTTTCGAGCGTGGCCACGCATTTCCAGTTCAAATGCAAATATGACCTGCAAGACACCTTGCATTGAGTGGAAGATAGTAATAGGACAAGAGAATTGCTCCTCGAGTGGCCTTGAGATATAAGATAACCCTGACGGGGATGGACAATTCCTATTGCACTCTTCCCTTTGATTAGCCACAGATCATCATGACCCAAAACATGTCCATAAGACCCCAGTTACGAAGGTCGCAGAACATAAATCAAAGTCACTCTAAAACTGTGCCATCTTAGGCGAATAGTCTTTAGTCAAAGAATCGACTCATAAGAATACCATAGTAGCTCTTGCCACGACCAGGCTTTAAAAATTTCCAGAACTGTA
Source organism: Silene latifolia (assembly GCF_048544455.1). NCBI lineage: Eukaryota > Viridiplantae > Streptophyta > Magnoliopsida > Caryophyllales > Caryophyllaceae > Silene > Silene latifolia. The sequence continues at coordinate 27,142,581 of NC_133532.1, forward strand.
TAAGCGGTCATAAGCCCGACAGAGTGTCCCTCACAGTCTGCCTATGTGATCGACTAGTCATCTCTCATGACTCTATGGCACTTGAACTTGCCATCAATCGCATCACACTCTAGTTGCTTCGAGATGTCACCTCATATAAGTAACTAGGGACGAATACTATGTTAATCCAGGTCACTTTAATGGGGTTCAATATTATCCCAACAATCCCATTTGGATGTAACAAAGTACAAGATGAGTTAACAATAACTCAAACAATAAATGTGATTATCACACACGAGTAGTCAATACCATATTGCTACTCCATGTCTTATAATCATGAGTGCACTTATGCACTTGTGTAACGCAATAAAAGTTTAGTTTGTGAACATACGATGTGTCCAAGTGTTCAAACTTTGTGAATTGCGATTTCCTTCAATTTCATGTTATCCCTCATAGCATGAATTTTACTAAGTACATGTCTAGACTTCACACTAGACATAGGTTCTTTAACTTGAAAGAAGCTTTTACTGTTATCTCATAACTTGTGATGTGGGCTTCGTTGAATAACACTACTTATAGTTTTAACGCATGCCACTTAATCACAACGTACTTCGGTTTATTTCGTAGAATCTTGCAATGGTTGACAATAAAAATACATTTTTCTAGTCTCTAACTCCTTATGTCAATAATCTGCCTAGGATTTCCATAAATCCAAATGAGTTTGGAAACTTGAGTTTGTGTAACTTCTTAACACACAACTTGTTTCTCTTCCAAACTATAGAACAGATCATTAGTTCTCCTAGAGAATTCATGACGGTTCCTAAGGCTTGCCAATGACTCTCATATGGGTAGACTTGTTATCGACTTATCATGCTCTAAGCATTTAATTCATCTAGGACATGTGCATAATGGTATACATGACTATACTAATGGCGGAAACATTAGTAATCATATTCATGTAGACAACAGTTCTTTGGTTCATGTGAATAATCATAGCTCCATGATAATTTAAATTTCATCAATATGAACAACCTACTTAACTGTTTGATTTAAGAAGGATCATTATCATCATAAGATACCCATCTAAGTGTCAATCCAACATCCCATGTTATAATAGATCTGCATAATGTCAAATTTCATCCAGAATTGTAAACCTATTTGCACGTCATTTTTAATGAGTAATAAGTCATACAATTCATGAAGGATGATTGCTCCCACTAAACTCCATGTCTAAACATGACAGTTTCTTGCTCCCACTCAAGTCCATGTGTACACATGTTTCTCCATGGAAACATTATATGATGGAATGTTCATTGCTTTTCTAAGTATTAATCAAAACCATATATGTCATTCACATATCACTTTCAAAATACCCATTTAGAAAGTGGTCTTAATGCCTTACTTATTTTGATAATGAGGTATAGCAATGAGTTGAATCTTTTAGCTCAGTTAACAATCAACTTAGTTTTTTTGTAAACATCGACATGCCACTCTATGCAACTCTCAATCATAAATTTCTATTTACTTTGGATTGGTCTCAACAATCCCAAATAAATCCATTTACTTGCATAGATATCATTTTAGTTTCATAAGGCTCTTAAGTAAAATGTCGAATTTTAAGATCTCTACGTCTAATTACTTCATAGATCATGATCTAAATTTCAAAAGAACGCCTTCTTTTGGTGTCCTCACGTAGTCCTTAAGAACATCTTCTTTTGGTCTCCTCGCGTAGTATCCATAAGAACATCTTCTTTTGGTTTCCTCACGTAGTATCCTCAAGAACATCTTCTTTTGGTCTCCTCACGTGGTATCTACCTTCTCAAGGCTTGTGGCTAAATTACTCCCACTCTATCTTTAGAAAAATACCCTTTTTCTCCAAAGATAGCATTTGAGCCACAAATAATGATGGTTAAGGAGAATGATATCACATATCTATTTAATAGTGATTTAATCGAGACATATTAAAAGGATAATATAGACAAGACGATTTAAGTTTGATAGGCGAATCAAATGAGGTTGGTAATGTTCCCTTATATGAGTTCAACAACTCAATCTTAACTTCATATTTGATCTTACATAAGTAAGTTGTGACATTTAGTCACTATGACATAAGGAGAATCGAATTCATAGCCTATGGACATATAATGACTCGTTCATTATAATTGTCTAATTAATCAATTTAAGTCGATAATCTTATGTTTCTAAATGCAAGTAGTGTATTAAGATAAATTTTAGAACAACCAATACGATAAAGTAAGTGACTTGGGTTGCAAACCAAGTCACCTTTATCCAAAATACAACCATTGTTTAAGGAAATAACTAATTCCCAAGTCGAACGAGGAAATTGAAAAATAGTTCTAAAATTCCAAAATACAACATAAAATAAAGACAAAATAAAGCCAAACTTCCATCGATCTAGCACCATGGGCGGCTACATCTAGCTTCCCTTCAGATCTTCTAGGCTTGCTTTTCTTTGTCCTTGTCCTTGCTCGGATGCCCTAATTACAATAAAAAGGGAATTATCACAACTTGTATCAAAATAGCAAAGTTGAGATCGAAACATAAAAAGATAGGGATAGTTATTTACCTACTGGAATAACTTTTCCAGCTTTGATGTCGCCTAGGTACTTAGGACAATACCTCTTCCAATGCCCAATGCCATTACAATAGTGGCATTTATCCCCGGACGGGGCACTCTTCTTGGGCTTAGAGGAGCTAGCTTCAAAAGCCTTTCCCTTGTTCTTAAAGGGGGTTTGCTTCTTACCCTTGTTGCCACCTTTCTTGAAATTTCCCTTGCTCTTTTGATTAATGTTGAGCACATCCTTGGTGGTGCTAGCATTTAGCCCCATATCCCTCTCGGCTTGCACAAGCATTTTGTGCAATTCATCGAGGGAAACTTTCAAGTTTTGCATATTAAAATTCACCCGGAATTGAACATATGCTTTAACCTTGTTCAAGGAATGAAGAATTCGATCAATGATGAGTTCTTCGGGAATCTCTACCTTTTGCATTTTTAAGGTCTCAACATGCTCCATCAACTTGCGCACATGAGGGCTAACGTTTTGGCCCTCCTTAATGTTGAGATCGAAGAATGCGGATGCCGCTTCATATTGAATGATCCTCGGAGCTTGTGAAAACATGGTCACAAGCTTCGTATAGATCTCATAGGCGGTGCTAATCTTTATAGCACTCCTTTGGAGTTCGGCCTCCATTGAAAATATCAACACATTTTTTGTCGCGGCCGACTCCTTTTGGTAAGTCTCATAGGCTTGCCTAGCGGCGGGAGTAGACCTAGAGGTTGGTGCGGCGGGAGAGGCCTCGGTGAAGTAACGAATCTTATCGTCACCCTCCGCAACCAAGCGAAGTTGGGCGTCCCAATCGGCGAAGTTTGACCCATTCTTTTCTACTTTAAAATGATCCATGAAGGATCGGAGCCATGAAACATTGGTGAGAGTGTTCGAGCTAGTGGATGCGTTTGAATTTGGAGTTGCCATTGCAAATGAGAAAACAAATTTCACTGCAAAATAAAAAGGAAGGAATTAATAAACATCTATTGTTTTAAAAATACTTGTTAACATTTTAAACATGTTTTATGCATTTATATAGTTACCTCTACCCAACTATTATAAATGATTCCAAGATCCAAATTCACATTAACTCGGGCACGGTGAGCCGATTCATCCCTTATCAATATAACTCGGTGGATTAACTCTTTAATCGATTCTACCTCTAGATCTCTCGGTCGATAAAATTACTCTAATATTTATCTTTAGCCCGGAACACATACGACTACGGTCACGAATACTTCCGTAGAGCTCAATCCAAATTTCGATGTAATAACATTTTACTACCCACTTACCCAACGTAACAAGGTTTGTATTACGGTGAAGCCGGATTAACTCCCTTATGAAATTGGGTTTCGTGGGTTCTACTATTTGGTAAGGCTAAATCTCAATTATTAATTTAGCGAGAGGTCATGTCAATTTATTATCTATCACGTTTTAAGTGAATTAAAGCGGTGAACTACGATAGTTATAATTGACACGGTCGATGACTCGATAAAATAATATGCATGTTTAGTTATGGCGATTTAGCTATGCATGCAAACATATAAAACAAATGCAAACCATAAAGATAAAATCCTAGTATGGTCTTCCTAAAAAAAAAGTAAATCAAATAAACTATTTACAAAATCGGAAACCAACTCTTTTGGTCCCTTCAACTTGATTTGGCACGCACGTCAAGGTAACACCGTCTTTGTCGGACCACCTTCTCGAATTGCACCGTCTTCAAGGAACTCCGGAATAATTAAATTACATAGCTTTTCTACTTTATACTATATAAAATAAAAAAAAAACTATATAAAATAAAGGTGATACGAGATCACATTAATTACAACCGAACTGATATCCCCATTCATTTCGGGAAATACCAATTAAAACTAAGGCCATATTAAGTACAAATTACATGATTCAAAAATTATATAAAAATAAAATATGACAATCATACTAAAATGCAGCATTAATATATGTATGAAACATGCCATAAGAAATGCTAAATCGCCCTATTTAAGCTAATATCGTATATTCGTTTCGGTTTTATGGATTAGTGTGACCTTTATACTTTTAATATCACACAAAATTACATAAATCAAATCTATGTCCAAGTTAATTACCCTAACCTTCTTAGGACTCAAAATTTAGTCTGCACTAAACATTTGACAATAATTCAACTTGATATTTTACAATTGCTCTTTAATAACTATTATTCAAAATAATAAGGAAATAATTCCCAAAAAGTCATAAAAATTTGAAAAATCAAAATCATAATTTTGTATATTCTGGAAAATTCCCAACATCCCAAAATATTTATAAAAATTTGCCTTTCGATGATCTTAACTTATTTCACAAATAAATTGCTTAAAACATAATTTTAACCCATTAATTCCAAATTAATTATAAAAATATGCAATAAATCAAAATTAAAATTTTTAAAATTCTTAACAACTTTATAGAACCTGGAAATGACAAAATTTTAAACACAAAATTCGAATTTACAATTATGACAATTAAAGTTGCTATTTATCAATTTATATCACATAAAAACTAATAACCATCCAAATTAAACGAAATTTGACATGCAACTTTAGGTCTGATGTTCATATCATATATACAACATTAGGAAAAAATTTCAAGCCAAAAAATTTATTTTAACTTTTTTTTGCTAAAATAGTCACTATTTATGGGATTTTTACATCTAAAATCATAAATCATGCATAATAAAACTAGTTCATTTGAAAATTTACATAAAATGTGTAAATATAGCATGTGACATCATACTAAATTTTCATGGGAGGGAACAAAGTCTAACCATTTTTAACATAAATACCTCCATTTAAACGACTTTTAACTTGTAAACATCATAAATCATGCTATATAAAACCATTTTATATGAAAATTTACATACAACTTGTTAAATATGCATGTCAGGTCGTGTAAGAAATTCAAGGTCAAAATCATAGTCTAACTAGTTTTAGCATTTTAATGTCATTTTATTCAATAAAATGTAATAAAATACTAATAATTATATTAAACAACAACAAAAATACCATAAATTATCAAAATGACCCAAAAATCAATTTAGGACCAGAATGTTAATCATGCAAAATTTTCGTGGCATTTATCTTCATAAATTCTAAATAACAAGTTTTATTTGTTAATAACTAATTAACTCGGAAAAACAAACCCGATTTTGCATGCAACAATCGTGTTGCTCTGATACCACTTGTTGGGATTCATTAATTTCATTAGTTTACATATAGAATATGTGAATAATTAATTTAGTCATAAAATTAATTCAAGATCTTATGCATGCAAAACAAATACAAGAGTAAAGAAAAAACAGGTTCCTTACATTTGTAGTTTCGGTTATAAGCGCACTAGTAAGGTCTCCTACCTTACTTAGTTCTTGAGCTTTCCTAATGGATGAACAAGATTCAAGAGTAGAATTTCTCCCCAAGGATTTGTACCAAGGAAATCCTTCTTAATACAAATATTAATTTAGTTACTAGAAATTGATATTTGTTCCCTTAAAATTACTAATATTATATGTATACTACTTCTAGTATTGATAGAATAATATTAGAGATTTATGTGAGATTTTATGAATTTTGTTCAACAACAAAACTAGTGAGATAAGTTGTAATTCAAGTGAATAAATTATTGTTAGAATAAATTGTGTAAAATAAGAAGAGAAAAACTCTCTCTTTTTCTCTAGGGTGGCCGGGTAGAGGGAGAAGGGAAGAGTGCCCAATACCATTTGTTGTTGCTCTTCACAAGAGTGTAGGTATGATAGTCTATGTTTAGTAGGTAATGATTATGTTTCCACTTAATAAAATAATCAAAACACAACTAACTCTTAATCTCTCCATAATCACGGCACACCCATATTAACATGGGTCCATTTTAAGTTTGTCAATTTGTATTGTGTGACAAATTGGACATGTTACTAGACATGTCATTTAAATAATGCATTTTTAACACATTAAAAATCATTATATAAATGAAATAAATCACATACATAATGAACTAGTAATTCACAATTACCATTACTTCAAATGGGTCATAGAATTATAAATCACAACTACTTGTATTTATAATAACCAATTCATTCTTATTTTAATTGTTTCATAAACAATAAATAAACCTTAAGCAATAAAACAATTTTAATTACTTAGCACGAATGTTATTTAATCAAATTACAATAAGATACGTATAATTACTCATAAAATGATTTTTTCAATTTTAAGGAATTAATTAACCTGTATCGTCATACAATTAATTAATTGATCAATTAAGAATGTTTCCCTAAAGGTATTACCTTAAGGGATCAACTGATCACCACCGTCACACGACAGTAATGTCAAACTCTAGTCAGCCAATCATTACCGATTAATGTGGATCAGTTGACAATAAAATGTTACAATCCCTTATGTATTCTTAATATGTGATTTAAACATGTGATCGCATTATTGTCGAGGACACATACTCCAACAGAATACAGCATTAATATATGTATGAAACATGCCATGTGATGTGCCAAATCGCCCTATTTAAGTTAATATCGTATATTTGGTCTGGTTTTATGGATTATTGTGACAATTAACCTTTTAAAATCACACAATATTACATAAATCAAATCTATGTCCAAGTTAATTACCCCAACTATCTTAGGACTCAAAAATTTAGTCTTCACTAAACATTTGACAATAATTCAACTTGATATTTTATTATTGCTCTTTAAACATCAATTATTCATAATAATAAAAAAATAATTCCCAACTAAGTCATAAAAATTCGAAAAATTCAAAATCAAAATTTTTTATATTATGGAAAATTCCCAATATTCCAAAACTTTGATAAAATTTGCCCTTAGATTATTTTAATTTAATTCACAAATAAATTGTATAAAACACAATTTTAACCTTTTAATTCCAAATTAAACATAAAATTATGCAATAAATCCAAATTAAAATTTTGAATATTCTAAACAATCTAGAACCTGGAAATGAGAAATTTTAAGCCCAAAATCGAATTTTTATTAAAATAACTATTAAAGTTGCTATTTATCAATTTATATCTCATAAAAATTAATTACCATTTAAATCATACGAAATTTAATATGCAACTTTAGATCTGATGTTCAAATCATATATAAAACATTGAGAAAAATTTTCATGCCATAAAATTCATTTTAGCTATTTTTGCTAAAATAGTCACTATTTATGTGATTTTTACATCTAAAAAATCATAAATCATGCAAAAAGAAACCATTTTATCTAAAAATTTATATACAGTGTGTAAATATTGCATGTGACAACATATTAAAATTTCATGGGCATTAACGAAACCTAACCAGTTTTAACCAAAATACCTCTATTTAATCAATTTTATCATGAAAAAATCATAAATCATGCTATATAAAACCATTTTATACGAAATTTTACATACAATGTGTAAAATATGCATGTGAGGCCGTGTATAAATTTCAAGGTCACAATCATAGTCTAACTAATATTAGCATTTTAAGTGACATTTTATTCAATAAAATGTAATAAAAATACTAAAAAAATATTAAAGAGCAATAAAATACCATAAATCATCAAAAATGATCTAAAATGAATTTAGGACTAGAATGTTTAACATTCAAAAATTTCGTGGCCTTTATCTTCATAAATCACAAATTTCTAGTTTTATATGTTAATATATTAACTCGGAAAAACAAAACCGATTATGCATGTAACAACTCTTGCTCTGATACCAATTGAAAGATTAATTAATCTCTTATTAGATACTTCTAATAACTATGTGTTTATTAGTTAAGTCATAAACTAAAAGGAACTTATGCATGCAAAACAAAAATACAAAGTAAGAAGGAAAAATCGATTATTCTTACAATGAGGGCCGAATGGTATTTACTAATTGGTCTCCTACCAAATTAGTCTTCTTAAAGAAAAATTCAAATGCCCAAGAAAAACCCTAGATCCAATGATGGGATTTACTCCTTAAGGATTTGTACCAAGGAAACACTCTTAATACAGAGTACTAATTTTGTTACTAGAAATTAGTATTTGTATCCTTCAATTATTACTAATATTATAAGATTACTACTTCTAGTAATAGAGAAATAATATTAGAGATTATGTGAGATTTTCTAGAGTGTTCACAACCAAAAACTAGAGAGATAAGTTCTTTTCTAAGTAAGAAACTTGTATGAATGAATATTGTAAATTAGAAGAGAAAAACTCTTCTAATTCATTAGGGTGGCTGGGTAGGGGAAGAGTGCCCAATGCCTTTGCTAGTTACTCTTCTCAAGTGTTTAGGCATGCAAACCTATCATTAGTAGGTTATGATGATGCCTTCCACTTAATAAAATAACAAAGCACAATTAAACCCTATAATCCCATATACACGGCTCACCCATTTAAAATGGGTCCATTTTAAGTTTGTCAAAAGTTAATTTGTATAGTGTGACATATTGGTCATGTTATTAGACATTTAATTTAAATAATGCATTTTTAACTTATTAAAAATTATTATCTAAATGAAATAAATCACATACAAAATTAACTTAGTAATTCACAATTACAATTACTTAAAAGAGGTCATAGAATTATTAATCATAACTACTTTGTATTTATAATAAACAATTCATTCTTTATTTTAATTGTTTCATAAACAATAAATAAACCTTAAGTAATAAAACAATTTAATTACTTAGTACGAATCTTATTTAATCGAATTACAATAAGATACGTATTATTACTCACAAAATCATTTGTTCAATTTTAAGGAATTAATTAACTTGTATCGTCATATAATTAATTAATTAATCAATTAAGAATGTTTCCCTAGAGGTATGACCTTAAGGGATCAACTGATCACCACCGTCATACGACTGTAATGTCAAACTCTAGTCAGCCAATAATTACCGATTTATGTGGATCAGTTGACTATAAAATATTACTTTCCCTTTAGCATTCTTAATATGAGATTTAAACATGTGACCGCATTATTGTCGAGGACACATACTCCAACATAATCTTCTAATTACCCAACTAAAACTAAGAACAATTGAGAGAATAAGGATAGATTAAGATGTGATTAATATTGTAATGTGTATTACAACTTTGATTAAGACTAAATTAAGTTATTGATTATGATAAGATGATTCTAAGATGAAAATCTAGGTAGTACAATAGGGTATTTATACTAAAATTAAGTACAAGGATTAGGGTTACTAAGGGCTTAAATGACGATTAAGACCCTAAGAGAAGCTTGATAATTTCGCTACTCCCGAGGGACATGCAAGGATCATGCATCAACTCCCAAGGGAATCCGCGCGTCCTAGTGGTCGTACTCACTTGGAGGTTTAGTTTTCGGTACTTGTCGTTAGGAGCACCTAGACCAAAACAATATTTATAACTTCACAAACAACTCTACAATTAGTAAAGAGGCAAGTAAAGGTCGGATCCCAAGGGACGAGTATTGAAGTAAGATTTTCAATTGTAAGTAGCGGTGTCTAGGGGTGTCACAATTTGGGGTTTGAAGTAGAAGATCACTAAACTAAATAGCAATGAAAGTAAACAAGCAAGATGATTAAAAAGGGATATAAACATTTGATAAAAGGTACTAGGGTGTCATGCGGTCATAGGGGATTCATGGGAATTGATCATACAAACATATTCTCAAATTATAAGCAAGCAATTATTGTTGTGATGGCTCGAGTTGGTTTATATCTTACAATCCTAGGAAGGTTTGGGTCCCGGAGCCGAATCGATTAGATTGTACAACACCTACAAGTCGACTTAATCCTCCCTAGTCAACTACATGTATGGTCTAATGAGACTCGAGTTGGTTTATATCTTACAAGTGTCATTGAAAAGGTAAGTGATGGGTAAAAAATACAAGGATTCATAGGCTCGCATTTCATCAAACATAACATGTGCATGAGTTGAGATCACAACAAGCAAGCAAATAAACTATGAAAACATATTAAATTAAGCATGAATCATTCCCCATGTTGATCTCCCCTAATTACCCATTAACCCTAGTTAAGGAAACTACTCACTCATTATCAAGTTTAGCATGTTAACAAGGTTGTCAATCACATTAACAAAGCAAGACATGATGAATAAATGAAGATAATTAACAATAATTAAAAAGGGATTAAGAGAATTATACCTTATAATGATTCCAACAATAAAGCAAAGAATAATAGAAGTACTTGATGATTGATTGGAAGGTTGTCAATCTCCCAATAATAACCCAAATAATCTTCAATTACCCAAATAAAAGATGAACAAAAGAGAGATTAAGGAAATGAGATTTGTATTAAGACTTGATTAAAAGTTGATTACAAGATTAAGAAGAGATTAGAATGATATAAAGTACACTAGGAATTGATAAGAAGAACATGATTATCTAATTAGACTAATGGGGTATTTATAGTGGGGATTAGGTACACAAATTAGGGTTTACTAAGGGCTTAAATGACGATTAAGTCCTTGAGGAATCTCTCCTCTCAGAAAATATGCGAGTCTCCTTTTTGCCGGTCTTTCCGAGATATGCGCATCCTTCATAGAACAAGGAGAAAATGGAAAGTTGCTGTAACACAATCCGAGCGTCCAAGGCACGGGACGAGCGGATTGTGGCCTTGTTGGACGAGCGGATTGTCTGGCTGGACGGGCGGACTGTGGCGTTTTTGGACAGGCTTCCCTTTGGCAAAGACGCTGGGATTCCTGGTCTTGGACGGGCCGCCCGAGGGCAATCCGCTCGGATTCTGGGTCAGACTCTTCCTTTCTTCTTTTCTTCCTCCTTCTTCCAACAATCCTCGGGGATCTTGTCGGAGATGCAAGGATCTTTTCTCATCATTGCCCAACTACTACAATATGTACAAAGGCCTTCTAGTCTTGTCTTCTCTTTGATGCTTGGTCATTGAATTCAATCAATTTAGCTCTATTTTGCCATGAAAATGCAAGGTTTGCACTCCTTTCCTACCAAGGGAACAAAACCTCAAAGAATATGCAAAACAAAGGACTAAAGACAATAAATGACCAAAATATACACTAAAAAGCATGGGAACAAGGCTAATTCGGGGACTAAATACGATCAAATAATGGTCACATCACCTAGCATGAAGCACGTTTTGTCCTGTAAGGAGATTCGCTCGGGCTGGCTTCGAGACGCTCGGATCCTGGCTCTGGGACGCTCGTCCTGAGCTCAGGACGCTCGGATCCTGGTACACGGTTCTTCTCTAGTTCTTGGCTCCCTAACAATCCGTGCGCATTGTCTTGGGGATGCACGGATATTTCATCATTGCCCATTTCTCTTTATTTATTTGCTTAGGCTTCTAGTGTCGATCTCCTCTTCAATGCTTGGTCATTAGATGCGATCCATTTAGCTCCATTTTGCTCCATAAATGCAAGGCTAGCAATCCTCTCCTACCAAGGATACAAAACCTCAAAGAATATGCAAAATGGGAAACTAAAGATAAGAAATGACCCTAATATATGCTAGAAAGCATGGGAACGAGGTTAATTCGGGGACTAAATGTGCTCAAATATGAGTCACATCAAACATCCCAAACCGAACCTTTGCTCGTCCCGAGTAAAGAGGTGACTAAAACTATAACCTCTATTTAAACTAGCCTACTAATATAGCCGATATGAGACAATTAGCAGGTAAGGTGCCTTCTTGCAAGGCAAGGTGGGGCTTGTCAAAATGGTGATACATCCTAGCATTAAACACACAAAACAAGTAATGGATGCATCTACAAAAAGGAATAGCCACTTTTCTCATCTATGTGGCGGAAATTATCTAGAAGGGAAGCAAACTAAGGGTACACACTCCATTATAGATATGGTTTCTTCAAGTTACTAAGGCTAGAAGGATACCAACAAATCACCTCCAAGTTGTGTCAAGCTAGGGTACCTTTGTCCTCAATCGCTAAATGCTTTTGTCAAGAGTAGACTCCCTATGGTGTTAGAAACACTGTAGGATCACGGAATTCCCCTCCTTGCCTAGACAAGAAGAAGGGTCGTCCCCTCTCCACCATGCACAAAAGTGGGATCAATGGAAAAAGGGATCAATATGATTTTGAGTTTCATAATGAGAGTTTGCATTTGATTTTGTTATTCCCCCCAATTCTCTTGTGGCATTTGTCATTTTTGAGAACAATTTCTTTGCTATTTCTTTAATGTTTGGCATTTTGATACTTGACAACTTTCAACTTTTGTATTTTTTTTGAACATTTTCAAAGTCACCCTAATTTGTAACGAGGATGCTTTTATTTGAAGCATAGGAGTTCTTATTTTTGTAATCCTCTTTTCTTTGATGCAATATGTGCAAACTTCTTATTTTTCATTTTGATGCTTGAACTCAAATTGATAATTTTTGTGCCCATTCCCTTTTTTATTGACAAAATATGATAGAAGTGGAAGATGGTTGCATGGTTTCAAGGGTCACCTTGGAATAAACGGTAGCCAAGGAGTTATCACACCACAAGGTACTCTTGACTAGGCCTTAGTCCATGGGTCAAAGGATACTAGCATGACACGTCCTAGGGTGTTTTAGAGGTATTCTAATGAGCAAAGTCTAAAGAACTAGCATGACACTTGTCTAGCTTCCCAAATAGATGTTTTCACAAAATTTTTCCTAAAATGCAACTACATGCCATGATGCAACTAACATATATACAACCTTATGCAAATGCTTCTATGAACTAGCATGCGATATAAAATAAATGCAACTCCTAGAATCACATTGGTTTGTACCGAATCAAACAAAAAGAAGCCACATGTGATAAGAGTGACAAACAAACACAAGTATATACACAATATACAATTCTACACTACAAAGGAATGAACATGTTTTTGGATTTTTAAATTTTCAAATTTTTATGGTTTTTGTTTTTATGAAATAAAAGAACATATTTTTGTGTTTTTCGAATTTTTTCAATTTTTATCATTTTTGATTTTAAATGTTAAGTTAGAATTTCCCATCCCCACACTAATATGGGCATTGTCCTCAATGGCCAATACGATAGGAAATTATGCAATGCAATATATATGAAAATGCATGATTTCTAAACTAGGATGCAAACTATATGACATATATATAAGTGATGCAATATAATCTATCCTATATGATGCATGCTTTCGATTAATTGGTGAGCCAATTTGAATTGACTCGCATTCCTTGTGTGTGAACTTCCCCAAACCAAACAAAACACTATTTCTAGTGTCAAAAGAGGGAAGTTCATGCACAAGGCAAGGATGCAATGCATGAATTCTAATCGTCATTTTGGATTTTTCAAATGGGAACAAAATATTTATCATCAGCTTGGTATTGCTAAGGTGTAAAATAGTCCTTAATTTTTACAAGGACACCGATAGAACCGAAACAATTAATCATAAACTAAGTTAGAAAAGCATGTGAAAAAATTAACATGAAAAAGTGAGAGGGAATTGAAGAGCTTCCCTAAGCCATGGTGGGTGCCTCTTGCCCGCTCCACCAAGCCAAGGAACATCTTCACTAGTTGTCATCCTCTCCTCCGAGATTGTCATCCCATTGTGCTCGTGATTCATCGCTCTCATAGAAATCCCTAAATTCATCACCATCTCTATTGACCTCCACCGTGTTGCCACCGATTGACCCCGCTCCTTCTTCTTCTCCATTTCAATGTGCTCCACCGTTGGCATGCTCCGATTTTGGAAAGAGAATTTCTATTTGAGCCCAATAGGGAAGCATTCCCTCTTCGTTAATGTGCCCTTGATGAGCTATCCACTGGAATTGAGGATAGAGAGCATAATAATTGTCCACTTTATCTTCATACTGCTTGCAGTGGAAATCTTGGAGTAGACCCGTTGCAAAGTCATCTCTAGGAAGGATGAATGGATTTGGGTGATTGTAGGGTTGATATGGAAAGGGGTAAGGTGGGATAGTAATCGTTTCTTGACCATTCACTTGAGGCTCACTTTGTTGATGTTGAGTAGGAGGTGGGGTTCGGTTTGCTTGTCTTGAATTAGTTGGTACAAGGTAGGATGACACTTGGGAAAGGGGACCCCTTCTAGGTAAAACTCATGATAGACCTTCCATTGGAAGAAAAAGAGGGGTGCTTCCCTTGGTTAATCCCTTGATTCTTCGTTCATAGCTTTCAAAGGTAATCCAATGGTGGTGTCGGAAGATTAATGCTTCATCGATCTTGGTAGTACCCGGAAGAGGTACATATGCGTTGTTGTTGTTAAAATTCGGGTTAAATAAATTGGTAAGTCTTGTTACTAATCCACCATTGACAATGTGAATCATACCACTATCATCTCCATTCCGATATTGCGCCCACCTCTCAAGAAGTACCAAGGGGGCGTTGAAATGATAGCCACTCTTCCCTTATATCTTCAAATGGAACTCCATAAAGATTAGATCAAGTTTGTTTACAACCGCGGGATCGCGGCGAGCTATGAGAGTGCTTGCTATGAACGGATAGGTAAGCCGGATGATAGGATTTTGGATAAAAGAGGCCGAGCATTCTTTGATTTTAGAGAAATCCCGACCCGTTAATGCTCGCCAAACCGTTGCTATGCTATAGTTCCGAGGTTTTGAGGAACGAGTAGGAGATACCTCAAGTCCCAATACACCCGCAAATTCTACAAGGGTCATCATTCTTGTTGTGTTCTCAAGTCGGAATTCAACCCAAATCGTCTTGTTTAGGGTTAAGATTTTCAAAAAACTCAAGAATTTGAGGACTAATGGTCCATATGTAGGCTCATGCATGTTGAACATAGTCGAAAGACCAAATAGTTGGAAGAGTGCCTCGGTTTGATGGTATATCCCTAGTTTCCTTAATGTCTCATGGAAAACAAACTTAGTTGGAAGAATATTCTTACCTAGGAGACGGTGAAAGACGATTCGTTGAGCATCATTAACAAATTCGATGTTTGAGAACTCATTTAACCCTGAAAGATCGATGATTTCTTCATTTTCTCTTCTCAATGTTTTGAGATGAGAGGTTGAAGAGCTTCATATGACCCTTGTTCTTCTCTTTTCTCTTGGTAAGGATCCTCTTGTTCTCATCTTGAAAGTTGATCAAGAGATTTTGCTTGTCTAGTTTAGAAGATTAATTCTTGTAATTTTGATCCTTTCAAACCCTAGGTTTTGGGTATTTTTATTTTGAAGATGCAATTGGGTGTTTTTGGTGTGTTTTGAGTATTTGGGAGAGGATTCTATGTTTTATTGAGGAGAGAAGGATGAGGTGTCCTAAAATGTGTGGTTGAGAGAAGGGTATGTTTGTCGAAAATAGAAGAGTAGCACGGGAGGGAGACGCGCGGATCGGAGTCGGGACGAGCGTCTTCTGTTTTGTAGAAAACTTATGCGAGCAAGTAGGGACGCGCGGATTTAGCGTCGGGATGCGCGGATCTTCTTACAGGATTTTTTAAAACAGCAAAGCAATCCTGGGACGCGTGCCTTGAGCTCAGCTCGAGCGGATTTTTGCTGGGACTCTCGTTTCCCTTCTCGGACGTGCAGATTTTCTTACAGGACTTTTTCCCACAACTTGAGGCCTTCCAGCCCCCACGTCCCGACAGTAGGTTGCGCGGATCGTGTCTGGAGATGCTCGGATTGCTTTTGGTTCCCACGAGCTCAGGTCTGCTCGTGGGGATTCCTCCTTTTTGCTCTTCTGTCTTCTTATTTCATTAATTAACAAGGGTGCTTCCCCACACTTGAATCGTCATATCCTTCATTCGTCAAACAAGATTAGTAGCATTCCCTCACCAACTCTCATGCCAAAATCATGCTTATGAGGAATTAAAGTGCAAATGCAAAGAAGTTTAAAATTACAAGTAAGAAGGGTTAGTATATTTACAAGTGGTGAGTTAGGAAGGACTCCACTAAACTCTCTCATTTAATGGTTTCGTCATGGTGGGAGAGGTTCGAGGCGGATGACCTCTACTTCTCCTATGAATTCTCCTTCACAGTAAAGTTTCAATTTTTGACCGTTGACCTTGAATTTGTTCCCATCCTCCAACTTTATCTCAAAGTCTCCATACTTTCTCACTTCGGTGATGACATAGGGACCCATCCATCTTGAATTTAACTTCCCGGGAAAAAGTCGATATCGGGAGTTAAATAGAAGGACTTTGTCTCCTTTGAGCAAGGCCTTTTTCTTAATCCTCTTGTCATGAAGCAATTTGGTTCTTTCCTTGTAGATCTTTGCATTCTCGTAAGAGTGTAGTCAGGATTCCTCAAACTCTTGAATTTGCAAGATCCTCTTCTCTCCACTTAGCTTGAGATGAAGGTTGAGAGCTTTGATTGCCCAAAAGGCTTTGTACTCCAATTCAATTGGCAAATGACATGCCTTTACATAGACTAGCTTGTAAAGGGAGGCTCCTATGGGAGTCTTATAGACCATCATATAATTCCAAAGAGTGTCATCAAGCTTCATGCTCCAATCCTTACGAGTCTTGTTAACAACCTTCTTAAGAATTTGCTTGATCTCTCTATTAGAAACTTCGAATTGACCGCTTGTTTGAGGATGGTATCCCAAGCCGGTTCTATGTTGAACACCATACATTGTCAAAAGGGATGTGAGCTTCTTTTCATGGAAGTGTGTCCCTCCATCACTAATAATTGCTTTAGGGACTCCGAATCTTGGGAAGATTATTTTCTTGAAAAGCTTGGTAACCGTTTTTGCGTCATCGGTTGGGGTAGCGATTGCTTCTACCCACTTTGATACATAATCGACGGCTACTAGAATATACATGTTTCCTTGAGATGATACAAATGGTCCTTGGTAGTCAATTCCCCATACATCGAAAATATCTACCTCTAATATTTCTCGTTGTGGAATCTCATTTCTCCAAGAAATGTTTCCGGTTCTTTGGCAAGAATCATAATGGAGAATAAATTCTCTAGCATCTTCAAACATGGTAGGTGTTTAGGTATTTTTTACCAAGTTGATTGATTTGGGTCAATGCAGTCTTACTCGTTGGTTAATTGTATGATTGCTCGTTTGTGATACTTAAATAAAGAAATAAAGTACGCAATGTAAATTGACACGTAAGATTTGGTGACGCGGAAAACCCAATGTGTCAACAACCGCGGGAGGGACGATACCCTGCCAAGTATTGCACTATTTGAATAGGAGGATGATTACAATTGAGGCACAAAGCTAATCCCGCTGGCCCTAGGCGTCAGGCCTGCAAGATCTTGGACGAATGTGTATTCGAGTATAATAATATGCCGCGGTGTTGGTGTGTTCCTGAATATGAATGTGTCGAATGTAGATGTGTTGAATGTGGATGTATTGAACGTGGATATATTGAACGTCCTTCTTGATTTGCTTCCTTGGCTATTTATAGGGTAAGAACCCTAGATATGTCCTACTTCGAATATGGAAAGGGAATATAATTTCCATAAGAACTCTTTCCATACTTGGCCGCCTTTCCCAATTCTCCCTGATCTCCCTAACTTCTCCCTAACTTTTCTTTCCTTAATCCGGACACCCTGCACGATGGGCTCATGATCTCCCTTTAGCCCGTTTCCCCTTTCTCTAACCGCGGGCTTCCTTCCTCCTTATCACTCCCTCCATAACCTTTTATTTTATCAAGTGGGCCTTCTTTATTGTGCTATTTTTAGCCCAAATAGTTTGCCCCAAATTTCTTGTGGAGTACGCTTGAAGGTGTCGAGCAAGGAATTTACGTAATCAAATGCCAAAACCCTAAGCCGTCTTTTACACTCCTTCCCATGCAATCCATCATGTCAGCCGCCCTATTCCTCTTTTCTCGCACCCAACTCCCTCTCCCCTCTTTATAACTCCAACCTCCACCTTCCACTTTCATTAATCTTAAATCATTTCAAAAATATTCTTCTCTCTTAAACCCTCAACCTTCCTTCTTCTTTATTCTTTGTCGGCTTCACTGTTCCTCTTCCCCGTCTCTTTCACCAGGTATTTCTCCTTCTTTTCTTCTTTTATTTTCCATTTTCTCTCTCCACCATGGGCAAAACTCGACAATCCTCCACACCCTCTGACCGTAATCTCGACCCCACTTTTCCTTCTCGGGGACTTTTTAAACATCCCCACGACTGTGATTCCGTTTTGACTCCGGCCGACATTTCTATGATCAAGAGTTTGCTTGGTCTTGGTGACGGGGTGAACATAGCCATTCCTGAATCGGGACAGAAAGCTGACGCCCTCCGTCCAGGGTGGTTTAGTTTTTACCTAAACCCAGTTAGATACGGCCTCCGTTTTCCTTTTCCAAAATCGTTCAAGACTTCATCTTCACCAACAACTTTGCCATGGCACAAATGTCTGCTGCCATTTGGAGAGTTCTTCTCTATTCTCTGGCTGCCGGTCAGAATACTGGTAAATCTGTCACTCTGGGCGATCTAGCCCATATGTACAACATCAGATCCCTGGGCAGGGGTCAATTCTCATTCTGGGGCCGTGGAGAGGCTCCCTTCAGACACGTGTCAAAATCCCGTGATGAGAAATGGTTTGAGGACTTCTTCTTCGTGAGGAAGGACTCCATCCAGCCTCCTGCTGATTACATCTTCGAGAAATGGATTCTAACTTCGAGTAAGTAGCCTCCCTGTCACCTGATTTATTCTATCCTGTTGCTTACTAGCTTACTTCATCGTCTTCGTGCAAGCCCCTGTGACCTGACCCGCATTGGTGCCAAGATCCCTGCCTGCAGCAAAATGTTCAGCATCTCTGAATCTGAGAGAAAGTTCCCATACCTACTTCCTGGTTTTTCACCTGCTTCCTCCTCCAATCCTCCTCAGTCGGCTCACAGTATGTCTTCTGGTAAGACTTCCACAACCGTTTTAATTCGCATGCTGTTCTTCCTTATGCTTTAAGCATCTTGTCGTCTGAGACTGTATCTGCTTGCAGGTTCAAAAGTTGACCAATTAGAGATCATCCTCCAAAGCGCCAAAAGGAATAGACCTTCCGCCAGCCCTGATGTGGCTTCTGCCTCCAAGAGGAGTGCTCCTGCTGCTTCCTTCCAGACTCCTCCTACATTTTCCAGTTCTGCTGCACCCGAGCCCTTAGAGGTCGACCCGTTGTCTCGTCATCCGCCTACTCCTCCTGCCAGTCCTCGTGCTTCATCCTGTGGAGGCATTACTGCTCATTTCCCATAGGGTTTTGGGAATGTGGACAAGGTGTCGTACTGGCCGGAGATTGACCAGCTGCTCTTCCCTCCTCTTAAGGAGACATTTTCAGAGTTCTCCCCAGAGGAGATGGTTGAGAACGACGTGCACAATGCCTTCATGGTAAATACTCTTCATTTTCTACCTGTTTGTTCGTCTGCTTTTGCTTAGATTCTGCCTCTTGACTTTCTTGCTGACTTTTGATTTTTCCTGTCCCAGACCCTTCAGTCTGCACTCTATAATAGGAAGATGATCAACATAGTGCAGACCTGATCGGTCCGTTTTGCATTCACAAATAAATAGATGTGGTCGTTGGTCACGGTCGAATCAAAACACAATTTATAGCTTAACAAGCAACTCTAAAATTAGTAAAGAGGCAAGTAAAGGTCGGATCCCAAGGGACGGGAGTTGAAATGAGATTTCTATTGTAACTAGTGGTGTCTAAGGGGTGTCACAAATTGGGTTGATGTAGAAGGTTACTAAACTAGAATAACAATGAAAATAAACAAGCAAGATGAATAAAAAGGGGTGTAAACAATTGATTAAAGGCACTAGGGTGTCATGGGATCATAGGGGAATCATGGGATATGATCATACAAACATGTTCTCAAATTATAAGCAAGCAATTATTGTTGTGATGGATTGAGTTGGGTTATATCTTACAATCCTAGGAAAGTTTGGGTCCCGGAGCCGAATCGATTAGATTGTACAACACCTACAAGTCGACTTAATCTTCCCTACTCAACAACATGCATGGTCTAATGAGACTCGAGTTGGGTTATGTCTTACAAGTCTCATTGAAAAGATAGGAGATGGTAGTAAATGCAAGGATTCATAGGCTTAGCATTTCATCAAATATAACATGTGCATGAGTTGAGATCAAAACAAGCAAGCAAATAAAACATGAAAGCATATTAATTTAAGCATGAATCATTCCCCATGTTGGTTTTCCCTAATCACCCACTAACCCTAGCTAAGAGACTACTCACTCATTATCATGTTGATCATGCTAGCAAGGTTGTCAATCATACCAACAATATGAAACATGATGAATAAATGAAAGTAATTAACAATAATTAAAAAGGGATTAAGAGATTATACCTACTAATGATTCCAATAATAAAGCAAGAATAATAGAAGTACTTGAATGCTAGATTGAGAGGTTGTCAATCTCCCAATAATAACCCAAATAATCTTCAATTACCCAAAATAAAGGATGAACAAAAGAGAGATTAAAGAACTAAAACTTGGATTAAAACTTGATTAATACTTGATTACAATATTGAAGAGAGATTTGATTGATATTAACTACACTAATTATTGATAAGAAGAACATGCTCCTCTAATTAGACTAATGGGGTATTTATAGTGAAAATTAGGGAGGATGCATTAGGGTTAACTAAGGGCTAAACTAGTAATTACACTTTTTAAGTAGAGCAAGGAGAAGCCGGTGTTTTTGGAGAGAAGGGCTTCTCTTTTCGTAGCTTGAAGAAGACAACCCGTGCTGTGAAGGAATCCGGGCGGATTAGGGTCGGGACGGCCGGATTTGGTCGATGGAATCCGAGCGGATTCTCGGGAATCCGGGCGGATTCGAGGGGAATCCGAGCGGATTCCACTGGGACGCTCGGATTGTGCAAGGGCGAGACGGGGCGGATTGTTGACAATCCGCTCGGATTGTCAGTCAGCGTGGTGACTTCTTCTTTTCTTCCCTTTTCTTCATAAATTCCTTGGGGATTTCCTTGGGGACTCAAGGATCCTTTCTCAACATTGCTCTTCTACTATGATATGTACAAAGGCCTTCTAATCTTGTCCCTAGCTCCTTGATGCTTGGTCATTGAATTTGATCAATTTAGTCTTGATTTGCCATGAAAATGCAAGATTCTTACTCCTTTCTTACCAAGGGATCAAAATCTCAAAGAATATGCAAAACAAAGAACTAAAGATAAGAAATGACCCAAATAAGCACTAAAAAGCATGGAAACAAGGGCAATTCGGGGGCTAAATATGCGCCAATTATGGTCACATCAAATATCCCCAAACCGAACCTTTGCTCGTCCCGAGTAAAGAGGTGACTAAGACTAGGACCAATACTAACCTATCCTAATAATATAGCCGATATGAGACAATTAGCGGGTCTCACTCCGCCCCTTCAACTCACAACAAGACAACCATGAGGTAGGATGCCTTCTTGCAAGGCAAGGTGGGTCTTGCCAAAATGGCGACACATCCAAACATTAAGCACACAAAAACATATAATGGATGCATCTACAAAAAGAATAGCCACTCCCTCATCAAGTGGCGGAAATTATCTACAAGGGAAGCAATTCAAGGGTACACAATCCTTCATAGATGCAATTTCTTCAAACTACTAAGCCTAGAAGGATACCAATAAATCACCTCCAAGTTGTGTTAAGCTAGGGTACCTTTGTCCTCAATCGTTAAATGCTTTTGTCAAGAGTAGACTCCCTATGGTGTTAGAAACACTGGAGGATCGCGTAATTCCCCCTCTTGCCTAGACAAGAAGAAGGGTCGTCCCCTCTCTACCATGCACAAAAATGGATATGATGGATAAAGGGATCAATAGATATTTGAGTTTCACTTTGGGAGTTTGCTTTTGTTTTTGTTTTCCCCCCAATTTCTTGTGGCATTTGACATTTGAGAACACTTTCTTTGCCATTTCTTTTTGATTTTTGGCATTTCAATACTTGACAACTTTTTGCATTTCTTTTTTGAATATTTTCAAAGTCACCCCAATTAGTAACGAGGGTGGCTTATATTTGAAGCTTTAGGAGTTCTATTTTTGCTCCTCTTTTCATTTGATGCATTTTTGCAAACTTTCTTTCACTTTTCATTTCATTGAACTCAAATTGATTTCTTTTTGTGGCCATTCCCTTTGATGACAAAAATATATGGTAGAACATGGATGATTGATGGATGGATGCATGGTTTCAAGGGTCACCTTGGAATAAACGGTAGCCAAGGAGTTATCACACCACAAGGTACTCTTGACTAGGCCTTAATCCATGGGTCAAAGGATACTAGCATGACACATCCTAGGGTGTTTTACAAGTATTCTAACAAGCAAAGTCTTAAGAATAAAAAGCATCTACTAGGGCCTATATACACTTGTCAAGTTTCCCAAGTAGATGGTTTCGCAAAATTTTTCTAACATGCAAACTACATGCCATGATGCAACTAACATATAAACATCCTAATGCAAATGATTCTACCAACTAATATGACATATAATCTAAATGCAAGTCCTAAGCTCACATTGTTTTACCGCATCAATCAAAATAAAGCCACATAGTCATTAACATAAAGAGGAAAAAGGAGATTGGAAAGATCATACCATGCGGTCTTCAATATCCTCATGTCTCGGATGTGGCGTAGTCAATCAATGTGAACAAGGATAAAACAAACACAATATATACAAGACAATATATACAAAGGAAATGAACTTGTTTTTGGGCTTTCAATTTTTTCAATTTTTATGATTTTTGAAATTTTTCAATTTTTATGGGTTTTTGAATAAGAGTTAAATGTTAGAATTCCCATCCCCACACTAATATGGGCATTGTCCTCAATGGCCAAAATGATGGAAATTATGCAAAGATGATGCATGATTTCTATACTAAATGCAATTCTATACTAAGCTACACTACATGATGCATGGTTTTTGTTATGACGGAGAGGATAATTTAGATTACCTCCCGTTGTGTATGCATTAACTTCCCCAAACCGAGTGAGACACTATTGCTAATGTCCAAGGATGGGTATAGTTCATGCACACACTATGCTATGCATGAAACTAGTTTGTCATTTTGGATTTTACAAATGGGAACAATAAGAACACCTCAATGGTACCGAGGTGTGAGTCCTTTGATGTTGCTAGGACTAAACCAACAATGATCAAAATGAAATAGAATACAAAGAGATATAGACAAACCATGGGAGTGTAGGAGTCTCCAAGGCTTGCTAGTCTTCCATCATGCTATCATCATCACCACTTCCCTCATGAGAAGTGGTCACATTGCCACTTTCCTTGTCACTTTCTTCCTCATCTTGCTCATCATCATCTTCACCACTTCTTTCTCCTTCCATTGCTTCTTCCTCAATATTATCATCAAATTCTTCATCATTTCCAACAACCTCATTATCTCCCACCACGTCCCTAGATGCACCCGGAAATAAGACTTCTCTATCCGCCCAACTAGGCAAAGGACAAGATGGATTAAGGAGTCCTTGCCTAGCTAGATGTAGGAGGGGTGGATATTGAGCCAAATACGCATTTTTCCGATCTTCATGGGCTTGCTTGTGCATTGCTTTCATAAGAAGAGTCACATAGTCTTTCCCAATTTCAATTCCTTCCGGCTTGAACTCTTCATACTCAAAGGGGTAAGGTGGTATGACAATGGAAGAGGAGGGGGTTTCAAGATCACCCTTTTGTTGTTGAATGATATACTCGGCTTCTTCGGAAAGGGGAAGTAGATAATTGGTCCGGTGGACGCTTAGGCGACAAATCTTCGAGGGCAAGGTGAACGATCTAGCTTCACTAGTTAGCCATCCATATTTAGTGTCAAGGGGGTTATGGGCAACCCACTTGAACTTGTGAATCATAAATGTGCATATCAATAAGATGGCCACCTTCCTTTGCTTTGTACTTCTTATCCTTATTGAAATTAGGATCAAAGTGCTTAGCTAGGACCGTGACTAGGCCGCCATTGACAATAACGGTCGTGCCCCTCTTCCCATTATCAACATTAAGCCATCTATCAACCAATAGCCTCAAAGAATTGTAAGGCTTGGTGTGAATTCTTCCGATATTCAAAGCCGATTCAAGGAGAATAAAATCGAGTCTTGTGAAATGATTGGTGTCTTTCCTAGCAATTATGGTATTACCCACAACCTTGTGCCATACTCTTATGCCCGGATGATGGACCAAAAGAGCACGACATGCATGAAAATCCTCAAATTTCTTCCAGGAGATTGCCTCCCAAAGAGGCTCGGGGTCATACTTTCCATAACTCTTGAAATAACTTTCTTCATCACTAAGACCCAAAATTTCACCCAATTCCTTAAAGGTAATGCGTCTACTAACATTAGCTAGACGAAACTCGATATTTTCCCTATTCTCAACTTTGGTGACTTTCAAAGAACTTAAAAATTCCAAGACAAGGGAGGGGTATGTCAATTCCTTTGTTTCAAACAATTTCTCCAACCCCATGGCTTTGAAAAAGGCTTTTGTTTGTTCAAGAACACCCAATTTTTCCAAGGCATCTTTACATATGAATTTGGTGGATTGAATAGATTTCATCGCAAACTTGACAAAGGTATTTCTATGGGTACCGGAAATAAAAGTTACCTCCGGATAATGCAAAAGTTGATTAATTACCGGAGTAGAGGATGTTGATGGTCCCATAGAAGGTTGTTGTTGTTGTTGCACTTCCAAGTTTGGTGTTGCCACCACCATAGCCAAAGCTTTCTTTGTTTGAAGAGCCTTTTGCCTTTGTGAGAGTGCCTTAGCCTTTGGTGCCTTAGTTGCCTTTGTTGCACCCTTAGTCCTTGCCATTGATGAGCTTAACCAAGAAAAGAATGAAAAATCTTCAATATGTAGGATGCCCAAATCGATTTGAAGGTGAAAGGCTTTGCCTTTATGAAAACAAAAATCGACTCAAAGGTTGAAGATTTTGTTCTTGGTTTTGATTTTTGTTGAAGATGGAGTGATTAAATTGTTGTTGGAAGGGTGGTTTGATTTGTTTTTGTTGAATGTTATTGAGGGTTTTTGTTTTTATGATGGAGAGGATGAGGGTTTTGATGTTGTGGGTAGTGTTTATGAATGAATGAATGAATGAATGAAGGTGGGAGGGGTTATAAAGAGGCCGAAATTTTCAAAGCTGCAGGGGCAATCCGTGCGGATTAGGCACAATCCGTGCGGATTCTGCTTCTTCAATTTTTGCAAAAGCTCGCTTAAAGACGGGCGGATTTGTTACAATCCGCTCGGATTTGCTGAACATGGGACGGGCGGATTTCTTCAAAGACGGACGGATTTCAGTCCAGAGATTTTTGCTTGTTTTCCTCAGCTGCAAAGACGGGCGTCTTTTTTACAAGACGGCCGGATTCTTCAAGACGGGCGGATTTTTGGGAATCCGCTCGGATTCTTTAACAGTCAGAAAAATTTCAAATTTCAGTTCAGTTCAAGACGGGCGTCTTTTGTGTAGGACGCTCGGATTGCATAAGACGGGCGGATTCTCTGGAATCCGCTCGGATTCCTCCTGTGTACACGGATTCAGTTCCATCCGTGCACAGCGCATTCCCTTTTTCATTCCTCCATTCTTCCTTTCAAGGCTTGTGTTCTTCATTGTGGGGGCATTACTAAGGCATGGATAGCCTAGGCAATTGCCATCCCCACACTAAGGTAAAGCACTACACATCAATTGAAGTCGTTAGTCCCTCCCTCACTTCTCTCTTACATGACAATTATTTTGATCAAAGTAAATAAAAATCCAAAAATGACAAAAATGCAATACAAGAATTGAAATGTAAGTTAGGGAGTTAGAAATATTTACAAGTGGTGGTTTAGGGAGGACTCCACCAAACTCTCATTCTTGATGAGATGTCAAGGGGGCATGTTCAAGGTGTTGTTGATATTGCTCAACACCTTGAAAAAGTAATCAAAAGCTTGTTCATTATTATGGTAGAGGTCCTCAATAGACCGTGGCCCTTGTTGTTGATCATGATCGATGGCATGCCCAATGTAGGGATTAAAAATCCCTTCAAACTCGTCGTCCCAAAGACCACAAACTTCATTGAGTTGATCATTGAAAATCTCTTGCTTAGATGGAGACAACTCTCCCAATTTCTTCTCTTGGCCAATGAGGCCATCCTCTTCTTCCTTGGTTGATTTTGATGAGCTTTGCAAGCTCTCCTTGTCACAATTCACTTGCTCTTTGAATGGAGCATCTTCAATTTTCTTCCTCCATTGGAGTTCCGATTTCTTCCTTTCATCTTTTCGGCTATAGTGATCAATCATGAAACATGGCTCATGCAAACGAGGAGCTCTCATGGTCTTTTCAAGATTAAAAGTTATGCTTTCATCTCCCACTTCTAGAGTGAGCTCTCCATGTTTCACATCAATCACCGCACAGGCGGTGTGTAGGAAAGGTCTTCCTAGGATGATTGGAATGTTGGAATCTTCCTCCATCTCAACATTGACAAAGTCCACCGGGATGAAAAACTTCCCAATTCGCACGGGGACATCTTCCCATATCCCTAATGGTGTCTTCGTCGATCTATCGGCCATTTGAAGTGTGATGTTGGTGCATTTAAGCTCTCCCATTCCCAACCTTTTACTCACCGAGTACGGCATGACACTCACACTAGCCCCTAGATCACATAAGGCTTTGTTGATCGTCGTGTCGCCAATGGTACATGGTATTGAGAAGCTTCCCGGATCCTTTAACTTTGGAGGTGAACTCCCTTGAAGTATTGCACTACTCACCTTAGTGAAGGCGATAGTCTCAAGTTTCCGGATCGACTTCTTCTTTGTGAGGATATCTTTCATGTACTTTGCATAGGCCGGAACGTGGTTGATTAATTCCGTTAAAGGAATTGAGACTTCTAAATTCTTCGCAATTTCCATGAACTTTCCAAGTTGATCATCAAATTTGGGCTTGGCTTGACGACTTGGAAAAGGAAGTCTAATCACAATGGGCTCCTTCTCTTTGGCCTTGTCTTCATTTTTCTTTGAACTTTCTTCTTTTGATGATTCTCCATCTTTGGAGTTTTGCACAATTCTTCCTTTTCACTAGCTTCCACAACTTCATCCTCAACTTGCTTCTTCGGTGCTTCATACCTTGTACCACTTCTCAAGTGAATGGCACTAACCGTTTCATGTCTAGGGGGATTACTTTGAGGTGGTAATTGCCCCTTTTGTCTTTGTGAGCTTGAAGATGCTAGTTGAGTCAATTGTGTTTCCAACATCTTGGTGTGAGCTAGAATGTTGTTGATGGTGGTTTCATTTGCTTGGCTATCTTTTTGCATTTGGGTGAAAAATTCTTGTTGATTCTTTTGCATTTGGAGGACCGCTTTTTGGACATCAAAGCCTTGGTCATTTTGGTGATTGTATGGATTTTGATTTTGGTAACCTTGGTTTTGATTGTAAAAGGGTATTTGATTTTGGTTTCTCATGGGTGGTGGAGTGTATGTTGTTTGAGGGTTTTGAACATTTTGGCTTTTGTATGAGAGATTTGGATGGAACTTGGTGTTTTCATTGTAAAAATTTGAATAAGGGGTACCACTTTTGTAAGCTTGGAAAGCATTAACTTGTTCGGTTGTTCCCCTACACTCACTTGGGTCATGACCCAAAGTTCCACAATTCTCACATATCCCACTTGGGATTGATGAGGATGCCGTCATGGCATTGACATGATGTTTCGATGATTTTGAGTTTTCCTCAAGTCTAGCCATAGCTTGTTCAAACATCAAGTTGATTGTGTCAAGTTGAGCTTTCCTCCTCTAGTAGCCTTGCGAGGTCTACTATATTGTGAATTATGGACCGCCATTTCCTCAATCTTGTTCCATGTTTGATTGTCATCAACTTCGGTGAACATTCCATTTGATCCCATATTGAGAATGTTCCTAGAATCTTCATATAAACCATTCCAAAATTGTTGCACCAAAAACCATTCGCTAAGTCCATGGTGAGGACATGAACGACAAATTCCCTTGAACCGCTCCCAAGCTTCATACAAAGACTCTTCATCCCTTTGCTTAAAACCCGTAATTTGAGCTCTTAGCATGTTGGTCTTTTCCGGTGGGTAGAATTTTTTGTAGAAAGCTAGAGCCAACTTCTTCCAAGAATCTATTCCAAGGGGGGCCTTATCAAGGCCCTTCAACCATTGCTTTGCGGTGCCGATTAAGGAAAAAGGAAATAAGACCCATCTAATTTGGTCTTGAGTCACGCCCGTTTGAGAGATAGCATCACAATAATTGCAAAAGGTTTCCATATGAGAATGAGGGTCCTCACTAGGCATTCCCCCGAATTGGCTCCTCTCAACTAGTTGGATGAAGGCGGACTTGGCAATAAAATTTCCGGTGAGATGTTGCGGTGTAGGAGTACCATTTGGTAGATTCTCCTCGGTGGGTATGAGTGTGACGAGAATTTTGGCATTGTAGGTGGATTTTGTAGGGTATTGTGTAATGGGTTTTCTTCTCCTTCTATTGCGAAAGGATTGATAAACTCACTAGTGGGTTGAACAACTTCACCAACACCTCTCAAATTTCTCCTAACAAGTCTCCTATTGTTCGTCAAGGTTCTTTCGATTTCACGGTCAAAAGGTAACAAATCACTTTGTAACCTTCTAGACATGCAAAATATCAAACAACTCAAAAACAATTAGAACAAACCTTGAGGATTTTTACTTCCTCAAGGTGAAGAAAGACACAACTAATAACAAAAAGGAAATCTAAATCAAACAAACACCGTCCCCGGCAACGGCGCCATTTTTGATCGGTCCGTTTTGCATTCACAAATAAATAGATGTGGTCGTTGGTCACGGTCGAATCAAAACACAATTTATAGCTTAACAAGCAACTCTACAATTAGTAAAGAGGCAAGTAAAGGTCGGATCCCAAGGGACGGGAGTTGAAATGAGATTTCTATTGTAACTAGTGGTGTCTAAGGGGTGTCACAAATTGGGTTGATGTAGAAGGTTACTAAACTAGAATAACAATGAAAATAAACAAGCAAGATGAATAAAAAGGGGTGTAAACAATTGATTAAAGGCCCTAGGGTGTCATGGGATCATAGGGGAATCATGGGATATGATCATACAAACATGTTCTCAAATTATAAGCAAGCAATTATTGTTGTGATGGATTGAGTTGGGTTATATCTTACAATCCTAGGAAAGTTTGGGTCCCGGAGCCGAATCGATTAGATTGTACAAGACCTACAAGTCGACTTAATCTTCCCTACTCAACAACATGCATGGTCTAATGAGACTCGAGTTGGGTTATGTCTTACAAGTCTCATTGAAAAGATAGGAGATGGTAGTAAATGCAAGGATTCATAGGCTTAGCATTTCATCAAATATAACATGTGCATGAGTTGAGATCAAAACAAGCAAGCAAATAAAACATGAAAGCATATTAATTTAAGCATGAATCATTCCCCATGTTGGTTTCTCCTAATCACCCACTAACCCTAGCTAAGAGACTACTCACTCATTATCATGTTGATCATGCTAGCAAGGTTGTCAATCATACCAACAATATGAAACATGATGAATAAATGAAAGTAATTAACAATAATTAAAAAGGGATTAAGAGATTATACCTACTAATGATTCCAATAATAAAGCAAGAATAATAGAAGTACTTGAATGCTAGATTGAGAGGTTGTCAATCTCCCAATAATAACCCAAATAATCTTCAATTACCCAAAATAAAGGATGAACAAAAGAGAGATTAAAGAACTAAAACTTGGATTAAAACTTGATTAATACTTGATTACAATATTGAAGAGAGATTTGATTGATATTAACTACACTAATTATTGATAAGAAGAACATGCTCCTCTAATTAGACTAATGGGGTATTTATAGTGAAAATTAGGGAGGATGCATTAGGGTTAACTAAGGGCTAAACTAGTAATTACACTTTTTAAGTAGAGCAAGGAGAAGCCGGTATTTTTGGAGAGAAGCGCTTCTCTTTTCGTAGCTTGAAGAAGACAACCCGTGCTGTGAAGGAATCCGGGCGGATTAGGGTCGGGACGGCCGGAGTTGGTCGATGGAATCCGAGCGGATTCTGGGGAATCCGGGCGGATTTTGCGAGGGGGAATCCGAGCGGATTCCAGTGGGACGGTCGGAGTGTGCAAAGCGGCGGGGACGGGCGGATTGTTGACAATCCGCTCGGATTGTCAGTCAGCTAGGTGACTTCTTCTTTTCTTCCCTTTTCTTCATAAATTCCTTGGGGATTTCCTTGGGGACTCAAGGATCCTTTCTCAACATTGCTCTTCTACTATGATATGTACAAAGGCCTTCTAATCTTGTCCCTCCTTGATGCTTGGTCATTGAATTTGATCAATTTAGTCTTGATTTGCCATGAAAATGCAAGAATCTTACTCCTTTCCTACCAAGGGATCAAAATCTCAAAGAATATGCAAAACAAAGAACTAAAGATAAGAAATTACCCAAATAAGCACTAAAAAGCATGGAAACAAGGGCAATTCGGGGGCTAAATATGCGCCAATTATGGTCACATCAAGACCACCAGCCGTGCTACCAACGTCAAAAACCAGGAGCTGAAGGGGACTATTGCTGATCTGGCACAGCAGCGGGCTGATCTGAAGGAGCGTGTGGTGGAGCTGAAGACTGAGCTTGCTGTCACCAAGAAGAAGCTGAAGGAGGGGGCTCATCAACTGGTTCGTACTCAAGCGGTGTGCAGCACTTTCTCTGACTCCCTCAAGCGCTCTGATGAGAAGATCAGCGAGCTAATCTCCCTGGCCACCAACGTTGTTGCCTATGCTACCTGGCGGGGAAAGATCAGCGGGATGCGTGCTGCTCTCGTGGAGGCTCCCACCCAGTAGGCTATAGAGTAAGAGGAGAAGCAGCTGGAGATGCTCTACCCCACCCAACCTGATCTGAGTGTGCTGATGCCTGAAGTTGGGGAGGTGAATTCTCTCCGCACCGGCCGTGTGTTCTTTGGGGGTGACGCCGGAATGTCCCAGGACGCTGCTGACGGAGCTCAGGGAGCTATGGCAGCTGAGGATGTGCAAGCTGGTGCGGTACCTGAAACGGGAGTTCAGCAGGCAGAGGAGATGCCAGAGGTGGAGGTCATTAATGTGACCGATAATTAAGTATTTTTATGTTTTGATGAACTTTTTGCGATCCCGCCCGGAGGTGGCAGACTTGTAAGTTTTAAAACTCTTTCTGTGGTTGCACCGCCAAGGTGGCGGTTAAACTTTGGGCCGTACTTTGGCCATATTTGAAATGCCCCTTGTCATAGTTTGGCAAGGTTTTAGCTTACATATCGTGTGCTTGTTATTTATTTTCCCTTTTTTTAAGAAGTTTGCCGTGTCACCGCTGATCGATTTAGGCGAGTCTGTCAACCTGAAAAGGCTGGCGTTCTGACTCAGCTAGCTGCCGTGTCAGCCTGATGGCTGATTTAGGCATATGTAGCAATGTAAGGAGGAGTGGCCGTGTAAACCTAGGAGGCTGATTTAGACCAGCCTGGTCAGCCTGAAAAGGCTGATCCAGACTAAGCTAGCTGCCGTGTCAGCCGGATGGCTGATTTAGGCGTATGCCGCAGTTTTTTGGACTACTTAACCTTGTTCATGACGCAAGGTGTGTTCATCACGTTTAAAGAAAGCAGGGGCGTAATTTAGGCAAGTTTATCGTCGTTCTAGGACCAATGGGACGCCTGCGGGATCTCAGTAGCGCAGATATCCCTACGTTCCATGTTCGTGTGCATGCATGCCGGGCCCCCGATTAATTGCGATTAGTGCGAGCTACGTCCGGGGGTGGTATCGGGGTAGCGGGTAAGCGTATTCAATTTTGTCAACCAGGCTCCCTTTCGTATGTTCCATAGTCCGCCTGATGAGGGTGCTCCTTGTGGAGAAAATAAGTTAGGCATGTTGGAGTGCCATGTGCCTTGTCACCCCGCGTTGGCAGTTGACAGTCCTGCTAGACATCCTTTCAAAGTACCATAGACACTAGGATTCAAAGTGATGTACTTAGAGAAGCCTGAAAATAAGAAAATCTATTAAAATGATGTGAAGTACCTGTCGCCATCTCATGGGGTACCAGAGCAATTGTGGTCCCAGGACGCTGCCAGACCACACCACCTAATAGTAGTTTAAAGTTTTAAAAGAGTTATAGACACCAGAAATAAAAGTGAAATTGGCAGTATGCCTACTACCGGATTTTTATTTTAACTTTAAAAGTGATTTGGCTTTTCATAGTACATCATTCTGAAAGCTAAAGTCTACCTATTATTAAAAGTAATATCTCTTCAGGTGAAGTATATTCCATGGGCGTTGTATGATTTGACCGTCCATAGTCATCAGTCTGTATGCACCATGGCCAACAACTCCTTCTACCTGGTATGGTCCTTCCCACTTGTAGGCGAATTTGCCTGCTTTTCGATTCTTGGTGTTTTGAAACACTTCGCGGAGAACCAGGTCTCCTACATCCAGGAGCCTGACTTTCACATTTTTGTTATAACTCCTGGCCACACACTGTTTGTAGGCAGCCAGACGGATTTTTGCGCTTGCTCGCAGCTCGTCAATTGTGTCCAGGCTTCTGATCATCTCTGTATTGTTCAGTTCTCCAGTCATATTTTCATACCTGTGAGTGGGAACTAGAACTTCTGACGGAATGACCGCTTCTGCGCCAAACACCAGTGAAGGGTGTTTGACTGTTGCTATCTTTGGTGTCGTTCGTCGACCATAACACTAGTGGCAATTCATCCGCCCACTTTCCTCCTAACTCCTGTAACCTCCTTCTCAGATTGTCCATAATGATTTTGTTCTTTGGATTGACTTGCCCGTTGGACTTCGGAGTCCTAGGTCGACTTTTTTAAGGTGATATTCCACCGGCACAAAGTATCCTCGGTATCGTTGGAGATGAATTGTGAGCCATTGTCACATATGATTTCTGATGGGATACCAAACCTGCAAATGATGTTTCGTTTTATAAACGAAATGACCTGTTTATCTTTTACCTCTGTGAATGCTTCTGCCTCTATCCACTTGGAGAAGTAATCTGTCATTGCTAGCATCCAGGTTTTGTTTCCTGTGGCCCGTGGTAGAGGGCCTACTATGTCCATGCCCCATGCCATAAATGGCCAGGGAGAAATGATAGGGTGCAGGGGCTCACTTTGGCCGATGGATTATTGGTCTTTGAGCGCCGGGCGGGCGTCACATTTACGTGCGTACTCTGCGCATCCGCTTCATTGTAGGCCAGTATAGTCCCCTGTCGAGAGCTTTATTTGCAGGACTTCCCCCCGCATGGTTTCCACATTCGCCCTTGTGGAGAGCATGTAACACAGTTTGTGCTTCTTCCTTGTAGGGGCCTGCTAGCGATTTTCTGAATAATATATCATCAATAAGTATGAATCTGGAGGCCTTCACTCTGAAAGCTCTCACTTCCTTCTTGTCATCTGGTAGCTTGTTATGGCGCAGCCAATCTAGATATGGTGTGCGCGATCGCTTTGCTTTTTTAATTTGTTTGGTCGGGCGTCGCTGTTTGGCTAGGAGTTCTCACCTTCCTCTGTAACTGCCTGGACTTCTTTCTCGCTCTGTGGGTCCTCCAGTTCACCTTTATCTATTTCATCTGCCTTCTGGATGGAAGGCTCCAGCATGTGTGCTATTGGAATGCTGGATAGTTCTATTGGTTTAAATGTTTCCCCCAGAGTTGCCAAGGCGTCTGCTTCCACATTCTGATCTCTGGGGATCTGCTTAAGCTTGCAAGTTTCGAATTTCTGTTTTAACTCCTTTGCTACTTTTAGGTATGCAATCATCTTCGAATCTCTGGCAATAAACTCATCATTCACGTGGTTGACTATTAATAGAGAGTCACTGGATATGAGCAGGTGCCTGACCCCTAACTCCAAAGCTAGCTTCATTCCTAATATCAAGGCCTCGTACTCTGTTTCATTGTTGGTTGCCTTGAATTCACATCTTACTGCTTGCGCTATCAGGTCTCCTTGTGGTGATCGCAGGATTAATCCCACGCCTGCCCCCCTTTGGTTGGAGGCTCCGTCAATATGCATCTGCCAGACTTCTGTCTCCTTGCTTCCTTCTAAGGTGAGGATCTCCGTATCTGCCAGATTTTGGATGACTGGGCTCAAGTCCGACACGAAGTCGACCGGTGCTTGCGATTTGATTTTTTTCGGGGTCATCTTGGATATCGTACCCACCGAGGTGTACGAACCATTTTGACATTCGCACGATAGTTCGGGCTTCCTCATGATAGATTTTAGCGGGTAGTTGGTCACGACATGTATGATGTGGGACTCAAAATAGGGCGCGATTTGCGAGATGCTACTACCAATGCTAGTACTAATTTTTCAAGGGATGTGTACCTGGTCTCTGCCGCAACGAGAGACTTGCTCACGTAGTATCTTGGCTTCTCGCTCCTTTTCTTGTTCTCGACCGAACAAAGACTTACGCCACCTCGTAACAACTAGGTATAGGAATAGTGGTTCCCCTGGCTTTGGTTTCGACAGCAGCGGCGGGGCTGCGAGGTAGTGCTTCGACTCTACGAAGGCTTGCTCGTGCTCGAGAGGTCCATTCAAACTTTCGGCTTTTCCTTAGTACGTCGTAAAAACGACTGCATTTATCGAAGATCTTGAAATGAAAGCTGTTTGGTGCTACCTTTCCGGCTAGTGTTTGAACATCCTTAGGCTTCTCGGGTGACTCAGTGCAAGACGGCTTTGATCCGCTCGATCTTTGGCCTCTATTCCTCTTTGGGTTACTATATAGCCTAAGAATTTGCCAGAAGATACTCCGAAGGTGCACTTAGATGGATTTAACTTCATTTTGTATTTTCTGAGGGTGCTGAATATTTCTGCCAGATGCCGCATATGATCTTTGGCCTTTTCTGATTTCACCACCATGTCATCAATATACACCTCAATTGTTCTTCCTATCTGTTCTTTGAACATTCGGTTACCCAGCCTTTGATATGTGGAGCCTGCGTTCTTTAGGCCGAATGGCATGACGTTGTAGCAATATATTCCTCTTTCGGACATGAATGCCGTCTTTTCTTGATCTGCAGGATCCATCTTAATCTGATTGTACCCACTCCATGCGTCCAGGAATGTCAGCATCTCGTGTCCAGCTGTTGCGTCCACCATTGCATCAATATGAGGCAGCGGGAATGGATCCTTAGGGCATGCTTTGTTGAGGTCGGTGAAGTCCACACATACTCTCCGCTTTCCATTCTTCTTGGGCACTACCACTACGTTAGACAGCCATTATGGATACTTTACTTCTCTTATCTTCTTTGCTGCCAGCAGGCTATCTACCTCTTGGTTGATCACCTTGTTTCTTTCAGCTGCAAACTTTCTTCTTCTCCGCTGGATAGGCTTACACTTTGGGTCCACACTAAGCTTATGCGTTGTGATGGATGGATCTATTCCTATCATGTCATCATGTGACCACGCAAAAGAATCCATGTTGTCTTGTAAAAACTTGACTAGTTGCTGTCTTAAGCTTCTTGTGCATCCTGCTCCAATGAGCACGGTTCTTTCTGGGTGCAGCTTGTCCAGGTTGATTTGATCCAGCTCTTCTGCTGGGGGTTCAATGTATTCGTCCTGGATAGGCTGCTTCTGAAATTGCTATGCGGGGGGCTGGCAGTGCACTTGAGTGCCTTCTTATAGCAGCCTCTAGCTTCCTCCTGATCTCCTCTTATTGTTTCTACTCCCCATGGTGTGGGGAATTTTATGCACTGGTGGTATGTTGAGGAGACTGCTTTCATCTGGTGCAACCATGGTCTTCCCAAGATGACGTTGTAGGTGGAGGGACCGTCTATAACCAGGTATCTGACTTGCTTGTTGACTCCTCCCACATAGGTTGGGATGGCTATCTCGCCTAGTGAGCTGGCTGTTTCCCCACTGAAGCCTACCAGCGGAATAGTCTTCTTCTGCAAATCCTTCTCGCTGAATCCCATATTTTCTATAGTTTTCAGCATGATTAGGTTGACCGAGCTTCCTGTATCTACCAAGACCTTTCTAACTGTGCAATTGGCCATTGATAAGGTGATAATAAGTGCGTCATGGTGTTCTCGTTCATCGTATGGATCTCCTTCATCAAAGCGACCATTGGCAGTCTTTGTGAGAAATTCTCGCAAGAATTGGTCGGCTGTCTCCTTTGATCTTGGTGGCGCGTCTTTTAGCTGCTGAGTATGTCAGGCCGCTTAAGTCTGAGCCGCCTGTTATCACGTTTATGATTTTGGTGCATGTGGGTGGATCTGCAGGCTTGGCGGAGCCTACTTTATCTTGCTGCTTGCCCCCACGTGGTAATAGGTGGCTCAGCTTTCCCTGTTCATACAGGCGCTTGATCTCTCTTCGTAATGTGTAGCAATCCTCAGTGTTGTGCCCAATATCACGATGGAACTCACACTTCTTCTTGCTATCCTTTCTCCAAGCTTGCTCTCCTACTGGTGGGTTGGGCCACCTGACTCCATCTCCCATCTCCCTGAGTGCCTTCAAGATTCCTCCTATACGTGTAGTGAATCCATATTCTGCCAGAGTGGGGAGTAGCTGATTTTCCTCGATTCTGTTGACTCCTCTTCCATACGGTCTGTATCTCTCATCCTTCTTGCTGGTGGTTCGCTTTCTTCCTGATTTCTCCACGGCTGAGGTACTGGAAATACTTGGCGTGCTTAGTAAGCTGGCTCTGGCTAGGATATCTTCCTCCAATCTGATTGCGGGAGCTGCCTTCTCTTGTACCGCCTCAAAACTATGGCATGGATGCATGGTTAGCTGCTTATATAGGTCGGAGTCGTGGTGGAGGCCTCTTCTGAAGGCTTCTACTGCTGTTGAGACATCACACTCTCGTACTGCTACCTTCTCATTGTTGAACCTAGTATTGTATTCTCCAATGCTCTCTCCTGCCCCCTGGACGATTCTCGCATACGGATCTCCCGCATGCTTCGTGGTTTTTTTCGCTTGCGAACTGTTGAGTAAATGCGTTCACCAATTCAGCAAATGTAGATATCGACCTGTTAGTCAGGCTCACAAACCATCGAAGTGCCGGTCCTGTTAGGATGGACCCGAACCCTTTGCACATGCAAGCCTCCTTGACTTGCCCTATAGCTGTTGCTGTCATCATTTTCTTCTTGTACTGGCTTATATGATCAAAGGGATCTGACGTGCCGTCGAAGAGAGGCATATTTGGATTTGTGAATACCTTTGGCATGGCTGTGATGGATATGGTGTCCACGAATGGTGAGTCGGCGTAGCTGTCTAGAGCTGCTTTCTCGAGTGGGGGTGGCAACCCTGGGACCCTGCTCAGTATTTCTTTTAACTCCAAGTACCCGATTTGTGATCTTTGCTGAACCGAGGTCCGCCCTTTGTCGGTGCCTGTCGATTCAATATATCCGCCTCCGATCCGAGCTCTTGATGGTTCTGATGTGTTCCAGCTGCTAGAGGAGTTGTTGTAACGACTGTCCCCTGCTGCCAGTCCATTTGTTGGTTAGACTCGGATCCTGCTCCAGGTGTGTGATCGATCGTTGCGGGGCTACTGACAGGGATGCTACCTGCTCGTGCTTCCATACTGCTGGCCGCAGGCCAGTTACCCGGCGTGAGGTATCCCAGCCCTTGTGGGGTTATCCTTCCATCTGATGGTATCGTTGACAAATCCAATCTCGTTATTAATTCAGCCGGTACCTGTCGAAGTGGATTCCTGCTGCCTGATGCCCCCTGCGTCAGATCTACTAGTGTAGGCCTTCCCACGTCTGTCCTGCTTACTCGGGTGACAGACTGCTGTTTCAGGATGTCTATCTGTGCCCAGAGCTCTTTGTCCCTCTTTCTTGCTTCAGTTTCAGCTTTCCTCTGGTCTTCTCTCATGTTTTCCATAGCTTTCTGAAGATTTTCTACGCCAGTGAGTAAGATTTGTGTGGGACTAGGTGGCGGAGTGAGGCCTGAACTTGCTGTTCCCTTATCTGATCTGGCTTGGGCCACGACAGCAGGAGTCCTAGGAGGTAAAGAGGTTTTGGTTGTCGGTATGATTCTTGAGGTGTGTCCGGGAGCCTGTGTAGCCACTGTTGTTGTCGGGTTTTGAGTAGATGGTGGCGGTGGCGATGGTTGCATGCTCCCTGACACGGCTTCAGATGCTTGCTTATCCATTGTGTATCTAGAATATCAACGATTGACGACCACAATGCCCCACGGTAGGCGCCAAACTGTTTAGGTATTTTTTTACCAAGTTGATTGATTTGGGTCAATGCAATCTTACTCGTTGGTTAATTGTATGATTGCTCGTTTGTGATACTTAAATAATGAAATAAAGTACGCAATGTAAATTGACACGTAAGATTTGGTGACGCGGAAAACCCAATGTGGGAACAACCGCGGGAGGGACGATACCCTGCCAAGTATTGCAATTTTTGAATAGGAGGATGATTACAATTGAGGCACAAAGCTAATCCCGCTAGCCCTAGGCGTTAGGCCTGCAAGATCTTGGATGAATGTGTATTTGAGTATAATAATATGCCGCGGTGTTGGTGTTGTTGGGAAATGTGTCCTCAACAATAGTACGATCACATGATTTAAATATCATTAATAAATCTCATATAAAGAATACGTAAGGGATGATTCAATTATATAGTCGACTGATCAACATTAATCAGTAACGATTGGCTTGCTAGAGTTTGACGTTACTGTCGTGGGACGGTGGTGGTCAGTTGATCCCTTAAGGTCACACCTAAAGGATGATGCCCTTATCTATAAAGTTGATTAATTGTATGACGATGCAAGTTGATCAATTCCTTAAAATTGAACAATTCGGTTTGTGAGAGAGATTAAATATCTTATTGTAATGAGATTAAATAAGATTTATTTTAGTAATAAAATGCTTTGTTACTAAAATTATTTATTGTTTGAGAAACAATAGAGATAGGAATGAATGGTTAATTATAATTACAAGATATTGTGAATTATAATTACATGACCCATTTTATTTATGTGATCAAGTATCACTAGTCAAATTATTGGATGTAATTTAATTAATTCATAAAATGATATTTATGTGATAAATATGCATTAAAATTAATTAATAACATGTAGCATACTACATGTGACATATTGTGTGACAAATGACAAATTGACAAAAATAAAATGGTAGTCCATTTTATAGAAGTGGACTAAATATTGTGGGTGGTAAGTTTTAGTGGGTGATTATTTTATGTGATAAGAATAAATTAATAAAACCTACTCTACCTATTCTTACACACCTATAATATTGAGAAGAGCAAAAGGAAAAGTAATGATGCCATTTTTGACTACCCAAACCGTGACACTCCTCTTCATTATGGGGTTGTTGGTTATTATTTTCCTCTCTTACATTATTCATATGATGATTTTTCATTCACATGCATTTTCTCTCTTCTCCTTCATTTTTCTCTAAAAACTTGAGAAACCTTGATCCAAATTGTTCATAAAAGATTACTAAAATTATTAATGTAATATATGAGTATTAGTAATCAATTTTAAGGTAAACTACTAAATAAATATCTAGCACATATTATTTAGTAGAGATATGGGATAATCTTGGGTGCAATCAAGAGGAGTGGCTTCTACACTTGTAGTCTTTGGAGGATCATCCTTTAAAATATTGGAAAGCTCAAGAACTAACAAGAAGGAGATCTTGTTGGTGCCCATTTGACCGAAATTCATATGGTGAGAAATTGATTTTCTTATCTCCTTTTATTAAAGTTTGCATGCATAAGATCTAGAATTTATTTTATGATTAAATAAATTTGAAACATATAAGAATATGTTGTATAATGAGATATAGATTTCCAACAAGCGGTATCAAGAGCACAAGGTTGTTTGCATGCAAATCGGTTATTGTTTTTCCGAGTTATATGATTAACAAACAAAACTTATAAATTTGTGTTTATTATGAAATATCACGAAATTTATTATGCATGTTAAAGTTTCTGGTCCTAAAATGTTTTAGGATATTTTGGTTTAATTTATGGATTTTATTGTTCATTTTTTATAATATTGGAATTAAAATGTGATTTTTATGATAAAATGTCATTTTTGGACGAAAATTAGCTAAACTTCGAATTTTCCAGTGGTTTTGGATATGTTTTCACATATATTATTTTTAGATGATCTGGAAATTTTTAGAATTTTATGAGTTCTTATGCTCGAAATATGGATTTTTCATGTTAAAAATCAAATTTAAATGAAAAATAGGTTAATATGAGAAATATTTCGAATCTGGTCATAGAAATTTAGTATGTTGTCACATGCAATTTTACAAGATGTGTGTAAAATAATAGGCTATAATGAAATCTTCATGCATGATTTATGGATTTTTGATGAAAAATAGCATAAATAGTGACATAATTAGTGAAAAATTGCTAAAACATACTTCATGACTAAGGAAAAACGTCACATGTTGCATTTTATTATCTTTTTCAGATCTAAAATTGAAAAGTTGATGAATATAATTTTTCTCATGTTTTTATGATTTTTATTGATAAATCCGATAAACCGCAACATTGTTTTTCCCGATAACTTTCGAATTTTTTTTTTTAACCTATGTTTTTGAAAATTATGAGTGTCATGGT
This sequence comes from Silene latifolia, assembly GCF_048544455.1. NCBI lineage: Eukaryota > Viridiplantae > Streptophyta > Magnoliopsida > Caryophyllales > Caryophyllaceae > Silene > Silene latifolia. The sequence goes on from NC_133532.1 coordinate 27,183,574, forward strand.
ATTTTTCCAGAATGTTCATGAGTTTAAATTTCAAATTTTGAATTTATTTGAAATTTTTATGATTTATTTGAAGTTTATAGAATTTTATTGTAATTTTGAATCCATTAATGAACAATTTGAAGTAATATAAGTTAATTATAGTCAAATAGTTAGTGAAGACTAATTTTGAGTCCTAAGTCGGTTAGGGTAATTAACTTGTGCATAAATATGAATTTATGTAATTTATTGTGATTTTAAACGTTGAATCACGCAAATCCGTAAAAACCGATTAATATACGATATTGGCTCCTTAAAGGCGATTTAGCATAAAATTGGGCATGTTCATACATATTATAATGCTGCATTTTATTTATGATTGTCATAATTTTATCTTATGTAATTTTTGAATTATGTAATTTTACTTAGTATGGCCTTAGTTTTTAATTGGTATTACCCGAAATGTATGAGAATATCGATTCGGTTGTAATTTATTGTGATCTCGTATCACCGTTTTGTAATTTAATAGATTTATTTTATTTTAATTACAAATGTATAATAGGAAATTATGTAATTTGTTATGTAATTTATTTAATTTCGGAGTTTCTTGAAGACGGTGTCACTCAAGAAGGAAATACATTAAAGACGGTGTTACCTCGAGATGCGTGCCTCAACCGAAGTTCAAGGGACCAATGGAGTTGGTTTCCGAATATGTAATAGTTAATTAGATTTTCTATTTTAGGAAGGCCATACTAGGATTTAATTTATGCTTTGCATTTTATTTATATGTCGCATGCATCGCTAAATCGCCATAACTAAAATATGCATTTTCATTTAATCGAGTACTTCGACCGTGTCAATTATAATTATCGTAGTTCACCGCTTTAGTTCACTTAAAACGTGATAGATAATAAATTGACATGACCTCACGCTAAAACAATCAATTGAGACATAGCCTTACCAAAGAGTAGAAACCATGAAAACCTATTTCGTGAGGGAGTGCACTCGGCCACACCGGGGTACAAACCTTGTTACGTAGGAGAAGTGGGTGATAAATGTATATCCAGCGAATTCATGTTGATAAGGGATGTATCGGCCACACCGTGCCCAAGTTGATGTGGATTTGGATCATGGACACATTTATTCGAAATTTGGGTTGAACTCAACAAAAGTTTTTGATAAGGGATGTATCGGCCACACCGTGCCCTTGTCGGATGTGTTTTGGGCTAAAGATAAAAGTTAATGTAATTTTATCGACCAAGAGTTCTAAAAGTAGAATCGATTAAAAGGTTAATCCACCGAGTTATATTGATAAGGGATGTATCGGCCACACCGTGCCCAAGTTAATATTAATTTGGATCTTGGAATCATTTATCATAGTTGGGTAGAGGTCACTATGTAAATGCTTTACTTCTTATTTACAAGTATTAATAAAACGATAAATGTTAATTTTTTCCACTATTCCGTTATTATATTGTTCTATTTCTTTACCACAATCATATACGATATCATTTCGTTTTTGATTCAAATCTCCATTAAAACATCGTAACTAAAGACAAATATGAATTTGCTTCTAAAACCTCAAATGAACCATTGCTAAGGATCTCTTGTAAAGAGTATAGGTAAAAGTTATTCATTATCAAACAGGTTTTTGATTCTTGACTAACACATCTACTTACAATGGATTGTTATTCATATACTTAATTGAATTAAGTACCTTGAAGCGATAAATTGTTTTGGTAATTAGATTTGTCAGAATTCGTAATTGACCAAAATAACGCAACCACTTCAATGAAAGTTTTAAGACTAAAACGAACAAATGAAGAGTAATCTTCATGAATTCAATTTTGCTTCTCAAAGCAAAGACTCATTGAAATGAGTGGGAGCATTCTCTTAAACCGTTAAGATGAGGACGAGGTTCAAGAAGTAAAGATAATAATGGAATTGATACAAGGTAATGTTAAAAGTAAAGTTATTGAGAAATGACGATACTAAACCTATCAATCCCGACCAATAAAGTTTTCATTGTCTTAAATGTTGGACACAAGAAAGGAAACTACCCCAAATTATTGAAGAATCAACAAGTTAGTTGTGGGACATCTAATGGGACCTTCTTCTTTAAATGTTTATTTGATTAAACATAAATTTTGCTAGTACCACTTCGTCAATATTAGAAACCAGTGGAGGTTTTCATCATTGTATTCGACACATAAGATGATTAGAATATGACGACTAGCAACAATAATGTCGAGAGATAGAGTAATTGTGTACTCAATCTAATTTTTGGATTTAAAGTTGTACTTAATTGTGACTATTAAGTGCATAAACTCTAAATAAGAATATAAACTTGTTAAGATACAAAAGAGGTTTTCACTTTTGTGACCCTATACACCACGATTTGATGTATAGCTAGCCCATTATCAAGGTGATTATATTCTAAACCAAACTAGAATGATATATCATGTAGATGATGTAAGATTCAAATTGGTAACCCAAGATTAAACCTTAAATTTTGGAATGATGAACGCAAAGAGTTATCGAGTACTCTCGAAACCATTAGATTGTTGATGGTATATGCGTATCTTGTATTCAAAGCAAGATGTCTCGTGCCTTTTGGTTGAAAAGGAGATCGAGGTTGTAAATCATTGATCCATAATAGGTTGATCATTTTCTTTTACCAACGATTTAAGTTGACACTAATATGTTCACTTAATAAGGTAAATAGAGAAATCTTTGAAGAAATTCAAAAGTTCAAAGAAACACAACTTAGTCGTGATAGGATTATCAACGTGAAGACTTTGATATAAGCCAAAGATAAATGTGATATAGCATCACAGGTTAATCTCTCTTAGCACGCATTATGGAATAATGTGTGTTTGGATAAGAATTCAAACGCTATTCGATATGGTTTGGATTTCAATCAAGTTACTTTGAGTTACTTGATCCTTTTGGGGATTTTATCATTTTGTCTAGATTATTTGGCCACTAAATCTAAAACGACTCATATGAGATATGAAATGGTAGGATACCATGTTTGTAAGTTTTCAAAAGAAACAAATGCTCATTTTTCCCTTTCAATTATCACGAGTACGACGGGTTTGCGGCTCGTGAAACTGTCTTTCTAAAAATACAAGTTTATTTCTAGAAGACAGAGTGGGAGAAATTATTCAAGAGCCACAAAGAATGTTATGTCGCAAGAAACTAGTCTTTCTTGGCTACATGAGACGTTTTGTGTAAAATGTTGTTTCTTTAAAACCTAGGAGGTTAAATTCGTCACTTGTTAAAAATGATGAATTCATGCTACTTTTAAGAAAGTAAAGAGCTTATAACTTACAAAGAAATTGTTTGATTCAAGTTACTTCTGGAAAGTAATGAATATATGACTTACATAAGAGTGTTTAAGTTACAAACTCAATATAAGGCTTAGAGCCAAGAAAATCCGAAATAAAAAGGCTTGATTAGTGGCAAAGGGTTTTGCACTAATAAAGAGAGATTTCAAGGCATGATTGGTTGCAAAGGGTTTTGCACTAGTTGAAATGCTTAAGTCTATTTGGATCTTCTTGGGGATTATATATCATTATGAGATATATAACAAGTGAATCTAAAATCCACTTCTTCAATTAGAAGGAATGTATTCAATACATGTCATGGGTCTTATAGATTCTTACAATCCTAAGATAATGTGAAACTTAAGAGAGGATCTTAAGTAGGACATCAATGAGTTGGAATTAACATTTTTGATCATGTGATAAAACATTTCTCGATAAGTCGAGAAGTTGTGTTTATACATGAAGTTTAGTGGGAGTTACGGAAATTTTAATTAGTCTTATATGTGAATGACATATTGATCATCGAGAATGATTTAAGACTCTTGGAGTATTATAATACATCTTTAATACCCGGATTTATTAAGATAAATCCACATGATATTAGCGTCAATAAGAAGTCTTATGTTGATAAGATTCATGACTAGTTCAATTAAATTGAACATATTTGATTGATACCATTTGCTTCTTAGGATCAATTAAATAAGTAATGATGTATAACACTTCATATGCTTTGAGTATGATGAATTGTTTTTAAAATCGAATTTAAGTAATCTTTACCAAGTAAACCATAAAGATTACCCTTAAGTGCTTACAGAAGCATTAAGGAAGTAAAGCAAAGTGTTTATGATGCAATTTTGTGTAAGGATGTTACACAAGTGACAATTGACAATTGAGATTGCGCATGGTTTCCGACAAAACCATAATCAAAACACATTAGGATGGTTAAGACACCATTGTGGCTATGTTATTTAAGAAATAGATTTTCTAGAATCGTTCTAGGCAATAAAGAACAATGAGAGATATTTATAACGGAAACTGAGTACACTTGCAATCATGAGATGTGCAAGACGATGAGTCTTGCACACTGTGAAAACAGTGGTAGCTATTCTTAGGCTAGAGGGCCTATGTCTTGATTGGATCTCGACACGTACTCAGAAAGTTTTGTGATGCAAATGTATGCATTACAAAGGAAAACGAGTATGTAGTAAGGTTGTGTAAGGTACAAGAAGTTGATAAAACCTACTAACCAAAGCCTTCTCATAGGCTAAACATGATGAATCATGTCATTTCAATTGAATTGAAATGAACAACTACATACAAGATCAAATTAGATTATAGGACATGGAATAGTAATCAGGCATTGACTATTCATATGTGATAATCGCATTTGTCGTTCGAGTTTTACTTTAAAACTCTTTTATTATACTTTGTTACATCCAAACGGGTTGTAGAGACAACATTGAACCCCGTTAAAGTGAACACGGATTAGCATTGTATTCGCCCATAGTCACTTGTATGAGGTGACGTCTCGAAGTGACTAGAGTGTGATTTGATTGATGGCAAGTTCAAGTGCCATAGAGTCATGTGAGATGACTAGTCGATCACATAGGCAGAATGTTAGGAACACTTTGTCGGGCAGTGACCGCTTATAGATTTCTGGCAAATTTATATAGCCTGGTCGTGGCGAGAGCTACTATAGTATTTTAATGAGTCGATTCTTTTGACTAAAGACTGTTCGCCTAAGATGGCACAGTTTCAGATTAACTTTGATTTGTGTTACTACGACCTTCGTAAATGGGGTCAAATGGGCATATTTTGGGTTATGATGGCTGTGGCTAGTCGAAGGGAATAAGTGCGATAGGAATAGTCCACCCCCTTGCCAGGGTTAAAACAATATCTCAGGGCCACTCGAGGAGTAATGAACTGGAAATGCGTGGCCACGCTCGGAAGGTATTTATGATAGATAAATCCGGTCAATCAATTATTCTCCAGATCGAGGAAACCATTCTCGATATGATCACTTGCAAGTACGACCCGAAAGACACCTCGCATTGAGTGGGAGATAATAATAGGACAAGATAATTGGTGACGCACACTTGTCGAGGACAAATGGGAGATTGTTGGGAAATGTGTCCTCAACAATAGTGCGATCACATGATTTAAATATCATTAATAAATCTCATATAAAGAATACGTAAGGGATGATTCAATTATATAGTCTACTGATCAACATTAATCGGTAACGATTGGCTTGCTAGAGTTTGACGTTACTGTTGTGGGACGGTGTTGGTCAGTTGATCCCTTAAGGTCACACCTAAAGGATGATGCCCTTATCTATAAAGTTGATTAATTGTATGACGATGCAAGTTGATCAATTCCTTAAAATTGAACAATTCGATTTGTGAGAGAGATTAAATATCTTATTGTAATGAGATTAAATAAGATTTATTTTAGTAATAAAATGCTTTGTTACTAAAATTATTTATTGTTTGAGAAACAATAGAGATAGGAATGAATGGTTAATTATAATTACAAGATATTGTGAATTATAATTACATGACCCATTTTATTTATGTGATCAAGTATCACTAGTCAAATTATTGGATGTAATTTAATTAATTCATAAAATGATATTTATGTGATAAATATGCATTAAAATTATTTAATAACATGTAGCATACTACATGTGACATATTGTGTGACAAATGACAAATTGACAAAAATAAAATGGTAGTCCATTTTATAGAAGTGGACTAAATATTGTGGGTGGTAAGTTTTAGTGGGTGATTATTTTATGTGATAAGAATAAATTAATAAAACCTACTCTACCTATTCTTACACACCTATAATATTGAGAAGAGCAAAAGGAAAAGTAATGATGCCATTTTTGACTACCCAAACCGTGACACTCCTCTTCATGATGGGGTTGTTGGTTATTATTTTCCTCTCTTACATTATTCATATGATGATTTTTCATTCACATGCTTTTTCTCTCTTCTCCTTCATTTTTCTCTAAAAACTTGAGAAACCTTGATCCAAATTGTTCATAAAAGATTACTAAAATTATTAATGTAATATATGAGTATTAGTAATCAATTTTAAGGTAAACTATTAAATAAATATCTAGCACATATTATTTAGTAGAGATATGGGATAATCTTGGGTGCAATCAAGAGGAGTGGCTTCTACACTTGAAGTCTTTGGAGGATCATCCTTTAAAATATTGGAAAGCTCAAGAACTAACAAGAAGGAGATCTTGTTGGTGCCCATTTGACCGAAATTCATATGGTGAGAAATTGATTTTCTTATCTCCTTTTATTAAAGTTTGCATGCATAAGATCTAGAATTTATTTTATGACTAAATAAATTTGAAACATATAAGAATATGTTGTATAATGAGATATAGATTTCCAACAGGTGTGTTCCTCAATGTGAATGTGTCGAATTTAGATGTGTTGAATGTGGATGTATTGAACGTGGATGTATTGAACGTCCTTCTTGATTTGCTTCCTTGGCTATTTATAGGGTAAGAACCCTAGATATGTCCTACTTCGAATATGGAAAGGGAATATAATTTCCATAAGAACTCTTTCCATACTTGGCCGCCTTTCCCAATTCTCCCTGATCTCCCTAACTTCTCCCTAACTTCTCCCTAACTTTTCTTTCCTTAATCCGGACGCCCTGCACGATGGGCTCCTGATCTCCCTTTAGCCCGTTTCCCCTTTCTCCAACCGCGGGCTTCCTTCTTCCTTATCACTTCCCCCATAACCTTTTATTTTATCAAGTAGGCCTTCTTTATTGTGCTATTTTTAGCCCAAACAGTAGGCCAAAAGAAGCCCGATTGTAGGACTTTAGAAATTGTTCTTCGTGCTCCATGATGTCCTCCATATGGTGATGAATGGCATCCCTCTAAAACACCTTGAACTTCCTATTGGGGTACACATCTTCGGTAAAGTCCATTACTACATTCCTTGTAGAGATTGGGATCGTCCCAAAAGTATCTCTTTATTTCGAACAAGAATCTCTTTCTTTGATTGTAGTTCAAGTTTAGGGGAAGAACTCCTCCCACAATGTAATTAGCATAGTCGGCAAACCATGGTGTTACGTGTTTCTCGAGTTGTGAATGGATGGCCATCAAAATATCATCGGGGAAAGAGTCATTGGTTGGTGTCTCTCCCTCATCATCATGGAATCGAATTCTTGACAAGTGATCCGCTACCACATTCTCGGCTCCCTTCTTATCCCTTATCTCCAAATCAAATTCTTGGAGTAGAAAAATCCACCTCAACAATCTTGGTTTTACTTCTTTCTTTATCAAGAGATGCCTAAGAGCACGGTTGTCCGAGAAAACAATCACTTTTGATCCAAGTAAATAAGAACGGAATTTGTCCAATGCATAGACAATGGCGTGAAGTTCCTTCTCCGTGGTGTCATAGTTCACTTGGGCGGCATCAAGAGTCTTAATTATGTAATAGATAGCATGCAAAGCCTTTCCTACCCGTTGGCCAAGAACCGCTCCAACGGCGTAGTTACTTGCATCGCACATGATCTCAAATGGTAGTTCCCAATTTGGTGGTTGGATGATTGGTGTCGAGATTAGGGCCTCCTTGATTCTATCAAAAGCTTCAACACACTCATTAGTGAATTGGAATTGGGCATCCTTAAGCAAAAGTTGAGTAAGGGGTTTCACGATTTTGGAAAAGTTTTTTATAATACGGCGATAGAACCCCGCATGACCGAGAAAGCTCCGCACTCCTCTAACATTTACGGGAGGTGGGAGTTTCTCTATCACCTCAACGTTGGCTTTGTCAACTTCGATGCCCTTTTCCGAGATTAAATGATCCAAGACAATACCTTCATTGAGCATAAAATGACACTTTTCCCAATTCAAGACAAGGCTAACATCTTCACACTTTTGCAATACAAGAGAAAGGTTATGCAAACAAGAATCAAAGTCTTTTCCGTAAACGCTAAAATGATCCATGAAAACATCCATTATGGTTTCTAAGTAATCGGAAAAAACACTCATCATGCATCGTTGTAAAGTAGCGGGAGCAATACATAGCCCGAATGGCATTCTCCTCTATGCAAAAGTACCGTAGGGACATGTGAAAGTAGTCTTGTGTTGGTCCTCCGGGTGTATCGGGATATGGAAGAATCCTAAGTACCCGCCAAGGTAGCAATAGAACTTGTTAGTGGCTAACCTCTCAAGCATTTGGTCAATGAATGGTAGGGAGAAATGATCCTTTCTTGTTGCGGAATTCAATTTACGATAATCGATACACATACGCCAACCTGTGATCTTCTTTGTGGGTATTAGCTCGTTCTTATCATTTGTTACTACCGTGGTACCTCCTTTCTTAGGTACTACTTGAACGGGGCTAACCCACAAAGAATCCGATATAGGATAAACGATTCCCGCATCAAGTAATTTCATAACCTCCGTTTTTACAACTTCTTGCATGTGGGGGTTTAGTCTCCTTTGGCCTTGAATGGTAGGCCTATGGTCTTCTTCTAGATGAATTCTATGCATGCAAAAATTGGGGCTTATTCCCTTAAGATCATGTAGACTATAACCTATAGCCTTTTCATGTTCTTTTAACACATCAAGTAAACTTTCCAATTGATTCTCATCAAGTTTTTCATTAACAATCACGGGTTTGGTTTTAGACTCAACAAAGTAAACATACTTCAAATTTGGGGGAAGGGGTTTTAGAGTTGGAGTTTGTACCTCACTTTCTACCATTGAAGGTTCACTAAGGAAATCTTCTACCTCCATTACACATTCCACCCTCATGGCCGGTTGGTTGTTCTTCTTTAGTGGATTGTGATGCTTCCTCGAGAATGTCATTTATCAATATGGATTGCTCATAGGTGAGCTCTTTGTTGGCTAGAGCGTCTTCAAGGAGATCTACTTCCAATGCCCAATGCTTGTTTTTGGCCTCACTTTCTTCTAAGGCTTCCAATGCTTGCAAAGGGTCTTTGATGAGAGTAGTACTCACATGGTCCTCTACACAACAATCTATAAGATCCATCTTGCGAAATAAACTAAGAGAAAATGGTGAGAAGTACCTTGAGGAAGTGCTCTCCATCAAGGTAAATAAAGACACAACTAAAAACAATTAACGAAAATCAAATAAATTGAACACCGTCCCCGGCAACGGCGCCATTTTTGGTTCGGTATTATTGTGTGTAATGCTTAGTCGTTGTCACTAACAACCAAAACAATATTTATATCTTCCCAAACTACTCTTAGTAGGGTGGTAAGTAAAGGTTGGATCGCAAGGGACGGGTATTGATTTAAGATTTCAATTGTAAGTAGCTATGTCTTAGGGTATCACAAATTGGGTTGAGGTGAGATGTGGTCTAAACTAATCAACAAGATGAAAGTAAATTAATAAAAACAAAGTAAAGCAATTAAAGGGGTTTGTAAACAATTGATTAAAGGCACTAGGGTGTCATGGGTTCATAAGGGAATCATGGAAATAGATCATATAAACATGTTCTCAATAAGAAGCAAGCACTTATTGTTGTGATGGGATCGAGTTAGTGTATATCTTACAATCCCTAGGAAGATTTAGGTCCCGGAGCCGAGTCGATCAAGACTTTACAACACCTACAAGTCGACTTAGTCTCTTCCTATTCAACTCTATGCATGGTCTAACAAGGCTCGAGTTGGTTTATGTCTTACAAGCCTCGTTGAAAAGATAAGAGATGGGTAAAAAATGCAAGGTTTCATAGTCTAGCATTTCATCAAACAACAAACAAGCAATTAATTACGAAAACATATTAAGTTAAGCATAGATTAATTCCCATTATTGTTTCTCCTAATTCCCCATTAACCCTAGCTAAAGGACTACTCACTCATGATCAAGTTTAGCATGCTAATAAGGTTGTCAATCATACTAACAAAGCAAAACATGATGAATAAATGATGTGATTAACAATAATTAAGCAAAGGTAAAAAGGGATTATACCTCATTGAGATGATCCAAATAATAAAGCAAATAATAATAGATGTAAACTTGATGATTGATGGAAGGTTGTCAATCCTCCAATAAACCCAAATAATCTTCTAATTACCCAACTAAAACTAAGAAGAATTGAGAGATTAAGGAAAGATTAAGATGTGATTAATATTGAAATGTTTATTACAACTTTGATTAAGACTAAATTAAGAGATTGATTATGATAAGATGATTCTAAGATGATAATCTAGGTAGTACAATAGGGTATTTATACTAAAATTAAGTACAAGGATTAGGGTTACTAAGGGCTTAAATGACGATTAAGACCCTAAGAGAAGCTTGATAATTTTGCTACTCCTGAGGGACATGCGCAGATCATGCATCAACTCCCAAGGGAATCCGCGCGTCCTAGCCTCAAGCACGTTTGGTCCTGTAAGGAGATCCGCTCGGGCTGGCTTCGAGATGCTCGGATCCTGGCTCTGGGACGCTCATCATGAGCTCAGGACGCTCGGATCCTGGTACAGGGTTCTTCTCTTCTTCTTGGCTCATTAACAATCCGCGGGGATTGTCTTGGGGATGCACGGATCTTTCATCATTGCCCATTTCTCTTTATTTATTTGATTAGGCTTCTAGTGTCGGTCACCTCTTCGATGATTGGTCATTAGATGCGATCCATTTAGCTCCATTTTGCTCCATAAATGCAAGGGCTGGCAATCCTCTCTTACCAAGGACACAAAACCTCAAAGAATATGCAAAATGGGAAACTAAAGATAAGAAATAACCCTAATATATGCTAGAAAGCATGGGAACGAGGTTAATTCGAGGACTAAATATGTAACACCCCACGCTTTCCTCATATTTTAAATAAACTTTTAAGTAATTTTTATTTAATAATTATTATCTAAAACTTATTTTCATAAAATATCATCATAGTCGTATAACGGTAATAGTAGTGTAGATTCTAATAATATTATTATCCGTCTTGAGTTATAGTAGGCTTGAGACGAAAATTCTAGTAGAAACCGACTCATTTTGAGTTATTGGGCTTATCTTGACTCATGGGCCTTTTTCCTTCTCTTTTCTCTACACTAACCCCCAACTAAACCCTCACAACTTCATCTCCCTCACTTCTAATTTCTGAAATTCCCCAACAAACATATCACCATTGTTGAACCATCTCCTCCTAACCCTAAAATCACCATAGCTCACTCAATTCTTCACCAATCTCGTTCCTTTTCGCGCCATTCTCTTCCTTTTCTCGTTTCCCTCCTTTCTAAGTAAGAAAGTCACCATCTTCCCTCTTATTTCAGAATTTTCATCTTACAAGAACATGGGTTCTTGACTTAATATCTTTGTTTTTGTGTTTAGGGGAGAATTTGGACAACCCGGAGGAGGATAGCTACATCATTGACGAGTCTTTAGAAGATTGAAGTGCAAAAAGGTAACGGTGATGGGTTACTCGACTTTTATGTTAAAATTGTGTGGTTTTTTGTAGTAATAATCTCTTATGAATGTTAAAGGTTGTATCTTTCATGATTTATGCTGATTTGGGTGTTGAATAACATGCTTGTTTGTAATTCTCACATGTTTGGTTGATAATCTCATACTTCACCCCTTGAATCCGAAGTTACCCATTCATATGCTCAAATATGTTGTTTTTCCGAGTTAGAATCATGCTAGGATACGTAAACAATTGTTCAAAAACGATTTTGGTTGGTTTCCAATGGTTTGAAAGTCGATTGGAGTCAATCCCGTGTAAGTGTGCTCCCAGCCGGTGGGCCGGCAGCCGGTCCATCAACCGACTGGGAGGTTCCTGTAAGTTTTTGACGAATTTTTAGTAAGCCTGTATTCCCAGCCGGTCGACCGGCAGCCGGTCCACCAACCGGCTGGGAGTTCCCTGTAAGTTTTTGTGAAATTTGAGATTTGGCATGTATTCCCAGCCGGTGGCCCGGCAGCCGGTCCACCAACCGGCTGGGAGAGCACTGTAAGTTTATATTAATTTCTAAACATTGGTGTGTTGCCCCAGCCGGTGGCCCGGCCGCCGTTACCCCTCCCGGCTGGGAGTCCCCTGTATGCTCCTCTTCACTTGTAACATCTAATAATCGTGGACTTATGCATCTATCTTCTTCCTTATTGATCATTGATTACTTTAAGACTTATTCATGTTATAGTCATGCAAAATTATTGACATTCTTGTTTGGACCCAAGTGTGGCGATTTACATTGTGTGACGACTTGACACTCCTCATTTACCCTTTCGGACCTTTGGTTACGGATATGTGTGCCATGTTTCCGGATTGGGTTATCCTCCCGCCTCTTCGGACCTTTGGTTACGGACTGTGTGCCATGTTTCCGATTTGGGGTTACTCAACCTTTGGTTATGGACTGTGTGCCATGTTTCGAGTCTTGGATGCGGATAGGTCACCGCATGTCGAATCGGGTGACGTCCATCCCGAGAGTCTGGATCCAGGTTTAGACTAGGACCGTATTATGATCGTCGTCCTACCAGGAGGTTGGAGTTTAGGATGTAGTCTTGTGTGAGGTATCTCGGACATGCTTTAAAGGTAGCCTCTGAGCCGGATACTCCGTCCATTCTTTGTATTTGTCTTACATTTGAGTCGAGTTGGTATGTGACAATTCGACCCAATAATTCCTCTCTCTTTTGTGATTTACCATTCATATTTCCATATGCCTACTAATCACGATTTTCTTATCACTGTGAGTATCTATTCTTATGCTTGTTTGTTTAATTAAATTCCTAATTACTTGCATTTTGACATATTGTGGCTGGGAGAACCCTGAGTTACTCCCCGCTGACTGTGGCTTTCATATTTATTATGAATGACAGGTTTGTGATGAAGCTTAAGTGGGGAAGACCGTGTGAGCTAGCGAGTTCTTACCTCGGACCTTAATTAGTTATCACTTTGATAGACTCACCTACTTTTGAACTTATGTTAATTCGTGGGATATCTTTTCCCCAATAAATAGACTTGTCTTGTACACTTAAACTTAACTATCTAAACTTATTTATCGTGTTGGTGATGCCTCGCGTTGGACTTAATTAAAAGCCTTAAAAGTTTTAAAAATCTCGTGTTTCCGCCACGATTTACTAGTTATATTTAGTTACCTCAACGAGGGGTGTCACAAAATGTGCTCAAATATGAGTCACATCACCTCTACAACTTGGAATGGAACATCGTTTAAGTGTACTCACATCGACTTGCCATGCGTTGTTCGTTTTAAAATGTCTCAAACCAATTCTTTTTGTCACAGGAAAAGGGTAAAGGAAGAGATACGATAGAATATGTGGATTAAAAAGTGTACTTTTATTGAAATGAGTAATGAATGTATAGACTCGAGAAGACATGTGACTCGTGGGACATCTCCCAGGTTGTCACTAGAATTGGAAATGGACACAAAGAAAGATAGTAGAATAATTATGGGGTAAAAAGCCTAGGACTCGGACGCAGACTTGGACTTTGACTCGAACATAGATCCAGGATCGTAATCATCGGCCCATGCTGGAACATTTTCTTTTCCAGCAACTGGCTTTGGCGTCTAACTTTGAGCATTCATCCATTTGAGCACCCCGTCCTCGTCATTGGGAATACTGGAAGGATAACAGTCAAGAAGAGTTTCCTGATAAGTGGTATATCCATGAGGATTGCCTAAGCTGCCTTGTGGGTTAAAGGCTGAGACGGACAATTTCCCACTTTCAATCAAATCCTGGATCGCATGCTTGAGCTTATAGCACATCTCAGTATTGTGTCCTTTGCCCGTGTGATACTGGCAATGGGCATTACTATCCCCTAACCTAGACTTCTTTTCTGGATCTGGTGTAGGCCCTACTGGTTGAAGAAGACCTAGAGAGGATAATTTTTTTAAGGCCAGGGAATAGGGTATTCCTAGACTTGTGAATGACTTGGGAGAGTTGTTAGGTTTCTTTGACGAAGGCTCTATGAGGTTGCCATTATTGATTTTGATTCCTGGATGAGACGAACTTGGAATAGATTGCCCACTTGTTGCTTTCTCCTTAGGACTGTCACGTTGAGGATTTGTCTGGACACTCTTCATATTGAGAGGCTGGGTCTCCAACTTCTTACCTATTTCAGCAAACTGATTCTCCATATTGGAAAGCCGAGAGTTTAGGCTATCAATGACTCCCTCTAACTTAGAAAATTTATTGTTGAAGGCAATGGAAAGCATGAGCATTCCACTTTGGATATTGTCGTCTTCGAGCGCTTTGATCTCTTTGTTATCACGAGGATCGAGGAGATGAGAACAGTCTAGGGATGATTCTTCACCATGTTTAGTGCCGCTAGACCCAAGAGGGCCGATTCTCTCGAATTGCTCGACAGAAAGCGACACTAGAAGCTTGCCCTCTTCGATCATATCTTGGATGGTGTGTTTCAAGAGAAACCACTCTTCAATATCATGGCCTCTACCTTGGTGATATATGTTGGAATATGTGTCCTCCGACAATAATGCGATCACAACTGTCGATCATGATGATCACATGTTTAAATCTCATGTTTAAGAATACATGTGGGATGTAATAATTTTACAGTCAACTGGTCCACACATATCGGTAATGATTGGCTGACTAGAGTTTGACATTTGCGTCGTGCGGACGGTGGTGATCGAGTTGATCCCCTTAGGTCATACCTATAGGGAAATACTCTTAATTGATTATTTAATTAATCGTACGCCGATACGAGTTAATTAAATTGCTTAAAATTGACGGATGATTTTGTGTGTAAAATTAACGTGTCTTATTGTAATTCGATTATATTAGATACGGTCTAAGTAATTGAATTGTTTTATTTCTTAGATAAAATTATTGTTCACGAAACAATTTGGAATTGAAATTGAATGAATAATTTATAATTTGATAAACCATTTTGGTACAAGTAATTACGAATTACTAGTCGATTTTGTAAATGACATATTTTATGAGAATGTTGATTTTTAATATGTTAAAAATACATTACAAATTCACATGTCAAGTAACATGTCACATTTGTCACAATTGACAAATGACAAAATAAAATGGACTACCCATTTTATCTCAAGTGTACCGAAATTTAGAGGGTATTAGTGCATAAATTGTGTTGATTATTTTAATAAGGGAAAAAACACAATTATTACACTCTATATGTAGCCATGCATGCCTAGTTGTTCTTGGGAAGAAAGTTGGCCTCATGCATTGGCTACCTTCCCTCCTCCAACCGGTTTTGCCTAGTGAATTGATAGAGTTTTTCCTCTATCATTTTTATTCATACATACTTCAACATATATTTTTCTAGTGTAAGAAAATGTATTATTCTCTACAACTTGTGAAATTTTAGAGAAAGAAAAACACACAAAAATCTTCTCCTCTAAACCGAAATAGAGGAGAACAAAATCAATATTTTGGGTCAAATATTTAAGCTAGATTAATATTATTACTAGATCATAATAATATTAGTTATTAAGAGGTTTCCTTGGGTATATGCTTTTGGGAGAGATTCTAAACTTGAATCTTGTTCATCCATTGTTGGAAAGCTCAAGAACTAACAAGAAGGAGATCTTGTTGGTGCCCACAAAACCGAAATCACATAGTAAGAAAGACGATTTCCTCTCTACTTTTGTTCATGTTTGCAAGCATAAGATCTAGAATTTATTTTATGACTAAATAAATTGATTCATATATGAATATGTAAATTAATGAGATTAATAGATTTCTAACAAGTGGTATCAGAGCCTTAGGTTGTTTGCATGCAAATCGGTTATTGTTTTTCCGAGTTATAAGATTAACAAACAAAACTTATAAATTTGTGTTTATTATGACATATCACGAAATTTATTTGCATGTTAAATTTTCTGGTCCTAAAATGTATTTAGGATATTTTGGTTTATTTATGGATTTTATTGTTCATTTTATATAATAATGGCATTAAAATGTGATTTTTATGATAAAAATGTCATTTTTGGACTAAAAATAGCTAAACTTCGATATTTTCAGTGGTTTTTGGATATGATTTAACATATATTATTTACTGATGGCCTGTAAACTTTCATAATAAAATGAGTTGTTATGCTCGAAATATGGATTTTTCAAGTTAAAATCGTATTTAAATGAGAAAATAGGTTAATATGAGTTATATTTCGAATTTGGTCATGGAAATTTAGTATGTTGTCACATGCAATTTTACAAGATGTGTGTAAAATATTTGGCTATAATGAAGTCTTTATGCATGATTTATGAATTTTTGATGAAAAATCGCATAAATAGTGACTTTAATTAGTAAAAATGCTAAAACATACTTCATGACTAAAGGAAAAACGTCACATGTTTCATTTTATTATAGATTTCAGATCTAAAAGTGAAAAGTTGATGAATATAATTTTTCTCATATTTTTATGGTCATAATTGTTAAAACCTATAAACCGCAACATTGTTTTTCTCGATAAATTTTCGAAATTTTTAACCTAAGTTTTGAACATTATGAGTTTCATTGAGTTTTTCCAGAATGTTCATGAGTTTAAATTTCAAATTTTGAAATTATTTGAAATTTTTTATGATTTAATTTGAAGTTTATAGCATATTTTTTATGTTTTTGATTCCATTTATGAACAATATTAAGAATTCAAGTTGAATTATTGTCAAAATGATAGTGGAGACTAATTTTGAGTCCTAAGATGGTTAGGGAAATTAACTTGTACATAAATATGAATTTATGCGATTATTGTGATTTTTAAAGGTTAAATCACGCAAATCCGTAAAAACCGATTAATATACGATATTGGCTCTTTAAAGGCGATTTAGCATAAAATTTGGCATGTTCATACATATTATAATGCTGTATCTTATTTATGATTGTCATATTTTAATTTTATGTAATTTTTGAATTATGTAATTTTACTTAGTATGGCCTTAGTTTTAATTGGTATTACCCGAAATGTATGGGAATATCAATTCGTTGTAATTTATTGTGATCTCGTATCACCGTTTTGTAATTTAATAGATTTAAATTTTAATTACAAATGTATAATAGGAAATTATGTAATTCATTTTGTAATTTATTTATTCCGGAGTACCTTGAAGACGGTGCCACTTGAGAAGGCGATCCATCAAAGAAAGTGTTGCCTTGAAATGCGTGCCAAGACCGAAGTTCAAGGGACCAAAGGAGTTGGTTTCCGAATTTGTAATAGTCTATTAGATTTACTTTTTAGGAAGGCCATACTAGGATTTAATTTATGCTTTGCATTTTATTTATATGTTGCATGCATCGCTAAATCGCCATAACTAAAACATGCATCATCATTTTATCGAGTTTATCGACCGTGTCAATTACAATTATCGTAGTTCACCGCTTTAGTTCACTTAAAACGTGATAGATAATAAATTGACATGACCTCTCGCTAAAAATAAACAATTGAGACTTAGCCTTACCAAAAAGTAGAAACCATGAAAACCTATTTCGTGAGGGAGTGCACTCGGCCACACCGGGGTACAAACCTTGTTACGTAGAGGAAGTGGGTGATAAATGTCTATCCACCGAATTCATGTTGATGAGATATTTATCGGCCACACCGTGCCCAAGTTAATGTGGGTTTGGATCATGGACACATTTATTCGAAATTTGGATTGAGCTCAACGAAAGTATTCGTGACCGTAGTCGCATGTGTTCCGGGCTAAAGATAAATATTAATGTAATTTAATCGACCAAGAGTTCTAAAAGTAGAATCGATTAAAGAGTTAATCCACCGAGTTATATTGATAAGGGATTCATCGGCCACACCGTGCCCAAGTTAATATGAATTTGGATCTTGGAATCATTTATCATAGTTGGGTAGAGGTCACTATGTAAATGCTTTACTTGTTATTTACAAGTATTAATAAAACGATAAATGTTAAGTTTTCCACTATTCCGTTATCATATTGTTCTATTTCTTTACCACAATTCATATACGATATCATTTCGATTTTTGATTCAAATCTCCATTAAAACATCGTAAAACCTCGAATTATCTACTAAAACCTCGAATTATCCATTGTAAGGATCTCTTGTGAAGAGTATAGTTGGAAGTTATTTGTGATCAAAAGAGTTTTTGATTCTTGACTGACATATCTACTTACAATTGTTTCTCATATGCTTAATTAAGTTAAGTACTTTGAAACGTTAAATCATTTTGGTAACTAGATTTGTTGGAAATCAAAATTGACCAAAATACCGCAACCACTTCAATGAAAGTTTTAAGACTAAACGAACCAATGAAGAGTAGTCTTCATGAAATTAAATTTTGCTTCTCTAAGCAAACACTCATTGAAATGAGTGGGTGCATTCTCTTAAACCGTTAAGAAAAGGATAAGGTTTAAAGAAGTAAAATTAGAATGGAATTGATACAAGGTAATGTTAAAAGTAAAGTTATTGAGAATAACGATACTAAACCTATCAATCCCGACCGATAAAGTTTCCATTGTCTTAATTGTTGGACGCTAGAAAGGAAACTACCCCAAATTATTGAAGAATCAACAAGTTAGTTATGGGACATCTAATGGGACCTTCTTCTTTAAATGTTTATTTGATTAACATAAATTTTTGCTAGTACTACTTCGTCAATATTAGAAACCAGTTGAGGTTTTCATCATTGTATTTGATACATAGGATGATTATAATATGACGACTAGCAACAATGATATTGAGAGATAGAGTCATTGTGTACTCAATCTAGTTTTGGGGTTTAGAGTTTTACTTAATTGTGACTATTAAGTGCATAAACTCTAAATAAGAATATAAACTTGTTAAGATACAAAAGAGGTTTCACTTTTGTGACCCTATACACCACGATTTGATGTATGGCTAGCCCATTATCAAAGTAAATATATTCTATGCCAAACTAGAATGATATATCATGTAGATGATGCAAGACTCAAATTGGTAACCCAAGATTAAACCTTAAATTCTCAAATGATGAACGCAGAGAGTTATCGAGTACTCTCGAAACCATTAGATTGTTAATGGTATATGCGTATCTTGTATTCAAAGCAAGATATCTCGTGCTTTTTGGTTGAAAAGGAGATCGAGGTTGTAAATCATCGATCCAAAATAGGTTGATCATTTTCTTTTACCAACGATTTAGGTTGACACTAATGTGTTCACTTAATAAGGTAAATAGAGAAATCTTTGAAGAAGTTCAAAGAGTTCCAGGAATCTTGATTTAGTCGTGATGGGATTATCAAAGTGAAGACTTTGATATAAGTCAAAGGAAATGTGATATAGTATCACAAATTAATCTCTTTTAACACACATTATGGGATAATGTGTGGTTGGATAAGAAATCAAACGCTATTCGATATGGTTTGGACTTCAATCAAGTTACTTTGAGTTACTTGATCCTTTTTGGGGATTTTATCATTTTGTCTAAACTATTTTTCCACTAAATCTAAAATGAATCATATGAGATATGAAATGGTAGGATACCTTGTTTGTAAGTTTTCAAAAGAAACAAATGCTCATTTTTCCTTACAATAATAACGACTACAACAGGTTTGTGGCTCATGAAGCTGTCTTTCTAGAATACAAGTTTATTTCTAGAAGACAGAGTGGGAGAAATTATTCAAGAGCCACAAAGAATGTTATGTCGCAAATTCAAGAGCCACAAAGAATGTTATGTCGCAAGAAACTGGTCTTTCTTGGCTACATGAGACGTTTTGTGTAAGACATTGTTTCTTCAAAACCTAGGAGGTTAAAGTCATCACTTGTTGAAAATGATGAATTAGTGTTACTTTTAGAAAGTAAAGAGCTTGCAACTTACGAGCTTGCAACTTACAAAGAAATTGTTTCATTCAAGTTGATTACTTCTGGAAAGTAAAGAACATATGACTTACATGAGAGTGTTTAAGTCACAACTCAATACAAGGCTTAGAGCCATGAAAATCCGAAATAAATTCCAAGTGAATTTTTAGATATCAAAGCTTGATTGGTTGCAAAGGGTTTTGCACTAGTTGAAATGCTTAAGTTTATTTGGATCTTCTTAGGG
The DNA here is from genome assembly GCF_048544455.1 of Silene latifolia. Classification (NCBI taxonomy): domain Eukaryota; kingdom Viridiplantae; phylum Streptophyta; class Magnoliopsida; order Caryophyllales; family Caryophyllaceae; genus Silene; species Silene latifolia. The sequence goes on from NC_133532.1 coordinate 27,203,872, forward strand.
ATTGTGTTTCATTATGAGATATATATAGCGAATGAATCTAAAACCCACTTCTTCAATTAGAAGGAATGTATTCAATAGATGTCTTGAGTTTTGTAGATTCTTGCAATCCTAAGATAATGTGAAACTTAAGAGAGGGTCTTAAGTAGGACATCAATGAGTTGGAATCAACATTTTGATCATGTGATAAAACTTTTCTCAATAGGTTGAGAAGTTGTGTTTATACATGAAGTTTAGTGGGAGTTACGGAAATTTTAATTAGTCTTATATGTGGATGACATATTGATCGTTGAGAATGATTTAAGACTTTTGGAGTATAATAATACATCTTTAATATCCGGATTTATGGAGATAAATCCACATGATATTAGCGTCAAATTAGAAGTCTTATGTTGATAAGATTCATGACTAGTTCAATCAAGTTGAACATATTTGAATGATTCCATTTGCTTCCACTGCCGAATCAATTAAATAGGAAATGATGTATAACACTTCATATACTTTGAGTATGATGAATTGTTTCAAATCGAATTTAAGTAATAGTTACCATGTAAGCCATAAAAATTACCCTTAAGTGCTTGCAGTAGCATTAAGGATGTAAAGCAAAGTGTTTTTGATGCAATTTTGTGTAAGGGTGTTACACAAATGACAATTGACAATTGAGATTCCGCATGGTTTCCGACAAAACAATAATCAAAACACATTAGGATGGTTAAGATACCATTGTGGCTATGTTATTTAAGAAATAGATTTTCTAGAATCGTTCTTGGCAATAAAGAACAATGAGAGATACTTACAACGGAAATTGAGTACACTTGCAATCATGAGATGTGCGAGAGGGATGGGTCCCGCACACTGTGAAAACAGTGGGAGCTATTTTAAGGCTAAAGAGCTTATGTCTAGATTGGATCTAGACATGTACTCAGAAAGTTTTGTAATGCAAATGTATACATTACAAAGGAAAACGAGTATGTAGTAAGGTTGAGTAAGGTACAAGAAGTTGATAAAACCTACTAACCAAAGCCTTCTCATGGGCTTAACATGATGAGTCATGTCATATGTCATTTCAATTGCATTGAGATGAACAACTACATATAAGATGAAAATGGATTATAAAAATATGAAGTAGTAATCAGGTATTGACTATTCATATGTGATAATCACATTTGTCGTTCAAGTTTTTAAATCTGAAAACTCCTTTTATATACTTTGTTACATCCAAACGGGTTGTAGAGACAATATTGAACCCCGTTAAAGTGAACCCGGATTAACATGGTATTCACCCATAGTCACTTGTATGAGGTGACGTCTCGAAGTGACTAGAGTGTGATGCGATTGATGGCAAGTTCAAGTGCCATAGAGTCATGTGAGATGACTAGTCGATCACATAGGCAGACTGTTAGGAACACTTTGTCGGGCCTTATGACCGCTTATAGAGTTCTGGCAAATTTATATAGCCTGGTCGTGGCGAGAGCTACTATAGTATTCTAATGAGTCGATTCTTTTTACTAAAGACTGTTCGCCTAAGGTGGCACAGTTTTAGATTAACTTTGATTTGTGTTACTACGACCTTCGTAAATGGGGTCAAATGGGCATATTTTGGGTTATGATGGCTGTGGCTAGTTGAAGGGAATAAGTGCAATAGGAATTGTCCACCCCCTTGTCAGGGTTAAAACAATATTCAGGGCCACTCGAGGAGTAATGAACTGGAAATGCGTGGCCACGCTCGGAAGGTATCTATGGTAGATAACTCCGGTCAATCAGTTATTCTCCAGATCGAGGAAACCACTCTCGATATGATCACTTGCAAGTACGACCTGAAAGACACCTTGCATTGAGTGGGAGATAGTAATAGGACAAGAGAATTGGTGACGCACACTTGTCGAGGACAAGTGGGAGATTGTTGGAATATGTGTCCTCCGACAATAATGCGATCACAACTGTCGATCATGATGATCACATGTTTAAATCTCATTTTAAGAATACATGTGGGATGTAATAATTTTACAGTCAACTGGTCCACACATATCGGTAATGATTGGCTGACTAGAGTTTGACATTACTGTCGTGCGACGGTGGTGATCAGTTGATCCTCTTAGGTCATACCTATAGTGAAATACTCTTAATTGATTATTTAATTAATCGTATGCCAATACGAGTTAATTAGATTGCTTAAAATTGACGGATGATTTTGTATGTAAAATTAACGTGTCTTATTGTAATTCGATTATATTAGATACGGTCTAAGTAATTGAATTTTTTTATTTCTTAGATAAAATTATTGTTTACGAAACAATTTGGAATTGAAATTGAATGAATAATTTATAATTTGATAAACCGTTTTGGTACAAGTAATTACGAATTACTAGTCGATTTTGTAAATGACATATTTTATGAGTATGTTGATTTTTAATATGTTAAAAATACATTACAAATTCACATGTCAAGTAACATGTCACATTTGTCACAATTGACAAATGACAAAATAAAATGGACTACCCATTTTATCTCAAGTGTACCGAAATTTAGAGGGTATTAGTGCATAAATTGTGTTGATTATTTTCATAAGGGAAAAACAAAATTATTACACTCTATATGTAGCCATGCATGCCTAGTTGTTCTTGGGAAGAAAGTTGGCCTCATGCATTGGCTACCTTCCCTCCTCCAACCGGTTTTGCCTAGTGAAATGATAGAGTTTTTCCTCTATCATTTTTATTCATACATACTTCAACATATATTTTTCTAGTGTAAGAAAATGTATTATTCTCTACAACTTGTGAAACTTTAGAGAAAGAAAAACACACAAAAATCCTCTCCTCTAAACCGAAATAGAGGAGAACAAAATCAATATTTTGGGTCAAATATTTAAGCTAGATTAATATTATTACTAGATCATAATAATATTAGTTATTAAGAGGTTTCCTTGGGTATATGCTTTTGGAAGAGATTCTAAACTTGAATCTTGTTCATCCATTGTTGGAAAGCTCAAGAACTAATAAGAAGGAGATCTTGTTGGTGCCCATAAAACCGAAATCACATAGTAAGAAAGACGATTTCTTCTCTACTTTTGTTCATGTTTGCATGCATAAGATCTAAAATTTATTTTATGACTAAATAAATTGATTCATATATGAATATGTAAATTAATGAGATTAATAGATTTCTAACAATATAGGTAGTATTTTTTGCCCTTCCAGAGGTTCACTTGCTTCTCTAAAGGTGGATCCGGAGTCGGGCCTATTGGACGTAGCTTGCCTTGGGCAGAGGGTCTATTCAAAGCATCGGCATAAGACATGCCTAAATCAAAAAGCACCCTTTGATGCCTCCCAGATCTTCTTTCGGTTGTTTTCGGCTTTAGGGCGACAGTTATTACAAGAGGTAAGCTTTGACGACCTAGACTAAAGGTTTCTCTAGGTGGCGTGTTCTTTTTCACCAACTCATTTTCAAGGGTGAGGGCGCAAATGCTCAAATTTTCCATTGTAGCTTGAACTCGTAGGACCATGGCATAAACCTCTCGGAGAGACACTGTGATGTGGCTTGAACTGCTTTGTGACTTTGCTGAATGACGGAACTTGTTGGATTCCTACTCGACAGAAATGACGCGCATTACAACTCGATTCCACATGGGATCACGCATACTAAGGCAATAAGCAACAAACACAGGAAGGGACAAGTAATCACGAGGATAAGACAACAAAATCTAGACTTGACTTGTGAATTCGTGAAATGTCGTGAGCGACTTCTCGTGTTTGAATTCACGGTGCTTGACTTTAAATTTAGACTCGAGTGTTGACTTTGACTGAGTGACCATTAAATGGTTGACCTTATTGATGGGATGGTTGACACGTGTTGATTCTAGACTCGAGCATGAGTGTAGATACCGAGGTGTGCTTATAGGTGTTAATAAGACTTTTGTATATGACTCGGGCACGTGTGACTCGAGGCGTCGGAAATGTTTAGATCCTAACTGAATTAGGGTATAGGTTCCAAAATGAAGGCGTGACGCCTTAGGACTTGACTTCGAATTTGAAAAGACCCAAAATGTAAAGGAAGACGGGTTTATAACTCAACAAAGTTCCGACTAGGACATGGTCGGTTTCAGTTTTGACTCTAACTTAGCCCAATTAAATTTAGATATTTACATTTACATGGTTTGAAAATATTTTGATTTAAAACGTTTTTTGTTTTTTGTTTTTTTTTGTACACTTACTAAAAAAAAAAGACTCGACTCGTTAAGTGGGTGTGTGTCACTGTGTCAAGTGGGATTTGAAAATGACAAATTTTGAAATGTTTGTCCTAGACAAATATAGAGTAGTTGTTGGGGTGCTGACTCGAAGTGAGTTTTGAAACGGGTTTGAGGCCCGAAGTTGGACTCGATATTTGGACAGAGTTTCGGCTTATTTTGTGCTGTTTTAGGCCACTTTTGAAAATGTTTACATTTTGAAAATGATTTTATTTTACAAAATTTCGTCATGGTTTTGTTTACAAAGGGTGATCACGTATATGATACATACATACATATGGGCATTATAACGGTATGCTGAGTGCATTTAAAGGGTTTTGGTTTTAAAAAGGTGGGTTGCCATACCAAGCAATCAAACCCTGGTCTGTGGAGAGGTCCATGCCAAACATGAGTAAGGTCGGTTCCTAGTCCATTCCCTCAAGTAGTGAAAGTTCTTGATACAAACATGAGTATGTACCGCGGTACGGTTGACGTCAATCGTTATCCATCTTTAGGCCCAAATAAGAATTTGGACCGTCCAAGTGGGACGATTGGTCGAATGGGTTGGGTTAAGCCTAGGAAGGCCGAATAAAACGACCTAAGAAGGTCGAGTAATGAAAACCGACAACTGTCTCGTATAAACTATTCCCTAACCTCGTTCAAGTTTCACCCTGGGTAACATGTAAGTATATCATCTTCAGCGGAGTTGCTAAAATATGGACATGGGCCACCCGCGCCGCGCGCACCCGCTCGTTGGTTTCGAGGCGGCGACACTTCTCCCACGGAACCTTGGTTTGCCAAAGCACGTCATGGGCCATTACCGATTTGTGAGGCATTGAAACCGGTGAAAGGTTGAATAAGCCTGCATTTGTGGAGTCGCCACCAATTTATTGTGGAAAAATTGAAAACCGTTCAAATACCTCGTGTCATGTCAAGACACAAAGTAATGACATAAACACTAAGAACTCTCGTTACCCTTAGCATTCCATGTCTAGAATGACTCTCGAGATGCCAATGGACACGGATGTCCAGAGATAACTGGAGTAAGGGGTGAGCGTACGTATTAGGAAGCTCTTTAATTTCAACACCTAATCCCGCCCGCCTGGATAGCGGCCTCTACTAATGATTAGGGAAATTGTTCATATTTGATATGTCGTCGATGTAATGAATGCAATGCAACAAACATAGATTAATCATAGCATGTGAAATTAGACTATGTCGGTGAACACGTAATTTAGCAAACAATTTGGGTCGAAGTTGGAAGTTAGATTAATTACATGTGAATGCCAAGTTAATAAATCATACATAATAATAAGGGTTTTTTTGTCAAACACAACCTTTAAAAAAAAGTCTTTTCCAAACACCACCTTTAAAAAAAAAGTTTGTAAAACACAATCTTTAATAAATTTTTTTTTGTCAAACACGACTTTTTGGCCGAAGGACTTAACATTTTGCAATGGGGTAACTTTCAGTCGACGTTTGAGATAGCAAACGATGTTGGTTTGAGGTGTTCTTGTACTCGTTGGAAAGGTGGAATACAAGCTTTCCAAGGGTTATCAATACGATGGTCAAAAGTGATCTTATGTGGGGTCAATTGATGTGTAAAGTAAGACTGGTTGGAGAGACTAGCTCTAAAGCGAGTGGTCATAGGGTCTTTCGTGAGTCTTTAAATGGGGTTAGGGTGTTTTATTTGGTCTAAAATTTGGTATATATATAGAAGGGAGTGTAAGGTAGGTCGTAGTTGTGTTGCTTTTGGTAGTTGTTTGTTGTAAGTGGTGATTTGAGGTGAGTGAATTGACCCACCAAAAAAAATCCTACTTTGACATTCTTTTAATTGTTTTTTACCTCCAATTTAACTCCCCTTGAACCACCACTTGCAACCAACAACCACCACAAACAACACAACTAGGACCTACCTTGCACTCCCCGCTACCTACATACCAATTTTCATACCAAACAAAGCATCTTAACCTCATTAAAAGACCCACTAAAAATCCCCGACCATCGGCTAATCTCTCCGACCAGCCTTACTTTACACAGCAATAGACCCTACATAAGGCCACCTTTGACCATTGTGTTGATAACCTATGGAAAGCTTGTATTTCCACCTTTCCAACGAGTCCAAGAACACCTCAAACCGACATCGTTTGCTATCCCAAACATCGATTGAAAGTTACCCCATTGCAAAATGTTAAGTGCTTCAGCCAAAAAGTCGTGTTTGGCAACAAAAAATTTATTAAAAGTTGTGTTTTACAAACATTTTTTTTTAAAGGTGGTGTTTGGAAAAAACTTTTTTTTGAAGGTTGTGTTTGACAAAAAAACCTAATAATAATTACGATAAATGAAATACAATGATTAAAATTACAATAATTACAAAGGTTATTTTATCTACGTCAGAAGCACGCTCAAAGACGGGATTTCGAAGAATAAAAAAAAAAGAAACTAAAATTAGAAAATAAAATATGAAAATACGTCAGATTAGAAGTGATAATACGAGTAATAGTCGATTTAAACTGTAATTAGAAGCTATGCCAAGGCGAGAAAGAGTTCAGGGACATAAGCCAACCCAAAACAGACGCAACATCTGCTGCGTCACTTGGAAGAGGCGCATCACCTCTTGCGTCTGTTCATGAGTTGGATTCGAGCTGTGAAGTCCGAATCGCGGATTTGTTATCGTTCATTGGTAATTTAAGATCGATTATTGATATTAAATTCGAGATAAAGTGCCTTAATTAATTACATGCATCTGGACAAGTCAGGAACGAATTAAAGACGAGAATTTACAGCGATTTACATAATTACGACTAACTCGTGTCGGAAATACCAAAAGAACAAACTTGAACTTTGAAAGCGGAATTAAATCGAGTAAACTGAAATCACATAAAGAAAACTATGCACAAAAGACGAATTCCAGAGAATCAATATGAGAAAATCGAACCTTTAAAATCCGGGTTTGAATAGATGACGAAAACCCGCAAATATTGAATTATAAGGGATTTTTGTCGATTTGAGAATTGTAAATAAAAGAATTAGTTAAAACACAATTTTATATACTGAAAATTACAAAAGGAACGAAAATATAAGAGAAAAGGGGAAAATTGCAGGAAACCGAGAAAGAAGAAGAAGAGCATGAGCAGCGACAGCCTCACGAAGATGCGCAGCAGATGCTCCGAATCTTCGAAGAGGTGCAGCTGCTGCTGCGTTTCTTCTCGACGTCTGATTTCCGCTGTTTTGTAAATACGGTTTTAAAAGATCGATTTTTAAGACGAATTTGAACGTGCTTTTGATATAAATCTTACATTAATGATACAAAATAAAAGATACAATAAATAAAAAAGGTTGTTACACCCTCAGACTTACATGTTTGATGAAACGAGATTGACTACGTTAACGTTTAGTGATTGCTAGACTCGAATATGCGTGGAAAGTGCCCTTGTTAAATGATTTAGAAAGATTGATTAAGTGGAGTTAGTCAAATTGGTCGGTCTATGCAACGTGACTGGGACTCAGAAGGATCTGAGCTTACTTGGTCGATTGATCAAGCACGTAGACGTCGAAAACAATAGCGTAGTCTAGAATAAAAAAACAGAAGAGAAGGACGGACACTCGCGTGCCAAATATGGAGGCCGAAGGTGTCTATTTATACTAAACACATGAGAGAGTTTAGGAATGACACGGTTTTGGAAACAAATCACGGAAATATTCTAAGAAGCGTGAAAAGAGGGCTGGGGAAGAGGCGCAACAGTCACTGCGACCCTTCGAAGAGGCGCAGCAACTGCCGTGTCCTTTTCCCAGAGGTTGCCTCCCGAGCAAGAAAGATTTCCGCGTTTTAATTATGGAATTTCGGTAGATATTGTAGATACCTCATTTCTGCACCTCCCGCAAACCACCCGGTGATGATTGGGCCGCAAGTTTGCTACGCGGAACGATTTGTGACAGTTCGTAAGTTTATCGTCAAGTGATTGTTCAAACACTAATGTCTACCTCTTAGTTGTCATCTGCGCGCCGATACGGTCGTTTTGGCAGCAATTAGAGTACATTTGGAGTCCGGGTCAAAAACCGTCTTCATTTCCTAAAACCGTCAAATCCCGAGTCAAAACAGTGTGCTTGTCTACCTAAGGTTAGTATGTCATAAAATGTTGAGATTATATCTCATTTTGAGTCTCATGTCACTTCATTAGGCTAAACTTAAAGTTTACATTACAAAATGTGCATTTCATTTAGTTAAAATGACAACCCGACCTTTAGGCCCGTTTTACGAGGTGATAACGATTTTTTTGGGTCAGGCCTATTTCACAGAAAGTTCTAGATCTCTTTCTTAGATTTCCAACGCCACCGAAATCACCTAAATCCGAGTCTTGTAGAGAAAGTTATGCCTAAAATACGACAGGCTGTCAAACGCGTTTTCTACGCGCAGAGGAACCTACCCGGGAAAGGACGCAACAAGTGTTGCGCCTCTTCCAAGGGACGCAGCACCTGCTGCGCCTTTTCCCAGGGCTTTCTTTTTGTCCAAGTTTCCGTGTTTTAACCTAAGTCGATTATTTCCGGATCTTTCTCTCCTTACCATAATTCCTTCGCGTGATTAGTATAAATAGGAGCCTTCGCTCCTCATATTTCTCACGCGAGTGTCCGCCCTTCTCTTCTCCCTTTGCATTCTAGACCTTTGTTCTTACTTTTTGGCGCCTACGTGCTTGAACATTCGACCACGTAAGCTCGGATCCTTCTGAGTACCAGCCTCGTTTGCATGACCGACCAATTTGACCAACTCCACAATCAATCAACTTAATTAATCTAATCGTTTTCCTCTTACGAGGGCACTTTCACATTTGCATTACATTCGCGTCGAGCATCACTAATCGATATCTTAGTCCTTCTCGTTTCGTCAAACATGTAAGTCTGAGGGTGTAAATCCCTATTTTATTTACTATATTTTACTTTTTGTATCACAATTGTAAGGTTTATGTCGAAAATACCAATTAAAACCGATTTCTAGAACCGTTCTTTAAAACTCTTTTTACGGATTTTCAGAAGACAAACCGTCGAGAAAGGACGCAGCAACTGCTGCGCCTCTTCGAAGGAGCGCAGTTCCTGCTGCGCCTCTTCGTGAGGTTGCCGCAGTTCCTGCTTCCTTTCTTCTTCCTTCGTCCTCTGTAATTCGTTCGTGTTTGTTTGTTTTCATTTGTTTCTTGTTAATTCTTTGACCATAATAGCATAATAATTTCACATGTATATTATTATTCATCATTAACACGTTTCAGTCATCATAATTCCCGACTTAATCCTTTATAATCTCATATTTGCGGGTTTTCGTCATTAAACTCAATCCGGGTTGTAGGAATTCAATTCGTTCATATTGAGCTTCTGGAATTCGACCTTTGACATATTTTTCATCGGTCTATTCACATGTTCGTCGTTAATTCGTTATTAATTCATCATGTTTAGTTTATTTCATTCACCCATGTCACTAATTAATCATTCATCCATGTAATTAATTCGTTTGTATTCGTCTCATCCATGTTTATTGCTTTTATGACTATCAATCACATGTAAATAACCCATTAATCACTTTCATCCGAGTAAATAATTTAATCAATCATTAAATTCACCAATGAGTATTAACAACACGCAATTCCGGCTTCACAACCAGAATTCAGGTCAGGAACAGACGCAGCTCTACTGCGCCTGTTCCGGGTTGAATTCTGTCTCTGAACTCCTTTTCTGCCTTGACTTAATTATTTAGCTTACGTATAATTAACTATTAACCGTATTATCATCTTCTGTTTGATTTATTAATTCTTATTCCTTTATTCATTTTCTCAAATTATCCGTTTTAAAGGTATTTTCGACATAAATCGCCTAATCCATTGTAATTATTGTAATTTTCTTTATTGCAATTTTCTTTATTGTATTTATCATATTTCTTGTATCATTTGTATGTTTTCACATGTAATTGAACATTAAATCCTACTTTGACCCAATTGTATGCTAAATTACGTGTCAACCGACTTAATTAATTCTCACATGTTAGGATCAAAACTTGGATGTTGCATTGCATGCATATAGCCGACGGTATATCGAGTACGAATAACTTCCCTAATCATTAGTATAGGCCGCTATCGAGGCGGGCGGGATTAGGTGTTCGATCAAAAGAGCTTCCTAATACGTACCCTCACCCCTTACTCCAGATCTCCGTGAGCACCCGTGTTCATTGGCATCCACGAGAGTCATTCTAGACATAGAATGCTAAGGGTAACGATTGCTTAGTGTTCATGTCACTACTTTGTGTCTTGACATGACACGAGGTATTCGAACGGTTCCAATTTCCCATAAAAATTGGTGGCGACTCCATACAAAATGCAAACGCTTGTTTCGTTTTTCACCAAGCGCCCCCGTGGGCGGCCCGCTGTCCACAGATATGCACTTCCTTATTCCATAAAACATAAAATACGAAAAGATATTTTCTTAAAAATATTAGTTTTATTTTAGGAATAAATATTCAGAGAATTTTAGAACATTCCGGAATATTCTGACTCGGCATTTAAACGGTTTTTAGAAAATGAAGCGGTTTTTGACCCGGACTCCAAATGAACTCTAATTACTGTCAAAACAACCGGATCGGCGCGTAGATGTCGACCAAGGGGTTGACTCGAGTGTTTGAGCTATCACTTGTCAATGAACTTATGGACTGTCACAAAATCGGTCCGCGTATCAAACGTGCGGCCCAAGCATCACTAGGTGTTTGGCGGGAGGTGTAGAAATGAGGTATCTACAAAGGGTAGATCTAAAGAAAACTCAAATTGGGGAAAATATGGAAGAGGATGAATAAGCTGACCTTGACAAATTAATGGAACTAATAGGTGAGAAAAGTGGAGTAATGGAATGAATCTCAAGCAAAATGGAACAACAATGGAGGTTTTTGGGGAATTTCGGTGAGAAAAGAGATGAAGATAAGAATGAAAATTGGAGGAGATAAGGGCTTTTAGCCGAGTAGTCCAACCAGCGTGAACCAACTCGGTCGAGTGCTGAGTGTACTCTATCGAGTACGACTCTACTCGGTCGAGTGGAAGTCCCACTCGGTCTTGTGACGGGTTTTTCCAGAATGTATTACCTCCTAGAATTGAATCAACTCGGTCGATTCAAGGGTCCACTCGGTCGAGTGATTGCTTACTAGATCGAGTTGGTACTCGCACTCAGTCAAAGAGTTCCGTGACTCAAGCCATTAATGTGCACATCCCCCTTGGAGTGGGAAGCTCCAAGGGGCGACCCGAGCGCAAGACGGTTTCACAACCGTCTTACATCTCCTCAATAATGAAGTACCACCACCAAAGGCCTCCAACATAACACAATCACAACTATACATGACAAATGGAAGAACCACATATAGACATGGCCACCCGCGGCGCGCGCGGAAGCGCTTGAATAAGCGTCCATTTAGGGAGTCGCCACCAATTTATTGTGGAGAAATTGAAACCGTTCGAATACCTCATGTCATGCCAAGACACAAAGTAATGACATGAACACTAAGAACTCGTTACCCTTAGCATTCTATGTCTAGAATGACTCTCGTGGATGCCAATGAACACGGATGTTCACAGAGATCTGGAGTAAGGGGCGAGGGTACGTATTAGGAAGCTCTTTTAATCGAACACCTAATCCCTCCCGCCTCGATAGAGGCCTCTACTAATGATTAGGGGAATCTTTCATATCTGATATGTCGTCGATGTAATACATGCAATGCAATAAACAATAGATTTAATCCTAGAATGTGAATTAAACTAAGTCGGTTAACACGAAATTTAGCACTCAATGTGGTCGAAGTTGATGTTAGATTCAGTAATTAAAAGCCAAGTAAATAAATCATACATATGGAACAAGTAAATAAATCATACATAATAAATAATAAAATTAATTGAAATAATTAAAATTATAATGATTACAAATGATTATTTGATCTACGTCAAAAGCACGCTCAAAACGGGATTTTGAAGAAGAAAATAGAATTAAAACTGAAATTAGAATAAAAAGTATGAGAATACGTCAGATTAACATCGATAATACGATTAATAGTTGATTAATTACGTAACTAGGAACTACGTCAAAGCGAGAAAGAATTCAGGGGCATAGACTAACCCAGAACAAGCGCAACATTTGCTGCGTCCTCTGGAAGAGGCGCAACACTCCCTGCGTCTGCTCTCCAGTTGGATTCTGGCTGTGAAGTCAGAACCGCGGATTGTTAATGTTCGTTCGTGAATTTAAGGTCGATTATTGATATTAAACTCAAGTAGAAGTGATTTAACAAATTATATGCATACTAATATTGTTATAAAACGAATTAAAGGTGAGAATTTACAGCGGTTTACATGATTATCATTGATACGATGTCGGAAACGGATCTATATATAAACTCGAAGTTAAAGGTGGAAACAAAAGATTAAGAATTAGTGAAGAAAACAGAATTAAAACAAGTATCAAAGACGAATTCGAGAGACTTGATATGAACAAATCGAACCTCTTAAACCCGGGTTTGAATAAGATGACGAAAACCCGCAAATATTGAATATAAGGGATTTAAGTCGGGATTAAACGTTATAATTTAAAAAGATTTAATAGACATAATTATGTACTGATATGAACAAAATAAAACGAAAGATAATAAGAAAAACAGAAAGTTGCAGAAGATCGAGGAAGAAGAAGAAGAGCAGTAGCAGCGGCAGCCTCAGGAAGAGGCGCAGCATGTACTGGGACTCTTCGAAGAGGCGCAGCATGTACTGCGACTCTTCGAAGAGGCACAGCTGCTGCTGCGTTTCTTCTCGACGTCAGATCTCCGCTATTTTGGAAATACGGTTTCAAAAGATGGTCTTTAAATCGGTTTTGAGCGTGCTTTTGATATAGATCTTACATTAATGATACAAAATAAAAGTATAATAAAATAAAAATAGGATTTTACACCCTCAGACTTACATGTTTGACGAAACGAGATTGACTAAGTTATCGGTTACTGATTACTCGACTCGAATTTGCGAATATGAAAGTGCCGTTGTTAAAGGATTTAAAAGACTGATTAAATAGATTAGGTGGAGTTGGTCAAATTGGTCGGTCTATGCAACGTGACTGGGACTCAGAATGATCTGAGCTTATGTGATCGATTGATCAAGCATGTAGACATCGAAAGCGAAGAGCGTGGTCTAGAATGCAAAGAGAGAAGAGAAGGGCGGACACTCGCGTGCCAAATATGGAGGCCGAAGGTCTCTATTTATACTCAACACACGAAGGAGTTTAGGTATGGCACGGATACGGAAACAAATCACGGAAAGATTCTATAAAGCGTGAAAAGAGGGTTGGGGAAGAGGCGCATGAGTCAATGCGACTCTTGGAAGAGGCGCAACACCTGCTGCGTCATTTCCCCGGAGGTTTCCTCCTCAGCAAGAAAGATTTCCGCGTTTTTTATGGAATTTCGGTAGTTATACACTTCCTTCTTCCGAGAAACACAATATACGGAAGATAATTCCTTAATGATATTAAATTAAATTAGGAATAACTATCCAGAGAATTCTAGAACTTTCTGGAACATTTCGACTCGGCATTTTAAACGGTTTATAGAAAATGAAGTTGTTTTTGACCCGGACTCCAAATGAACTCTAATTACTGTCAAAATGACCGTATCGGTGCATAGATGACGACCATGAGATTTACTCGAGTATTTGAGCTATCACTTGTCGATGATGAAGAGTCTACCAATAGCCGAAAAACTCAAGGGGGGAGGGGGGGGGGGTGAATTGAGGATTTAAAAACTTAGCCAACTTTTTTGATTGTAATTAATTATTTAAAGTTTATTGATTAAACTTTAACTAATCAACTAACCAACGAATTAAAACAAAGTGTAAACAAAAATGAAATAAACGAACGAGAAGAGAGACACACACGATTTTGAAGTGGTTCAGTTTCACAAATCAAAACCTACGTCCACTATTCTCGATTAATAAATTTAGTACCTTTCTACGGATTACAAATTTACTAACCCAACTCATACAACTAACCCTAGTTGTAACTCAAGTGAGTATCGTTAAATACTCGAGTAACTAACTTACGCTAATAAGAAAGCACTAATGATTCTTCTAAAAGTTCACGTTAATGAACGAGTAAGAAATCAATTAAGCACTATTATCTTATAACGATAATGAAAGAACGAATGCACAAGTATAAAACATATGACCTTTTTCGAAAATAAACAAACGGTTATCTTGCTCTAAAACACGGTTTTGCTTTTCGAAAATAAAATCAAAATTATGCTCAAAGGTCTTACTTTTAAATGTTGCAAAGTGTAGAGTATTTATAGAACAAGAGGAAGCAAGGCACTCGGTTTTTATCGAAACCCTAGAGGCCGAAATAATAGATATGTAAACAAATCATATCTTGTTATTTCTTTCCTTAAAATCTTAGGAAATAATAGAGAATAACCAAAATATAATTTTATCAATTATTCTCCTATTATCTTTTCCTTAAATCTTAAGATAAGATAAGATTTTCCATAACAAAAATATCCTTATCATATATAACCATATGATGCTAAATATAAAAGATATGTTAAGATAATCTTAGCGAATAAAATCTTAACAATAATCAACTTATATTATAAGCTTGCACGAGAACCACACGGCTCATATGCCTTGTTTTTCGTGAAAACCTTAGCTTGACATTGGGTTAGATTTTAAGGTTTAAGAGTATGTAGTATTAGAAACCCTAATTAGTAATATGACTCAACTCATAAGTTGATTCAACATAATTACTAATTATAAGCTTGAAATAAAACCACGCTCAATATGAATATAGGCTTCCTTGTTAAATAAATACTTTTTGCTTAAAACATTTAAAAGAACCAAAAACATTTTTCAAAAACAATTTAAAAACATTTTAGTCGTGTATTGTATAAACTTGACATCTGAATGTTATAGTAGAAGAGCTACAACATTGAGCTCTTATATAAGCAATGTTATAACTGTGAGGCTATAACTTTACTAATTTACGAAGTACATTCTCACGTTACCATTACGAGATAATCACCTACGCTATTCTAATCTTCTTAGGAGGTCTTCGAATGTAGGCTTCTTCGTTATTCAAGCTTGATCAATCTTTAAATGAGCTTCATCTTCTCATGAACGCTTGATCATAATATTTTCTTGTATACTTTCATCACAATTCTTTAAGCTTTGCAAACAATAAGTCTAATCTGAAGGAACTAAACAAACAACTACGCGCAACGAGTATATAGAATGTAAAGCACTCTTGACATCATAAAAACATAAACATATATATCTATATAGTTCAACAAATTCCCCCTTTTTTATGATGGCAAGTCTCCTAAAATTGTGACTAAGTATATAGTTCCCCCTCAATATAATACCGTCATCTTTATGATAAAGGTTAACGCAAGATCAAACAATTATATACAAGACCGAAACTTAAGGACTTTAAGTGACAATTGGTCTTGACAAGGAGCAAGCTTAGGCAAATGCTTACCATGGTCGTTATTTCCCCCTCTTGACATCATCGAAAAGATAAGAACAAACATAAAATGACTAGATTAATATATGACGAGACAAGAGATAAGAACGATTAAGAAAAATAGATAAACCGTAAATAGCCATAAGTACGTACGAAATTATAGTAGCATACAAACCAAAAAAACATGTTTAAGCCTAATGGGCCGAATTAAATAACATGTTTAGAACTATCGGGCCATAACCATAAGTAGTAAGCCAAAATGGGCTGAATAGGAAGCTAGTTTATGAAGGCAAAATACACCAAATAAAAACAAAAGAAAGCAAGGCAATTAGAGGAAAGCCGAAAACAGGGTAGGGGCAAGACAGGACTAAGGGTGACGGGTTTTATATGTATTAACATAGTCACGACGAGTACGGAATTCCAAAGCATCAAGACGATCAAAACAACTTCGCACAAGACTAGCTTGAGCATTGAGACTCGTCTCAAAGTTAAGGACCTTGAAAGACAAGGCCTTTGTTGCCTCCAAAGTGATTGCTTGATCCGCTTTCATAAATTTCTCGTCTTTCACCAAAGCACCCCCTTAACTAGTAAGAAAGGAAAGACGATCACCATGTTGAAAGACTTCCTCACGGATAGTTACCAATTCCCTTTCTAAACTCTCAAGCCTTTTGTTGATGCCCTCCATCCAAGCACAAACCCGAGTATCATCCAAACCGCCAACAGAGGACCGTGGCTGCCCAACACGAGACACATCTGTAGCCAAAGTCGTGGTTTTCTCCTCTAATTTAGCCATAATGGACCCCGTAAAAACATCGAATTTTGCTTCCATAGCCGCCATCCCAACCTCATTAACGCCCTTACCATACTCTTTGAAAATACCAACTCGGGTCCTTCAAAACCGAGCCCCATCAATTTTATAACACGGTCACACATACCGTCCTTAGAACTCACACCATAGCTTTCCCGACTCACAACCCGCTTAATTTCTAGCAACCTCGAAATCCACATACCGTAAGGAAGATCAAGAGTAGTACAATGCTTCTCTTTAGTTACGGTAATGCTTGTTTGAACAATCTGATTAAACACAAGACTAGCCAAATTCACTTTCCGACCCTCTAACCACAAATATAAGATAATAGCTTCATAGCTTGACACCTTGTCCCATCCTCCTCTTCTCGGAACAATGGTGTTCCATTAAAAGTTCAAAAAGAACTTAAGTTTGGGAGAGAGAGGGCGAACCAAGATGTTGCTATTTTCGGAAGCGACCTCATCAAAATACCTCCTAATTATCAATTGTTGATCATCACCCACATTTGACCATTCTTGACTTGGGTTTATCTCGGTTCCATCATGAGGAACCTTGAAAGCCGAACAAAATTCGGCAATGGTGACGGTGATGTCGACATCATTAACGACTGCATGCAACACTCCCCCTTTAACTTTCACCGAAGCAAAAAACTGAACAACCTCAATCGGGTAAGTAGGACCCGAGAACCGACTAACATCACTCCACCCTTGAAAATCAAGAAAATCCACAAAGAACTTTAAAGACGGAATTTGAGACAACCAAGATTTAGGATAATACCTTCCATCATGAATGGTGTACCGTAAAACCCGAGAAACCAAGATGCTTTCGCCCTTTGTCATGCGAACACGGTTTAAACCGGCTTTGGTTGCGCTCTTCGAAGGCTCTCGAAACAGAGTCCTCGAAATCCCGTCCCGAATAACAACCTCGGGTTCATTATCTTCTTCAACATCTTCTACTACAACCTTATTCTTCCCCTTATTTAGCCGTCTTCATTTTCCCTCGGAGACCGACTCATCCCGACCACGAAACAGAGAGGAAGGTGATGATGGATGTTGGGTCATTGGAGTGAAGGTAGAGGAATTAGGTTGATGGGATGATGGTGGTTGTGGTTGGTGTTGGTTTCGAGTTGAGGAACGAGTGGTTGCATGTAGAACTGACATGGTTGAGAGATTGAATGATGATGATGGAGATGGTGTGTAAATTTGGTAAAGTAAAAAAGTGAATGCAAGTTGTGAGAGTTTGACCAAGGCACACGGTTTAGGGGGGTAGATATAGGGTATAGGTGGGAATCTAGGGTAGGTCTAGGGAGTTTGTTGTTTACACAAATTAGGAAAAAAGTGTATAAAAGATTTTAATTTGAATAGATATGGCAAATATGATGCATAAGAAATATTGGACGAGATTTGGCATGAAGGAATTGGGGAAAAGATTTTAGATAGAATTTGGGAAATAAGAGATTTGGTGTATCTTAATTTTGTTAAGAGAATAAGTTTGTATGGACCATAAAAACTTAAATACAGACAGAATATATACGATAAATAAATTTCTATAAAACGTAAATATTCATGCAACGACTTATACGGACACAGTCATACAATCTTACCTCATACTAATCAATCATTGAGAGAGATTAAACATTTATAGAAGCTTAGGTGCCACCAATTAAACCAATTTCCAACCGTAAAGTCTCAAAACGTCCTCTAGCAAAAGGTTTTGTCAAAATGCCTACTCATTGTTTCTCAGTACTACAAAATTCGAGTTTTATATTCCTTTTTTCAACCTGGTCACGTATAAAATGGTGTCTAATTTCAATGTGCTTAGTACGCGAGTGCTGCGCAGGGTTTTTGGAAATAATAATAGCACTTGTATTAGCGCATAAAATAGGAATACAACCTACGTTAACAACATAATCACATAATTGTTGCTTAAGCCATAATAATTGAGTACATACCAGTCATGCTGCAATATATTCGGCTTCTGCTCTTGAAAGGGCAACTGAATTCTGCTTCTTTGAACCCCTTGTGATGATGCAAGGTTCAACAAACGTGGCAACACCTGATGTACTTTTTATGTCT
The DNA here is from genome assembly GCF_048544455.1 of Silene latifolia. Taxonomy (NCBI): domain Eukaryota; kingdom Viridiplantae; phylum Streptophyta; class Magnoliopsida; order Caryophyllales; family Caryophyllaceae; genus Silene; species Silene latifolia. The sequence continues at coordinate 27,222,476 of NC_133532.1, forward strand.
AGGGAGCATCTTGCGTAATCGGCGTCTGAATATCCAACAAGATCGAAATGGCATTTCATAGGATACCATAGATAAAGTTTGGACGTGCCAATAAGATATCGTAAGATTCTTTTCACGACCGTCATATGCGATTCTTTGGGAGATGATTGATATCTCGCACAAACGCATACACTGAACATGATATCTGGTCTACTTGCAGTTAAATATAGCAATGACCCAATTATTCCTCGGTAAGTTGTTTCATCAACTGACTTACCATCCTCATCTAAAGTCAATTTCTTGTCTGCGACTATTGGAGTAGACATAGCATGGGAATTTTCTATTCTGAACTTTCTAATTAATTCCTTAATATATTTCTATTGATGAATTTTGATGCCTTCCTCAGTTTGTTGAATTTGCAGATCTAGGAAGAATTTCAATTCTCCCATCATACTCATCTCAAATTCGGAAGTCATCAACTCCGAAAAAAACTTGTACAGATTGCGATTTGTTGATCCAAAAATAATATCGTCGACGTAGATTTGAACAACCAGAAGGTCAGAATCCTCGGATTTTAGGAATAGGGTTTTATCCACAGATCCTCTCTTAAATCCATTATCAAGTAGAAATTTCGATAATCTGTCATACCAGGCCCTTGGTGCTTGCTTCAATCCATATAAGGCCTTGTCTAATTTAAAGACATGGTCTTCAAATTTGTTATCCTTAAATCCTGGAGGTTGTTCTATGAAGACTTCTTCTTGTAGATACCCATTTAGAAACGCTGTCTTGACATCCATTTGGAAGAGTTTCATTCCTTTGTGAGCTGCGAATGCTATCAGAAGTCTAATAGCTTCAAGACGAGCAACAGGTGCAAAGGTCTCGTCATAATCTATTCCTTCTTGTTGATTATAGCCTTATACCACCAATCTTGCCTTATTTCGAACTATGACCCCGGCATCATGTAATTTATTTCTAAACACGCACCTGGTTCCAATTACAGATCGATCCTTGGGTCTAAGAACTAAGTGCCAAACTTTGTTCCGTTCGAATTGTTGAAGCTCTTCTTGCATAACTATAATCCAATCTGATTCTGCAAGAGCTTCCTTAATATTTGTTGGTTCAATTGTTGATAGAAACGAATAGAAGGATCAGAAATTGTTCAAGGATTGTCGCGTTTGAACACCCTTTTTAATATTACCAAGTATGCTTTCATAGGGTGTGAACTCTCATATTTCCATTTTGTTGAAGTACTTGGTTCTTCAGCATTTGAACTTGATCGTACTTCATTTGGCTCAGAGTTTAAGGATGTTCCCCTGAATCCAATCCTGGTGTTGTAGTTGAGTCAGGTATAACTTCAGACTCATTACCTTGATTTGGATTCAATGTTATAGTAACATTATCTATAACATTGGATTGAGAATCCTTATCTTGAGACAAAATTATAGTATCATCAACTATAACTTTTGTTTTCTTTTTTTTGTAATTTGAAGAATGATCAAGATCATCGTTTGTTCCTTCAATCTCATTATCCTCAGTTTCCAATTCTGGAGGATCATTTCTAGAAAGACGAAAATCAGGTTTATCCATGTCTTCTTCCTCATCCTGTAAGGGCTTATCGAACACGTTATCTTCATCAAAAATAACATGAATACTTTCATCAATACAAAGTGTTCTTTTATTGAAGACCTTATAAGCCTTGCTATAATCAGAGTAACCTATAAAGATAGCCTCATCACTTCTAGGGTCGAACATACTTAACCTATTCGTACCATTGTTATGAACAAAACACTTACTCCCAAAACAACGAAGATGAGAGATATTAGGTCTTATCATAGCACGATTGTGAATATAACATGAAGTACTAATCGCTTCAGCCCAAAAATTACGAGGTAGACCACTACACAAAAGCATTGTACGAGCCATATCTTCTAGTGTTCTATTCATACGTTCAACCATACCGTTTTGTTGAGGAGTTCGTGGTGCAGAAAAGTTATGTGCTGCACCATTAACTCTACAATATTCTATAAAGGCTTTATTATCAAATTCGGTGCCATGATCCGTACGAATAGAAACAAGGTTAGTCTTATATTTATTTTAAACTAGTTTCATAAGACAAATAAACTCATCAAAAGTCTCATCTTTTGAGTGAAGAAAGATAGGCCATACATACCTTGAGTAGTCATCTACGAGAACAAAGACGTACCTGGATCCTCCTCTACTCCTTACCTTCATGGGACCACACAAGTCCATGCGTATCAACTCCAAGGCTTGATTCGTGCTTACCACTCTTTTAGGTTTGAACGATGATCTCACATGTTTGCATCGAGCATAAGTGTCACACATCTTCTCTTGATCGAACCTGATTTTAGGTAGTCCTTCAACCAAGTCTCATCTCTTGAGTTTATTCATAACTAGGTAGTATCCCGCGCTTCGCGCGGCCTGTTTTAAAATTTTATTATTATAATTGAAGAAAAATAATATAATTCATATATTACCTTTAATATTGTTACTTATAAAAAAATAAATTAAATTTTTTAGTTTAACTTTAATGTTTTAATATAAAAATACATACACTTTTAATTAAAACTAATAAAGGATAATTAATTATGCATGATCAACATTTTATAAATAAATTTGCGACTGGCCAAATATCATATTAATTAAAATAAAATTTATTCGAATAATGCAACAATCAACATTAAGTTCTCAAATTATATTATTTCACGATACGTAAGTTTCAAATCAATTAATATTTGTTTAAAATGATGTGAATATATTTTTATGTAATTTTTGATTTTTTTATGTATAACGTATGATATTTATGTATCAAACATATATGGTCCAAACTCAACTTATTCAAATATTTTGATTGTGTCTTGCATGTGCTATGTGTCAAACATATCTATAAGAAATTTGCACTTTTTGATTTTTTAAACAACTATATATAATGATGTTTAAGAGTTTTCTATAAATAAAATAGGTTGAACTTTTCTCAAATATTATTTTTTGAGGTTTAACTTCAAAGTATTTAAAAGATAACATATAAAATATTTACCTAAAAGTAATATTTAGTTAGTCATAATCAATATTGTATACTTGACGTATATACATATTTAATTAGAAATATTAAAGAAAAATGTAACGTATTTTCTACTTTTTTATAATACTATATTATTTGATAATCATTACTTTTGTTTTGATTATTCAAATGCACTATCGATCACTGTGTACATACATACTTGTACACATCTTCGTTTTCACACTATTTAAACCTATCAAAATCTCATATGTATTTCAATTTCTCGCAATATAATTTTTTTCATTCCCACACTATAAAGACTTATTCGTGAAAGTTTTAATTAAGCCCCTTAACTTCGTTTAATTGTGAAATTAGGCCCCATAAGTTTTATTTGAAGCAATCATGCCCCTTAGAGCATCCGCAAAGGTGAGGCTCCCCATATTTTCTCTTTCCTTTTCTTATTCGTCCACCTCATTTTCCACTAATTTTTCCATTATCCTCCCCATTTCATAACTACATCTATGCAACAATGAGGTTCCCCAATTTACACACAAAAATTTGGAAACCTCCCCAAAAGTAACTCAAATTGCCTTACTTTTCTTTTGGGGACCTTCCCTAAAAACAGTAGAGCCCAAATGTTGGGGAGGTTGGTGCAACAATGAGGAGCCCCATATGAGGAAAGAGAGTGTATATGGGGAGCTCGATTTCCATCTTTGCGGATGCTCTTAAGTTTCACCAAAAGTGAAATTCAACCCCATTTTCTAAATTTTCACCAAATTCTGATATTAAAATTATTTTATATCAAATGTATATTCGTTTTCACACTATTTAAACCTATCAAAAGTAATATTTAGTTAGTCATTACTTTATGAATTTCTACATAATTTATTAATCATTGAAGAACGCTTTTACATACATATTTAGTAAATTGTTTATAATTTATATAGTATTCACACATATATAATAAATTGTCTATATACTATAAAATTCAAAAAAAAACAATTCTTAGTATTTAATATAAATATGAAAGTTCTAAAATTACAAAACAAAATATTTTATATTTGATAAATAGTATTAAAAGTGATTTTAATATAAGAATTTGGTGAAATTTTAAAAAATGGGGTTGAATTTCACTTTTTGTAAAACTTAAGGGGCTTGATTGCTGCAAATGAAACATATGAGGCCTAATTTCACAAACAAAGTTAAGGTGCTTAGTTACCACTTTCGCAAAAACCTATCTCTGGTAATTTCTTTAAGTTTTGTTTTTAACAATTACAATAACTCTTCCAAATATGTTTTTCTTAATGGATATCGAAGTTTTATCACTTTCTCAAAATATTTTTTTACGTAAATTTAAATCATTGTGAAACACTCACTTTAATAATCTCTGCATATAAAAATATTTCAATAAAAATAATGAAAATTATACTCAATTGAAAGCATTTTTCGCAATTAACGTAATTATTTACATTTTAAATTTTTTATCAAGATAATTTTTTAATAAATTTAAAATCAAATTATCCTAATTGTTATATGTAATTTTATAATACATTTATTAAACTCTAATTAATACTTTGCTGAGATTTATGTAGCAATTATTATGTTTATATTTAATGTTCAGCTGTAATTAATACGTGTATTTAATGCTGGGTTGACACGTGTCGCATCCACGGCGTTTCAACCCAGTTTTATATATATATAAGATAGGTGAGCTAATGTGACAAAAACGTTTGTGCCACAAACAAGGATCATCAAGTATAACTTTCATACACGAAAAAGAGTTAGTAGGCACAGCATTTAAATCTACCATGTACACATTTCTTTTTCTACGGCCTTCAAGAATAATACTAATTGCACCTTCAATTATAATGCGACAAACATCTGTATGAAAAACAACCTTGTTACTTTTGTCGCATAGTTGAGATATGCTAAGTACATTATGCTTCAGACCTTCCACTAGATAAACATCATTGATTGCGTGTGATTTAGAAATTCCAATTTTGCCCACACCAATCACTTTACCCTTCTTGTTGTCCCCAAACGCCACCTTTCCTCCATTGAAGGGTTTGAGTGAAAGAAATAAATTCTCATCTCCAGTCATGTGTCGTGAGCATCCACTGTCAAGATACCATTGATTGTTTTCTTTCACTATTACCTCATCATCGTCATCTTCATCTGATTCTCCTAGAAAGCAGTAATTTGAGTGAGAATCCGTGCTATCATCGTCGCTGTCAGAGATTAAGTCAAGACTGACGCTGCTGAGACAAAGATTTACTACTTCGTCATCTTCAGATCCTTCATCATCTTCTGAGTCAAGATCTCCCCAACACGAAGCTATCATTACTTGCTTGAACTCCTTCTTTGTCTTCTCAAGTTTTGTCTTGTCTTTAATTTTCTCCCATGTGGGACAATCCCTCATCATATGATCAGATTCTCCACACTTGAAGCAACCTCTATTTGCAAATGATGATTTAGACTCTGTTGCTTTCTTATTAAAAGACTTGTTGTTATTAGCAGAAGATTTTGCTTGCTTATTTCGAAAGATTCTATTTTTAAAACGACGAGCAAACAATACGGTATCATCCTCTATGTCGGAGCTGACATCCTCACTTTTCAAGGCCATGTTTTTACCTCTACTCGGTTCTGCTTCATCAGCATTTAGAGTGAGTTCATGGGCCATGAGAGCACCAATGAGTTCTTGATAGGATAGGTTCACAAGATCTCTCGATTCCTCCATGGCAGTGACTTTGGCGCACCACTTTTTAGTTAGGCTCCTAAGAACCTTTCTTGCAATGTCCTCGGTATCAAATTTTCTTCCTAGGTTTTACAATTCGTTTATGATGCTTGAAAAACATGCGGTCATACTATCAAACGACTCATTTGGCTCCATACTAAATAGCTCATATCTCTGTATTAACAGATCTATGCGGTGCGTCCTAACAATGGAAGTACCTTCACAAGCTAATTCAAGGCCGTCCCATATTTCCTTGGCCGTTGAACAAGAAGAGAAGCGATCAAATTCTGTAGTAGTCATGCCATTCTGCAATAGGCTTATTTCTTTAGAATTCTTTTCGGCCTTCTTATAGTTAGCCTCGACATAATCCTCTTCCTTTTTCTCATAGGTAGTGCCTTCAGTGGATGCAAGCAAAATTTTATGCGGTGCGTTTTGGATAATCCTCCAGCACTCCCAATCATGACCCTTCACATAGTGAGTCATCATGTTCTTCCATAAACTATAATTCTTCCCATCAAAGACGGGACATTTGAGGTATTTGGAATCCATTTATCACGTGATAGGCAGCGGAATATAAAACGATAAGATAAATAAAGATAGACAGATCAGCCTCTTTGCGGTTAGGCAATCAAGAGCACGAGGCTATGATACCAATTGAAGAGTCTACTAATAGCCGAAATACTCGCGGGGGGGGGTGAATTGAGGATTTAAAAACATAGCCAACTTTTTCGATTGTAATTAATTATTTAAAGTTTATTGATTAAACTTTAACTAATCAACTAACCAACGAATTAAAACAAAGTGTAAACAAAAACGAAACAAACGAAAGAGAAGAGAGACACACGCGATTTTGAAGTGGTTCAGTTTCACAAATCGAAACCTACGTCCACTATTCTCGAATAATAAATTTAGTACCTTTCTACGGATTACAAATTTACTAATCCAACTCGTACAACTAACCCTAGTTGTAACTCAAGTGAGTATCGTTAAATACTCGAGTAACTAACTTACGCTAATAAGAAAGCACTAATGATTCTTCTAAAAGTCCACGTTAATGAACGAGTAAAAAATCAATTAAGCACTATTATCTTATAACGTTAATGAAAGAATGAATGCACAAGTATAAAACACACGACCTTTTTCGAAAATAAACAAAACGATTTTCTTGCTCTAAAACACAGTTTTGCTTTTTGAAAATAAAATCAAAATTATGCTCAAAGGTCTTACTTTTAAATGTTACAAAGTGTAGAGTATTTATAGAACAAGAGGAAGCAAGGCACTCGGTTTTTATTGAAACCCTAGAGGCTGAAATAATAGATATGTAAACAAATCATATCTTGTTATTTCTTTCCTTAAAATCTTAGGAAATAATAGAGAATAACCAATAGATAATTTTATCAATTATTCTCCTATTATCTTTTCCTTAAATCTTAAGATATTATAAGATTTTCCATAACAAAAATATCCTTATCATATATAACCATATCCCGCTAAATATAAAACATATGTTAAGATGATCTTAGAGAATAAAATCTTAACAATAATCAACTTATATTATAAGCTTGCACGAGAACCACACGACTCATATGCCTTGTTTTTCGTGAAAACCCTAGCTTGACATTAGGTTATTTTTTAGGATTTACGAGTATGTAGTATTCGAAACCCTAATTAGTAATATGACTCAACTCATAAGTTGATTCAATATAATTACTAATTATAAGCTTGAAATAAAACCACGCTCAATATGAATATAGGCTTCTTTGTAAAATGAATACTTTTTGCTTAAAACATTTACAAGAACCAAAAACATTTTTCAAAAATAATTTGAAAACATTTTAGTCTTGTATTGTATAAACTAGACATCTCAATGTTATAGTAGAACAACTATAACATTGAGCTCCTATATAAGCAATGTTATAACTGTGAGGCCATAACTTTACTAATTTAAGAGGTACATTCTCATGTTACCATTACGAGATAATCATCTACGCTATTCTATTGTTCTTAGGAGATCTTCGAATGTAGGCTTCCTTGTTATTCAAGCTTGATCAATCTTTAAATGAGCTTCATCTTCTCATGAACGCTTGAATAATTCTTCAATATCTTGTAATATCTTGATCCTTGACTGAGGACTTGATCATAATATGTTCTTGTATACTTTCATCACAATTCATTAAGCTTTGGAATCAATAAGTCTAATCTGAAGGAACTAAACAAACAATTACGCGCAACGAGTATATAGACTGTAGAGCACTCTTGACATCATCAAAATATAAACATATATATCTATATAGTTCAACAGATGAACTTACGAACTGTCATAAAATCGTTCCGCCTATCAAACATGTGGCCCAATCATCACTGGGTGGTTGGCGGGAGGTGCAGAAATAAGGTATCTACACCACATTATACATATGACTAATTCATGAATTCAATCCCAAATGTTATGAATACAACCCTTCGAATACCCACATGACATACCAACCGACTCATGAATGTACTAGCAAGGAAAGACACCCAAGTATGCATACATAATATTGAAACCGAGTAGGATAACCTACCTTTTCGCATTATTCATAAGCTACTTGATTCCGACTCGAATCCGTGTCATAAAACCGTCTCACCCTAAACAAACCATAGAACACTATTACAATGCCTTCTACACTACAATTATATGAAACTCTTTATTATTAGTCACTAATTACTCATGTTACATAAGTTCAATACTAATTAATCACTCTTAGTAAACCCTAATTCGAGATTAACATAAGACAAAGGGGAGAGGTGAGATTTTGACTTATAAAGGTAGATCAGGAATTAGGAGAGGTGTTCCATCATCAATCCAAGCTTGAAGGCCAAGGGGAAGGTTTAGGGAGGATTTAGAGAGAAGGCAGAGTGTTTTAGAGTGAGAAGGAAGAAGAAGAAGAATCAAGAGGATAAGGGTTTTGGATAAGATGAAATCCCGAAATATCATTTCTCGGGTATAGCACAGTGCCACTCGACCGAGTGACCGGTTCACTCGACCGAGTGACACTCACTCGGTCGACTATACTCCTTACTCGACCGCACTACTAACAAAAAAGGCAAAGAAACCATTGGAAATAGACCTAAGAAATCAACATAGAGATGGTCTGTAGGTCAAAGGTCTCTTAGGGTAAAAGACCATGCAAAAAAAAAATGGATTTTTTGAAAAAGTTAAAAATCATCCTTTCTAAATAAATGGTTTCTTTGCCCACCAAAAAAAAGACCATTGAAGTAAGAAAAATGCTTTTTTACCTTATAATTAAAAACCAAGCAACAGGGATATATGGTTTCTTACCTGAAACCATGGATTAAAGAAGTATGATCTCTTTGAATTTTTTATTATTCTTTATAGTCTGGCCTGCTGCGTTTATATTATTAGATATGTGAGCCTTAATTAGTCGATTGTAGGTATACTCGGGTTTCATGCAACAAAACATATATACCAACCAAATATATATATATATATATATATATATATATATATATATATATATATATATATATATATATATATATATATATATATATATAATGAAAAGTGGGTTAGTTTTACACTTTTACCATCACTTGAAGAAAGTAATATTTTGTGCCACCAATACGAAAAAAATGACAATATTTTCCCAAAATCGTACCAGGTACCACTAATAAAAAAAATCTAACTCTCACTATCAACTTCGGTACCATCTTCCTCCACCTCTTCTTCCTTGTGTTTGAGAACAAATGTATTCATCATTTCCTTAACCTCGTCAAGCATTTGGTGGGAATAAGTCTCCGATCATCTTTAAAATCCTACAAACCAAAAATAATTTATACGTCACATGGAGTCGAATGCCCTTCTAATTACCGAAATATTCCCACTTAAAAAGAAATCACTTAAGCCATATTATATACTTCGTATGAAGCTTCCACATATAAGAGGGCTAGAAATTACGATGTCGCGGTCATACGAATATTATTACAATAAACCACTCTCTCTCTAAAAAATTATCTCCAAAAAAACCCCTAAAAACCTAAAACTTAAACTCCTTTGCACCGCCGCCACTGACATCCTCCCATCCTCCACCCACATTTTCTCGCAGTCATCGCCGGAGATGAGGCTTTGATTATGCTCATCTCCGGCGAACAATCACTTCATAATCGATTAATTCATCTAATACCAATCGTTCACATCCGTTTAAAGGATTGTGTTATCATCTTCCCGCCTAGTTGCAAGATCTGTAGCTGCATGTCGTCTATGTTGCCGGTTGTTAACTGTCGCTACCAGTGCCGATGTTTTGCTCTCTGTCCGGGCCTTTTCGGGGTGGTGTTCCTTGTTATCTTGAGTCGTCAATCGTGTTGGTATGTTTGTGTGTCTTTCATGGTGGTCTGTTTGGGTTTGCATGTTCAAGTTTAGGAGTTGCCCTCCTCCGTCTCCTTGTCATGTCACTGTCTTTTTAGTTTTCATCCCAGGGGTGATCCCCCCATTTCCCCCGCCTCTGGGTTGGTTTCCTTGTTGTTGTTGTCTGTGTTGATGAGTATAGCTCATCCGTCTGTCTCATTGTTGTCCTATGAGGTCGTGTTGTGGGTCCGATATGGTGACCCCCCCACTCCCCCCACCTATCGGTCCCATTTTCTTTGTTTAGTGTTGTTGCATGTTTGTCGGTGGTCCTGGGAGGAGCGGTTGGTGAAAAGGTGGCTTTTGTGTGTGTTTTACTCCTTTGAGGTTTTGCATGTCCCTTTTTGTCGGACCGTCTCTGTCTGTTTCCATTCTCCAAATTGGTTTCGATTGACTGTCTCGGGTTTGGTGGTATGTTTTGCGTCAGTCTTAGCATCGGTCTTGGTCTTGCCGGATGGTCTTTGTTCTTGTTCTTAGACGCGGTTTTGCAGCTGGGTAAAGATTCTTGTCTTTTGTTGGTTTGGAAGGTGTTGTTTGTTCCTTTTTGGGGTTTGAGTTTTTGGTATTGTTGTATTAAGCATTATGGAAGTGGTGTGTTTGATTGTGTGGGATGGATGGTCTGTGTTGTTGGTTGGATTAGTCGGAAGCGGTGGTTCTCGTCAATATTAATGTGGCTTTGTTTTAATTTCCTGTTTTTCCAGTTTCTCAGAATAATCCCGTCTTATGGGACTTGTTTTACTTTAGGTATTACTATCCGTAGGTTGTCTGTGGTGATGGCTGTCTATCTGGGTTTTGTTGTGTCCTCTCGAGAATGTCCTTCTTGGGTGCTCATGGCTAGAGGATTAGATATGGGGCTCCCTCTTTCCTTTTTCGTCAGTTGGCTTGCCATCCGTGGCTGTTGGTTCGTTGTCTGTTGTGAACAATCACTGTGGTGTAGGAGAGCGATCTCCATCGAAGACGGGACTTCGTGGCTTGTTTTCACCTTCAAATTTCTACGCTCTTGTGGCGTAAGTGCACCTTGTGCTCGTCTCATGATATTTCGATCGGTTCGATGGCCTGTGGGTGATGTTAGATTTGCTGACGATTTGGCTGAAGATGCTCAGACTCTTTCTTCTGTTCCCTACCATTATGTTCCTGATACCCGATGCAGTTTTCTAAACGATCGCAGTTCTTTAGTTGATATCTATAGTCACTATGTTTTATTATCTTTTCTTTTACGTTGTAGTTTATCATCACGGTTTGGCGAACCGTGATACTGGAATGTAAAACATTACCCTTGTCAAAAAAAAAAAAAAAGAATATTATTACAATAAAAACCACATAAAATTTTTGTCAAACGAACACATACCACCTGTTGCTCAAATAAAAACAGCACCCAGCACCCATTACTTGATTGACCAAGAAATCAAATATTATAACTTTCTCCAGGAACCAACATACCAACAACATCCAAATTTCATCAACACAACGAAACTGATAATACAAATTCATCAAATAGCGATAACATATTTCAAGACATATGTAGGGGTTAAGGTCAGAGTCATACCTCATACAGAATCACTTGGTGTCGGTTTGCAATCATTTTGCGCATACAATGATAAATATAAAATCCACAATCTAGAGAGTCAAGTGCAATATCAGAGTCTGATCCGGATCCATCTCGAAGTTGTGCTTGTTTTATCTTTTATTGTCATAAGTTCGTATATAAAAATTATAAACCATTCAAAACTTCCATATTACAATAATACATCAGATCAAAATGGTAAAATGGTAATGTATTAGACATCAGAATACAGGTACAATTCAAATTACATTTATCCATTGGGCTAGATATTCAAGTTCAGCAACTCAAGTACAATTCACCAGTGCCTCTCATACTGCAACATTTTTGCTATTGGTAAGATTGAGGCAACATCAAAATACAAATTACAAACACGTGAGTTAATAATCCGGCAAGTAAGCAAACAGAAAATCATTACGCTGTGTCCTACTAACCAATAATACAAGGAAGAACATATATACCTGAAATCGGCCATTTTTAATTGCTATGATCTTAAAGAAAAACACTCCTCAATTATGTTCAGAGTGTTCACGACGACGCTTTCGATTTTCTTCTATCCAAATCCCCTCATCATGGTCATTTCGTACATATATGGAGGAGTCCTCAGCAATACGATCCTCGGATTGCACTAACCTTATCGGAGACCTTGCCTCAAATTCAATATTATCATCGCAATGATCATAGTCGTCAATAGCATATCGAGGTTTCGGTATTATAACTACAAACCATCTTTCTTTAGCTGGGTTGGACATATAAAACACTTTTTTTCGCTTGACTTGCTAGAATTAAAGGATCTTCTATATGACCACTTTTATTAAAATTGACGAAAGTATATCTCAAATGATCAGTGCGAGCGCTTGTATTGTTGTCATCCCATTTATATCCCAAAAGTAGTACTGAGAAACCGAAGTAATGCATCTCACAAATTTCTTCAATGACTCCATTGTATTGCATCTTACTATGCAATGGGTGATTGTCTTTAACACTTGCAAAATGCATACCCATAGCTTCCAAAGTTACTCCACTATTTTGCGGAGTACTTTTTTCATCTTGTTCCCTTGTGGAAAACATACACCTATTAATGATGTACGTAGAATATAAGGTAGCACTAAAATTTGGTCCGTAGGCTAAACTCTTCAAATTGCCTGGATGCGAAAACACTCGCATGAACCATGGTATAATTTGGAAAATACCATAAAATTTTTGATGGCACTCCCTCCTTCTTTTTATACCTTGACGCCTTGCATTTAGAACAATTTTGCAAAGATTCATATTCCTTCCTAAATAGTATGCAGTCATTCGAACAAGCATGGATTTTTTCATATTGCAAACCCATTGGGTACAATGACTTCTTTGCCTCATGAGTAGTTTTTGGAAGGACATTATCCTCCGGCAACATGTCTTTTAACACGTCAAGTAACAAACTAAAACTTGTATTAGTCTAAATATATCTAGCCTTTATGTTGTATAACCTTAGTATACTTGACAATTTTGTATATTTGCTACCTGCATACAAGGGCTTCTCAGAATCGGTTAACAATGTCTCAAATGCTTCGGGATTGTCATTGAATTTATCTTTGGCTGATGTTACCTAACCTATCACCCTCATTAGTGTTATCAACTCCGTTCACATTATCTAAAAATGAACCCGCCAAAGATTCTTCCTTATTTTCAACATGCCATATCCAGCGAGTGTATGTTGTATTAAATGCCCATTTATTTATATAATGAACTATTCCATCACCTCTTTTATACAAAAAATTATGGCACATGTAGCAAGGACAAGGTAACCTAGCTTCTTCTCCTTTATTTTTAATAGCAAAACTAATGAACTTCAATACTCTGGCTTTGTATTTTGGGTCACCCGGTGTTGTAGTTAATATCCAACTTCGATCTATTTCTACACGCGGAGTTCACAGAAAAAATTAACAAGCACCAAACTATAACTAAAAGTTAACTAAAAAAACACAAAAACATTTTTTTTTGACAATAATAACACAAAAATATTTGAGAAGCCTAGGAATGAAAAATATTGACTATGGAGTGAATCTCAAGAGCAGTAGAAGGTTTGGGTCCAAATTGCTTGTTTAAAAGTACTGATCAGGTTTCTTCTGATTCCCCAAGGTCGATACGTAGCAGCCCTAGTAAATTAAATGAAGGCAATTCAGCTTAAGAAAATCAAGCACGACTCTCCTGAAGGCAATTCTGGTCCGGATTCTGAAAACCTGATAAGAAGGACTCCTAAGCCAAGACCATGGTACCAAGGCGAGTTTCCCTCAGAAAAGTCAAAGAAACCTCTTTTTTATTTATATAAGGGGTGGGATTCAATTGCTTTGGCATGTGACTCATTTGTTCAAGAAACATCAGAAACAGGAAACAGGGGCTACAACTACCAACAAGTTCTCATTTGACGATTTCAATATATCACATCAACTCTAAATTAGCCTCCTGACACTACTTAGTTTTATCGTATGCATAGTTGCTCAAACTAATCTACCTATGTCGCCACAGACAACTAGATACACCCGTAGCCTATGTAAAATATTCGGAACTACTAACAATCTCAAGGACTAATTTATATATTGACATCCATAGTTACAACAGAAAGTCACGATAAATACATGGAACTTGAGAAGACATATTCTCTGAAGGCATGTTCCACCAACTCTATAATATGAATAATCATATTGTACAAATCATGAAGATGTAAACGAGAACACTATAATATGGATAATCACATCTTCACACAAAGCCAACTACCAAGCACTACACAGCACACTCAAACAACATATTGTTCAATTATCATACTTCATATTAAGCCTCTTATCCATCCAACAACATTCTGCTTATATTTGGATCAAAGTCCCCCTTGTTGCTTCTGGATTTACGAACTAAACTAGTACCCTAGTTTACATGAATTCAAGCTAATTTGACCAACAATTTGACAATAGAAAGCTAATTTGAAATCAAGGAAACAATAAAACTCTCATATGTCCACTTTTGACGACAAAAGCTAATTGGGGCTAACTACCAACAAGTTCTCATTTGACAATTTCCATATACCACATCAACTCTAATTTAGTCTCTCTTATACATTATACTACGTATAACAAGCTTATTATATAGATTATGCATTAGATTATTAAACCAATTACCCCATAATTAACCTTAATTCATTCATATTCTACCCTAATTGAGTATATCATGCGAAAGTGTTGGCCTTCTATGCTTGGTGTTCTCGGGTTTACTGCTCAAGATGGGAGTTTACTTGCTGGTTACTGTAACAAAGCTTCTGCTCCTGCTAGTGCTCCGCTTACTATCACTAAATTTTAAAACACAGTACTGATTTTCTGGGTTTCGGGGTTAGGGATGTTTGTTGTTTTCCTGATTAGGATAAGATTTAAGTCTGTTAGGATATTTACATCAATAAAATGACATGTTTTTCAGATTTCTTGTTCTTTTTCCAACTCCTGTATTAATCTGCGCATGACCCAACTCTCTGTAGATTCGGCAAAAAATTAGTCAAAAAATGATTCTATCTAGTCTCAACGTGACAGTCAAATTTACCCCATAATTAACCCTAATTCATTCATACTCTACCAAAAATTCTCAATTAAATATGAACCCTAACACAAGTGATATTATCACTTCATGTAAAATCGTACTGAATTCCATCAATTACGAGATAACAAGAACATAAATCAAAAAATAAGGAAACTCACCGTATTAAAAACCGCTGTAGAGAAGATAATAATGAAGATAATAATCCATCATCAAGTACTAAAAGCATTGACAAAGACCCTACATGACGCATAGAGTACTGTGCATTATAGGCACAAAGAATAGAGTCAGCTGTGTAGTTGTCTTTCTCGTACAAACAGCAGTACACTGCTTTGTCCAGCAGTCATTACCTTTTTTCTCAACTATATATGTACTTACACTGTACTTATTCATTCAATTCAATTCAATACAACCAAATTAACTCAGTACTTTGCTCAAATCCTTGACCATGTCTTCTACTTCCTGCACACTCATTAAACGCAACATGGTATCAGAGCCTCGGGAATGAGGAGACTGATAACCATACAAGGAGAGCATTGACTGCATCTCAACCAACTTTGTACCAGGTTTCTCTATTTAAGAAGGAGTGAAGAGCAACACTGAATACTCACTTCTTACCTCAATTAACCTATCTCATCTTAATGGCCACAGAAAATCCTTTCCACAACTCAGTGAACACTGACAATACAGTGGCACAGAATACTCAAATCTCCTCAAACGCACCTCTTTTCATGGATCCTACAGATCCACTTTATTTACACCCTGCTGAGAGCACTCACCCAGTTGTGGTGGACACAAAGCTCTCTGGCATTGAAAATTACCTTGAATGGAAGAGACAAATGGAGATTGCCATTTGTTCCAAAAGAAAGCTTGGATTCCTGACTGGAGTGGTGAAGAGACCATCAAATGATCCTGTCAGAGGAGCTGCCTGGGATACTTGTAACTGTCTCCTCATTGGATGGATCATGCACAACTGGAGCGACCCATCAAGAGATTTATGTATACCGAATCGCAAAGGAGTTCGGGATTATTTGCGAAACAATTTTCTCGTGAGTAATGGAGCGTAAAGTTTATGCTTAACAAACTGATTTGGATGAGCTTTCACAAGGAGGCAAGTCCATCTCGTGAATACTTCACGGAGTGAGAATCCTATGGCAACATCTTGAAATAATGTCGATTGGCCACCGGACACTCAAGTGACTCCTGAGGTCAATGCTTGGCTAGATGTTCAAATTAAGGAACAAGATGAAAGAAAGTTGTTCCAATTCTTGAATGGCTTACATCCATCCTACTCGACCATGAGGAGCAATGTGCTCATGATGACTCCTCTACCTACTGTGGAAGAAGCAGCTGCAATCTTCCAGCATGAGGAAGCTCAAAGGAAGAACCACAGGGCTCTTGATTCCACAAAGAGATAACTCGGCTTTCTTTCTTTGGTCGAAGGAAGGAGGCGAGATGGGGACTCCAGTGTCCACTTGCAATGTAAAAGGACATGCTAGGGGTCAATGCTGGAAGATCATTGGATATCCGGCTGATCATCCTGTGTCCAAGAAATACCCTGAAAAATCTTAAGAGTACAACCTGAAGCATGGACATCTGGGTTCAAGCCACTCCACCTCCCTGAATCTGGGCTCAGGCTTAAGAGGATTCAGGCCAGGACCACACAAAGGGAGGCACAACAACTATCCCAGATATGGGAAGGCTGCCAATGCTGCTATGGGAGATAGTTCTGGTGATATGGGAGGCACCATCACCTTAACTACCCAACAATTTGAACAATTAATGAGCAACAACAAGGGAAAAGGAGCAAGCAACTATCCTGAGACTGAGGATGAAATGGAGGTGAACTTTGCAGGTATGAGAGGTATGGCATGTATGAATGCTTCTTTATTCTCTCATGATTGGATTATAGACTCTGGAGCCTCATATCATATGATCTCCAACTTGAATATGCTTGAAAACAAAAGAGAATTAAGGAACAAATCAAAGATAAATCTACCTAATGGTGAAACAACCACGGTTTCTCACATAGGATCATATAGATTCACAAATGGCCTGACCCTGAACACTGTACTTTTTGTCGCTGCTTTTAGACATAACTTGTTATCTGTCCAAAAATTGACAAAAGAAGAGAAATGCTATGTTGTATTTCATGAAAATTTGTGTATGATTCAGGACTCACAAACAAGGAAGATTAGGGGACTTGGGAAAGAAAACAAGGGGGTTTATTATCTATTAAATAAAGCTGCTAGTGTTGATCCTAAGTTAGTTAATGTCTCTGTCAGGTTGAATGAACCTGTTTCATGTAATGCTAGTGCTAATGTAGTTTCTCCTAGTAGAGGGCAGTGTTCAGGTGGCATAGTTTTCGACTCTTGTAAGGCACCGGACAACCCATGTACTACTTTGCCAACTTCTAATGATAAACTTTATGATGTTTGGCACTTGAGGTTAGGACATGCCACTAATAACAAATTGAGACACATATCCAGCATAACTAAGTCACAAAGGTCACATGTGACACCCCGCGATAAAGCGGAAAATATAACTAATAAATTAAAGCGGAAATTTATGATATTTTAAAAACTTTTAAAATACTAGTTAAAGATTAGCACGCGGGTGCCACTAATGAAATGAAACAAATACAACTGATACCCGTCGTTGTGAGTACCAAAAATAATTTTATAATTCCTATTAAAACTAACCTAGGCCAGTGGTAACAGGGTCGAACCACAAGGAGGCGAATGTAATTAATAATTGTCTAATTTAGCCTAAGGTAACGAATGTGGGGGTTAAATTGATTTGGTCTATAGCTAATGGCAATAAAAGACAATAAACTAAATAAACGGATAAAACAGATAAAAGAAGGGTACTAGGATGGTCGGTTCACTATAGTTTCGGCGGCAGCATACTAAGTAGGTCTAAATCAAACACATGAGGCGGGAAATAAAGAGGTCCTCTCGGTCCACTCTTAACAAATAGCATCTTTCGATCTCGCTACAAGTCCCTAATATCACTAATACTGACTCTCGTCCTGAAAAGTGACTAATAATCTAAACTTTACCTATCTTTCGATCTCAGCATAGTTTAGTCATTTTAATTGGTGATCTAACAACTGTCCCTATCTCTCGATCTAATGGGTCAGTCACATCCTAAACATTCAACTAATCGTGTGCACTCGATTCGTCGAATAAAGAATTAAAACAATTAAAACGAAGGTAAAACCTCACGTGGTCAGTCGATCGACGAAGTATGGCAGTCGATCGACTGACACGCGATTTCAGACCATGTTAATTCTACGCCGCCTAATCTATAGTTCCCCTACATCCTAGCACAAGCAAATTAGCTACTCATACTAAGAATGATAACGACAATAAAATTGACTATTAAATCTACTGAATTCATGATTAATACGGTAAGATAAATAAATAACATAAAACGATAATATTGGCTTTGGAATATAACTAGCAATTTCTATACTATCAACGAAATAAGGATGAATTGAAATAAGACAGAAGGAATACCGAAATTGCAGAGGAATGATTAAAAGCACGAACGAAAATCCAATGCGAAACAATATTCCGAACCCTAATTATTTGATAAACTAAAACTGAATGTAAACTAGATGTAAAGCTTAATGTAACTGGATGATACTGGATGAATGTATCTCTGAACTAGGTTACGTTATATAGAAAGTATACGCAACATAATTCCTAAACCTAATATCCCTTTAGGCTTTGGAAAACTCGTTCTAAATCTTCACGTCTGACTAGCGGCTTGGTCGATCGACTGAGGTAACCGGTCGATCGACTGCTCTTCAGTGTACAGCAGCTTCTGTAGTCGTGGGTTGGTCGATCGACTAAGGGGGCCAGTCGATCGACTGCTCTAGCTGGTAATCCGCTTTTAACTTCTCGTGGATTTATCTTTTGGGCCTTGAAATGCGCACCAAGCTCGTTCCTTAAGTGAAAATTTCACGTCAAATGCAATGCATGATACTCGGGGACGGATTTAGCTTGATTTCCGCTGAATTCTTCACATTTCTGCAATAATGTACAAAAACACGAAAGTAGACGGAAATAGGGGAAATGGTAGCTTAAACTACACAAATGAGCTCTGAAATGCGTGTAAAATGAAGTATAAAACATCATATAAATGACACGCATCAAACTTCCCCAAACCAAACCCTTGCTTGTCCCCAAGCAAGAACTAGACTCGATCTAATGACCTATTGGAACGAGTTCAATCTCAAAGCGAATTGCAACATGTAAAGCCTAAACCATTTTAATGCAACAACTAACAATTAATTAGCAATGCGAATCATGCAAACGAATTATGAAGTCGTTAAAAACCTGCTGAACCGTCAACTAAAGAGACTTATCAAATCGGACTCTCACGGGTCGCTCATATCACACATAAGCACAGGTGAATATATAAGAGGATAGAAAGAATTCATTTTGTAGAGACTCTCACGTAACTACGACCTATAAGAACATGCCTGCAATATAATATGAAAGTAATCTCTATGACCGTACATATGCATTCCAACCGAACTAATGACCATGACACATGCCGAGGTAAATATATGGAAATGTGTGGTATGGGCAAGAAGAGGCAAAACATATATGGGAAAATGGATGTACAGGTGATCAAGCTAGTACCTAAACAGAACCATGCGGCAACATCCAACTTCTTGCTCAAAATCAAAACGGGTGCTAATTATCAAGCACAAAACTCACAATCTCCAGCATAACAGTAATCAACCAACTCCCCATAAGATACTATTGCAACAGGGGAGCAAAAATCGCCATAAGATAAAGGCTTGAATCATGCAAAATTGATTTCTTTCCGGAACCCAGTCGATCGACCAGGAAGGGCAGTCGATCGACCGGAATGAACAGTACAGAACTCTTTTTTCTTTTCGAATCAATTTTTTCTTCTTTTTTTTTCTTTTTTCTTTCAACTTTTCTTTTCCTCCTTCATTCTTTTTATCCAACATCATCTCAAAAAGAGCATATACAACCAAAAACGTAGTAACAATCCCGAGAACATAAACTACTAGCTTGACAAGGGCAGGCTAAATGTAGGATGTAGTAATGGGACAAAAAGGCTGTTTTTGGCAGTGTGAAGCTTATGGGCAAAATGAATAAAAGGGAAACCTCTATCACATGTGTCAACAAACCACAAACCGAATGCATACAGGTATTAAGCAGATTAAGTTCATATTTATGCACATTGATGTAACATGTCTCATAAGGAGTACTACTCACAATCCTAGATAAACTGGTCATGAATGTCACCAGTTATAAGCTCTAAATCTCAGAAAATGATGTAGTTTGCCAAAAATCTAAGTCAAGTCTCAAGTTTAGCAAATAATGTAACGAAAACTCGTAGACTATGCAAATGATTCTACTAAAAACATGTCAATTAGCAAGGCTTAGGCATAAAACAGATGCAAATGCAATGTCATCATTGAAATACTACCGTTCCGACTAGACCTATATGCTAAAATAAACGTGAAAATTTTTGAAATTTTTTGAATTTTTTTTTTGTTTTGTTTTGTATATATATAAAGAAATGAACAACAATGCAAGACAAAATGAAAACGTGAATGCAAGCAAATGAAATGCGATGCAAAACCCTTCCCCAAACCAAATCGCACAATGTCCCCATTGTGCAAAATCATATGATGAAATAAACAAGAAACGGGAATTTGCGTAAAATGAAATAAATAAATATAACATGAAGTGGAAATCGGGAACTCACAAGACTTTAAGCGCAGCAAAGGAAACCTCCCCAAACCAGCGTAAGCTAGGAGGTTTCAGTAGCCAGCAGTGCTACTAATAAATACCTGAAAAGACAAACAAAGTACCACGCATAAAAACGAGAAAGCAATAAAGAAGCGATATTTTTTTGCATAATTGAGAAAAATAGAAGAAATAAATAAAATGACGGAAGATAAAGTGGAGTAGAAAACTCCCTTAATTCCGCAACTCGACCAAACACAGCAGGGGAGAGGTCGTGAACAGGTACAGCCGTGCAGGGCGGTCGATCGACCACATCACCCAGTCGATCGACCAAGGTGAAAGGAACAGTAGCTCCTGGAAACTGCAGCTCAGTCGATCGACCAATGTAGCTAGTCGATCGACTGAAAATACTGTTGTAACTTCTTATTTCTTCGTATTTGCTCAATAACTTGAGCTAATGATGTCTAGAAACCTGCAAGTGCACAATAATACGCGCCCAAAATTGCGCAAAACCCAAAGTAAAGTCTAAAGTGCTTAAAAATCCTAAGCAAGAAAATTAAATGCGAAGTCTCGCGCACACAAAAGCAATAAAAAGAAAGTCTAACATAAGCAAATAAATAAAGTTTTTTTTGATAAAGCAAGCGATCAACTAATAGTTGATCAAGAACGGCCATGGTATGGCCCACTTGGTGGCTTCTCGCTACAGGAGGTAGCTTCAACGGTGCTCATCTTCTCAGCTGCACCCTTCTTAACTTCAGCATCCGCGGAACTCAACGGATCAACATGTCGGACATCTTCCCACTCAATGACCTCTTCGGACTCGTCAGATTCCAAATCAGACTCCGTTGCTTTGACCGGCTCATCATCGGGCTCCTCATCAGTGCCATAGCTAAGGCATCCTAGACCACCTCTTTGAATTATTGGCTCTTTCGCAGCTGGAGCTACATGCGGCTCTTCCTTCCCCAAACCAGCTCCTGCAATGTCTAAAACAACAGAATCGTCCTCCTTTTTGCTCCCAGTCTGGGGCAGAGGTGTCACAACAGGAGTAGGAATAGAGACAGGCATATCAGGAAGTATAAAATAAGATTTCTTTTCAGAAACCGTATTGCAAGTGACAGGCCACATGGGGTCTTTCTTCCTAGCTGTATGGGCAAAGACAATGGAATGCTTGCCTACCTTAAAGGTCAAGGTACCTGAACCGACATCAATAACTGCACCAGCAGTGTGCAGAAATGGCCTACCTAGAATGATAGGTATGTGGGCATCCTCAGGCATATCTAGTACCACGAAGTCAACAGGGAAGAAGAACTTCCCTATTTGCACGGGGATGTCTTCTAAGACTCCTATTGGCTGGACCGCAGAGCGATCAGCCATCTGTACTGTCATGTCTGTGACTGCAAACCTATTCAACTTCAGCTTTCTAGCAAGACTCAAGGGCATTACACTAATACTGGCTCCTAGGTCACATAAGGCTTTCTCAATAGGAAAGGTGCCAATATTACATGGAACAGAAAAACTTCCTGGGTCTTCTAGCTTAAGGGGTGCAGTATGAGACAAATAAGAGCATGACTCTTCAGTTAATGCGACAGTATGCACAGTTTCAAGTGACTTCTTTTTAGAGAAGAGTTGTTTCATGAATTTAGTGTAAGCAGGCACTTGATTGACTAACTCAAGGAAAGGCACTTGTACATTCAAGCTACGAATAACTTTTTCAAATTTATTGAAAGATACCTGTTCCTTCGTCGGCACTAGTCTTTCTGGGTATGGGGCTGTAAGTAGCAACTTAGCCCTCTCCTCTAAATCTCGCATACCGGCATCCGTGGACTTAGGCTGAAAGTCCACCACCTTCTCCTTGTTGAAGCTTGAACCCTCTTCAGACCGTCTCAAATAAGATCCATTGATCGACATCGGGTCATACTTCGGAACCGGAACTGACCCATCAGCATTTGGGTCTTGCCCCAATATTTTCGGGACTGGCATACCCCAAAACAAGTGGTCCCTTAAGTTATTGGGCATTGGAGGACGAAATTGCTCACCCTCAGCAGCGGTTCCAGTCGATCGACCAGGTTGGTCGGTCGATCGACTGGCTTCAACAGTAACAGAAGCTCCTGTAACTCGCGGACTGGTCGATCGACTTGGTATATCAGTCGATCGACTGATATACCTGGTAGACGTCGTTTTCTTTCCTTTGCTCAAGCCAGCTCTGTTTTGACTCGGTTCCGGCTTATCTTTTTCAGGGGCATCCTCAATCATAGCAGGCCCCTCCAGGGTAGACCCGCTCCTCAAAGTGATGGCACTAAGGGTCTCCTTTTGGTCGGTTTGAGTCGGTAAGTGTCCCGGAGCTCGAGTTGTATTCTTGCTAGCCAATTGAGCAATTTGGCTATCTAGCAGTTTCATCCCGGCCTCTCTAGCTTGGGACTCCTTTTGCAACATATTCTTCAACTCAGCAAAATCGGAATTTTGGGATTGTTGCTGCTGCGGCACATAGGGAGGTTTTTGGTACTGTTGTTGCTTGTGAGGGGGCACATAAGTTTGCTGTTGCTGCTGCTGTGGAGATTGAGTCGAATTCAGGACATTTTGGCTACTCCACCTCAAGTTTGGGTGGACATTCGGCTCATAGTACGTGTTTGTCTGCCTATAATGTTGAAAGGCAGCATAAGACTCAAAGGGACTAGGACAATTTTCTGAAACATGTCCCTCAGCTCCACATGTTCTACAGACGAAAGGACCGTCTGAAACAACATTCACATGATACATCCCTCCTTTTGAAGCTCCTCCCAACTCATATTTGTCAAACCTCGCCGTGAGAGCTTATAATGCAGCCACAGAAGGAGATTCAGCACTTCTCCTTTGATTCCCCCTGGAATTCCCATACTCAGCTTTATGGGTGGCTAAGTCATCAATGATCTTCCACCCCTTAGTCTCTCCCATATTCTCAGCAAATCGGCCATTGGCTGCAGCATCCAAAATACCCCTCTGATCGTCATACAGCCCATTATAGAACTGATTGCACAAGCTCCATTTTTCGAACCCATGGTGCAGAATGGTTCGCACTAGCTTCTTGAAAAGGACCCATGCTTCATGAAAGTTCTCATCAGGTCCCTGTTTAAAGCTCGTGATCTGAGCTCTAATGGCATTAGTCTTCGAGGCAGAGAAGTATTTCTTGTAGAATGCCAGGGCTAATGAATTCCAGTCGGTGATCCCATGAGCAGCTCGATCCAAATCTCTATACCACTCCCTTGCAGCATCACGGACTGAGAAAATAAACATGGTCTCCTTCACCTGGTCTGGGGTCACGCCGGCTGGTGGGGATATGGAGCAGCAATAATAAATAAATATCTCCATATGCTTAGCTGCATCCTCATTTGCAGCTCCCCCGAATTGGTTTCTCTCAACCAAGTTCATATAGGACGGCTTCGGCTCAAACTTTCTATCCGCCCCAGGTAAAGCAAATCCCTTATAGAGATTCGCGGCTGTCGGCTCAGAATGATTGGCAATGGTTGCTTCTTCAGCCATCTCTGGAGATGTGACAGTCTCAATTGATGAAGTAGAAACTGGAGATGAAGTTGGATCCTCTTCGAACAGCTCGTTCTCGTAGAAGCTATAATGAGAACCGGGCTCTTCCTCTGACTGTTGATCTTGAAACAATCTCCTCATTGCGCGTAAGGTTCTCTCAAGCTCAGGGTTGAATGGTAGTAGTTCACCACCCTGTGACCTGCGCATAAGAACAAACTACAAGAAGAGTATAAGAAGAGTTTAAGGAACATATGTCCCTTAAACTAAGAAAGACTAAATAAAAACAACTAAAAATTAGAACAATTGCCTCCCCGGCAACGGCGCCAAAATTTGATACCCGTCGTTGTGAGTACCAAAAATAAATTTATAATTCCTATTAAAACTAACCTATAAATTTATAATTCCTATTAATAATTGTCTAATTTAGCCTAAGGTAACGAATGTGGGGGTTGAATTGATTTGGTCTATAGCTAATGGCAATAAAAGACAATAAACTAAATAAACGGATAAAACAGATAAAAGAAGGGTACTAGGATGGTCGGTTCACTATAGTTTCGGCGGCAGCATACTTAGTAGGTCTAAATCAAACACATGAGGCGGGAAATAAAGAGGTCCTCTCGGTCCACTCTTAACAAATAGCATCTTTCGATCTCGCTACAAGTCCCTGATATCACTAATACTGACTCTCGTCCTGAAAAGTGACTAATAATCTAAACTTTACCTATCTTTCGATCTCAGCATAGTTTAGTCATTTTAATTGGTGATCTAACAACTGTCCCTATCTCTCGATCTAATGGGTCAGTCACATCCTAAACATTCAACTAGTCGTGTGCACTCGATTCGTCGAATAAAGAATTAAAACAATTAAAACGAAGGTAAAACCTCACGTGGTCAGTCGATCGACCAAGTATGGCAGTCGATCGACTGACACGCGATTTCAGGCCATGTTAATTCTACGCCGCCTAATCTATAGTTCCCCTACATCCTAGCACAAGCAAATTAGCTACTCATACTAAGAATGATAACGACAATAAAATTGACTATTAAATCTACTGATTCATGATTAATACGGTAAGATAAATAAATAACATAAAACGATAATAATGACTTTGGAATATAACTAGCAATTTCTATACTATCAACGAAATAAGGATGAATTGAAATAAGACAGAAGGAATACCGAAATTGCAGAGGAATGATTAAAAACACGAACGAAAATCCAATGCGAAACAATATTCCGAACCCTAATTATTTGATAAACTAAAACTGAATGTAAACTAGATGTAAAGCTTTATGTAACTGGATGATACTGGATGAATGTATCTCTGAACTAGGTTACGTTATATAGAAAGTATACGCAACATAATTCCTAAACCGAATATCCCTTTGGGCTTTGGAAAACTCGTTCTAAATCTTCACGTCTGACTAGCGGCTTGGTCGATCGACTGAGGTAACCGGTCGATCGACTGCTCTTCAGTGTACAGCAGCTTCTGTAGTCGTGGGTTGGTCGATCGACTAAGGGGGCCAGTCGATCGACTGCTCTAGCTGGTAATCCGCTTTTAACTTCTCGTGGATTTGTCTTTTGGGCCTTTAAATGCGCACCAAGCTCGTTCCTTAAGTGAAAATTTCACGTCAAATGCAATGTAGGATACTCGGGGTTGGATTTAGCTTGATTTCCGCTGAATTCTTCACATTTCTGCAATAATGTAAAAAAACACGAAAGTAGACGGAAATAGGGGAAATGGTAGCTTAAACTACACAAATGAGCTCTGAAATACGTGTAAAATGAGGTATAAAACATCATATAAATGACACGCATCAACAACAATAGACAAACTTAGGTTATTACAACCCAAATCTAGAAACCGGGGAAACGATATCCCACGAATAAACAAATAAAGGGTTTCTAAACTAGCAAACTAAGGTCCAAGGGTTTAGTTCTCGCTAGCCCACACGTCTTCCCCACGTAAGCATCTGCACCACCTGTCATTCATGTAAACATGAACGCCACAGTCAGTGGGGAGTAACTCAAGGTTCTCCCAGCCACAATATGTCGAAACGAACCTAACAAAGAACTAAAACAGGTAAGTCATGTAAGACACTTACGAAAGATATGAATATCAAGTTCATAATTGAACATGACAATTAAATGCGAAGAAACAAGATAGATCAACATTAGCATAATAAAGAATCAACTATTCATGTGAGACAATTAAATAATATAAAAGACAAGAATACGGTCATTTATACAAAAGCACGCATTTCAAGGAAATACAACATAGATATGAGATTAGAATCTGAATCATGTGAAGCATGTTAAGTAAGGGATCAAATAGAAACTGCAGCCGTTACTTATAAAACCTCATAACAAACCAGCACATAGAACGGGATTATTAATGTCACACTCATACTTATGGCTTGCATCTCACCATAAGTACGGATGGGAACATCAATCCCGACGAACTTATTGCAACTAGAGGGCTTATGGCTCACCCCTAGTATCCGATAGGACCAAGACTAACAACACAAGGCATAAAAGATAGATACCAATATCTATAAACAAGCAAGACATTTACTACTCATATAAGACATCCAACTCTCGGCAGGACGGCCAACGAGAGAGGTGTCGAAAGGGTATAGCCTAAAGGCATTATCAAACGAATACGACTCAACCAAGTGATACAAATCAACTTGGGAAGAGACTACTACACGACCCAACCAAGCGATGCGAATCAACTTGGAAAGGGACTACTACACGACTCAACTAAGCGATGCGAATCAACTTGGAAAGAGACTACTACATGACCCAACCAAGCGATGCGAATCAACTTGGAAAGAGACTACACGACTCAACCAAGCGATGCGAATCAACTTGGAAAGTGACTACTACACGACCCAACCAAGCGATGCGAATCAACTTGGAAAGGGACTACTACACGACTCAACCAAGCGATGCGAATCAACTTGGAAAGAGACTACTACACGACTCAACCAAGCGATGCGAATCAACTTGGAAAGAGACTACTACATGACCCAACCAAGCGATGCGAATCAACTTGGAAAGAGACTACTACACGACTCAACCAAGCGATGCGAATCAGCTTGGAAAGAGACTACTACACGACCCAACCAAGCGATGCGAATCAACTTGGAAAGAGACTACTACACGACTCAACCAAGCGATGTGAATCAACTTTGAAAGAGACTACTACACGACCCAACCAAGCGATGCGAATCAACTTGGAAAGAGACTACTACACGACTCAACCAAGCGATGCGAATCAACTTGGAAAGGGACTACTACATGTAATGAACCGATGATAATCCAAGTGAGACATTTCATCAAATTTTGACTTGAATAAATAATAAATTCCACATTTATAATTAATGTGAGAAAAATATATAAATAAACGATATTTAACGAATTAAGTTACATAAAGCATGAGACGGGAATTAACCAATTCGAATAGACCAAACTTGGCGCCAAAAGCACCCATTTTGGGACCAAAGTTAAGATGGAAATTCCAAGCATGAGTAAGACGAAAACAACACAATACACACATGAGCCTAACCCATTTTATACGAATGGACAACCATGTAAAATACGAGTTTAGCAATTTCCTTCAACAACCGTTATAAGATGGACTCACATTTCATTAACAAGACATGCTCATGTAATTATTTGAGACGGAAACTCAATAGCTTACACACGACAACCACACCCAACATAGACCACATTGACCTCCGAATACCGTCCAATGCAGCCCAAACGACCCCTTTCACAACCGCTCAAAACGACCGCGAAAGGTTACAAGAAATCGCACCAAACCGCACCACAAATGGTACCCAAAACAGTCCCAATTTCACCACCAAAAACCTTCATAAAACCGTTCCAAAACAGCCCGCTAACACATGTAAAGCAGTCCCGAAACAAGACTATTTAAGGGAACCATTAAGACATGAATATACTGCAATTTACACAACTAACAACATTTCTTGATTGTGTTAGATACTTTGCTTTGAATATTACTTTATTTGACAAGGAGTATTATACTTGGCTGCAAAAAAAACCACATCACAGCCAAGTTTCCAAGGATTGACATGTATTGGGACCATATTAATAGTGCAACAATGGAGAGTAGGCTACAACGATCAATTCTGGGACCAACTATCCGACCAAGACTTGACACCATAACCTTGTAGTAGTAGTAGTTTCCCAATGAAGTATTAGATGTATAAGAGTCTGACACTAACGAAGGATAGAAATTTCGTTCCTTATTAATGATATGACGGAAAGGGTTGGGTGGTTTGGCTCTTAAACTGTATCTCTATTAGCACTAAGGAACTAAAGATCTCAAACTACATCTCATATCGCTTAGTGCTTCTTATCATACACTACACTCACCATGAAGTCAAATAAAGGTGTAAACTTCTTCAAAATTAACAAATAAAACTCACAAAGAAGGAAACTTTATCACAAGTAAGCATCCAACATACATATTTAAGCTAAGAAAACGACACATAAAATGGAATTTCGACGTTTTTATCGAGTAACCTATCACCGTTACCTTACACGCTCCTTATTCTTCGAATAAACAGTCCCCAAAGCTTGAGTCTTCCACCGTGTCTCCGAAACCTTTATCAAGGAGCAAGAAAAAGAAAGGATTGAGGCAAAAATCGAAACTTTTATAAGACGGCGAAAAATAAAACCCTCACAAAAATGAGACTTTATTACCTTGAAAGATGAAGGAGGAAGTAAGGAGGAGAATGGTACAAAAATTAGAGGAAAAGGTTGAGAAACGATGTCGGGATCTCGGTTTTAAGGTAGACGAAAATGGTGTTTGTGGTATCTGCTTTTTTGTTGTTGTTGTAAGTCCAACGCAAAAGGAGAAAAGGAGATGAAAGGGGTGGGGACGGGTGAATCAACAAAACAATTAGTATTAATATTAATAATAATAATAATAATAATAATAATAATAATAATAATATATAATAATAATAATAAAAGAATTACATAAAAGGTAGAGTGTGAGAGGGTAGGTGAGTGTGTTGTCGATATAGGATATAGGTCGAGAGAAGATTAGTCTTACAAGTGGAAAAGTGACGGTTTATAGCTAGACGGAAAAATGTCTCGAGTCTATATTAACTTAAGACGAAAACTAATATTATTACTGTCACTATTATTGTCCGACCAAAAATATGTATACATAAATTCTTTTATAAATTATGCCTCAAAAATATAATTTAAGAATACGTATTTTTATATGAATGAGCTTTAAAAATATTACTTTTATAAAAATCGTATTTGAAATAAAATTAATTAAATTGAATAATTCAAAAATATAAAATATATATAATAATGTGATTAAACGGTTTAATAAATTTTAAATGTCAAAATGAGAATTTTGCGGGTGTTACATCACAAACCAACAGTGTGTGTATCACCTGCTCAATGGCAAAGCAAACCAGATTACCATTCCCTATCAGAACACACAAAGCTGCTGAACTATTTGACCTTGTACACATAGATGTATGGGGACCTAATAGGAAAGAAACCAGAACCAAACACAGATATTTCCTAACACTTGTTGATGATCATTCCAGGGCCACTTGGGTCTACCTCATGAGACATAAATCAGAAGTGGCTAACTTACTTGTTCAATTTTATAAATTTATTAAAAAGCAATTTGGAAGAACTATTAAAACTCTCAGGTCAGACAATGCACTTGAAATTACAGAAGGAGACAGCAAGAAATACATATTGTCCAAGGGTATATGGCAACAAACTAGTTGTGTTGACACTCCACAGCAAAATGGAGTGGTTGAAAGGAAACACAGACACCTTCTTGAAATCAGTAGGGCACTCAGGTTTAGTTCTGGGTTACCATTGACATTTTGGGGTGATTGTGTACTCACTGCAGCCTTCATCATTAACAGGCTACACACTGAGGTGCTAAAGAATAAAACACCTTATGACATCCTGTTTCAGAAACCTCCACAGTATGATCAGATGCGTGTGTTTGGATGCCTGGCCATGGTACACAATCCCAGCAGAAAGAAGGATAAGTTCCAAGCCACGGGTATACCTTGCATTTTCCTGGGGTATCCCTTATCCCAAAAAGTTTACAGGGTGTATGACATAGTTAAAAAGACAGTGTTTGTTTCCGGGATGTGAAGTTCTTTGAAGATGTGTTCCCATGTAAAATCAGCAACTTCTCTCGGTTTATTCTCTCTCTTCAAGAAGCAGCTCCATCTTCACCATCCATCTCACCACCTGAACATGACTCATCTC
The DNA here is from genome assembly GCF_048544455.1 of Silene latifolia. Classification (NCBI taxonomy): domain Eukaryota; kingdom Viridiplantae; phylum Streptophyta; class Magnoliopsida; order Caryophyllales; family Caryophyllaceae; genus Silene; species Silene latifolia. The sequence goes on from NC_133532.1 coordinate 27,253,278, forward strand.
CTCTCATTGATCCTGAGGTCCCAGCTGCAACCCCACCTGATCCACTAGCTCACCCTGATCAAGTGGAGACCTTCCCAGATACTGCAGATGCTCCACCATCTCCAGAGAGCACTGATCCTCCTCCTGAACCACACATTAGATCTACCAGGACCAGAAGAGCACCTGAGTGAACCAAAGACTATGTTGTTCAAAACCCTATCATGGCACCCTCTACCATTGCCAATCTGGTTCAGCTACATCTGCCTCACTCCTTTGCTGGCCATGTCAGCAGAGATGTGACTGCACCAGATCCTAGCAATTTCCAAGAAGCTGTCCAGCACCCTCACTGGATTCAAGCCATGAACCTTGAGCTACAAGCACTTCATGACAACAACACTTGGGAGCTCACTGACCTACCCAAAGGAAGAAAGGCTATAGGCTGCAAATGGATCTTTAAAACAAAATACAATTCAGATGGTTCCATGGAAAGACATAAGGCCAGATTGGTGGTCCAGGGTTTTAGACAACTCCCTGGTATAGACTATGATGAAACCTTTCCTCCAGTGGCCAAAATGTCTACAGTCAGAGCACTCCTTGCCATTGTAGCCATAAAAAACTGGGACACTTGTCAAATGGATGTGTCCAATGCTTTCCTTCATGGAGATTTGGTAGAAGATGTTTACATGAAACTACCACAGGGTTACACTGATGGAACCCTTCATGTACCAGGTCAGGTGGAGTGTCCCACACTAAGGCATGAAGGTAAAGTCTGCAAGTTACTGAAGTCCCTCTATGGCCTGAAACAGGCTCCTAGACAGTGGTTTTCTAAACTGTCTCATGTGTTACTCAACTGTGGCTTCAAAAAGTCTCATGCTGACCCCTCATTGTTTGTCAAACAACACAATGGTAGCACAACAGTTGTACTTATCTATGTGGATGACATGGTCATTGCAGGGGACAACACCACTGACATTCAGTCCCTCAAATCCCGACTCAATGCATCATTTCATATGAAAGACTTAGGAGAACTCAGATATTTTCTTGGCCTGGAAGTGACCAGGAGCAGTGCTGGTCTCTTTGTGTCTCAAAAGAAATACACATTAGACTTGCTCAAGACCTTTGGGATGGACAAGTCCAGGACTATTCAATTACTAGTCAATCCTCTCATTAAACTAGAGCCAGGAAAGGGAACACCCTTACCCCAACCAGAAACTTACAGAAAGTTGGTGGGAAAACTGATCTACTTAACCATTACAAGGCCTGACATTGCTTTCTCAGTGCAGCTGCTCAGTCAGTTTCTTCAACACCCCACATCTGATCATATGCAAGCTGCTAGCAGAGTCCTCAGATACCTCAAGTTTGCTCCTGGCCAGGGCATTCTTTTTGCTAGTGACTCAGCTGTCAAATTGACTACCTACTGTGACTCTGACTGGGCCTCCTGTGCCTTTAGTAGAAGGTCAACCACATGCTTTTGTATTCTTCTTGGCAATTCTCCCATTTCCCGGAAGTCCAAGAAACAAACAGTGGTGTCCAGATCCTCTGCAGAGGCTGAGTACAGGGCCATGGCCATGACCACTTGTGAAGTCACATGGTTGTTCCAGCTTCTCCAGGACCTAGGGTTAACCCATCTAGGGCCAGCCTCTCTCAAGTGTGATAATCAAGCTGCTCTTGCAATAGCAGCTAATCCAGTCTACCATGAACGCACCAAACACATTGAGGTTGATTGCCATTTTGTTCGAGAAAAGATCCAACAAGGGCTCCTAACTACTTCTTATGTCAATACCAAAGAGCAGGTTGCAGATGTGTTCACCAAGTCCTGCACTGTCTCTCAACATCAGCATCTCCTTTCCAAGATGGGAGTTTCGTCAGGCCTCCACTCACATCTTGAGGGGGAGTGTAGAGAAGATAATAATCCATCATCAAGTACTAAAAGCATTAACAAAGACCCTACATGAAGCATAGAGTACTGTGCATTATAGGCACAAAGAATAGAGTCAGCTGTGTAGTTGTCTTTCTCGTACAAACAAGATCTGCATAATCGCTTTGTCCAGCAGTCATTACCTTTTTTCTCAACTATATATGTACTTACACTTTACTTATTCATTCAATTCAATTCAATACAACCAAATTAACTCAGTACTTTGCTCAAATTCTTGACCATGTCTTCTACTTCCTGCACACTCATTAAACGCAACAACCGCAATAATTGACAAGTAGAGTTGACGAACGGTAAAAAGGAGAGCCGATGGTGGTTTGGCGACACCAAATGGTAGTTTGGCGACAAGAAATGATGGTTTGGCGGGTCAAAGGTGAAGGAGCAAGGTGACGAATTGGGGTTTTGGGTAGAAGGTGCAAGAGACTTGGAGAGAACGAGAGGGTGAAAGTTGAGTTAATGGTGGATTGGGTTTAGTGTGTCTCACAGAGTAGTAGAGTAATATATTAGTTTTATTTCTATATTTTAAAACAAAACGTAAAAAATAAAAATAGTATAATGGGGCCAATTTTTTTATAAATAACCATTTTTTAGAAAGATGGTAACTTTGTTATTTCATTTTAGTGGGCCATACCATACATAAGAAACCATTTTTCTGAAAACATGGTTTTTTTAATCTAAGAGACCATTTATAAACTTATATGGTTACTTATTAATGATTTCTTATCTATACTTTCTAGTAGTACCGAGTGCCGACTTACTTGGTCCGCCAGAGGTTCTACTCGGTCCACTGGAAGTCTACGAGGTCTAATTTAGGTCTTACTTGGTCTCGTAGGACGGATCATCCTTTACTTCCGAGTATACGTGAGTTCCCTCATGTGTCCCTAGTTCCTTTATGAGTCCCAAATTATCCGAGTATTACAATTGACGACCTTGCATGATTCTTTACCCATTCAACAACCCTTGTAAGATATAAACACACTTGAGGATTGTTAGACCATGCACTAAGACTAGTAGGGATATCATGTGTACGCCACAAGCTAACCCAACTCGACCTATGGGTCGTAGGACCAATAATTGCGTCACTATTACAATGACTTTGACCAAATACCCAAACTCATTCCCTTGGAACTAATACTTGATTACCCATATGATCCCATAACACCCTAGTGTCTTTAATCAATTGTTTACACTCCTATTTACATACTTGTTTTCTTTTTATTTCTTTACTTGTATTTGCTAGTAGTTGTTAGTCGACATCTTACCATACCAATCAATCGTGACACCCCTTGTTACTAACTTAAACACTCCATAACTTGCATAATACAAAATGCTACCGTCATTTGGGTTCGTCCTCTACTTACTACTTTGCTAAAGTTGTTTGTTGAGATAAAATATTGTTTTGATAGTTATAACGACTAAAGCTCTATAAAAAATGGCGTCATTGCCAGGGACGGTGTGATTTGTCTTTTTTGTTTGTGTTTTTTAGTAGTAACTTTGTTTTAGTTTTAGGGACCTAGTTCCTAAAGGTAGTACTAATATTTCCTTAGTGTCGTCTATTTCATAAATCAAAGATCCCTACTACGAGATGGACATTATAGATTGTTTTGTGGATGATTTTGCACCAACTAGTTACACGAAAGACCCTTTGGAGGCACTATTAGCTTTAAAAGCAAGTGAAGTTAATGACCGACAGTGGGACCTTGAGGTGGATTTGCTAGAAGGCGCTTGAGAGAAAAAAAGAGCTCACCTATGAAAAAGCAATGAAAGTGGAAGGTATCATTAATCCTTGCAAGAGTGAGGTACAAGATCCTACTCTAAAACCCCTTCCCTCTAATTTGGAATATGCATTCTTAGATTAGTCCAAGACTAAACCCGTCATTGTTAATTCTAAGCTTGAGGAACCTCAGAAAGATGCATTACTTGATGTGTTGAGAAAACATGAGAAAGTTATTGGTTATAGCCAAGAAGACCATAAGGGAATTTGTCCCGAACGTTGCATGCATAGAATTCATTTGGAGGATGACCATAAAACTACCATCCAAGGCCGAAGAAGGCTAAACCCTACCATGCAAGTGGTGGTTAAAGGAGAGGTCATGAAATTACTTGATGAGGAAATCATATATCCCATTCCGTCTCACATTGGGCTAGTCCTGTTCAAGTAAAATCTAAGAAAGGGGATACTACGGTTGTAGAAAATGAGAAAAATGAGTTGATACCAACTATGATTGTAACGGGATGGAGAATGTGCATGGATTATCGAAAACTAAACTACTCCACAAGGAAAGACCATTTCCCCCTCTCATTCATTGTTCAAATGCTCGAGAGGTTAGTGTCTAACAAGTTCTTTTGATATCCTGACGGATACTCAGGATTCTTCCAAATCCCAATACATCCAGATGACCAACATATGACTACGTTCACATGTCCTTATGGTACATTTGCTTATAGGAGAATGCCCTTTGGGCTATGCAATGCTCCCACTACTTTTCAACGTTGTATGATGAGTATCTTCTCGGATTACATAGAAACCCTAATAGAAGTCTTTATGGATGACTTTAGTGTCTATGGAAAGGATTTTGAGACATGTTTGCATAATTTATCTGTTGTCCTTCAAAAATGTGAAGATGTGAGTCTTGTGTTAAATTGGGAGAAATTTCATTTTATGGTCAATGAAGTATTTTTTTAGGTCGTTTGGTGTCAGAAAAGGGCATCGAAGTTGATAAAGCAAAAGTTAAAGTGATAGAGAAATTGCCTCATCCTATAAAAGTCAAGGGAGTGACAAGCTTTCTCGCTCATGCGAAATTCTATCGCCGATTTATGAAAGATTTTTCTGAAATTGCGAAGCCCCTCACTCAAATTTTACTCAAAGATGCCTCATTCCATTTTACTAATGAGTGCGTTGAAGCATTTAATAGGATTAAGGATGTTTTGATGTTGGCTCCAATCATTCAACCACCAAATTGGGATCTACCTTTCGAAGTAATGTGTAATGGTAGGAATTATGCCGTTGGTGCGTTTCTAGGCCAACAGGAGGGAAAGGCTCTTCATGCCATATACTATATAAAAAAGACTCTAGATGCCACTCAAGTTAATTATGATACGACGGAGAAAGTTTCGGTCTTATTTCATTGGATCCAAAGTAATAGTCTTCTCGGATCATCGTGCTTTAAGGCACCTCTTATCAAAGAAAGAAGCTAAGCCCCATTTTCTAAGATGGATCTTATTGCTACAAGATTTTGATTTGGAAATCCGTGATCAGAAAGGAGCGGGGATGTGGTGGCGGATCACCTATCAAGACTATGGTTTGAGCCTAATGAAGAAGATGAGTTTCCTATGGACGACTCATTTCTCGATGATATTTTGATGGAAATCCACACTCAACTAGAGTTATAAACAACACCTTGGTTTGCCGATTATGCAAATTACATAGTAGGACGAGTCCTTCCTCCGGACTTGAATAACAATCAAAGAAAGAGGTTTCTCTTCGATGTAAAAAGGTATTTTTGGGATGACCCAAGCCTCTACAAAGCATGTAGTGACCGTTTATACCGGAAATGTGTCCCACAATGGGAAGTTGAAAGAGTTATCAACGGGTAATATCGCTTGGAGAAATCAAATGCTAGAGTTTATTCGCTTCGTTGACTTGCATGTCATAGAACGGGTAACATCGCTTGGAGAAATCAAATGCCCCAAAGAGGTATACTAGAAGTTGAAGTTTTTGATGCATGGGGGATATATTTTCAAGGCCCGTTCATCTCTTCTCATGGTAACAACTATATACTTGTGGCCTTTCACTATGTCTCGAAATGGGTTGAGGTAATTGCCTCACTAACCGATGATGCAAAGGTGGTCACAAATCTTTTGAAAATGGTGATATTCACGTGATTCGGAGTGCCGAGAGCATTGATAAGAAATGGAGGAACCCACTTCCATGAGACGAAACTAGCCGCTCTTTTGACTAGATATGGAGTCCAACATAGAACCGAGTTGGGATACAATCCCCAAACTAGTGGACAAGTTGAGATTTCTAACCGGGAGATCAAGCAAATCTTGGAGAAAGTGGCGAACAAGAATCGCATGGATTGGAATACAAAGTTAGTTGATACACTTTGGGCCAATCGAACCGCCTACAAAACACTGATTGGGACATCACCATACAAATTGGTGTATGGAAAGGCATGCGATCTACCACTTGAGTTGGAATATAAAGCTTATTGGGCGATCAAGGAATTCAATCTTAAACTTGAGCTAAGCGGAGAAAATAAGATTTTGCAAATCCAAGAGTTAGAAGAATTTCGACTCCACTACTATGACAATTCAAATATATACAAGGAACGAACCAAGATATTCCAAGAAAAGAGAATCAAGAAAAAAGCCTTGCACAAGGGAGATAAGGTCATGCTTTTCAATTCACATTACAAGCTCTTTCCGGGAAAATCAAACTCAAGATGGATGGGACCGTTCACAATTTTCGAAGTTGGCAAGTATGAAGACTTTCAATTGATAGCCGACAATGGGAGCCAATTCCAGGTAAATGGACAAAGGATAAAGCCTTACTATGAAGGAGAATTTGTTGGAGAGGTTGAGGTACTTTATCTTGAACCTTTCCACCCTTAATCAAGCTTATGAAATAAGAGGAGTTTTTTGGAGTCCTCTCTAAACCACCACTTGTAAATACTCTAATCCCCTAACTTTGCATTTAGGTAGTTTGCATTTGGAGAGAGTAAAGGAGGGATCACTAATTGTGCTTAAAAGTGTGTAGATAAAGAAGAAATAAAGTGTGGGGATGCTTAAACACTTTCATCACTATTACCCCACACTCAAGGAAGACATCCGAAGCATAAATTGGAGGCATCGGGCTAACCCTAGGATCATTCGGGCGGATCCTCATTAAAACAAAGGATAGGCAAATCCGGCCTAAGAATCTGCGCGAGCCCAAGGAGAATCCGAGCGAGTTCTGACAATCCGCCTAAGCTAGGTCACGATCAGGGCGAGCTCCGAAGCTTGTGCCAAGATCCGGGCGATCCGAGGCCCCATCCGGCAGCCCCCCCAGTGAAACGCGCGTTCCATATTAAAAAAGATCTCATTTTCTTCCTCATTTACTCCACACATGTGACACCCCTCGTTGAGGCAACTAAATATAACTAGTAAATCGTGGCGGAAACACGAGATTTTTAAAACTTTTAAGGCTTCTAGTGAAGTCAAACGCGAGGTATCACCAACACGATAGATAAGTTTAGATAGTTAAAGTTAAGTTTACAACACAAGTCTATTTATTGGGGAAAAGATATCCCACGAATGGACATGAGTCTAAAAGTAGGTGAGTCTATTAAAGTGATAGCTAAATAAGGTCCAAGGTAAGAACTCGCTAGCTCACACGGTCTTCCCCACTTAAGCTTCATCACCAACCTGTCATTCATAATAAATATGAAAGCCACAGTCAGTGGGGAGTAACTCAGGGTTCTCCCAGCCACAAAATGTCAAAATACAAGTAATTAGGAATTTAAATTAAACGAACAAGGATAAGAATAAATACTTACGGTGACAAGAGATTCATGATTAGTATACAAAATGCAATAAGAGTAGTTATGCATAAATGAGAGAGGAATAATTTGGTCAAACGGTCAAATATTGACTCGACTCAAACGTAAGACAATTTACAAAGTATAGACTCAAACAAGACAACCCTCTAGACTCCAACCTCTTGGTAGGACGACGATCATAATACGGTCCTAGTCTAAACCTGGATCCAGACTCTCGGGATGGGCGACACCCGATTCGACAAACGATACCAAATCGTATCCAAGACTCGAAACATGGCACGCACTCGTATCCAAAGGTCGAGTAACCTCTAATCGGAAACATGGCACGCACTCGTATCCAAAGGTCTGAAGAAAGGCGGAAGGATATCCTAATTCGGAAACATGGCACGCACTCGTACCAAAGGTCCAAAGAAGGAAAGATAACCCAATCCGGAATCATGGCTCACACTCGTGACCAAAGGTCCGAAAGGGGTAAATAGGGAAAGTCAAGTCGTCACACAATGTAAGTCGTCACACTTGGGTCACAAATACGAGTGGAAAAGATTGCACAAACATAACGTAAACAATTCATGTGAAGCATGCATAAGTATAAAGGTATAAGAAACATCAAGTACTCCCATGATAAAAGAGTCTCAACACATCATACACAAGCATTAGAACCAAAGTTAAGATGCATACCCAACAAGAAACTCAAAACCCAATCTATAACAACAAGTTTAGTACTCGACTACAACAAGGGTCAACTTCAAATGGTCATAACTTGAGTTCTATACATAATAATGAGGTGAAACCAGTTGGAGGTGATAGCTTATCCTCCTACGGTTCAAACGGTCGGTCATAAGACTCAAACAAACAAGTAACGAAGAAGTTATGGCCATTTTAAGAAAACTGGTCCAGGCTGAGTGCGCAGCCTGCGCCGTGGTGCTGATTTGCACGACACAACAAATTCACCTTCATCCCCAAATCATTTTTTTATCATGCCATTATAATCCTAATTCCACCATATATTACCCAAGTAACTTTATACAAGTATTAAGGGTGAAATCAAAGCATAAAAGAGGGATTAAAACACAAGGTTCGATTCAAATTCAAACAATTCCAAACTAACAACTTCATGACATAATTAAGCACAATTATTAAGCATGAATAAGACGGATTCTTTACTAATTCATCCATGTATACAAAAGACTAGAAACTTCTTCAACCCACCAAGAGAGATTCCACACAAAACTCAATCAACAACAAACAAGTAAAAACATGTAAAGAATCTAACTTTAACACATATGTGAACAAACTATAACATATATAAACACCCAAATTGACATAATGTCGAGTAACCCATCACCGTTACCTTTTTGCACTTCAATCTTCTATTGAGTCGTCAATGATGTAGCTATCCTCCTCCGGGTCGTCCAAATTCTCCCCTAAACACAAAAATAAAGATATTAAGTCAAGAATCCACATCCTTGTAAGATGAGAATTTCGAAATAGAGGAAAAGATGACAACTTTCTTACTTAGAAAGAAGGGGAATGAGAAAAGGAAGAGAATGGCGCGAAAAGGAACAAGATTGGTGAAGAATTGAGTGAGATATGGTGATTTTAGGGTTGAGTGGAGATGGTTCAACAATGGTGGTGTGGTTGTTGGGAAATTTCAGAAATTAGGAGTGAGGAGGATGAAGTTGTGAGGGTTTAGTTGAAGTTTTGTGTAGAGAAAAGAGAAGGAAAAGGCCCATGAGTCATGATAAGCCCAATAACTCAAAATGAGTCGGTTTCCACTAGAATTTTCGTCTCAAGCCTACTATAACTCAAGACGGAGAATAATATTATTAGAATCTACACTATTATTATCGTTATACGACTATGACGATATTTTATAAAAATAAGCTTTAAATAATAATTATTTAATAAAAATTACTTAAAAGTTTATTTAAAATATAAGGAAAGGGCGGGGTGTTACAATCATCCCTCCTTTCAAAAAGTTTCGCCCTCGAAACTTGAAACGAAAAGGTATTACCTTAAGAAAACAAACTAGGGTACTTGACACGCATGGAAGCCTCCGGCTCCCAAGTCTCTTCTTCTACATCACCACACTTCCACAACACTTTCACCAAGGGCACCACTTTGCTCCTTAGCTTCTTCTCCTTCTTATCCAAGATACGAATCGGTCTCTCCTCGAAAGAAAGACTAGGCTCAAGCTCGGGAATTTCATTTTGCAACACATGACTAGGGTCGCTAATGTATTTCCTAAGTTGAGACACGTGGAAAACATCATGAACTTTACCCAAACTCGGGGGCAAATCCAATCTATAAGCCACGGCACCAATCCTTTTTATCACTTCATAAGGTCCAATGTACTTTGGACTCAACTTCCCTTTAACTCCGAACCTCTTTACTCCTTTCATCGGGGACACTTTCAAGAACACCTTATCTCCAACTTCAAACTCCAAGGGTCGACGGCGAACATCGGCATAAGATTTCTGTCGATCTTGGGCGGCTTTCATTCTTTCACGGATGAGCTTCACTTGATCAATCGTCTCGGCTAACTTGTCGGGTCCAAGGTCACGAACATCACTCGCTTGGTCCCAACAAATCGGACTACGGCATTTCCTTCCATAAAGGGCTTCATACGGGGCCATCTTGATAGAAGCGTGATAACTATTGTTGTAAGAAAATTCCACCAAAGGCAAGCTCTTCTCCCAACTAGAATGAAAATCAAGGGCACAAGCACGCAACAAGTCTTCTAGAGTTTGAATCGTCCTCTCGGATTGTCCATCGGTAGCGGCATGAAAAGCGGTACTCATCAACAACTTACTACCCATAGCATCTTGCAAAGCTTTCCAAAATCTCGAACAAAATCGCGGGTCACGATCCGACACGATATCCTTAGGAACACCATGGTAACGAACGATTTCTTCAACATAAGCACTAGCAAGACGGTCTAAACTCCAAGTCTCTTTGATAGGAATGAACCTAGCACACTTGGTCAACCTATCTACCACCACCCATACGGCATCTTTCCACCAACGGTCTTGGGCAAGGCCATCACAAAATCCATGGAAATGGACTCCCACTTCCATAAAGGAACATCCAACGGTTGTAGCAAACCACCGGGTCTCTTATGCTCAATCTTCACTTGTTGACAAGTAAGACATCTTCCAACATAGGACACAATGTCACTCTTCATGTTAGGCCACAAAAACTGAAGCTTCAAATCTTTATACATCTTGTCTCCTCCGGGGTGAATCGAATAAGGGGATAGATGAGCTTCATCTAGAACTCTCTTCCTCAAATCAACGGCATCGGGTACGTACATGCGTCCTCGGTAACGAAGGTACCCTCTAGCATCAATCTCACAATCCTTTGCCTTCCCTTCAAGAAGCTTGGCTTGAAAACTTTTAAAGGTAGCATCGTCCACAAGGCTATCAAGGATCTCACGGTGAAGAACGGGCTCGGCAACTATAGCACCAAGATAATCAAAGCCACTCTCCACAAGTTGCAAACTCAACTTACGAAACTCGGCACAAAGGTCGTCGGGGAGCACACGAATGGCACTCAAGGAATGAGTAGACTTCCTACTAAGGGCATCGGCAACCACATTTGCCTTCCCTTCATGATACAACAATTCTACGTCGTAATCATTCACCAATTCCAACCATCTTCGTTGTCTCATGTTCAAATCCTTTTGGGTGAAGATATACCTCAAACTCTTATGATCGGTGTAGATGCGGCAATGGACTCCAATGAGGTAGTGTCTCCACATCTTCAAAGCATGAACAATGGCGGCTAATTCCAAATCATGAGTGGGATAGTTCACCTCATGAGCTCTCAATTGTCGTGAAGCATAGGCAACAACTCTCCTATTTTGCATGAGAACACAACCCAAGCCCATCTTAGAGGCGTCGCAAAACACATCAAAATCAACTCCATCCTCGGGCAAGGTCAACACGGGAGCGGTAGTCAACCTCTTCTTCAACTCTTGGAATGCACCTTCACAAGCTTCGGTCCACACAAACTTGGTCTCTTTCTTCAAAAGTTGAGTCATCGGTCTAGCAAGTTTGGAAAAATCTTTCACAAAGCGACGGTAATAACCCGCCAAACCCAAGAAACTACGGATCTCACCAACATCGGTTGGACTCTTCCACTCAATCACGGCTTCAATCTTCGAAGGGTCTACCATGACACCATCCTTAGATATAACATGGCCTAGAAAGGACACCTTAGACAACCAAAATTCACACTTGGAGAATTTGGCAAACCACTTTTGACGACGAAGGATCTCCAAAATGATACGAAGGTGATCGGCATGCTCTTCTTCGGACTTGGAGTAGATGAGGATATCGTCAATGGAGACCACAACACACTTGTCTAAGAACTCACTAAAGGTCCGGTTCATTTGGTCCATGAAGATAGAAGGGGCATTGGTTAAACCAAAGGGCATCACCTTAAACTCAAAGTGTCCATATCTCGTGCTAAAGGCGGTCTTAGGAATATCGGACTCACGAACGGGAATTTGATGATAACCGGATCTCAAATCAATCTTGGAAAAAGTAGAAGTACCTTTGAGTTGATCGAACAAATCTTCAATTCTTAGTAGAGGGTACTTGTTCTTGACGGTGACACGGTTAAGCTCACGGTAATCAATGCAAAGTCTCATGGATCCATCTTTCTTCTTCACAAAGAGAACGGGAGCACCCCAAGGTGAGGCACTAGTTCTAATGAATCCTTTCTCAATCATCTCATCAAGTTTCTTCCTCAACTCCTTCAACTCGGTTGGCGCCATACGGTACGGGGCTTTAGCAATCGGACCGGTTCCGGGTACAAGGTCGATAGAGAACTCAACATCACGCTCGGGAGGAATTCCGGGCAATTCTTCGGGAAATACATCGACGAACTCACAAACCACGGGCACTTCTTCAATCTTTGGTGAGGGAGGGGAGGTAGAAGTCACCACACAAAGAAAGATTTGGTAACCTTTCCTCCTCATACTCATCAACTTCAAAGCGGAGATCAACTTCACACCTTCTTGGGAACGGACTCCTCTATAGGACACACGAGTGCCTAGCGGACTCTTGAGGCGAATCTTTTGGTCTCTACACTCGAATCTTGCATCATACTTTGACAACCAATCCATACCCAAAATTACATCGAATTCCTCAAGGGGAAAACGAAGTAGGTTAGCGGGGAATAAGGTCTCCGAAATAGAAATAGGAATGTCGGAGAAAGTGAGGGAGCAAGAGAACATTTCTCCGGAAGGTAAGGATATAGAAGTTTCCTCACTAGGAATGGGGTCAAGAGCTAGTTTTTCCGAGAACTTGGAAGATATAAAAGATAAAGATGCGCCGGTATCAAATAAAATGAGGCAAGGTTGATCAAAAATTGAGAACATACCCGTAATGATATCGGGATGAGCGGCGGCTTCGGCTCGACTCATGACAAAGATAGTTCCTCTTGGCCTAGCATTTGGAGTAGGAGCATCAGTCTTCTCGGGGCAATCGGCCATACGGTGTCCGGGCTTCTTACAATGAAAGCAAGTCAAGGGCTTGCCATAGCATCCAACTCCGGGGTGTGGGGCTTGTCAACAATGGTAGCACTTACGGTCTTTCCCAAGCCTATTAGTTGAGGTGTGAGCTTGTCCTCTTGGTTCTTGAACTCTTGGTTCTTGTACTCTTGGTTCTTATCCTCCATGGTCTTGTATCCTTGGTACAAACCTCCTCTTGTTGGCATAGTTTGGAGTGGAAGGCACAAATGGTCTCTTGCCATGAAGGTTAGAACGGTAAGAATGAGAAGAGGAGTGGGGTTTGGATTCTTCTTCAATGGCCTTCAAAGAGCTTTCGGCCCAAATGGCATCATCATAAACTTCCACAAAGGTAGTTGAGCTTCTTCTCACCATGCTTTCCACCTTAGGATTCAACTTGTTCTTGTAGAAGTAGACACGATCCTCTTCATCTTTCACGAACTTGGAGGCATAATGAGCAAGTTCATTAAACTTGTCGGTGTAGGCTTGAATTGATAGCTTCCCTTGCTTGAAGTCCATGAACTCCTTCAATCTTTGTTGTTTGAGCTCCTTAGGGTAGAAGCGAGTCTCCACAAGTGACTTGAAGCGACTCCAATCAAAGTTGGGGTCTTGAGTAGCGGTAGGACCGGTCAAGGTCCACCACCTATCGGCTTCCTTCACAAGAAAGTGAGAGGCTAACCTCACCTTGTCCTCCTCTCGGGCATCAAAGAGAGAGAAGTTCTTCTCCATATCACGAAACCACTCCGAGAGAGCAACGGGATCCACTTCACCACCATAGGTCCTAGCCTTGTTCCTTGCTAGTTGACTTGCAATCCAAGCATAGCTTGCTTGACGGTTAGCTTCATGTAGAGGGGGAGCGGGTTGAGCATTTTGTTGATTAGCAAGCACTTGAGTGAGGGCTTGCATGATAGCATTTTCCACATTGGTTGGTCGTACCATTTTTTTGCACAAGAGCAAACAAGTTAGAACCTATCACAAAACATACACAAAAAGGCTACCAACTTAGGTCCTTAATTCTACCCATCTCTCATTCATTATTCAAGGTCAAGTAAGAATTTTAAGTTGGGGTACACGTGTGCGCGTCGGGAGCAATATATGCTCTGATACCAACTGTGACACCCCTCGTTGAGGCAACTAAATATAACTAGTAAATCGTGGCGGAAACACGAGATTTTTAAAACTTTTAAGGCTTCTAGTGAAGTCCAACGCGAGGTATCACCAACACGATAGATAAGTTTAGATAGTTAAAGTTAAGTTTACAACACAAGTCTATTTATTGGGGAAAAGATATCCCACGAATGGACATGAGTCTAAAAGTAGGTGAGTCTATTAAAGTGATAGCTAAATAAGGTCCAAGGTAAGAACTCGCTAGCTCACACGGTCTTCCCCACTTAAGCTTCATCACCAACCTGTCATTCATAATAAATATGAAAGCCACGAGTCGGTGGGGAGTAACTCGGGTTCTCCACCACAAAATGTCAAAATACAAGTAATTAGGAATTTAAATTAAACGAACAAGCATAAGAATAAATACTTACGGTGACAAGAGAATCATGATTAGTATACAAAATGCAATAAGAGTAGTTATGCATAAATGAGAGAGGAATAATTTGGTCAAACGGTCAAATATTGACTCGACTCAAACGTAAGACAATTTACAAAGTATAGACTCAAACAAGACAACCCTCTAGACTCCAACCTCTTGGTAGGACGACGATCATAATACGGTCCTAGTCTTAACCTGGATCCAGACTCTCGGGATGGGCGACACCCGATTCGACAAACGATACCAAATCGTATCCAAGACTCGAAACATGGCACGCACTCGTATCCAAAGGTCGAGTAACCTCTAATCGGAAACATGGCACGCACTCGTATCCAAAGGTCCGAAGAAAGGCGGAAGGATATCCTAATTCGGAAACATGGCACGCACTCGTACCAAAGGTCCAAAGAAGGAAAGATAACCCAATCTGGAAACATGGCTCACACTCGTGACCAAAGGTCCGAAAGGGGTAAATAGGGAAAGTCAAGTCCTCACACAATGTAAGTCGTCACACTTGGGTCACAAATACGAGTGCAAAAGATTGCACAAACATAACGTAAACAATTCATGTGAAGCATGCATAAGTATAAAGGTATAAGAAACATCAAGTACTCCCATGATAAAAGAGTCTCAACACATCATACACAAGCATTAGAACCAAAGTTAAGATGCATACCCAACAAGAAACTCAAAACCCAATCTATAACAACAAGTTTAGTACTCGACTACAACAAGGGTCAACTTCAAATGGTCATAACTTGAGTTCTATACATAATAATGAGGTGAAACCAGTTGGAGGTGATAGCTTATCCTCCTACGGTTCAAACGGTCGGTCATAAGACTCAAACAAACAAGTAACGAAGAAGTTATGGCCAATTTAAGAAAACTGGTCCAGGCTGAGTGCGCAGCCTGCGCCGAGGTGCGCAGCCTGCGCCGTGGTGCTGATTTGCACGACACAACAAATTCACCTTCATCCCCAAATCATTTTTTTATCATGCCATTACAATCCTAATTCCACCATATATTACCCAAGTAACTTTATACAAGTATTAAGGGTGAAATCAAAGCATAAAAGAGGGATTAAAACACAAGGTTCGATTCAAATTCAAACAATTCCAAACTAACAACTTCATGACATAATTAAGCATGAATAAGACGGATTCTTTACTAATTCATCCATGTATACAAAAGACTAGAAACTTCTTCAACCCACCAAGAGAGATTCCACACAAAACTCAATCAACAACAAACAAGTAAAAACATGTAAAGAATCTAACTTTAACACATATGTGAAAAAACTATAACATATATAAACACCCAAATTGACATAATGTCGAGTAACCCATCACTGTTACCTTTTTGCACTTCAATCTTCTATTGAGTCGTCAATGATGTAGCTATCCTCCTCCGGGTCGTCCAAATTCTCCCCTAAACACAAAAATAAAGATATTAAGTCAAGAATCCACATCCTTGTAAGATGAGAATTTCGAAATAGAGGAAAAGATGACAACTTTCTTACTTAGAAAGAAGGGGAATGAGAAAAGGAAGAGAATGGCGCGAAAAGGAACAAGATTGGTGAAGAATTGAGTGAGATATGGTGATTTTAGGGTTGAGTGGAGATGGTTCAACAATGGTGGTGTGGTTGTTGGGAAATTTCAGAAATTAGGAGTGAGGAGGATGAAGTTGTGAGGGTTTAGTTGAAGTTTTGTGTAGAGAAAAGAGAAGGAAAAGGCCCATGAGTCATGATAAGCCCAATAACTCAAAATGAGTCGGTTTCCACTAGAATTTTCGTCTCAAGCCTACTATAACTCAAGACGGAGAATAATATTATTAGAATCTACACTATTATTATCGTTATACGACTATGACGATATTTTATAAAAATAAGCTTTAAATAATAATTATTTAATAAAAATTACTTAAAAGTTTCTTTAAAATATAAGGAAAGGGCGGGGTGTTACAACACACATAAACACAATTACTCTTCCTCTCTCCTTAAATCCCAATCCCACATCCCTCAATCAATGAAATCTATCAATATTTCTCCAAAATTTCCAAACAAAAACACACCTAAATCAACAATAAAACACCCCAAAAATTCCAATTAATCACCGAAGTCTTTACTCACCCAAAATCTAGGGTTTGAGAAATTGAATTAGGGAAGAACTCTTCACTTAGGGTTTGATTACAATTACAACAAAAGGGGATCTTCAAGAAGTCAAACGGCATCAAAGCAATGAAAGGTACAGGTAAAGAAGGAGCACCAATGGATAAGAGAAGATCAATAAGGTTAATGCATAGTTCGTCAAACTCCCACTTCAACCAAAGAAGAAGAGAAAATGAGGAACTCATAGATATTTCCCAACTTGAAGCCATTCCGGATATTGAATTTGTCAACGATTCTCAAAGAATCGTATTCCACCGACTCTTAGTTAAGAATATTCTACCTACCAAATTAGTTTGTCATACAACTCTCAAGAAGTTAGGAATCTACCACCAAACGGAGTCGTTATTTAATCTCTTCGGGCTTACGAAAATGTTCGGTAAGTATGAGCTTACTTACCGTAACCTTGTGTTGGAATTCTTGAGTTTTCTCCACATCTCGTTGAATTTGTAGATATCTTAAGCCATGATGCAACCTGACGGGCCGCGACATATCGAGATTTAAAGATTTTTTGGTGCTCTATGTTCAAAACCTTATTCTTCATTATCGTTTTCGTTATCGTTATCCTTATGTTAATGCCGATGTGGTGAGATTTTGATGATGTGTTTTGTATCTATGTGATGTTAGGAGTATGCATTAGATTAATTGTCATATAGTTAGTAGTTGCATATGCACTAGACTTGTATTTACGTAGCTTGCATCATGGCATATAGTTGCATTTAGGAAAATTTTGTGAAATGTCTTAATGGGAAGCTTCACAAGTTTATATAGGCCCTTGCAGATACTTTTTCTCCTTAAGACTTAGTGCATTAGAAGAGATTCAAGACACCCTTTTTAGTGTCTTGCTAGTATATTTTGACCCATGCACTAAGGCCTAGTCAAGAGATCCTTATGGTGTGATAATTCTTTGGCTACCGTTTGTTCCAAGGTAACCATTAAAGCCATGCAACCATTATTCCAACTTATATCATCTATCATTTTGTCAACCAAAGGGAATGGGCACATATAATCGTTAATTGAAAAGTGCTTTGGTGCCTATCAGATTGACTTTGCCGATGATGTCGATGCCCCAGGTCGAGAAAGGCCTGGGTGATGTCATGGTTTATATAAAGGATGGTAATATATGTTGTATGTTGGCGATGATTTGGCAATTGTTGCAATGTTTGACGTAGTTTCTGCAGTCGGCCTCCACGATGGTCCAGTAGTAGCCTAACCGCATGATTTTTTGGGCTAGCATCATTGCGTTCATGTGAGGGCCACACTCTCTGTCTTGGATCTCTTCCATGACTTTCTTGGCTTTGTTGTGGTCAATGCAAAGGACAAGGATTTCTTGGGGTGTTCTTTTATAGAGTTGATTTTGGTTTATCAAGAATTGTGATGTAAGGAAACGGATGGATCTTTGTCGTCTTGGATCAGAGTTGGGATGGTATTCGTTTTTTTTTTTTGTAGTCAAGGATGGCTTGGTAGCAAGGTTCAGTATGGTTTTCCTTGTCGTTGTTGATGGCACAGATCTGAGCTGGCTCACTCCCTCTTTCGATGCATAGGGCATGGATGTCATGTTAGCAGGTATGTTGATGAGTGCGGCAAGTTTTGCTAGGGCATCAACAAAGTGGTTTTCTTCTCTAGGGTTTGAATTTTCCATAATTCGGACACTTGATTGATGATCAGCTAGGAATCACCATGGACCCTCAATCTTTTGATGCCAAGTGTTGCGGCTGCTTGTAGGCCGATAAGGCATGCTTCGTATTCGGCGGCGGTGTTGGTGACGGCGAAGTCTATCTTGACCGAGATCGGGATGTGTCCTCCTTCTTGAGATATTAGACGGATTCATACTCTAAAGCCTCTCAGGTTTGACGCAGCATCAAAGTATAGGTCCCATGTGTCGGTGTCAGCACAAAGGATATATTTGTCAAGGAGTGACCAGGTGTCGGTCATTGCATCCTCGTTGATGGGGTTCTTAGTTAGGAAATTGGCGACAGGCCTTCCCTTGATGACCTTGAGGGGTACAAACTTGAGGTCAAACCCAAATAGCATGAGTGTCCATCTGGATAATGATCCGCTCAATACGGGTTTTTCGATGATGTACTTGGATGGGTCCATCGTGGAGTAGATGTGAACTGTATAGCTGAGAATGTAATGTCATAACTTCTTTGTGGACCATACCAAAGCGAGGCATGTTTCCTCCAATTCGGTGTATTTGGTCTCGTATTTAATGAACTTTTTGCTGACGTAGTAGATGGCTCGTTCTTCGGCGTTGACTGTCTGTGCTAACATTACTCCTATGGCCGTGTTGGTGAAAGTCAGGTATAGGGATATGGGTGTTCCTTGCTGTGGCGGAATGAGGACATGAGGTATGGATAGGATTTTCTTTATCCCGTCGAAGGCTTTTTGGGAATAATCGTCCCAATCGGTGCGATCTTTGACGCAGATTTTTTGAAGATAGGCTCGCAAATCATGGTCAGCTTGGCTATGAAGCGGCTGATGTAATAAACATGTCCCAGAAATTCCCGAATCTCCTTCTCGTTCTTAAGCTGAGGCATTTGTTGGAGAGCTTTGATTTTTGTTGGATCGATTTTTATGCCTCTTTTGCTGACGACATTTCCCAAGAGTTTTTCGGAGGTGACTCCGAATGCACACTTCTGAGGATTTAGACTCATGTTGTATTTCCGAAGACGGGCGGAGAATATTCGAAGGGCGTCGATGTGGCCATCTCATTCTTTTGATTTAACGATCATGTCGTCGATGTATACCTCCACTTTCTTAAGCATAATGCCGTGTATGGGAGTGGTCGGTCCTCTGATAGGTTGCTCCGACGTTGATTAGTCCTAAGGGTATGACAATGTAGCAGTATGTTCCCATTATATATCGAATGCGGTGTTGTGCATATCTTCCTCAGCCATTTTGATTTGGTTGTATCCGACGTACCTGTCCATGAACGATAGGAGAGAGTACTCGGCGGTGTTATCTACCAAGATGTCGACGTGCAGTAAGGGGAAGTCATTATTTGGACTCTCCCTGTTTAGGTATCTGAAGTCAGCACAAACCCGGATTCTCCTATCCTTTTTTGGTACGGGGACTATGTTAGCCACCCAGACAGAGTACTGAGAAACTTTGATGAATCCGGCTTTGAATTTCTTGCCAACCTCTTCTTTGATTTTTAAAGCCCATTCAGGGCGAATACGGGGCAGCGTTTGCTTTACGGGTTTGGCCCCGGGCTTAATTGGTATCCCGTGCTCTGCGATCTCCATGTTAATGCTCGGCATGTCTTTCTAGGACCATGCGAATACGTCCTTGTATTCGAGCAAGAGGTTGATGAATTGTTGTCTTTCCGAGGGGTCAAGGGTGATCCCTATCTTAAGTTCTTGAGGTGCTTGGACAGTCCCTACGTTAATAGGTTCGGTCTCCTCAATGACAAGTGTTCTAATTTCGCGTTTGTCGAGTTCTTTAACTAAATGAGGTGGGTAGTCACTCAAGTCATATTCCTCATGTTCTTTCAGAATTGCATTGCAGTTAAAATGAGACGAGTCATAATTAAACTTAGCATTCATTAACTCAATCCGAGCGAAGAGCTCGGACATGACAAGCATCTCATAGGGATTCAAAGGCGACGCTGCAGAGGAAGTGGCCCCTAGGACAAGCGCCAAGTTTCTACCTTCTGTGGGAGTAGGGGTGAGGATTGTTGACTCAGCCTCTATGACAGCCCCGAGATTGTGATTAAATAGTGGGAAATAGACTTTGTTGGTGGATGGGGGTACGATTTCTGGGACAGCCCCGAGCTTATCATTCAACAGTGGAAAAGAGGTTTTGACAGGGGTGTTGGGAATGTTATGACCCAAGATAGACGCTGACACTGACTTGTCATCAGACTTGGACTCAAACTCATCTCCACTTCCCTCCTTGAGCGTGAGGCCATCTCCGGTTGTGATCTTGAGAATGCGGCCTTGGCGATCAGTCCATTTGAAAGTCTTCCTCCAGCCTTTGACAGTTTTCTCCTGGTTAGCATCAGAGATCAAGGCAGTATGGTCTAATTGGTTGTCCATGAGCGCGATAGCTATGATCTCCTTAATGGTTGAGGTACTTAATGTTGTCTTCTTCGAAAAGGAGGCTTACAACATATCCGTCCAATAAAGAAGCCGACTCGGACTTGATTGGTGTAGCATTGATGTTGCAGACGATTAGGGATGAAGTAGTAGTCTTAAAAGACTATCTCCGCATGGTTCGAGAACGGGTCACAATCGGAAGGTGATGGGTCGTCGGTTAGGGTATTCACGGCTTGGAACCCCTATATTTCATCGTTAATTTCCGCAGTGACCTGAGAGGATAACCCTTTTTCCATGATAACTTTTATTTGGGATGTGAGAATAGTGATTGTCTTTCCGTTAAAAGGGACCCTAATCTTCTAGTGAAGGGTGACAGCTTTGGCAGCGTGGATCCAAGGGTGTCCTAGAAGCATGTTGAATTATGCGTCGATGTCGACTACTTGGAAACTAGCTTGGGTCTCCAAGGGACCTGCTATGATGGTTAGGGTAATGAGACCTGCGACCTTACGACGAGTGCCGTCATAGGAAAGAACCCCTTGATTGGTTGGGAGGAGGTCAGCTTCCTTAATCCCTAGCTTATGAGCACTTTTATGGGGGAATGACATTCACGGGAGATCCGTCATCCACCAAGACCATAGGTACGTTCTTCTTTTGGCATTTCATGGTGATGTACAGGGCTAGGTTGTGGTTGGCACCAAAGAGAGGGATACCTTTATCGGAGAAGATGATGGGGTTGTCTAAATCAAGGACATCCCTATTCTTGTGGGCTACCACTTCTTCAGGTTAGGAGGTGGAAGGCACTGTCAATTTCCCCTAGGCTTGAAGTAAAGTCTGTCGGTCTTCAAATGATGTGGCGATTAGCTGTCAGATGGATGTTTTGGCCTTTGCCTTTTGAAGTTGCTTGAGGATTGAATTTTCTTGAACCCTCGGTTGGCTATCTATGTCCGGGGCGATTTGGTCATTTATTGTTGATGTATTGCTTGTTTTAGGGTTTGGGTTTTGGTAGGGGCGCCCGGACCGGGTAAGGTGATCAATTTCCTTGATTTGTTTACTCTTTCCATAGACGATGTAGACGTCGTCTACGTCATCTCTCCAAATGCTGTTGATTTCCGTGTTACGAATGATCCTGGGGGGAGTGTTCCTCGGAGGGTAATTTTTGTGCAGGTAATTTTTTTAGGGTGATTTTCGTGAAGGTGATTGTTGTGAGTTATGTTGGAGGGTGCGACCCAGAATGGTTGCGGAGGCGGTCCACCTTGAAATTGGGAGTTTTGTGTATTTGGTGGACCCTCCCATGGACGCGGCATGGGTGTTGGTGGGTTAAAGATTTGTCGGTAGTAGGTCTCTTTAAGCCGGTCGATCCTTTCAGAGAGACTAGAAGTAGTTCTCTCGATTTGCTGAAACATGGCAAGCATGGAGGCGGCGCTAAACATGAGCATGCCGTCCGAGGCGTCATTTCCGAGAACAATAATTTCCTCTTCAATAGGCAAGTTAAGGTGTGAGCAATCCAGAGTTGGTTCATCATCTTAGATGGCGTGTATTCCCAAGGGGTAGCTCTCGGTTCTCAATGATGTCTTGGATGGCATACTTTATCTTGAAGTAAGTTTCGCTGTCATGGCCTATGTCTTGGTGATAATTGCAATAGGCGTTTGGGTTCTAAAAATGAGTTTTGTTTGCTTCAGGCGGGTCCGGAGTGGGCCCGATTGGTTGCAATTTTCCTTGTTCTAAGAGTCTCTTCAGAGCGCTAGCATATGTTGACCCTAAATTGGTGAATGTCCTTTAGGGACGTTCAGGTTTCTTTGAAGTTGGTTCAAGGAGGTTAACCTCGTCGATTTTGTTGGTTTGACCGTACGGATGGGATCCAGTTGATGTAGACCCTTGATAGCCTCTACCCGTGGTTTTGGCCAAGACGCCCTTGCGTAGGTCATCCTCAATAAGGGTCCCAGGATTTGCAGTTCCTGGAAGGTTTTGATGTTTTGGTACCTTACAAGGTTGGCATATACTGGACGGAGGTTGTTGACGAATTTCTCCATCAGGGTTGACTCGCTCGCTTTGATTACAAATTGGGTGCTCACCCTTCTCAAAAGAGTTAGGAATTCGGTGAATCCCTCCTTATCGTTTTGGGTTAGGACCTCAAGGGTGCGGGTGTTAGCCTGAATTTCGAAATTATCGGCGTATTGCTTAGTGAACTCAATGACAACTTAGTCCAAGTAGTGATGCTCTTTGGTTCAATAGAGTAGTACCATTCACGGGGAATTCGTTCTAGAGACAGCGCGAAGATCTGGGTAAAGAGTTCCTGTTTGACTCCTTTGATTGACATATAATCCTTGAAGGCACGAATATGGTTGAGTGGGTCCTCCACTTCTTTGAACTTGGGTACATCGGTATGGTGAAGTAGTCAGGTAGTTGATCCCCGATGGGCTCGAACCTTCTGTTGTTTTAAAGATGGATATTTTTCCCATTGGCTAGGAGTTGCTCTTCGAAGAGCTTAAACCTTTTCTCAGTTTCGGTTAATGATGGAGGGTTATGTTCTCTGGATTCCTTGCTCTCCAGAGTGTTTATACGGGTCTCGACACGGTCTAGGGTGACTTTGATGGCTGTAAGCCGACTTGCCAGCTCAACATTTGTGAGATCTTTGTTGTTATCATCATTATTGTTGGACGAAGCTGAAGACGGGGCCATTGTCTAAGGCAAAAAATGGCTCATTTTTCAACTTAATCCGACACGGGTTAATGACTAAACGCAGAAATAAAGCGGGCAGAAAAACATCAGAGACTTAATGAGATGAGGGCAACCACCTGTGGTGCCTCGGTACTGACTCAATTGACGATGTGATGGTGTTGACTAGACCTTGACTCGGGTTCAACATGATGGTGTGACGCCGTTGAACGGGTCTCGGTAGTGACAGGACTCGTAAGTAAAGACCCATAAGTACGTTTGCTTTGACTCAGTAGACACGAGGCTGAATCGGAGTGGCGGACTGAAATTTTCAAAAATAGGAATTTTCAAAAAAAAACATTTGTTGCTTTATAGACGGTTTCCGAAAATAGGGATCTTCGAAAACTAGCTAGTTGGGATTGAAAAGGTCGTCTTAGGTTTATTTGCAAAAGACGGTTTGAGATAGAGTTATGACGGTCTTGAAAACGGTGTGTCCTTTTCGAAGGCGGGTTTTCGATATTCAAACGGTGAATGAATATAAAATCGAGGTTTTAAAAGTTCAAAATTGTTGTTGTCTCGAAAACGGCGCGTTCTTTTCGGGATTTGAAAAAGGCCATTATTTCGGCGCAAATGTGTTTTTGAAATGGTTATGGAAAACCGGGTTTTGAAATCGTCATTACGACGGCGTGAAAGGTGTTTTTTTTAAAAAAAAAAATTGTTTAATATCCCTTATCTGAATTTGCCATTACGACGCCGAAGGAAGGTAGTTTTATTTGCAGATGGTTGTGAAAAACCGTGTTTTGAATTCGTCATTTCGACGGCGAAAAAAGGTGTTTTGCAACGGTCGACAAAAGACCAAGGTTTGTAATGGCCATTATAACGGTGCGAAAAAGGGTTTTTTCAATGTTCAGAAATGACAGGGAAGGACTTATGATCACATAGCACATAAGCACTCACAGTTCATTATATGATACATAATGTTGAAACGGGTTTTGGCTCAACAAGAGTTGGTGCCCTAGCCTCGTTCACGTAGGAAGTGAATGCTCTTTAACGAAACAGAAATGTGTGACATCAATGGTATGCTCGATTCAATCAGGATTCAAAATGTGAGGATGAGAATACTCACGCCGACGAGACGAGCCAAATGGTTGATAAAGGTTAGGTTGTGGGCCCTGACAAGGAACCTGACTTATGACCATTATATCAAATGATGAACTTCAATCAAGACCTCGTTCGAGTTTCACCATCTAGGGATCACAAAGACATAAGTGTCCTAGTTCTCCCCAGCGGAGTCGCCAATATGTGGACATGGACCACCCGCACATGAGTCTGCGGACGTACGACGGTCGAAGAGCCACGTTCGGGGACGTAGAAATGCTCTCGGTCGGATCGCTTTAGATCGGTCAGGTTTTGTCTCGATGAAGGTCTTGATACAATGCTAGAGATGTTCGGAGTCACCACCAAGTAATTATGGGATGCCTGGAAACCATTTGAATTCACTTTATACCTCGGTCAAACGAAACACGTGGCACTGCTTGACATATGTACTAAAGGTCCCTCTTTTAGCATCCTATCGCTGGAATAACTCTCGTACGCCCTAGATAAGGCTATCCACTATCCAAAGGTTCTGAGTAAGAGGTGAAGGTACGTATTGGGAGGATCTTTATTTGAACAACCAATCCCGCCAGCGGTAGTGGCTTCTACTGATCGATCTTGGTTTGTTAAGTGCAAAAGTTGATAAAACTGGCTTAGTGAATGAATGCGCATCCAGAAGTTTAAATCTAACATGTGAGATTTGCTTTGTCGGTTGTTTATCCAAATATCAATTAATTGATGTCGATTTGGATTTAAAGTTGATTTGCATGCAATGATGAAAATTAAACATCCATTTACCAAGTTAGGTTTACGGTGCTTAACACGATCCATTTGTCTTATAAAAGTGCTTAAGAATGATAAAATGTAAAATATGATCTCGTCAATCTGATCCGTCATGTATCCGGGTTGACTGAAATCAAGATCGTCCTAGACAAGTGTTGGAAATGTAGTAGGAAAATGGCAGGCAACCCCCTTTGGGGCACAAGCCTATGGGCGATGCAAGGGTGCTTCCCCTGGTTTTACAAAAGGCGAAGAGTTGAAGGGCATTGGGGCGCGTGTCAGACGGCAGCCCAAGTGACCGCTTTTGTGTGAAAATGTAGGATATAACTCGGATTATTCATCATTATGTTGATGATACTCGTTGTCAAATAGCTTGTTATGAATAGTTTTGTAAATAAACATGTAAAAACGTATTTGCTCAACCGTTTCATCACCGCACTAGAAATAAATCGACATGGTATGTGGAAGGGATGATTATAAGTATGACTAAAATGCTTGCAAATGTGAATAAAAGAGAAAATGAAAGAAATAGGAGATGAAAATGTTCAAATCTCCATAAATTTGTTATTAACCGTCATGGTATAAATAACCGAGGATGATTTCGGTAATGGTAAAAAAATGTTTATCATAAAAATGATTTGAAATGAAGAAAAGCAAGAAAAATGAAAATAACATGAGGAATGATAAACTCAAACACTTTGAGTTCTGACATGAAAAGTCATATAAGGGGCTCTGAGGCGCGAGCCCCTAGGTGAGGCAATATGTAACACCCCCATACCCCAAGTGCCTTACCAGGACCACTTACAGAATGCAAGTGCTACAATCTCGGCTACCCGAGACAATGAATATCAAATAGACCATAAAGAAACATAATTTAATAATTATGTTTAAAGCGATACAAAACCAAACCCAAAACTGATAAAGTAGAATACAAACGTTCCTCAAAACTGTCAAACCGACTAAAACAATGTAAAAGAATGTTTTGACACAGCGGAAGACTTCTAAACAGCTTGTGATGACACAACCCAGCTATCTCATGCGCATCAACTCATACCTGCTCAATAACTGCTCACCATCCCCGAATGGATCACCACAGTTTTTAAAACAATTAAACGGGGTCAGTACTGATTACACAAAACAAACAGCTATAAGAAAACAATACTACAAATCAATCCAATCAACCAAAATCCATGACATCACCACACACCTGACTACACACTTAAGTGTGTAGCCCTGCCAGAATACTCATCGCAACAAGTATTCCACACCGCCAGTGGGGGGCAGCAGCCGTTCCCACCTAAGCCCCGCTCATCTCATCCGAGCGATAAACCAATGTTCCTAAATGTGCACATCCCTTCTGTGGCGGGTTTCACAGAAGGCGAATCAAGGGCGTGAAGCCACTCCCACAAGTGACTCCACTAAGCCGAGGACGCACCTCGCAAACCACAGACAATTATACGATAATCACATTATACTATCAACAACCACCAATTCACAATCCAATTCCAATACGATATACAACAACAACAGTTAATCACCAACACAACCATGTAATCAATACTGAGTAGGGAATCCCTACCTGCAATAGAAATCACACGAGACCGTCTCAGCAGCTAATCAAAACGTTTTCTCTACGAATCCTCCTCCTACAACATATAATAACATAATTACCATCTAATAATCATGAAACACCCAAAACGCCCAAATCTACCCAATTAGGGTTTAAAACAAACTAACTAAATCATTATAAAAATATACAAGAAGCTTACCCTTGACACGACGATCACAACGGTATAACGAAGGAGACAATCCAACGATCCTAGCCTTGGGATTTGCTAATAATGCGATAGATGCGATAAACGTAACTCTTGTTCTTCTCTTGAAAGGTTTTAAAATTTTAAAGGTGATTAAGCAAAGTGACGGAATTCTTTTTATATTAATCTCGCATTATTAACAAAACCCTGCTATTAAACCCGTAAGACACACTTACTCGATCGAGTAAGTGACTTACTCGATCGAGTGCCCCTTACTCGATCGACTGTCACACATACTCGATCGAGTACCCATCAGGTCAGCTACTGTTTTGCGTAAAAAGCTACTTACTCGACAGAGTAAATCCCACTCGATAGAGTACCCACAGACATAGAAAACTGTAGTATTACAGTCTTCCCTCCTTAAAAAGAACTTCGTCCCCGAAGTTCAACCCATACACAAAAACAAAACAAATTATCTCCCCTTCGACACAACAACATAACAAAAACTCAAAACAAAACTCAAAACAAAACTCCCAACCAACACTCAAACCGACCCAAAGCGACTACTAACTGTACTAAAACCAACATAAAGCATACAAAAACTTTATGCGACCATCTCCTACCCCCTAAAACAAACATGGTTACGTCCCCGTAACCACAAATACCTGATCAAAAAGAGACGGATACCGCTCCCTCATAGCCTCCTCTGCCTCCCAAGTAGCCTCCTCAACCTCATGGTTAGACCAAAGAACCTTAAGCAATACAGTTTCCCCATGTCTAGTTTTCCGAACCTTGCGATCAAGAATCTGTTTTGGCACTTCAAGATAAGACAAGGACTCATCCAACTGTTGGAATAAGTGTCCTCTCAAAATAATGCGATCACAACTGTCGATCATGATGATCACATGTTTAAATCTCATTTTAAGAATACATGTGGGATGTAATATTTTACAGTCAACTGGTCCACACATATCGGTAATGATTGGCTGACTAGAGTTTGACATTACTGTCGTGCGACGGTGGTGATCAGTTGATCCCCTTAGGTCATACCTATAGGGAAATTCTCTTAATTGATTATTTAATTAATCGTATGCCGATGCGGGTTTATTAAATTGCTTAAAAATTGACGGACGATTTTGTGAGTATATTTAACGTGTCTCATTATAATTCGATTAAATTAGATACGGTCTAAGTAAACAAATTGTTTTGTTACTTAGATAAAATATTTGTTTATAAAACAATTAAAGTTAGAATGAATGATTAATTATAAAAAAAAACAAGTTGTTGTGAATTATAATTATATGACCCATTTTAAGTAAAAGTAATTGTGAATTACTAAGTTAATTATTGTAATATAGTTTGATTTGAATAATGGTTTTTAACTAGTTAAAAATTACATTATCACTTAAGTGACCTTTTGCATGTCACATGTCACACAAATATTACAATTGACAATTGACAAGGTTAAAATAGAAACCCATTTTATGATAAAATGGACCGTGAAAATGGGAGAGCATGGGCACTTTTGTTTTTTGTTATTTTAATTGTTAAATTAACAAAATCAATAAAATAGATTAAGCATGCTTTTGTGTAAGAGGATGTAAGAACTTTTAGAGAAGGGAGATGACCATGCATTGGCCCTTTTCTCCTTCTCCTACCCGGCTCCATGCATAGGAAAAGAGGTGTCTTTTCTCTTATTATTCATTCATTCAAAATCTATAATTTCTAGAGTAAGAAAGAGATAGACTACACTCTCTAATTCTAAGAAACTTAGAGAAATAAAACTCAAAATCTCCTCACCTCTTTATACCGAAATTAAGAAGACAAATATTCACATTTGTGTTCAATTTTTATGTAAGACTAATCCTAATACTAGATCATATTATTTTTAGTCTTTAAGGGTATTCCTTGGGTATATGCTTTTGGGAGGGATTCTATTTTGGATCCTTTGTTCATCCATTATAAGGAAGCTCAAGAACAAGTAAGAAGGAGATCTTACTTGTGCCCTTTAATCCGAAACATCATAGTAAGAAGTGACAATTTCTTCTCTACTCTTGTTTTAGTTTGCATGCATAAGATCTAGATTTAATTTTATGACTAAATTAAATGTCACATATATGAATATGTAAATTAATGAGAATACATATTTCTAACAAGCGGTATCAGAGCCTTAGGTTGTTTGCATGCAAATCGGTTTATAGTTTTTCCGAGTTATATGATTAACATACAAAACTAATTAATTTGATTTATGAAGATAAACCTTAAAATAACCTTGCATGTTAAAAGTTTCTGATCCTAAGTGATTTTTAGGACATTTTGGTTTATTTATGGATTTTATTGTTCATTTTATATATTATTGGCATTAAAATGTGATTTTTATGATAAAAATGTCATTTTTGGACGACAAATATCTAATCTTCGAATTTTTCAGTGGTTTTTGGATATGTCTTCACATATATTATCTACTGATGGCCTGTAAATTTTCATGATAAAATGAGTTGTTTTGCTCGAAATATGGATTTTTCAAGTTAAAATCGTATTTAAATGGGTAAATAGGTTAATATGAGTTATATTTCGAATCTGGTCATGGAAATTTAGTATGTTGTCACATGCAATGTTACAGGATGTGTGTAAAATATTTGGCTATAATGAAGTCTTTATGCATGATTTATGAATTTTTGATGAAAAATCACATAAATAGTGACTATAATTAGTAATAATGCTAAAACATACTTCATGACTAAGGAAAAACGTCACATGTTGCATTTTATCATATATTTCAGATCTAAAAGTGAAAAGTTGATGAATATAATTTTTATCATATTTTTATGGTCATAAGTGTTAAAACCGATAAACCGCAACATTGTTTTTCTCGATAAATTTTTGAACTTTTTAACCTAAGTTTTGAACATTATCAATGTCATGGTATTTTTCCAGAATATTCATGAGTTTAAATTTTAAAATTTGAAATTATTTGAAATTTTTATGATTTAATTTGAGGTTTATAGCATAAATTTTGTATTTTTGGGTCCATTTATGAACAATATTAAGAAATCAAGTTTAATTATTGTCAAATGTTAGTGGAGACTAATTTTGAGTCCTAATATGGTTAGGGTAATTAACTTGTACATAAATATGAATTTATGTAATTATTGTGATTTTAATAAGTTAAATCACGCAAATCCGTAAAAACCGATTAATATACGATATTGGCTCTTAAAGGCGATTTAGCATAAAATTTGGCATGCTCATACATATTATAATGCTGCATTTTATTTATGATTGTCATATTTTAAATTTATGTAATTTTTGAATTATGTAATTTTACTTAGTATGGCCTTAGTTTTAATTGGTATTACCCGAAATGTATGGGAATATCGATTCGGTTGTAATTATTGTGATCTCGTATCACCGTTTTGTAATTTAATAGATTTATTTTATTTTAATTACAAATGTATAATAGGAAATTATGTAATTCATTTTGTAATTTAATTATTCCGGAGTTCCTTGAAGACGGTGCCACTCGAGAAGGCGATCCATTAAAGAAAGTGTTGCTTTGAAATGCGTGCCAAGACTTAAGTTCAGGGACCAAAGGAGTTGGTTTCCGAATTTGTAATTGTTTATTAGATTTACTATTTTAGGAAGGCCATACTAGGATTTTATTTTTATGCTTTGCATTTTTATTTATATGTTGCATGCATCGCTAAATCGCCATAACTAAACATGCATTTTAAATCGAGTTTATCGACCGTGTCAATTACAATTATCGTAGTTCACCGCTTTAGTTCACTTAAAACGTGATAGATAATAAATTGACATGACCTCTCGCTAAAATAAACAATTGAGACTTAGCCTTACCAAAAAGTAGAAACCATGAAAAGCTATTTCATGAGGGAGTGCACTCGGCCCTACCGGGGTACAAACCTTGTTACGTAGGGGAAGTGGGTGATAAATGTCTATCCACCAAATTTATATTAATAAAGGGTATTTCGGCACACCGTGCCCTAAGTTAATATGAATTTGGATCATGGACACATTTATTCGAAATTTGGATTGAACTCAACGAAAGTATTCACGACGATTTCCGGATGTTTTTCGGGGTAGAGATAAATATTAATGTAATTTTATCGACCAAGAGTTCTAAAAGTAGAATCGATTAAAGAGTTAATCCACCGAGTCATGTTAATAAAGGGTATTTCGGCACACCGTGCCCCAAGTTAATATGAATTTGGATATTGGAATCATTTATCATAGTTGGGTAGAGGTCACTATGTAAATGCTTTACTTGTTATTTACAAGTATTAATAAAACGATAAATGTTAAGTTTTCCACTATTCCGTTATCATATTGTTATATTTCTTTACCACAATTCATATACGATATCATTTCGATTTTTGATTCAAATCTCCATTAAAACATCGTAACTAAAGAAAAAATTTGAATTTTTCTTCTAAAAACCTCGTATTATCCATTGTAAGGATCTCTTGTGAAGAGTATAGATAAAAGTTATTCGTGATCAAAAGGGTTTTTGATTCTTGACTAACATATCTACTTACAATGAATTGTTTCTCATATGCTTAATTGAGTTAAGTACTTTCAAACGTTACATCATTTTGGTAACTAGATTTGTTTGAAATCAAAATTGACCAAAATACCGCAACCACTTCAATGAAAGTTTTAAGACTAAACAAACGAATGAAGAGTAGTCTTCATGAATTTCAATTTTGCTTCTCTTAGCAAAGACTCATTGAAATGAGTGGGAGCATTCTCTTAAACCGTTAAGAAAAGGATAAGGTTTTAAAGAAGTAAAATTAGAATGGAATTGATACAAGGTAATGTTAAAAGTAAAGTTATTGAGAATAACGATACTAAACCTATCAATCCCGACCGATAAAGTTTCCATTGTCTTAATTGTTGGACGCTAGAAAGGAAACTACCCCAAATTATTGAAGAATCAACAAGTTAGTTGTGAGACATCTAATGGGACCTTCTTCTTTAAATGTTTATTTGATTGACATAAATTTTGCTAGTACTACTTCGTCAATATTAGAAACCGGTGGTGGTTTTCATCATTGCATTTGATACATAGGATGATTAGAATATGACGACTAGCAACAATGATATTGAGAGATAGAGTCATTGTGTACTCAATCTAGTTTTTGGGTTTAGAGTTGTACTTAATTGTGACTATTAAGTGCATAAACTCTAAATAAGAATATAAACTTGTTAAGATACAAAAGAGGTTTCACTTTTGTGACCCTATACACCATGATTTGATGTATGGCTAGCCCATTATCAAGGTGATTATATTCTAAACCAAACTAGAATGATATATCATGTAGATGATGCAAGACTCAAATTGGTAACCCAAGATTGAACCTTAGATTCTGGAATGATGAACGCAAAGAGTTATCGAGTACTCTTGAAACCATTAGATCTTATTGTATATGCGTATCTTGTATTCAAAGCAAGATGTCTCGTGCCTTTTGGTTGAAAAGGAGATCGAGGTTGTAAATCATTGATCCAAAATAGGTTGATCATTTTCTTTTACTAACGATTTAAGTTGACGCTAATGTGTTCACTTAATAAGGTAAATAGAGAAATCTTTGAAGAAGTTCAAAGAGTTCAAGGAATCACGATTTAGTCGTGATGGGATTATCAAAGTGAAGACATTGATATAAGCCAAATGAAATGTGATATAGTATCACAAGTTAATCTCTCTTAACACACATTATGGGATAATGTGTGGTTGGATAAGAAATCAAACGCTATTCGATATGGTTTGGACTTCAATCAAGTTACTTTGAGTTACTTGATCCTTTTGGGGATTTTATCATTTTGTCTAAATTATTTTTCCACTAAATCTAAAACGAATTATATGAGATATGAAATGGTAGGGTACCATGTTTGTAAGTTTTCAAAAGAAACAAATGCTCATTTTTCCTTATTATAATCACGAGTACAACGGGTTTGTGGCTCGTGAAGCTGTCTTTCTAAAATACAAGTTTATTTCTAGAAGACAGAGTGGGAGAAAATATACAAGAACCACAAAGGATGAGCCACAAAGAATGTTATGTCGCAAGAAACTGGTCTTTCTTGGCTACATGAGACGTTTTGTGTAAGACGTTGTTTCTTCAAAACCTAGGAGGTTAAAGTCATCACTTGTTGAAGATGATAAATTCATGTTACTTTTAATCTAAGTAAAGAGCTTACAACTTACAAAGAAATTGTTTGATTCAAGTTGATTACTTCTGGAAAGTACTGAACATATGACTTACATGAGAGTGTTTAAGTCACAACTCAATACAAGGGTTAGAGCCATGAAAATCCGAAATAAATTCCAAGTGAATTGTTAGATATCAAAGCTTGATTGGTTGCAAAGGGTTTTTGCACTAGTTGAAATGCTTAAGTCTATTTGGATCTTCTTAAGGATTGTGTTTCATTATGATTATATACATATAGCAAGTGAATCTAAAACCCACTTCTTCAATTAGAAGGAATGTATTCAATATATGTCTTGAGTTTTGTAGATTCTTGCAATCCTAAGATAATGTGAAACTTAAGAGAGAGTCTTAAGTAGGACATCAATGAGTTGGAATCAATGTTTTGATCATGTTATAAAACTTTTCTCGATAAGTCGAGAAGTTGTATTTATACATAGAGTTTAGTGGGAGTTACGGTAATTTTAACTAGTCTAATATATGGATGACATATTGATCATTGGGAATAATTTAAGACTTGGAGTAATATAATACATCTTTAATATCCAGATTTATGTAGATAAATCCACATGATATTAGCGTCAAATAAGAAGTCTTATGTTGATAAGATTTATGACTAGTTCAATCGAGTTGAACATATTTGATTGATTCCATTTGCTTCCGCTGCCGGATCAATTAAATGAGTAAGGATGTATAACACTTCATATACTTTGAGTATGATGAATTGTTTCAAAATCAAATTTAAGTAATAGGTACCAAGTAGCCATATGGATTATTCTTAAGTGTTTGAGGAAGCATTAAGGATGGAAAGTTAAGTGTTTTTGATGCAATTAACTAATTTGTGTAAGAGTGTTACACGAATGACAATTGAGATTGCGTAAGGTTTCGGACAAAAACCGTATTCAAAACACGTGAAGATGGTTAAGGAACCATCGTGGCTATGTTATTTAAGAAATAGATTTGCTAGAATCGTTCTAGGCAATAAAGAACAATGAGAGATATTTACGACGGAAATTGAGTACACTTGCGATCATGAGATGTGCGAGAGGGATGAGTCCCGCACACTGTGAAAACAGTGGGAGCTATTCTATGACTGGAGAGCTTATGTCTAGATTGGATCTAGACACGTACTCAGAAAGTTTTGTAATGCAAATGTATACATTACAAAGGAAAACGAGTATGTAGTAAGGTTGAGTAAGGTACAAGAAGTTGATAAAACCTACTAACCAAAGCCTCCTCATGGGCTTAACATGATGAGTCATGTCATATGTCATTTCAATTGCATTGAGATGAACAACTACATATAAGATGAAAATGGATTATAAAAATATGAAGTTGTAATCAGGTATTGACTATTCATATGTGATAATCACATTTGTCATTCGAGTTTTTTTTTTTAAATCTTAAAACTCCTTTTATACTTTGTTAAATCCAAACGGGTTGTAGAGACAATATTGAACCTCGTTAAAGTGAACCCGGATTAACATAGTATTCGCCCATAGTCACTTGTATGAGGTGACGTCTCGAAGTGACTAGAGTGTGATGCGATTGATGGCAAGTTCAAGTGCCATAGAGTCATGTGAGATGACTAGTCGATCACATAGGCAGACTGTTAGGAACACTTTGTCGGGCCTTATGACCGCTTATAGAGTTCTGGCAAATTTATATAGCCTGGTCGCGGCGAGAGCTACTATAGTATTCTAATGAGTCGATTCTTTTGACTAAAGACTGTTCGCCTAAGATGGCACAGTTTCAGATTAACTTTGATTGGTGTTACTACGACCTTCGTAAATGGGGTCAAATGGGCATATTTTGGGTTATGATGGCTGTGGCTAGTCGAAGGGAATAATGCGATAGGAATTGTCCACCCCCTTGTCAGGGTTAAAACAATATCTCAGGGCCACTCGAGGAGTAATGAACTGGAAATGCGTGGCCACGCTCGGAAGGTTTCTATGGTAGAAAATTCCGGTCAATCAGTTATTCTCCAGATCGAGGAAACCACTCTCGATATGATCACTTGCAAGTACGACCTGAAAGACACCTTTTATTGAGTGGGAGATAGTAATAGGACAAGAGAATTGGTGACGCACACTTGTCGAGGACAAGTGGGAGATTGTTGGAATAAGTGTCCTCCGACAATAATG
Source organism: Silene latifolia (assembly GCF_048544455.1). Lineage (NCBI taxonomy): Eukaryota > Viridiplantae > Streptophyta > Magnoliopsida > Caryophyllales > Caryophyllaceae > Silene > Silene latifolia. The sequence goes on from NC_133532.1 coordinate 27,288,647, forward strand.
CGATCACAACTGTCGATCATGATGATCACATGTTTAAATCTCATTTTAAGAATACATGTGGGATGTAATATTTCTGATCAACTGGTCCACACATATCGGTAATGATTGGCTGACTAGAGTTTGACATTACTGTCGTGCGACGGTGGTGATCAGTTGATCCCCTTAGGTCATACCTATAGGGAAATTCTCTTAATTGATTATTTAATTAATCGTATGCCGATGCGGGTTGATTAAATTGCTTAAAAATTGACGGACGATTTTGTGAGTATATTTAACGTGTCTCATTATAATTCGATTAAATTAGATACGGTCTAAGTAAACAAATTGTTTTGTTACTTAGATAAAATATTTGTTTATGAAACAATTAAAGTTAGAATGAATGATTAATTATAAAAAAAAACAAGTTGTTGTGAATTATAATTATATGACCCATTTTAAGTAAAAGTAATTGTGAATTACTAAGTTAATTATTGTAATATAGTTTGATTTGAATAATGGTTTTTAACTAGTTAAAAATTACATTATCACTTAAGTGACCTTGTGCATGTCACATGTCACACAAATATTACAATTGACAATTGACAAGGTTAAAATGGAAACCCATTTTATGATAAAATGGACCGTGAAAATGGGAGAGCATGGGCACTTTTGTTTTTTGTTATTTTAATTGTTAAATTAACAAAATCAATAAAATAGATTAAGCATGCTTTTGTGTAAGAGGATGTAAGAACTTTTAGAGAAGGGAGATGACCATGCATTGGCCCTTTTCTCCTTCTCCTACCCGGCTCCATGCATAGGAAAAGAGGTGTCTTTTCTCTTATTATTCATTCATTCAAAATCTATAATTTCTAGAGTAAGAAAGAGATAGACTACACTCTCTAATTCTAAGAAACTTAGAGAAATAAAACTCAAAATCTCCTCACTTCTTTATACCGAAATTAAGAGGACAAATATTCACATTTGTGTTCAATTTTTATGTAAGACTAATCCTAATACTAGATCATATTATTTTCAGTCTTTAAGGGTATTTCTTGGGTAAATGCTTTTGGGAGAGTTTCTATTTTGGATCCTTTGTTCATCCATTATAAGGAAGCTCAAGAACAAGTAAGAAGGAGATCTTACTTGTGCCCTTTAATCCGAAACATCATAGTAAGAAGTGACAATTTCTTCTCTACTCTTGTTTTAGTTTGCATGCATAAGATCTAGATTTAATTTTATGACTAAATTAAATGTCACATATATGAATATGTAAATTAATGAGAATACATATTTCTAACAAGCGGTATCAGAGCCTTAGGTTGTTTGCATGCAAATCGGTTTATAGTTTTTCTGAGTTATATGATTAACATACAAAACTAATTAATTTGATTTATGAAGATAAACCTTAAATTAACCTTGCATGTTAAACGTTTATGGTCCTAAGTAATTTTAAGGACATTTTGGTTTATTTATGGATTTTATTGTTCATTTTATATATTATTGGCATTAAAATGTGATTTTTATGTTAAAAATGTCATTTTTGGACGACAAATAGCTAAACTTCGAATTTTTTAGTGATTTTTGGATATGTCTTCACATATATTATCTAATGATGGCCTGTAAATTTTCATGATAAAATGAGTTGTTTTGCTCGAAATATGGATTTTTCAAGTTAAAATCGTATTTAAATGGGTAAATAGGTTAATATGAGTTATATTTCGAATCTGGTCATGGAAATTTAGTATGTTGTCACATGCAATGTTACAAGATGTGTGTAAAATATTTGGCTATAATGAAGTCTTTATGCATGATTTATGAATTTTTGATGAAAAATCACATAAATAGTGACTATAATTAGTAATAATGCTAAAACATACTTCATGACTAAGGAAAAACGTCACATGTTGCATTTTATCATATATTTCAGATATAAAAGTGAAAAGTTGATGAATATAATTTTTCTCATATTTTTATGGTCATAATTGTTAAAACCGATAAACCGCAACATTGTTTTTCTCGATAAATTTTTGAACTTTTTAACCTAAGTTTTGAACATTATGAATGTCATGGTATTTTTCCAGAATATTCATGAGTTTAAATTTTAAATTTTGAAATTATTTGAAATTTTTATGATTTAATTTGAGGTTTATAGCATAAATTTTGTATTTTTGGGTCCATTTATGAACAATATTAAGAAATCAAGTTTAATTATTGTCAAATGTTAGTGGAGACTAATTTTGAGTCCTAAGATGGTTAGGGTAATTAACTTGTACATAAATATGAATTTATGTAATTATTGTGATTTTAATAAGTTAAATCACGCAAATCCGTAAAAACCGATTACTATACGATATTGGCTCTTAAAGGCGATTTAGCATAAAATTTGGCATGCTCATACATATTATAATGCTGCATTTTATTTGTGATTGTCATATTTTAATTTTATGTAATTTTTGAATTATGTAATTTTACTTAGTATGGCCTTAGTTTTAATTGGTATTACCCGAAATGTATGGGAATATCGATTCGGTTGTAATTATTGTGATCTCGTATCACCGTTTTGTAATTTAATAGATTTATTTTATTTTAATTACAAATGTATAATAGGAAATTATGTAATTCATTTTGTAATTTAATTATTCCGGAGTTCCTTGAAGACGGTGCCACTCGAGAAGGCGATCCATTAAAGAAAGTGTTGCCTTGAAATGCGTGCCAAGACCGAAGTTCAAGGGACCAAAGGAGTTGGTTTCCGAATTTGTAATTGTTTATTAGATTTACTATTTTAGGAAGGCCATACTAGGATTTTATTTTTATGCTTTGCATTTTTATTTATATGTTGCATGCATTTTAAATCGCCATAACTAAACATGCATTTTAAATCGAGTTTATCGACCGTGTCAATTACAATTATCGTAGTTCACCGCTTTAGTTCACTTAAAACGTGATAGATAATAAATTGACATGACCTCTCGCTAAAATAAACAATTGAGACTTAGCCTTACCAAAAAGTAGAAACCATGAAAACCTATTTCATGAGGGAGTGCACTCGGCCCTACCGGGGTACAAACCTTGTTACGTAGGGGAAGTGGGTGATAAATGTCTATCCACCGAATTTATGTTAATAAAGGGTATTTCGGCACACCGTGCCCTAAGTTAATATGAATTTGGATCATGGACACATTTATTCGAAATTTGGATTGAACTCAACGAAAGTATTCACGACGATTTCCGGATGTTTTTCGGGGTAGAGATAAATATTAATGTAATTTTATCGACCAAGAGTTCTAAAAGTAGAATCGATTAAAGAGTTAATCCACCGAGTCATGTTAATAAAGGTATTTCGCACACCGTGCCCCAAGTTAATATGAATTTGGATATTGGAATCATTTATCATAGTTGGGTAGAGGTCACTATGTAAATGCTTTACTTGTTATTTACAAGTATTAATAAAACGATAAATGTTAAGTTTTCCACTATTCCGTTATCATATTGTTATATTTCTTTACCACAATTCATATACGATATCATTTCGATTATTGATTCAAATCTCCATTAAAACATCGTAACTAAAGACAAAATTTGAATTTTTCTTCTAAAAACCTCGTATTATCCATTGTATGGATCTCTTGTGAAGAGTATAGATAAAAGTTATTCGTGATCAAAAGGGTTTTTGATTCTTGACTAACATATCTACTTACAATGAATTGTTTCTCATATGCTTAATTGAGTTAAGTACTTTGAAACGTTACATCATTTTGGTAACTAGATTTGTTTGAAATCAAAATTGACCAAAATACCGCAACCACTTCAATGAAAGTTTTAAGACTAAACAAACGAATGAAGAGTAGTCTTCATGAATTTCAATTTTGCTTCTCTTAGCAAAGACTCATTGAAATGAGTGGGAGCATTCTCTTAAACCGTTAAGAAAAGGATAAGGTTTTAAAGAAGTAAAATTAGAATGGAATTGATACAAGGTAATGTTAAAAGTAAAGTTATTGAGAATAACGATACTAAACCTATCAATCCCGACCGATAAAGTTTCCATTGTCTTAATTGTTGGACGCTAGAAAGGAAACTACCCCAAATTATTGAAGAATCAACAAGTTAGTTGTGAGACATCTAATGGGACCTTCTTCTTTAAATGTTTATTTGATTGACATAAATTTTGCTAGTACTACTTCGTCAATATTAGAAACCGGTGGTGGTTTTCATCATTGTATTTGATACATAGGATGATTAGAATATGACGACTAGCAACAATGATGTTGAGAGATAGAGTCATTGTGTACTCAATCTAGTTTTTGGGTTTAGAGTTGTACTTAATTATGACTATTAAGTGCATAAACTCTAAATAAGAATATAAACTTGTTAAGATACAAAAGAGTTTTCACTTTTGTGACCCTATACACCATGATTTGATGTATGGCTAGCCCATTATCAAGGTGATTATATTCTAAACTAAACTAGAATGATATATCATGTAGATGATGCAAGACTCAAATTGGTAACCCAAGATTGAACCTTAGACTCTTGAAACCATTAGATCTTATGGTATATGCGTATCTTTTATTCAAAGCAAGATGTCTCGTGCCTTTTGGTTGAAAAGGAGATCGAGGTTGTAAATCATTGATCCAAAATAGGTTGATCATTTTCTTTTACCAACGATTTAAGTTGACGCTAATGTGTTCACTTAATAAGGTAAATAGAGAAATCTTTGAAGAAGTTCAAAGAGTTCAAGGAATCACGATTTAGTCGTGATGGGATTATCAAAGTGAAGACTTTGATATAAGCCAAATGAAATGTGATATAGTATCACAAGTTAATCTCTCTTAACACACATTATGGGATAATGTGTGGTTGTATAAGAAATCAAACGCTATTCGATATGGTTTGGACTTCAATCAAGTTACTTTGAGTTACTTGATCCTTTTTGGGATTTTATCATTTTGTCTAAATTATTTTTCCACTAAATCTAAAACGAATTATATGAGATATGAAATGGTAGGGTACCATGTTTGTAAGTTTTCAAAAGAAACAAATGCTCATTTTTCCTTATTATAATCACGAGTACAACGGGTTTGTTACTCGTGAAGCTGTCTTTCTAAAATACAAGTTTATTTCTAGAAGACAGAGTGGGAGAAAATATACAAGAGCCACAAGGATGAGCCACAAAGAATGTTATGTCGCAAGAAACTGGTCTTTCTTGGCTACATGAGACGTTTTGTGTAAGACGTTGTTTCTTCAAAACCTAGGAGGTGATGTGACCATAATTAGCGCATATTTAGCCCCCGAATTAACCTTGTTCCCATGCTTTTTAGTGCATATTTGGGTCATTTATTATCTTTAGTTCTTTGTTTTGCATATTCTTTGAGATTTTGATCCCTTGGTAGGAAAGGAGTAAGAATCTTGCATTTTCATGGCAAAACGAGACTAAATTGATCGAATCCAATGACCAAGCATCAAGGAGAGACAAGATTAGAAGGCCTTTGTACATATGATAGTATATGAGCAATGTTGAGAAAGGATCCTTGAGTCCCCAAGGAAATCCCCAAGGAATTTATGAAGAAAAGGGAAGAAAAGAAGAAGAAATCTTGCTGAGGCACAATTCGTGCGGATTGACCACAATCCGGCCGTCCTCACCATGCACAATCCGTGCGGATTCACCAGAAGACGCTCGGGTTTGGCCACCACAATCCGCCCGGATTCCCTCAAAGCCGCTCGTTTTCATCCGCGAGAATCCTCCGTCCACCCAAAACCGCTCGGATTCTCTCTGTAGCCGCGATTTCCCCTTCTCCAAGTTACAAATCAAGAAGCCCTTCCTTCGAAAAATACCGGCTCCTCCCTGCTCAATCTAAAAAGTGTAATTACTAGTTTAGCCCTTAGTTAACCCTAATGCATCCTCCTAATTTCCACTATAAATACCCCATTAGTCTAATTAGAAGAGCATGTTCTTCTTATCAATTCTTAGAGTAGTTAATATCAATCAAATCTCTCTTTAGTTTTGTAATCAACAATTAATCAAGTTTTAATACAAGTTTTATTTCCTTAATCTCTCTTTTGTTCATCCTTTATTTTGGGTAATTGAAGATTATTTGGGTTATTATTGGGAGATTGACAACCTCTCAATCAAGCATCAAGTACTTCTTTTATCTTTGCTTTATTATTGGAATCATTAGTAGGTATAATTCTCTTAATCCCTTTTTAATTATTGTTAATTACTTTCATTTATTCATCATGTTTCATTTTGTTGGTATGATTGACAACCTTGCTAGCATGATCAACATGATAATGAGTGAGTAGTCTCTTAGCTAGGGTTAATGGGTGATTAGGGGAAACCAACATGGGGAATGATTCATGCTTAAATTAATATGCTTTCATGTTTTATTTGCTTTGTAACACCCCGTATTTTATTAAGTTGGATAAAATTCTTTTAATTGCTATTTTGAATGTAATTACATCATTTAACGATTTATATATATATGCTTAGCTAATTAATTAATTTCATCATAATTCGATACGTTAATTTTAATAATCATTAATAAGTTTATTTAAAGTTAGTTCGAGTTTATTGAAGTTAGTTCGAGTTTATTTATTTAATAATTTCCGATCCTTTTACGAGTCCTTTATGAAAGTCGGCCCTTAGTGGATTCAAAACGGATTTAGGAAAAGTCATCCAATTAGCTATTTTGAGTTATTTTGCTAAATTATCAAATTTCGTTAAACTCCGCTAATTTAGTAAAAATCGTTAATAACTCCGATTCGAATCGAATTCCTATTATTTAGTTAGTTGGTGAGTTTATTTTATTTTCACTCATTAAATTTATTTATTATTGATTCCGTTTTATTATTGAAACTTTTACTAAAACCGATTTTATTAACTCGAGACGGTTTTAAAAACGAGCGAAATTACTTAACGATGAAGAAAGATACGTATAATAAATAGCAGGCTAGCAGGCTGCTGTCTCATTTTCCCACGTCTCTTTTCTTCTTTTCCTCTTCTTCGTCCTTCTTTTTCCTTCTGTTTGTTCCTTCTTCAACTTTTGTCTATAATCCGTCCTGGTGCTCCGTTTGTCATCCGTTTTCAACTATTTTTGTTCCATAGCGCTCCTTTCGTCGTTCTCGTCATTCCGATGTAAGTAACATTCATTTTCGTCATGTATTTTTACAAACCCAATTTATACTTTCAGCTTTATTTATTATAAGACGGTTGTAGATGCTAAGATAGACGGTCTTGTAGAAGATTTGTTAGTCATAAATGATTAGTTCAATCGGAAAAAAGGTAACAATTATAGATTACTCGATATTACTTGTAAAATATGTTTATTTCGAATGCTGGTTAGTCTGTTTTATAATTGAGACGGTGTATAATTATATATAGGGATCCTTATGGATGTTAATTAGTCAGTTGTATAGTTGAGACGGTGTATACTGATATGTGGAGATGATTGAGAAGGTGTATACTGACCTGTAGGGATCAATTGGGATACTAGCTAGTGAGTGGTATATTTAAGACGGTGTATGCTGACATGTATGGATTGTTTTGGGTGCTTATTGTTGTCTTTTATAGTTGAGACGGTGTATACTGACATGTAGGGATTGTTTTGGGACTATTTTAACGTGATTGAGTGGGCTGATTTTAGAACAGTTAAGCATGGGTTTTAGTGGCTGAGATGGGTAGTTGTTTAGGTGGAGCGTTGGTGACAGTTGCGGCCTGAGCTGGGGCTACCTGAGGCCTGGTCAGGGGCTGCCTGCGACCATGGACCGTGGCCTAGCTGTGGCCTGGCAGTGGCCTGGCTGTAGCTTGGCTGTGGCCTAGGCAGTGGCCTAGCTAAGTCACGAATTTGAGGCCATGTGTAGTTGGTGGTTAGGCCGAGTTTGAGGTTGTCATAATAACTTTTGAGCCGTGTCTATAAATTGTTTTGACGCTAGTTTGGTTTATTTAAAATATAATTAAATTAATTTTCGTCTCATATTTTATATAAAGATAATTCGTTAATATCGTCCTTTCACATAATTATTTTAGGTGCCTCATATGTGGTTGAAGATGAAGAGTAATTTTGGGTTTTAGAAGCTTTCTCAAGTTTATTGCTTGTCTCTTTGCTAGCTTAAGGTAACTATTCCGAGTTACTCGACGAATTAATGTCACATTAGTAGTTGATGTTGTGTTTGTTGGTTGTTAAGTGTTTAGGAGATTGATAATGTGTTACTTTCGTTTCTCACATGATTTGGGCCAAAGTAGGCCAAGACTCTGAGCTGGGCCTGTTTGACCGAATGAGTTTGGTCAAACTAGGTTTAAACCGGTCAGCCTCGATTTGACCAATGACCCGTCGCGGTACTAGGGTCGAGGGTTTGTCTTTGAGGTGAGATTGGTTGTTATTGGAAGTTTTATGCTATGCTTGATATTTGTAATTATCATTTCACATATTGGTTGTTGGATGAATTGGTTGCCTTATACTTGTGTCTTCTTGCCTTGTTGCCATTTTAGCTTGTTCTCATGAATTATGAGATTAACGGTTGGCTGGAATTTGGATTATAATATTGATGGTTAGCTATAATTTGGTTATTGATGACATTGAGGATATGGTTAGATTGTCTGCTGAATAGACATTTATATAGCCTTTCACATGATAGAATGTTAGCATTATGTTTGAAAGTTGGACTCTTTGCCCCTCTTATGGATAAGTGGGTGTCCTACTTGTCTTAAGTGTTGTAGGCTAAAGTATTCAGTTGGGACTAGGTCCTAGGTGAGTGACTTCGGTCGATGTCATAGATAGGCCATTATAGTCTTTGACGAGTGTATGTTCACAGCTTAATAGCCTTTGTGTTCCTGGCTTGGTGGGTTTATATCCAAGCTGGGGCATGACCTTTCTGCCTATTTTGTGAGGAGATGGTCATCTTAAGTACTATCCAACCCTTTGGTGGACTCCTTAGGGTACTCATGTGGTTTTATCATGAGTCTTGGGTGCGGTGGTTTTATCCGCATTTCTCTAGGTCTGCGCAGTCTAGGATTAGGGTTGAGTCGTATCTTGGCCATGTTTTAAATGTAACTTCTTAGCCAAGATACTAGGTGTTTTGGCCATGTTTTATTCATATTAACCTCTGAGCCAAAATACTAGCTTCCCTACCTCGTGGTATAGACTCGAGTTACAAAGTGACTATTGACTGTACTAGGAACTTATGCCTGTCTCTAGATATATTGTCCTTTCTTGTTTGATGATTCTATGAATCATAGAAGGTGAGATGCAAGCCGGCTATGGTTGATAGAGTTTGGATTCCTGGATGTTATGTGATTCACATGATAGTGTAGTATGAGTCGGTCTAGTATTCGCATGCTAGGACTATGTGTTGTTATATTGTTGTTCACATGATAAGCACGATAGTCTAGCATCTATATGCTAAGGCTATGTGTTATTCATATTCATATTCTTATGTTTACATGTTATATTAATTATGACATTTCGTGGCTGGGAGAACTCGGAGTTACTCCCACCGATTTGTGGCTTTCGTATTTGTATAAAATGCGATTGACTGGTAGGTGATGCATATATGGGGTACATGGACGAGCTAGCGAGCAAAGTAACCTTGGAACCTAGATTGACTTTATTATATTGTGACCCTTAAATACTTTTTATGTCACATACATTTTAGGGACATACGTCTCCCTTTCTCATATTTGGGTTGTATAATTTTGTTTCGCGACTTTAGCGATGTTTCATTCATGAGATTTATTTTGGACCTTGCATGTTTGACACCTTCCCATTTGGATATTTTTATAACAGGTTCAGGTTTCGTTTTCGGTTTTAAAAATTACAGGTTTTTACCCAACTGAACCTATTACAAACATATCCATGCAGTTTTTATTTAGAAATTACGTGTTTAAATTTTACGCGATTTTTGAGGGTGTCACAGCTTGCTTGTTTTGATCTCAACTCATGCACATGTTATGTTTGATGAAATGCGAGCCTATGAATCCTTGCATTTTTTACCCATCACCTATCTTTTCAATGAGACTTGTAAGACATAAACCAACTCGAGTCTCATTAGACCATGCATGTTGTTGAGTAGGGAAGATTAAGTCGACTTGTAGGTGTTGTACAATCTAATCGATTCGGCTCCGGGACCCAAACTTTCCTAGGATTGTAAGATATAACCCAACTCAATCCATCACAACAATAATTGCTTGCTTATAATTTGAGAACATGTTTGTATGATCAATTCCCATGATTCCCCTATGACCCCATGACACCCTAGTGCTTTTTATCAATTGTTTACAACCCTTTTAATTCATCTTGCTTGTTTAATTTCATTGCTATTTTAGTTAGTGATCTTCTACATCAACCCAATTTGTGACACCCCTAAGACACCACTAGTTTCAATTGAAATCTCATCTCAATTCCCGTCCCTTGGGATCCGACCTTTACTTGCCTCTTTACTAATTGTAGAGTTGTTTGTGGAGCTATAATTTGTGTTTTGATTCGGACGTGACCCAACGACCACATCTTTCTATTTGTGAACACGAAACGGACCGATCAGGAGGTTAAAGTCATCACTTGTTGAAGATGATAAATGCATGTTACTTTTAATCTAAGTAAAGAGCTTACAACTTACAAAGAAATTGTTTGATTCAAGTTGATTACTTCTGGAAAGTAATGAACATATGACTTACATGAGAGTGTTTAAGTCACAACTCAATACTAGGCTTAGAGCCATGAAAATCCGAAATAAATTCCAAGTGAATTGTTAGATATCAAAGCTTGATTGGTTGCAAAGGGTTTTTGCACTAGTTGAAATGCTTAAGTCTATTTGGATCTTCTTAAGGATTGTGTTTCATTATGATTATATACATATAGCAAGTGAATCTAAAACCCACTTCTTCAATTAGAAGGAATGTATTCAATATATGTCTTGAGTTTTGTAGATTCTTGCAATCCTAAGATAATGTGAAACTTAAGAGAGAGTCTTAAGTAGGACATCAATGAGTTGGAATCAATGTTTTGATCATGTTATAAAACTTTTCTCGATAAGTCGAGAAGTTGTGTTTATACATGGAGTTTAGTGGGAGTTACAGTAATTTTTACTAGTCTAATATATGGATGACATATTGATCATTGGGAATGATTTAAGACTTGGAGTAATATAATACATCTTTAATATCCAGATTTATGTAGATAAATCCACATGATATTAGCGTCAAATAAGAAGTCTTATGTTGATAAGATTTATGACTAGTTCAATCGAGTTAAACATATTTGATTGATTCCATTTGCTTCCGCTGCCGGATCAATTAAATGAGTAATGATGTATAACACTTCATATACTTTGAGTATGATGAATTGTTTCAAAATCAAATTTAAGTAATAGTTACCAAGTAGCCATATGGATTATTCTTAAGTGCTTGAGGAAGCATTAAGGATGGAAAGTTAAGTGTTTTTGATGCAATTAACTAATTTGTGTAAGAGTGTTACACGAATGACAATTGAGATTGCGTAAGGTTTCGGACAAAAAACGTATTCAAAACACGTGAAGATGGTTAAGGAACCATCGTGGCTATGTTATTTAAGAAATAGATTTGCTAGAATCGTTCTAGGCAATAAAGAACAATGAGAGATATTTACGACGGAAATTGAGTATACTTGCGATCATGAGATGTGCGAGAGGGATGAGTCCCGCACACTGTGAAAACAGTGGGAGCTATTCTATGACTGGAGAGCTTATATCTAGATTGGATCTAGACACGTATTCAGAATGTTTTGTAATGCAAATGTATACATTACAAAGGAAAACGAGTATGTAGTAAGGTTGAGTAAGGTACAAGAAGTTGATAAAACCTACTAACCAAAGCCTCCTCATGGGCTTAACATGATGAGTCATGTCATATTTCATTTCAATTGCATTGAGATGAACAACTACATATAAGATGAAAATGGATTATAAAAATATGAAGTAGTAATCAGGTATTGACTATTCATATGTGATAATCACATTTGTCGTTCGAGTTTTTTTTTTTTAAATCTTAAAACTCCTTTTATACTTTGTTACATCCAAACGGGTTGTAGAGACAATATTGAACCTCGTTAAAGTGAACCCGGATTAACATGGTATTCGCCCATAGTCACTTGTATGAGGTGACGTCTCGATGTGACTAGAGTGTGATGTGATTGATGGCAAGTTCAAGTGCCATAGAGTCATGTGAGATGACTAGTCGATCACATAGGCAGACTGTTAGGAACACTTTATCGGGCCTTATGACCGCTTACAGAGTTCTGGCAAATTTATATAGCCTGGTCGCGGCAAGAGCTACTTTAGTATTCTAATGAGTCGATTCTTTTGACTAAAGACTGTTCGCCTAAGATGGCACAGTTTCAGATTAACTTTGATTTGTGTTACTACGACCTTCGTAAATGGGGTCAAATGGGCATATTTTGGGTTATGATGGCTGTGGCTAGTCGAAGGGAATAATGCGATAGGAATTGTCCACCCCCTTGTCAGGGTTAAAACAATATCTCAGGGCCACTCGAGGAGTAATGAACTGGAAATGCGTGGCCACGCTCGGAAGGTTTCTATGGTAGAAAATTCCGGTCAATCAGTTATTCTCCAGATCGAGGAAACCACTCTCGATATGATCACTTGCAAGTACGACCTGAAAGACACCTTGCATTGAGTGGGAGATAGTAATAGGACAAGAGAATTGGTGACGCACACTTGTCGAGGACAAGTGGGAGATTGTTGGAATAAGTGTCCTCCGATAATAATGCGATCACAACTGTTGATCATGATGATCACATGTTTAAATCTCATTTTAAGAATATATGTGGGATGTAATATTTTACAGTCAACTGGTCCACACGTATCGGTAATGATTGGCTGACTAGAGTTTGACATTACTGTCGTGCGACGGTGGTGATCAGTTGATCCCCTTAGGTCATACCTATAGGGAAATGCTCTTAATTGATTATTTAATTAATCGTATGCCGATGCGGGTTGATTAAATTGCTTAAAAATTGACGGACGATTTTGTGAGTATATTTAACGTGTCTCATTATAATTCGATTAAATTATATACGGTCTAAGTAAACAAATTATTTTGTTACTTAGATAAAATATTTGTTTATGAAACAATTAAAGTTAGAATGAATGATTAATTATAAAAAAAAAACAAGTTGTTATGAATTATAATTATATGACCCATTTTAAGTAAAAGTAATTTTGAATTACTAAGTTAATTATTGTAATATAGTTTGTTTTGAATAATGGTTTTTAATTAGTTAAAAATTACATTATCACTTAAGTGACCTTGTGCATGTCACATGTCACACAAATATTACAATTGACAATTGACAAGGTTAAAATGGAAACCCATTTTATGATAAAATGGACCGTGAAAATGGGAGAGCATGGGCACTTTTGTTTTTTGTTATTTTAATTGTTAAAGTAACAAAATCAATAAAATAGATTAAGCATGCTTTTGTGTAAGATGATGTAAGAACTTTAGAGAAGGGAGATGACCATGCATTGGCCCTTTTCTCATTCTCCTACCCGGCTCCATGCATAGGAAAAGAGGTGTCTTTTCTCTTATTATTCATTCATTCAAAATCTATAATTTCTAGAGTAAGAAAGAGATAGACTACACTCTCTAATTCTAAGAAACTTAGAGAAATAAAACTCAAAATCTCCTCACCTCTTTATACCAAAATTAAGAGGACAAATATTCACATTTGTGTTCAATTTTTATGTAAGACTAATCCTAATACTAGATCATATTATTTTAGTCTTTAAGGGTATTCCTTGGGTATAAGCTTTTGGGAGGGATTCTATTTTGGATCCTTTGTTCATCCATTATAAGGAAGCTCAAGAACAAGTAAGAAGGAGATCTTACTTGTGCCCTTTAATCCAAAACATCATAGTAAGAAGTGACAATTTCTTCTCTACTCTTGTTTTAGTTTGCATGCATAAGATCTAGATTTAATTTTATGACTAAATTAAATGTCACATATATGAATATGTAAATTAATGAGAATACATATTTCTAACACCAACTCGATGTTCTCTACTTCTAACACATGTGAAGGGTCACTCATATACTTCCGTAGCTGAGACACATGAAACACATTATGCACTCTATACAAAGCTGCTGGCAACGCTAACCGGTAAACAACCTCACCCACGCGATCCAAAATCTCATATGGTCCGATAAACTACTGGCTCATCTTCCCTTTCTTACCAAATCTCATGACCCCACGCATAGGAGACACTTTCAAAAGAACCTTGTCCCCATCCTGAAACTCTATGTCACGACGATGTAAATCTGCATAACTCTTTTGTCGATCCGGGGTCGCTTTCATGTTCTGTCTGATCAGTTTAACCTGTTCTACTATCTCTTGTACCATCTGTGGTCCTAAAACCACTGCCTCAGCTCTATCATCCCAGTAAATCAAACTCCTACATCTCCTCCAATACAAAGCCTCAAATGGTGCCATACCAATACTCTTGTGATAGCTGTTGTTATAAGAAAACTCAATCAAATCCAATCACTCCTCCCAGCTACCACCAAAGTCCATAACATAAGATCGCAACATCTCCTCCAAAGTCTTGATGGTCCTCTCTGTCTGTCCATCTGTCGCAGGATGAAATGCCGTACCCATCTTTTAGGTAGTTCCCATCAACTCCTGCAACTCCTTCCAAAACCGTGATATGAACCTCGCATCTCTATCTGACACTATATCCTTAGGCACCCCATGCAAACGAATCACGTGCTTCCTATAAGCCAAAGCTAACTGTATCTTGGTCTAATTATCTTTCATCGCCACAAAGTGAGCTGACTTGGTCAACCGATCAACTATAACCCATATCATGTTATTACCCTGTTGACTCCTCTGCAAACCCACTATTAAATCCATAGAGATGGACTCCCATTTCCACTCAGGTACCTCAAGAGACTGAATTTTACCTTGTGGTCGTCGCTGCTCTCCCTTAACCCTTTGACATGTCAAACATCGAGCCACAAACTCAGCTGTTTCCTTCTTCATCCCAGGCCACCAGAAAGTCTTCTACAAATCTTTATATAACATGTCACCGCCTGGATGTACCGAATATGGTGTGCAATGAGCCTATGTCATGATCATCTTTCATAATTCCTCATCATTGGGAACACACCATCTCCCATCGAATCTCACACTACCATCTTTATGAATAGAGAACATATACACTGTCCCTTTCTCTACTCCAACTCTCCACTCCTCGATCCTAGGATCCAAAGCCTGTTTCTTGCGAGTATCATCATAAAGATCGGGCTCCAGTGTCAAGTCCCCTCTAGCATCCCCTTTCTGTAACATATGTATCCCCATCTTCCCCACCTCATCTCTCAACCTCATGAAAGACATAGTTGTGCATACAGAATGCACACTCTTCCTGCTTAAGGCATCTGCAACCACTTTAGCCTTCTCTTCATGGTATATAATATCCATGTTATAATCCCCAATCAGCTCCATCCATCTCCTCTGTCTCATGTTCAGCTCCTTTTGAGTGAAGATGTACTTGAGACTCTTGTGATCTGAAAACACCTTAAAGGTCGCCCCATAGAGATAGGGCCTCCAAATCATGAGAGCAAACACAACTGCACCCAACTCCAGATCATGTGTCGGATAGTTCTCCTTATAAGGCTTCAATTGCCTAGAAGCATAAGCAATTACTCTCTCGTTCTGCATCAACACACATCCCAAACCATTCTTTGAAGCATATGTACACACTTCAAAGTTCTCACACACTTCAGGTAATGCTAAGAGTGGAGCTGTGGGCAAACGCTCCTTTAATGTTTGAACGCCGTCTCACAACTTTCATCCCAACGAAATCTATTCTCTTTTCTCATCAATGCTGTCATAGGTCTAGCTATATTAGAAAAGTCTTTCATAAACCGACGATAGTACCCTGCCAGACCTAATAAGCTCTTGATCTCTGCTACATTCTTCGGTGCTTCCCACCGAGTAATTGCCTCTATCTTTGCCGGATCCACACCTACACCCTTCTTTGAAATCTCATGCCCCAGAAAAGCACCCTCCTCTAACCAGAACTCACGCTTAGACAACTTTTCATACATCTGATTATCTCGCAAAGTCTGCAACACCAACCTCAAATGCTCCTCATGCTCCTCCGTAGTCTTAGAGTAGACTAAGATATCATCGATAAAGACAACCACAATCCGATCCAAAAACTGACTGAAGACCCGGTTCATCAAATCCATAAACACTGCAGGTGCATTAGACAACCCAAACGGCATCACAACATACTCATAGTGACCATACCTCGATGTAAAAGCTGTCTTCGGTATGTCCTCATCCGGAATCTTCACCTGATGGTAACCCTACCTCAAACAATCATAGAAACGACCGCTGCTCCGTTCAACTGATCAAACAAATCATCTATCCTCGGCAAAAGATACTTGTTCTTCAATGTAACCCTGTTCAGTTCTCTGTAATCGATACATAACCTCAAACTTCCGTCTTTCTTTTTCACAAACAGAACTGGAGTTCCCCACGGTGATACACTAGGTCTAATGTACCCCTTCTCGATCAAATAATCCAACTTTTTCTTCAGCTCCTCCAACTCCTTAGGACCCATGCGGTACGGGGCCTTAGAGATTGGTCCCGTCCCTTGTTTCAACTCCACACTGAAATCTATCTTCCTCTTTAATAAACATGCCCTTCTCCTACATGTAGGGTTGAGCAAGAATATACAATTTTCGGATATAATGTATGTACGGCTTATAGAAGTGAGGCTAAAAAACTTATAATGTATGTACGATTTCCGGATATACGAAAAAACCCGTTTGGGAGAAAGATAATAAAAATGAGAATTAAAAACAGCATATCTGATACAGTTTTGGAAACAGTATCGGATACACAATTTTGCTCACCCCTACCTTCATGTGCCTCAATATAAGAAAGAGTATTGATCTGAGTTAAAGATGACATTTCTTCCCTTTTATTAAAATGCATTAATAATAAATTTTGAGGTTATTAATATGAGAATTGAGTATTTGAATTCCAATGTTTTTGGAACAAATTTGAGAAAATGGTTTATAAGATAATAGTTTTTTCTAACGTATGCCTTAAGGGCATACATTAATTGCGTAGTTAAAGCAAGGACGATCAAAGGACTATATCAGTAAGGACCTGTTATTTTGTACTCCAACTGGTTGAACTGAACGAGTTCATTTAACTGAACCGACCTAAACTATACTGATCTAAACTTATTAACAGTAAAAAAGTGAAATGAGCTCACCTGAACTTAACTGGACGAAATAATAATAATAATAATAGTAATAATAATAATAATAATAATAATAATAATAATAATAGTAATAATAGTAATAATAGTAATAATAGTAATAATAGTAATAATAATAATAATAATAATAATAATAGTAATAGAAATTGGCAGACATTTATTTCGCGACGGTTGCTGCTGCCTCAGGGTCTGTTTTCTCTTTGACACCTCGCCAGCTTGCTTTGTGGCAGTCTCAGCAGGGTTTCCACTCCTCTGATTGGTTGCGTGCAGTTCCTATCTCGGGGTTGGGTCAGACTATGAACGGGAGGACGTACCGTAGTGTGCTTAGGTATCGTCTGGGTGTTCCGTTATTCACGGTCTCTAGGCCCTGTCCACTTGCTCTCGGGATTTTTCTTTGATGATGATGTTTTTGGGGACCACGCTATTTCTTGTACTGGTACTGTGGGCGTTAAACATCGGTATAACCTCGTCCGTGACGCTCTTTTCGACATCTGCTATAGATCTGGTATTTCTGCGGGAAAGGAGGTTGATGTTGGTTTGGTTGACGGGCATGGGGGTTCTCTTCGTCCTGCGGATTTGCTGCTTTATTCTTGGGACAGGAGGCGTGATATGTGCGTTGACTTGACCGGGTCTTCTCCTTTGACTCGGATCGGGATGACAATTTTGTGCCTGGGCCGGGTTGTTTTGCGATCTTTCGGCGTAAGTGTGCTAAGTATGGGGATTTGTGCGCGGCAGCGGGTTATGGTTTCCTTCCATTCTCTTTCTCATCACTATGGGAGTTGGGTTCAGATGCTGTTGCCTTGCTCAAGCGGATCCAGAAATTCTCGGTATCTCAGGATGCGGGGGCTCGGGTGGCCGCTTATATTTTTACTAGATTTAGCTTTGCTGTTGCTAAGGGTGTGGGAGCCCAGCTTGTTTCTCGGCTCCCCACCAATTTCATGTAAACTTTTGTTTTTCTTTTAATGAAAGCTGCGCGCATCCTTTATATAATAATAATAATAATAATAATAATAATAATAATAATAATAATAATAATAATAATAATAATAATAATAATAATAATAATAATAATAATAATAATAATAATAATAATAATAATAATAATAATAATAATAATAATAATAATAATAATAATAATAATAATAATAATAATAATAATAATAATAATAATAATAATAATAATAATAATAATAATAATAATAATAATAATAATAATAATAATAATAATAATAATAATAATAAAAGTTTGCGTTATAATAAAAATAATAATAATAATAATAATAATAATAATCGGTTTGGTTGACGGGCATGGTGGTTCTATTCGTCCTGCGGATTTGCTGCATTATTCTTGGGACAGAGGGCGTGATGTGTGCGTTGACTTGACAGGGTCTTGTCCTCTGACTCAGACTGGGATGACGGATTTTGTGCCTGGCCAGGTTGTTGCTGATGCTGCTCAGCGCAAGTGTGCTAAGTACGGGGATTTGTGCGCGGCAGCGGGTTATGGTTTCCTTCCCTTCTCTTTCTTATCACTTGGGAGCTGGGTTCAGATGCTGTTGCCTTGCTCAAGCGGATCCAGAAATTCTCGGTATCTCAGGATGCGGGGGCTCGGGTAACCGCTTACATTTTTACTAGACATAGCTTTGCTGTTGCTAAGGGTGTGGGAGCCCATATTGTTTCTCGTCTCCCCACCAATTTCATGTAAACTTTTATTTTTCATTTAATGAAAGCTGCGCGCATAATAATAATAATAATAATAATAATAATAATAATAATAATAATAATAATAATAATAATAATAATAATAATAATAATAATAATAATAATAATAATAATAATAATAATAATAATAATCACAAATTCTCATTTAAGACGGGCGCTATTCGTTTTAAGCTTAAAACGGGTCAAATACAAACCAAATTAACCCACCTGTTGTCTACGAGATGTCAAATTTTTTGTCTTTATTATAAGGATGTGGTAATATTTGACCCGTCTTATGCTTAAGACAGGTCAAATACTACGTAATTATTTTATTAGTTACTGCAGCGGGCCTCTTTCATTCCCGCCCTTAATTATTTTAGTAGTTACTGAAGTGGGCCTCTTTCCCGCCCTTAATTATTGTACTTTGCTAATACTCAGTTAACCTACTTAACCTAGCAATGTAGCATTGCCCTCCTTTATCCCAACACTTCTCATAATATTTAACCTCCATTGATGATAATTACCAAACACATTGAAGTCATTACTTTAATTCTTATTAAGGTTAGATAGCCATATTTTCTCAATCTCTATACTTTATCTATGTCAATATAATTATTTGCTACCCCAATTTGAGTAATTTTTTGTTTAAAGTTTTACCATGATAAGTTGAATGTTAATTAATTGTTGTTAAGTTTCTTTGAATGTTTATGTTATTAATTTTGTTAGTGTATTAATAATAATTAGATTTTTTATTTTAATGGTGTAGGAGAAATATAGGCATGTTTGATTTGTTTATTTATGATAATAGAACCGTTATAGGTTTGATGCACATAGTAACTAAGTCGTAAAAACCCATTTCATTAGTCAAAGCCCCAATTCATCAGTCAAACCCCCAATTCATGTTACTCCAGAACTTCATTATACACAAAAAAATTACTCGCCTACCCTTCTGCAACTCATTCAATTTCAATATGGATCATGCTTCTTCAATAACAATAATGAATCATCCGATGATGTGCTTCTTCAGATCAATTACAATTTCAATATGAGTCAAAGTTTCTTCAGGTAAAAATATGAATCAAAGACTGTCCTTTCTTTGCTTTATCAAACACTGTCAATTGTTGATTTTGATTGCTTTGGAATATCATCTCTTGTTTAGCTGTTACAAATGTCTGTGATTAAACTAGTATGTATTACTAAGTAGTTTGGATTATCTGTTATGTCCCGTTCTGATCAATAGAATCAACATTGGTTTATACTCACTCCGTCTTATTGATTTGTTTACCTTTGATTAAAATAACTCCGCATAAAGTATAAAAAGGTAAATAAATGATCGAGACCGAGGGAATATTATATCACTATATGAGGAATGCTTAATAATGTTGTCTTCCCTTTAGCTAGTTTACTTACGTCAATTTCAATAGACTATGATTCCAAATTTTTTCTTTATAGTATGAACACTGAGTTATGATACTTCCATTAATGAGGGATGTTCCATTATTTTTTTTAATTGTATTTGGAAAAGCAAAGTTAGTAAATTATTCGAGTAACGTCTCATTTTTTCATAACAATTTAATGACTTACATACTGTCTATGACTTGACAGATTGCAGAAAGCCCTCATTTGAGTATGGGATCACTAACTTCGACATCACTCTACTAGGTATGTTTAACCAATAACTTTGTTTCTGTCTACTTTTTTCCGTCTCTTGTGTAATACGAATTACCTGAACTGAAGTATGTTTTACCTAGTCTTTTTGTGTCTTTAATAATCTGAAACTTATTTTCAATAACTTGAATGTATATTTTACCTAGTCTTTTTGTCAACGCAGTTATGTCTGATCGTTCATGGATGTACAAAAGATTAAATGGAAAATATATGTCAAATAACTTTGTTAAAGGAGTAGATGAATTAATTAAATTGGCATGTCAACAAGAGAGTTTCAAAAGGTCCTCAAAATTGAAATGCCATTGTATTAAGTGTGACAATAGACCCTATTTGGATGTCGACACTATTAAATTACATTTGTACAAGGAAGGGTTTAGTCCAGGCTATACTTGTTAGGTTTGTCATGGGGAGAACTTTCCCCAAGTAGAAAATGTTGTTGACGAGTCATTGTCATTTAGTGCTCAGTCTAATTCCTTTTATGATATGGTTATGGATGCATCGGGTTCTAATACCGATAGTAGACAATTAATAGATGATGCTGAAGAGGAACCCAATACCGAATCAAAAACGTTTTTTGATATGTTTAAAAGTGCTCAGGCGTCCTTAAATGAGGGGTGTAAGTTAACAGTTTTAGATGCTGCTTCAAGACTCATAAACATTAAATGTGAGAATAACATTCCTCATAGAGCCATAGATAACATAGCTTCCTTGATGAAAGATATGTGTCCCACCGATAACAAGATGACCGACACTTACACTAAAACAAAGAAGTTGCTTGAAGGGGTGGAACTTCCATATCAGAAAATTGATGTGTGCCCCACTGGAGACTTGTTATTCTGGAATGAAGATGAAAAATTAAACCGATGTCGAATATGTAACAGTGATCGATATAAAAAGAATAAAATACCGGAAAAGATACTAACATATTTCCCATTAACACCTAGGCTGCAAAGACTTTATGCGACTAAGGGTGTTACTAAAGACACGAGGTGGCACACAAAAAACACTAATAGTAATGGTCTAATGTCACATCCCTCTGATGGAGAGGCATGGAAAAACTTTAATGAAACATATCCAAAATTTTCGGATGAGCCATGTAACGTTAGATTAGGATTGTGTACAGATGGGTTTGCTCCATTTGGAATGTCGGGGAAATCATATTCTTGTTGGCCAGTTATCCTAACCCCTTATAATTTACCACCGTGGCTCTGTATGAAAAGACAATTTATGTTTCTTACTTTGATATGTCCTGGTCCCAAATCACCTACGGGAAACCTAGATGTATATCTACAACCGTTGATTGCAGAGCTTAAGGATTTATAGGAATTGGGAGCTTTAACTTATGATGTCTCTAAAAAAAACAATTTTCTTATGAGGGCAGCTTTTATGTGGACTATTAGTGACTTTTCTGCAAATGGCATGTTGTCGGGGTGGTCTACTGCAGGCAAATATGCATGTCCTTATTGCATGGACAAAAACAAAATCTTTTTATCTTAAATATGGATCAAAGTATACGTGGTTTGATTGCCATCGTACATTTTTACCCGAAGACCATGAATATAGATTAAATTGAATTGCGTTCATAAAGAATAGGATAGAACCATCATCTCCTCCACCACGATTAAATGGAGACCATGTGTCGAAGTGTTTCTCATGCCTACCTAAGATAACCGATTTTTATGTTAGGAAGAAGAATAAAAAAAATAAGACAAATGGATGGAAAAGACAGATATTTTCTGGCAGCTCCCATATTGGCGTAAGTTACTGATTAGACATAATCTTGATGTTATGCACATTGAGAAAAATGTATTTGATCAAATAATAAACACAATAATGGAAGTGAAAGGGAAAACAAAGGACACTGTTACTGCAAGAAAAGACATGGCTCAACATTGTAAACGTCGTAAGCTGAATGTTAATGAAAGCACTGAAAATGCTACAAAGGTTATGCCAAAAGCACCATATGTCTTAAATAAGGAACAAAAGAGACTCTTATGTGAATGGGTACATGACTTGAAGTTCCCAGATGGTTACTAGTCTAATATAGGGAGGTGTGTTGATATGAAGCAATATCGGCTTTTTGGATTAAAAAGCCATGACTGTCATGTGTTTATGGAACGATTGCTTCCTATCGCTGTAAGAGAACTTCTTCCTCAAAATGTGTGGAAAGCTTTGACAGAGATTAGTCAATTTTTTCGGGATATATGCTCCTCGTTGTTGAAGGTTGAGGATATGGTTCGGTTAGAGCGTAACATTCCTGAAATTATTTGTAAACTCGAGAAAATTTTCCCTCCCGCATTTTTCAACTCCATGGAGCATTTACCAGTTCATTTGCCATATGAGGCAAAAGTTGGAGGACCTGTGTATTATAGATGGATGTATCCATTTGGGAGGTATCTCTAATATATTTTAATAAAATCAAATATAAATTTTATAATTGTATTTATAATACATCACTAATTTTGTAAATCATAGGTTTCTATATCATTTAAAAAGAAAAGTTGGTAACAAAGCTCACGTGGAAGGTTCTATTTATCAAGCATATCTTACAGAAGAGATATCAAACTTTTGTACGTATTATTGTGGACCTGATGTCGACACAAAAACAAGAGATTTAAGCCGAAATGCAAATGCCCCTACCACTGATGAGCCTCTAGACCCAAAAATCCCAGAAATTTTCCACGACAACATAGGAAATGCCCCAACTAAAGAAAGAACCAGATATCTAAACGATCAAGATTATCTTAGTGCTTCCGCATATGTCCTTTCAAATTGTGATATTTTAGAAGATTATGAAAGGTAAAATAAATTATATATATTCAAAATACTAATAGGAATAACAAGGTCAGATTGCTTAGTTACTTGTGTCGTAACTAGGGAGTTCAAGAAAGTTGTGATTCCAAGATACTCGCGTATGTCAGAAACTGAAATTTGTAGTAAGTTTGATAAGGAATTCCCATCATGGCTAAAACAATATGTAAGTTATCCTATCTAACGAATTCTATAACATTTGTCCATTTAACTTATATCAATACTAAAATCGATTTTAAATCATATAAGTTTTAGGTTCCAATTCGAAAGATGATTTAGTTAGGGCTCTTGCATTAGGTCCAAGTAGATAAGTGAAAGATTGGAAACATTATTACATAAATGGCTTTAACTTTCACACTTATGAGTACGGAAAAAATAAGAGCACGATGAATTGTGGGGTATGTGTTAAGAGTCAACAAGGAGTGGGATATTATGGCATTCTCCAAGAAGTAATTGAATTGGTGCATTATGGGAAAGAAAGATCTTATAAAATGATCTTGTTCAAGTGTGATTGGATGGATTCAGGGAGGGGTATAATTATACACAAGGATTATAAACTTGTGGATGTTAACAGTGCTTTAAAGTACCCCAAGTATGACCCTTTTGTTTTGGCACTCCAAGTTGAACAAGTGTATTTTGCACCTTATCCTAGTACCAAAAAAGATAAAAGTAATTGGTGGGCTGTGTTTAAAGTCAAAGCTAGTTCAACTATTCAGGGAAATGTGGATAAAGTTTCTTTTCAAGAGATGGCAATTGAAGATCCACCTTCTTTATCGGAAAGTGTTGTCGAAGAACATGGAGAAAGACAATATGATGAAGACTTATGCGAAGATGATGAAATAGAAATACAAGAGGCGGAAATTAACGAAGAAGAGGAAGAATATGATTCAAATGACACCGAGGAGGATAATTATATAGAGAAGGTGTTTGATGATGATGATGATGATGATGGCGATGATAATGATGATGACGGTCATAGTGTTGAAGAGTCAGATGATGAGGAAGAGACTAATTAGTCAGATGATGAAGAAGAGTTAATATCGTTTTACAAATTGATAAATATATAAATTGATATTATTTTAGTTTTCTGCTTAAGTTTATTCTTTGTACTTTGTTATTTTTTCAATAAATTTTACTCTTTGAACTTTTAATCGTTATTGATGAATCCATTATAACTTTCTTATTTCCTGACTTACGTCTCAGACTTGGTAAGTTTTATATGCAACTGATATTTATCATCATTGTACTAATTAATCTCTCAGTTTAGATGGCGCCTATTAATTCAAGATTTGTCAAGGGAAGATTTGTGAAGGGTTCAGGTTCGAGTTCGAGTTCGGGTTCAGGTTCGGGTTCGGGTTCGGGTTCGGGTTCTCGCGCTACTTTAAGTGATGATGAGACGCAACCACCATCAATGGAGGAAGAGAATGAACACACTGATACTGATGTTGAGGATTCTGATGAAGATTCTGAAGAAGACGCTCTAGGACAGGGGCCTAGGGAACTCGAGCCTGATGAATTGTGGTATAGTTATTTTATGAAACAAATGCATTGAATTTTTATTCAACTAGACTATATGTATTACTGTCATGTTTCAGTCTATTTTTGTGTAAGCCTATTTTTTAAAGATATTATTGTTTTATGGGTTTGTAATACTAGGTTTGAGAACAACTATATTGTACGGGCTGTCACTAAAAGCATTCAGAAACACTTTGAGCATCCCTGCACTGTTGGAGTTAGTGTCCTCCACAATAGTGCGTTAACATAATAAATTCCATTAATGGAATATCATCAGATATTTAATTATTTGATCCTCGTCAGTTGATTAACGTAAATCGATAACGGTTGGCTGACTAGAGTTTGACGTTATTGTCGTGAGACGGCGGTGATCAACTGACCCCTTTCAGTCACACCTAAAGGAACGAACCCCAATAGACAACTAATTAATTGTATGAGATACAATTTATTTAGTCCCTTGATTTGTAGACTAAAAAGTTAGTCGATTATTTTTAGAGAGATTTCGAGTTGCGAACTCGAGGAGCGCGATTATTATTTAATTATGCGATAATTGAATAATAAGTTTTGGGAAACGGGTTTTAGTTAATTAACTGTTAATTTACTAAAATTGTACTAATTGATTAATGTGATTAATATTAGTACGTAAATAATATGTGTAGTGGTACACGTATATTTACGGAGTGAATTGGACGAATTAATTATGGAAGTATTTAAACATGATACGATGTTTAAAATAAAAATTACATGGATTTGTGCGACCAATATAAGAACCAATATGGACCCGTAAATGGTCAAGTGGACCGTGTAAAATAAGAGTAGTGGATAATTACTCACATAATCATTTCACCTTATTTTGTATACTACCATAATTTATCTTATGTAAGAGTTTGCATGTGATGTAAGATAAAAACATAAGACAAAATTTCTCCACTCCCTCACTCCACCTCCACCCGCCACTTCCCTTCCTATATACTCCATCTATTGTTCACAATTTACTCTACCTCACTTCTTCACTCTACCTATTTGCATGTGAACAATATTTATTCATCTCTCTAAAATAATTATTAATCACTACTAAGTTTTTAGTATACATACATTAATATTTACTAAGAAAGTTAGTAAAATTAAAATATTATCAAGGGTATAAAATTAACAAGTTACTAGTCAATACATGTTATTATTTAGGGTTAGTTTTTGGGTGCAACAAGAAGGAGATCTTCTTATTGAAGATTTGCAAGGAGGATCTTCCATTTGGTTTAAGCTCAAGAACAAGCTAGTAAGGTGAACTAGTTTGTGCCCTTTTTACCACTAAATCAATGTAAGGAAATTGTTTTTCCTTATACTTTCTTTTTATGCTTTCATATTAGCATGCATGTTACATAGATCACCTAAATGACAATTTATGAGATAAATTAATTTTATTAGAGAGTCTAATATGGATCTATGATCTTTCAAGTGGTATCAGAGCATAGGCTTGTAATTTGCATGTTGATTTTAAGCATTTTAATGAATTATGAGATAATTTATAAAACTCAAAAATTGTGTTAGAAGAGGTTTTAGCACGAAATTTTTGGGACATGCATACCTACTGATCTAAAAAGGTTTGTGAAATTTGTTGGTGATTTTTGATGTTATTTTGCTATTTTTAATGATTTTTGGTAGAAAACCGAGTCAAAATGTCGCATTTTAGTGAAAAATTGACTAAAATTAGTTAAAAGTTGATTCGGTGCATGGATTTTTTATGGTAGTCCATGCATGTTTTCTACTGATTTTATGCAAAAATTTAAAGGTTGGTTCGAATTTTTTGCATGTTTATTGATTTTATGAGATAAAAGTTGATAAAAGTCAAATTAATTAATCATAATTTCGAAACTTTTGATTATGCCCATGATAAATTTATGTACATTTAAGAATATTATTTAAATGTCAAAAGTGATTTTGCATGTGTGTTTTCACTTTGTTTTGATGTTTATTGGTTTTAGTGGTTAATAACCGATAAATATCGATCTTTTTCTTCATAAAATTTATCTGGATTTTTTGGGCAATTTTTCTGACATTTTGGTTTTCTTGGGAGTGTTCCAGAATACTAAAAATTTTTGTTTCAATTTTTTGGGTAATTTTTCAATTATTTTGGATTTTTACTTAAATATTATGATTTTACCGATTAAATTAGCAAAATATCACCAAATCAAACTAATTATTTATCATAAAATTAGTGAGGACTAATTTTGAGGTTCAAAACAGTTTGGACAATTAGTTTGGACTTAAATGAGATTTAAGAGTTGAATATTGATTTTTACATGTTAAAAATCGATTAAACCCACAAACACCGAAATGGATACCAACGAATGATAGATAGGGCGATTTTGGCATCATATTTACAGCATTTTAAGCATATTTATTTAAGTTGAATGAATGATTGTCATTTATTTAAAGTATTTATCTTGTTGTACCTAGTATGGCCTAGTTAATTTTAATCGTTATTACCCGAAATGAATGGGAATATCGATTTGTTTGTAATTAAATACGATCTCGTATCGTCTGTTTGTAATTAATTAATAGTTTTATTTTATTTTATTAATTAATGTATAATAGGAATAGCTATATAATTCATTTGTAATAGTTATTTTTACCGGCGTTTCCAAAAGACGGATTACAACGAGACGGAGTCTATTTTTGGAAGGTGTTCCAAATCCCACAAGGAAGAGCCACTTATGGAATGAAGAGGCAAGGGACCAAGGAGTTGGTTTCCGAAATGTAATAGATTAGTTTTTATTAACTAGGTGGCCATACTAGGATTTATTCATATGCTTACATGTTTGCTTGTTTTATTTTCGCGCATGCCAAAATCGCCATTCACATGCATTTTATTTTCGCGGTTGTCAATTCACGTCATTTACATTCACCGAATTAATTCACTTATAAGGAATTTATGACTAAATTGACAAGATCTCTCACATATCTAAAATTGAGATTAGCCTTACCAATTAGTAACACCTATGAATCTCTTGTTCATTAGAGCCACGCTCGCCCAAGCGGGGTGTTCTCTTTTTACCTTGGGTAAGTAGGGTGGTAAACGGTTATCACACGCTAAAATTGGTTGGACTCAATGGGATATAAGACGGTCTTGTGTTCCGGGGCTAATAGATGAATTTGAGGAAATTCGTCGACCAAGAGTTCTAGAGGTAGAATTAGTCAACGTGACTTACCGAATTTACGCAATTATGGGATGTTTCGCCCAAGCGATGCTCATTTTTGTTTAATATTTGGGTCTTGGAATCATTTATATAATTTAGTGGGAGGTCATTATATAAATGCTAAAACTTGCTAAACATGTTTTTACAAGTAATTTTTAAAACAATGAATGTTAATTTTTCCTTTTTGTTGTAGCATTTTAATTCGCAATGGCAACTTCATCAACTCCATCGACTACTTCACTAGGCAAAGATTCATGGCTAAGGTCCGTAATGGACAAATGTATCTTAAAAGATGACGGTAGTAACTTTCTTGAATGGGAATCCAACATCAAAAGTGTCGCGTTGTCCGACAATGTGCTCACTTACTTGACCGATGCTCCTCCAATCGAGCCCGGTGCAAGAGCTTCATCAGCGGTGCGGACCGCCTATGATGACTATGTGAGGATGTTGAATGATATCAAGAATGTGTTGATATGGTCAATATCCCCAAAGCTCAAGCTATCATGCATTTCTTTAAATGCGTACGAGATTTTCACTTGTATGATCACTATGTTTTCACAAACACCAAAAGTCCGTCAATACGATGCGGCGGCACGCTTCTTTGAAGCTAAGCTTGAGAGGGGCCAAAAGGTTGGTCCCCATGTACTCAAAATGGTCGAATATGTTGACATCCTAGAGCGTCTAGGGTGTAAGATTCCTAAAACTCTTGTTGTGGATCGTATCCTCCACTCACTCCCCACCAAGTTTAACCACTTTAGGGTAAACTACAACATGAATGACATGGATAAGAGTTACCATGAAATTCATGCACTCCTCACCCAAGCGGAGAGGGATATGGAGGCTAGTGGGAGCGAAAAAGGGGATGTATTAACCATGAAGTTAAAGAACATGTCCCTTGGAGTCAAGAAAGGAAAAGGGAAAGAAAAGTCCCAATTCAAGAAATCGTCAAAGAAAATTGACAAGGGAAAGGGGAAGGCCGTTGTGAATGGCAATCCCAAGGCAAAAAGTGTCAAGCTCTCCGAAGCCTAATGTTTCCATTGTAATGGGAAGGGGCATTATAGGAGGAGTTGTCCCAAATACTTGGAGGATCTCAAGGAAGGGCATGTGACGCCTATTGGTATGATTTCCTCTCTCTAAGTGATAGACGTTAATTATGCTTGTACTTCCACTTGGGTACTTGATACCGGATGTGGCTCTCACCTTTGTAGCCATTTGCAGGGTTTAAGGGACGTGCAAGCACTAGCAAAGGGGGATGTGGATCTCCGCATGGGCAATGGAGCTAGAGTAGCCGCCGTTTCCGTGGGGACCTATGTGCTCACTTTAGCTAGTGGTTTAGAGTTGTATTTAAATAAGTGTTATTTTGTACCAACTTTAACTAAGAACATCATCTCCATTTCCGCGTTAGACGCGGAAGGCTTTTGTTTTATGATTAAGGACAAGTGTTGTACCTTTTCTTTTAATGATGTGGTTTATGGCAAGGCCATTTCAATTGGAGGCATTTATGTTTTAAATGATTTTAATGACGTTTATCATGTGGAAACTAAAAAGCTCAAAACGGGTTATCCAAACGAATCCTACCTTTGGCATTGTCGTTTAGGCCACATAAACGAAAGACGCATTAAGAGACTTGCTTCATCAAAAGTGCTCAAACCATTTGGTTTCGAATCTTATGGTACATGCGAGTCTTGCCTTCTAGGCAAGATGACTCGTGCACCTTTTGCGGGAAAAGGGACACGAGCTAGTGAGGTTTTGGCTCTCATACATACGGATGTGTGTGGACCATTAACCATCACCGCTAGAGGAGGTTTTCTTTGCTTCATTACTTTTTATCGATGACTTAAGTAGATATGGGTATATCTACTTAATGAAGAATAAGAGTGAAGCCTTTGACAAGTTCAAAGAGTTCCAAAAAGAAGTAGAGAACCAATTGGATAAAAAAGATAAAGACCCTACGGTCCGACCGTGGTGGTGAGTATTTAAATATTGAATTTGATTCACACCTAAAAGATTGTGGTATAGTATCACAATGGACTCCTCCTGACACACCACAATTAAATGGTGTGGCCGAAAGGAGAAACCGAACTTTACTTGATCTGGTTCGGTCTATGATGAGTCTAACTGAGCTTCCTAGTTCATTTTGGGGTTTTGCCCTCTTTCTCGCATATTTTCACTAAATTGAAGCCCGACTAAAGCGGCCGATAAGACTCCATATGAGATATGGACAGGGGAAAGTCCTCATTTGTCATTCTTGCGTATTTGGGGTTGCGGGCGTACGTTAAGATCAAGTCCGGCAATAAGCTTGCACCAGTGTCCGACAAATGTCTTTTTGTAGGATATCCAAGGGAAACACGTGGCTATTACTTCTACAATAAACACGAGAACAAAGTGTTTGTGGCTCGTGATGCTGTCTTCCTAGAAAAGGAGTTTATTTCTAGGAGACAGAGTGGGAGAAAATTTGAACTTGAAGAAGTTCGAGAGCAACAAACCGAGAATGAGGTAGAGGAGAACGTGGAGGATAGCATTCCCTCTTCCTCTGAAACGGTAATTATTCCTAGAAAGTCAAGTAGGATTTCTAATCCACCTGACCATTACCTTGGTAACATCGAAGAAGATGGTGTTTTTTTACTTTTTGAAAGTGATGAACCCATTACCTACAAATCGGCCATGTCTAGTCCCGACTCCTCGCTTTGGCTAGAAGCCATGCGATCCGAAATGGATTCCATGTACGAGAACCAAGTATGGGACTTGGTGGATTTACGTGAGGGAGTGCGACCCCTTCAGTGTAAATGGATATATAAAATTAAGCTCGGCGTGGATAAACATTTTGATGTTTACAAAGCTAGATTGGTGGCAAAAGGTTTCACCCAAGTTCATGGTTTACACTATGACGAAACCTTCGCTCCAGTCGCTATGCTTAGGTCCATTAGGATAATCTTAGCGGTTGCCGCATTTCATGATTATGAGATTTGGCAAATGGATGTCAAAACCGCCTTCTTGAATGGGATTCTAGAAGAAGAGGTGTACATGATACAACCTGAAGGTTTTGTGGATACATCTAACCCTAAGAAGGTGTGTAAGCTCCAGAAGTCCATTTATGGTCTTAAGCAAGCATCTAGGAGTTGGAATCATCGCTTTGATCATGTTATTAAACAATATGGTTTCACTAAAAGTGTGGAAGAACCGTGTTTATACATGAAGTTTAGTGGGAGTAAGGTTGCATTCCTTGTCCTATATGTGGATGACATATTGCTCATTGGGAATGATGTTCCATCACTCACTTCCGTTAAGGAGCGAGTGGCTAGGGAAACACTTCCAAATGAAGGACTTGGAAGAGGCACAACGAATCTTAGGTATCCGGATCTATAGGGATAGGTCCAAAAGGATACTAGCATTGAGTCAAGAAGCTTATATTGACAAAGTTCTTGACCGGTTCAATATGAAAGACTCCAAGAGAGGATTTCTGCCTATGGGCCAAGGGATCACTTTGAGCAAGTCACAGTCTCCCTCCACCCTTAAGGAAATTGAACACATGAAGACCGTCCCTTATGCTTCCGTTGTTGGGTCTATCATGTATGCTATGATTTGCACTCGTCCCGACGTTGCGTATGCCTTGAGCATGACAAGTCGGTATCAAGCCAAGCCTAGTGAGAGTCACTGGATAGCCGTAAAGAACATCCTTAAGTACTTGAGAAGGACTAAGGATTCGTTCTTAGTGTTTGGAGGAGAAACTGAGTTGCGTGTAAGAGGTTACACGGACGCAAGTTTCCAAACCGATCGGGATGACATGAAATCCCAATCCGGCTATGTGTTTATGCTAAATGGAGGAGCCGTTTGTTTCTTTGGAAGAGCTTCAAGCAAAGCGTTATCTGCGGATTCTACAACAGAGGTGAGTACCTTGCGGCGTCGAGGTCAAAGGAAGGGTTTGTTTGGATTAGGCAATTCATGGAGGGGCTAGGAGTAGTCCATTCCGCCAAAGATCCTATCACTCTATATTGTGATAACAGTGGAGCTATTTTTCAAGCCAAAGAGCCTAAGTTTAGTAACAAATCTAGACACATTGAAAGGAAATACCATGTAATTAGAGATTATGTGGAAAGGAAGGAAATTGACATTTGTAAGGTTGGGACAGATGATAATATTGCTGATCCTTTAACCAAGCCTTTATCAAAGGCTAAGCATGATGGTCATGTCGTCGCTATGGGATTGAGACGAGTATCGGATTTTCTTTAGATTATGGATATGTAATAATTTGATAGTGTATCTTTTATTATATATATGATAATCACATTTATTGTTTTCGTATTCATTCTTTTATGAATCTTTTATTTAGTGTGACTAAATTTTAATACCTTGTTTATCTGAATAAGTTGTGGAGACAATGTTGAACACTATTCAAGTGAATAAGATGAACATTGTATTTTGTCCTTAGTCACTTAATGAGGTGACGTCTCGGAGTGACTAGATTGTAAGTCGATTGATGGTTGTTCAACACCATAAGGTCATATGTGATGACTGGTCGATTACATAGGCAGAGTGTGTGACACTTTGCCGGACAGTGACCATTTAGAGAGTCCCTAAGTTCTATTATAGACGCCTGGTCGTGGCAGGGATCTCTAAGATGTTCTGATGAGTCGATTCTTTTGATCGGAGACTATTATCCGAGCAGTGCGATTTCCGAGTGACTTTGGTTTTTGTCCTAGGTCGTGCCGTGAAAGGAGGCCAAAAGGGCATTTACTAGGTCATGGTGAGCTGTATTGTGCAATAAGATAGATAGGGCATACAGGAATTGTCCACCCACGTTGGGTAACTATATCTCAAGGCCACTCGAGGAGATAATGACACGCTCGGAAGTAATCTGTGAGAGATTTTTCCGGTCAGGTAGTCACACTCCCGATCGAGAAAACCACTCGCGATGTGTTCATGTGCAAGTGCGACCTGAAAGACACCTTGCATTGAGTGGGAGATTAAAACGGACAAGAGAATTGGTAGCGCACACCTTGTGTCGGACAAGTGGGAGATTGTTGGAGTTAGTGTCCTCCACAATAGTGCGTTAACATAATAAATCTCATTAATGGAATATCATCAGATATTTAATTATTTGATCCTCGTCAGTTGATTAACGTAAATCGATAACGGTTGGCTGACTAGAGTTTGACGTTATTGTCGTGAGACGGCGGTGATCAACTGACCCCTTTCGGTCACACCTAAAGGAACGAACCCCAATAGACAACTAATTAATTGTATGAGATACAATTTATTTAGTCCCTTGATTTGTAGACTAAAAAGTTAGTCGATTATTTTTAGAGAGATTTCGAGTTGCGAACTCGAGGAGCGGCAGTTATTATTTAATTATGCGATAATTGAATAATAAGTTTTGGGAAACGGGTTTTAGTTACTTAACTGTTAATTGACTAAAATTGTACTAATTGATTAATGTGATTAATATTAGTACGTAAATAATATGTGTAGTGGTACACGTATATTTACGGAGTGAATTGGACGAATTAATTATGGAAGTATTTAAACATGATGCGATGTTTAAAATAAAAATTACACGGATTTGTGCGACAAATATAAGAACCAACATGGACCCGTAAATGGTCAAGTGGACCGTGTAAAATAAGAGTAGTGGATGATTACTCACATAATCATTTCACCTTATTTTGTATACTACCATAATTTATCTTATGTAAGAGTTTGCATGTGATGTAAGATAAAAACATAAGACAAAATTTCTCCACTCCCTCACTCCACCTCCACCCGCCACTTCCCTTCCTATATACTCCATCTATTGTTCACAATTTACTCTACCTCACTTCTTCACTCTACCTATTTGCATGTGAACAATATTTATTCATCTCTCTAAAATAATTATTAATCACTACTAAGTTGTTAGTATACATACATTAATATTTACTAAGAAAGTTAGTAAAATTAAAATATTATCAAGGGTATAAAATTAACAAGTTACTAGTCAATACTTGTTATTATTTTGGGTTAGTTCTTGGGTGCAACAAGAAGGAGATCTTCTTATTGAAGATTTGCAAGGAGGATCTTCCATTTGGTTTAAGCTCAAGAACAAGCTAGTAAGGTGATTTTGGTAACCTTGGTTTTGATTGTAAAAGGGTCTTTGATTTTGGTTTCTCATGGGTGG
Organism: Silene latifolia; assembly: GCF_048544455.1. Lineage (NCBI taxonomy): Eukaryota > Viridiplantae > Streptophyta > Magnoliopsida > Caryophyllales > Caryophyllaceae > Silene > Silene latifolia. Next base: position 27,322,952 of record NC_133532.1, read on the forward strand.
TGGAGTGTATGTTGTTTGAGGGTTTTGAACATTTTGGCTTTTGTATGAGAGATTTGGATGGAATTTGGTGTTTTCATTGTAAAAATTGGAATAAGGGGTACCACTCTTGTATGCTTGGAAAGCATTCACTTGTTCATTTGTTCCCCTACATTCACCTTGGTCATGTCCCAAAGTTCCACAATTCTCACATATCCCACTTGGGATTGATGAGGATGCCGTCATGGCATTAACATGATGCTTTGATGATTTTGAGTTTTCTTCAAGTCTAGCCATAGCTTGTTCAAACTTCAAGTTGATTGTGTCAATGTGAGCACTAAGTTGAGCACCCAATTGAGTAACGGAGTCCACTTCATGCTTTCCTCCTCTAGTAGCCTTGCGAGGTCTACTATATTGTGAGTTATGGACCGCCATTTCCTCAATCTTGTTCCATGTTTGATTGTCATCAACTTCGGTGAACATTCCATTCGATCCCATGTTGAGAATGTTCCTTGAATCTTCATATAAACCATTCCAAATATGTTGTACCAAGAACCATTCGCTAAGTCCATGGTGAGGACATGAGCGACAAATTCCCTTGAACCGCTCCCAAGCTTCATACAAAGATTCTTCATCCCTTTGCTTAAAACCCGTTATTTGAGCTCTTAGCATGTTAGTCTTTTCCGGTGGGTAGAATTTTTTGTAGAAAGCTAGAGCCAACTTCTTCCAAGAATCTATTCCAAGGGTGGCCTTATCAAGGCCCTTCAACCATTGCTTCGCGGTGCCGATTAAAGAAAAAGGAAATAAGACCCATCTAATTTGGTCTTGAGTCACGCCCGTTTGAGAGATTGCATCACAATAGTCGCAAAAGGTTTCCATATGAGACTGAGGGTCTTCACTAGGCATCCCCCCAAATTGGCTCCTCTCAACTAATTGGATGAAGGCGGACTTGGAAATAAAATTTCCGGTTAGATGTTGTGGTGTAGGAGTACCATTTGGTAGATTCTCCTCGGTGGGTACGGAGTGTGATGAAAATTTAGGCATTGTAGGTGGATTTTGTGGGGTATTGTGTAATGGGTTCTCCTCTCCTTCTATTGCGAAAGGATTGACGAACTCACTAGTGGGTTGAACAACTTCACTAATACCTCTTAAATTCCTCCTAACAAGTCTCCTATTGTTCGTCAAGGTTCTTTCAATTTCACGGTCAAAAGGTAGCAAATCACCTTGTGACCTTCTAGACATGCAAAATATCAAACAATTCGAAAACAATTAGAACAAACCTTGAGGAGTTTTTACTTCCCCAAGGCGAAGAAAGACACAACTAATAACAATAAAAAGGAAATCTAAATCAAACAAACACCGTCCCCGGAAACGGCGCCATTTTTGATCGGGTCCGTTTCGTGTTCACAATTAAGGATGTGGTCCTTGGGTCACGGTCGAATCAAAACACAATTTATAGCTTCACAAACAACTCTACAATTAGTAAAGAGGCAAGTAAAGGTCGGATCCCAAGGGACGGGAGTTGAAATGAGATTTCTATTGCAACTAGTGGTGTCTTAGGGGTGTCACAAATTGGGTTGATGGAGAAGGTCACTAAACTAAAATAGCAATGAAAATAAACAAGCAAGATGAATTAAAGGGGTGTAAACAATTGATTAAAAGCACTAGGGTGTCATGGGATCATAGGGGAATAATGGGATATGATCATACAAACATGTTCTCAAATTATAAGCAAGCAATTATTGTTGTGATGGATTGAGTTGGGTTATATCTTACAATCCTAGGAAAGTTTGGGTCCCGGAGCCGAATCGATTAGATTGTACAACACCTACAAGTCGACTTAATCTTCCCTACTCAACAACATGCATGGTCTAATGAGACTCGAGTTGGGTTATGTCTTACAAGTCTCATTGAAAAGATAGGTGATGGTGGTAAATACATGGATTCATAGGCTTAGCATTTCATCAAACATAACATGTGCAAGAGTTGAGATCAAAACAAGCAAGCAAATAAAACATGAAAGCATATTAATTTAAGCATGAATCATTCCCCATGTTGGTTTCCCCTAATCACCCATTAACCCTAGCTAAGAGACTACTCACTCATTATCATGTTGATCATGCTAGCAAGGTTGTCAATCATACCAACAATATGAAACATGATGAATAAATGAAAGTAATTAACAATAATTAAAAAGGGATTAAGAGATTATACCTACTAATGATTCCAATAATAAAGCAAAGATAAAAGAAGTACTTGAATGCTTGATTGAGAGGTTGTCAATCTCCCAATAATAACCCAAATAATCTTCAATTACCCAAAATAAAGGATGAACAAAAGAGAGATTAAGGAAATAAAACTTGTATTAGAACTTGATTAATTGTTGATTACAATACTAAAGAGAGATTTGATTGATATTAACTACTCTAATTATTGATAAGAAGAACATGCTCCTCTAATTAGACTAATGGGGTATTTATAGTGGAAATTAGGGAGGATGCATTAGGGTTAACTAAGGGCTAAACTAGTAATTACACTTTTTAGATTGAGCAAGGAGAAGCCGGTATTTTTCGAAGGAAGGGCTTCTTTCTTCGTAGCTTGGAGAAGAGGAAATCACGCTGTCTTTGGAATCCGGGCGGAATAAGGTCGGGACGGGCGGATTCTGGTGATGGGGTCCGAGCGGATTCGAGGGAATCCGGGCGGATTGTGGAGGTGGAATCCGAGCGGATTAGAGCAAAGCCGCACGGATTGTGCAGCTCGGGGACGGCCGGATTGGGGACAATCCGCACGGATTGTCACTCAGCAAGACATCTTATTTTCTTCCCTTTTCTTCATAAATTCCTTGGGGATTTCCTTGGGGACTCAAGGATCCTTTCTCAACATTGCTCTTCTACTATAATATGTACAAAGGCCTTCTAATCTTGTCTCTCCTTGATGCTTGGTCATTGAATTCGATCAATTTAGTCTCGTTTTGCCATGGAAATGCAAGATTCTTACTCCTTTCCTACCAAGGGATCAAAATCTCAAAGAATATGCAAAACAAAGAACTAAAGATAAGAAATGACCCTAATATGCACTAAGAAGCATGGGAACAAGGCTAATTCGGGGGCTAAATATGCGCTAATTATGGTCACATCATAAGGTGAACTAGTTTGTGCCCTTTTTACCACTAAATCAATGTAAGGAAATTGTTTTTCCTTATACTTTCTTTTTATGCTTTCATATTAGCATGCATGTTACATAAATCACCTAAATGACAATTTATGAGATAAATTAATTTTATTAGAGAGTCTAATATGGATCTATGATCTTTCATGCACATCCTGGACGAATGCGGACGATGATGAGAAAATTTTGTGGTGGAATATCTTTAAGGTACACGTAATAATTTGCTTACTTCTAATGTTGTAGAGTCGATTGCTTAGACAAATGTTTAGACACACTGGGTGTTTCAGTTGTGAGGAGCCTGGTTATTGTTTATTGTTGTTGCTGGATGTTTAACTTGGATGTTTCCGTTATTGTTGCTGACCGGATATCTCTATTGCCTTAACGTGCTTTAACTCCTAATTTATTTTTTGACTCAGCATGTTATTGTAGCAGTTGCATACACTCGACATGTTAGCATTAAACTTTGGAATGTAATAATGTATGTCTCATATTTGTTGAGCATGTTATAGTAACAAAGGCATTATACTTTGGAATGTGATAAGATTTTTAGATTTGTTAGTATGGAATTTGACCACCCACCATCTTTATTATTTTCTCATATGTCAGGCCTGTTTAGATGCATGTGTACATCTATTTGGTGCATTATGATGTTATTTGGTAGATTATGATGCTAATTGGTGGGTCTGTGTGTATCTGGCAATTTTATATATAATTTTTTTGGTGCTCAGAAGATTGCAACTGTTGTTAATTGTATATTGCAGACCCGTTTTACATGGGACCCAACACTTGAGGATGTCGTTCAAGTCGAGTTTTAGAAAACAGCTGCAAGGCGCCTTAGGGACATGGTATACAAGGCAATGGCAAAAAAAATGCCATAAATGGATGAGCAAAGAGGTTAGAAAGGGTATCAAGAAGATAAAACATACAACTGAATTCAAGAAAAAGCCCAAACAAGCATCAAAAAATAAAAAGGGACCTAACAAGGGTATTGCACATACCCAAGGCTCAGTTTCAGCTCGGAAGTTGGCACGTCCTCACGTAAGTACCTATATTATTGGATATGCTAGTTTATGAGGATTTGATAGTTTACAAATTTATACTTACACAACTTTTTAATATGTTATACAAAGTACGATAAACACAAAGAAATTCTTACACCGGCTGACTGGTTCCGCAAAACTCATATGAAAGAAGATGAAGATTGGGTGGATGATAAAGCGAAAAATATTTGGGTAAGTTATTCTGACCAACATACTATCATTTTGCATTTAGTATGAGTTATAATATGAAAAATCAAAGTCTTCGTATGTGCTTTAACTTTGGCTTCATTGCAGGAGAAGTATGAGAAAAACGCTAGAACACGTGGTACCAAGGAAGATAACAATGCATATCTAGAGGCTGCGGGTGGCATCAATAAAGATGGCAGTGTGTATGGAATGGGTACCTTGTCTCAATTCTATTACCCACTTCCTGACGCGGGTAAAACGGGTAAGGAATTGCCTCCTTCCAGCATTGTCGTACAACTATAAGAACAACTCGAAACTAAAAAACAAGAACTTAAGACTACACAAGATGAACTCAAGGCTACACAAGAAGAATTGAAGAAGTATAAGGAGAGTAGTGAAAAAGAAAAGCGAGAAATTCAAATGACGCTTTTAGATATGAAGAAGGATATGGCACGTATGTCAGAAGCCCTACATTGTAGTGAGTTCTCTATAAAGACTCCAGACTTTTCGTCTCATGGGCAATAATGTCTTGGCTTCTTATTTAGATATTTGATATGTTTTGAATAAACTGAGAAATGTTTTTGCGCTATTAAACTTAGTATTTGCTTTAGGATTTTTGAACCATGTGTTTGTTTTTGGATTTTCGAACGAAGTTATTAGTGTTGGATTTTTAGATGGTAATAGAAATTGTCTTTGGATTTTGAGATGGTAATAAAAAAATTTTTTGATCATTTTAGCTACTGTTCATTTTAATGCAACTCAGCTACTTAAACGGATCATTGGTATCTAAATGAGCTACCATGTTTAACTACTATTCGTGTCATCTCAAATTTTGATACAAATGCATATCCGACTCAAATTGTGTCCATTTTGCTACTAAGTAATTTGACGCTAAAATAGCTACAACTAATTCCGTCTCTAAAATAGCTACGCCTAGTTTCATCTCTAAAATAGCTACAATAACTTTTTGGTAGCTAATTTAGCTACAAGTACTTTAATCTCAAAAATAGCTACAATAAGTTTTCAGTAGCTGATTTAGCTACGCATACGTTAATCTCAATATCGGTTTCAAAAATAGCTACAGTAAGCTTTAGTCGCTAATTTAGCTACACATACCTTAGTCTCAAAAGTAGTCGCAAAATTAGATACACTAAGGGCAGTCGCTACATTAGTCGCTGAATGTAGTAGCTAATTGGGTCGCTAAATTAGCGACACTTCTATTAGCGACTAACTAAGTCCTGTATCAAATTCTGTCGCAATTGGTAATTAGAGACGGAATTTGTATGATTAACTACCGAATTTGCATGCAAGGCAACACCGTCTTTGTCGGACCACCTTCTCGAATTGCACCGTCTTCAAGGAACTCCAAAAAAAATAAATTACATAGCTTTTCTACTTTATACATTATAAAATGAAAAACAAAATAAATTAAAAATGATACGAGATCACATTAATTACAACCGAATCGATATCCCCATTCATTTCGGGAAATACCAATTAAAAACTAAGGCCATACTAAGTACAAATTACATAATTCAAAATTATATAAAATAAAATATGACAATCATACTAAAAATGCAGCATTAATATATGTATGAAACATGCCATGCCATGTGATGTGCCAAATCGCCCTATTTAAGTTAATAGCGTATATTTGGTCCGGTTTTATGGATTATTGTGACAATTAACCTTTTAAAATCACACAATATTACATAAATCAAATCTATGTCCAAATTAATTACCCCAACCTTCTTAGGACTCAAAATTTAGTCTTCACTAAACATTTGACAATAATTCAACTTGATATTTTATTATTGCTCTTTAAACATCTATTATTCATAATAATAAAGAAATAATTCCCAACTAAGTCATAAAAATTCGAAAATTTTAAAATAATAATTTTGTATATTCTGGAAAATTCCCAACATTCCAAAATTTTAATAAAATTTGCCCTTAGATTATTTTAATTTATTTGACAAATAAATCGTATAAAACATAACTTTAACCCTTTAATTCAAAATTAAACATTAAATTATGTAATAAATAAGAATTTAAATTTTTAATATTCTAAATAAGTTTCTTGAACCTGGAAATGACAAATTTTAAGCCCAAAATCGAATTTTTATATTAATGACTATTAAAGTTGCTATTTATCAATTTATATCTCATAAAAATTAATAACCATTTACATCATACGAAATTTAACATGCAACTTTAGATATGAGGTTCATATCATATATAAAACATTCGGAAAAAATTTCATGCTATAAAATTCATTTTAGCTATTTTAGCTAAAATAGTAACTATTTATGTGATTTTTACATCTAAAAATCATAAATCATGCAAAATAAAACCATTTTATCTCAAAATTTACATACAGTGTGTAAATATTGCATATGACAACATACTAAAATTTTATGGGGAGAAACGAAGTCTAACTATTTTTAACAAAATACCTCTATTTAATCAATTTTTATCATGTAAAAATCATAAAACATGCAATATAAAACCATTTTATACGAAATTTTACATATAATGTGTAAAATATGCATGTGAGGTCGTGTAAAAATTTTAAATTCAGAATTATAGTCTAACTAATTTTAGCATTTTAAGTGACATTTTATTTAATAAAATGTAATAAAAGTACTAAAAATCATATTAAAGAGCAATAAAATATCATAAATCATCAAAATGACCTAAAATCAATTTAGGACCAGAATGTTTAACATGCAAAAATTTCGTGGCCTTTATCATCATAAATCACAAAATACAAGTTTTATATGTTAACATTTTAACTCGGAAAAACAAACCGATTATGCATGCAACAACTCTTGCTCTGATACCAATTGTAAGATTCATTAATTTCTTATTAGACACTTCTACTAACTATTTATTTATAAGTTAAGTCATAAACTAAAAGGATCTTATGCATGCACAAAATAAAAATACACGGTAAGAAGAAATCGATTAATCTTACATTGAGGGCCGAAATGGTTTATACCAATTGGTCTCTTACCAAGTTAGTCTTCTTAAAGAAAAATCCAAATGCCCAACAAAGCCCTAGATCCAATTATGGGATCTACTCCTTAAGGATTGTACCAAGGTAATCACACTTAATACAAGTACTAATTTTGTTACTAGAAATTAGTATTTGTGTCCTTAAATAATTACTAATATTAAAAGATTACTACTTCTAGTAATGAAGGAGTAATATTAGAGATTTGTGAGATTTTCTAGTGTGTTCACAAAAAAAAACTAGAGAGATAAGTTCTTGTCAAAGTAAGAATCTTATATGAATGAATTGTGTGAATTGGAAGAGAAAAACTCTCCCAATTCACAAGGGTGGTCGGGTAGCATAGGGGAAGGGTACCCAATGCTTTTGCAAGTTTCTCTCTCAAGAGTTTAGGCATGCAACCCTATGATTAGTAGGTTATCATTATGCCTTCCACTTAATTAAAATAACAAAGCACAATTTCTTCTTATCCTTCCATTTACACGGATCACATAGGTTAAAATGGGTCCATTTTAAGTTTGTCAAATGTCAATTTGTGTAGTGTGATATTTTGGACATGTTACTAGACATGTAATTTAAATAATACATTTTTAACTTATTAAAAATCATTATATAAATAAAATAAATCACATACAAAAATTAACTAGTAATTCTCAATTACAATTACTTAAAATGGGTCATAGAATTATAAATCACAACAACTTGTATTTATAATAAACCATTCATTCTTATTAAATTGTTTCATAAACAATAAATAAACCTTAAGTAATAAAACAATTTAATTACTTAGTACGAATCTTATTTAATCGAATTACAATAAGATACGTATCATTACTCACAAAATCATTTGTTCAAATTTAAGGAATTAATTAACTTGTATAAACATACAATTAATTAATTAATCAATTAAGAGTGTTACCCTAGAGGTATAACCTTAAGGGATCAACTGATCACCACCGTCATACGACAGTAATGTCAAACTCTAGTCAGCCAATCATTACCGATTAATGTGGATCAGTTGACAATAATATATTATATTCCCTTGAGCATTCTTAATATGAGATTTAAACATGTGATCGCATTATTGTCGAGGACACATATTCCAACATGGTAATCCCTTTCTCGTCGAGGGAGACCTTGATTTTGTAGTTTAGTGTTGAGATGATAGCCTTTTGTTGCATGAATCCATGGACGTCCTACGAGCATGTTGAAAAAGCCTCGATGTCGACGACCTGAAAGTTGACCTTTTTTTAAAGGGATTCAGTATAAACGGTTAAGGTAGCTAGACCTGAAACTTTGCGACTAGTGCAGTCGTAGGCACAAACTCCTTGACGAGTGGGAACCAGGTTTTTGATACCCGTATCCGTCGATATTGGAATTTACATAAATCCTTCCCAACACCAGATGATGATAAGACACATGTTTAGTTATCGATATCGCTTATTAATGGATTCTGTTTTGTGATGCGAGACGGGTATTATTTGACAGTTTTATAATATAAATGAAATTTAAATTATTTGTATTGAATTTGAAATAAATGAAATTTATTTCATCGGTTTTCATATTTTCAAGTTTATTTAAAATTTAAAACTTATATTTATAATTTATTTGAAAAATAAATTATTTTAAAGTTTTTATTTTAAGTTTATTTGATAGATGAAATATGTGACGATTTACGATTAATCACTTTTTATTTATTTTGAAAAGTTAGATTTAAAGAGATTTTGAACTCGATCTGTGAGACGATTTCAAGCTCTTTTTTAGTACAATTTGAGCTCGAAATTCAAGGAGCATAGTGGCATTACCACAACGACAACCACTTCCCCTTTGATCTAGGGCTCGAACCCCTATGCACGCACCTATGTCCTTCCTTTTTTCCCTCCCAAACCTCACGTAAAACATGGCCCAAGACCACCCCGCATACCCTTTTTTCCAAGCCAACCTGACGCATTAAGATAGCCTCATTTCAACTCCAACTCAACCGAAATTCCTCCCCACCTAGCCCACAACCATGACCCATAGCTATGACTTGTACCAAGTCCAAGTCATGCCCAAAACAACATGCAACACCCAAACCTAAGCCCCTATTTTGGCTTTCAAAAAAACAGGGCGCAAAACTGTCATTAAACCCGCACCATTAACCCAAGTTCCTTCCCTCATATCGTACCCGAAACGAACTCATCAAATCCCTCCAAAAACCGAAACACAATATCTAACATATTGTTACCAAACCCTTCTCAATCTCCTTACAAACCCATATATCGTCTATGTTCATTAACACACTCTCCAAGAAATGTGACACCCCCAGATTTCTACGAAAAGGTAAATATAAACATTGCAGCGGAAAAAGCGAGATTTTAAAAACATTGATATAAAAAACCACGGAGTCACTATATAAACCAAAAAGTTGAGTTTAATAAGTCTTTATACAAAATACAATTTAGCTAGATGAGCGGGATCGTAATCCCTAAATAAAAACACATTTATAAAACTACGTACGATCCTAAACTACAACGAGGAGGGTCATTCGTTGTATGTACAACGCTCGCTAGCTCACACGTATTCACCCCCAACAAGAAACACTATCACCTATAATTCATGAAACATGAATGCCACAGTCAGTGGGGAGTAACTCAAGGTTCTGCCAGCCACATTATCTCAAAATGAACATAATAAAGAACTCAAGTAAGGTAAGGCATAATAAATACGGGATATAATTCACTTGAATAAATAAACATGGGATCATTCATGTCAGAATAATAAGAGAAAGTAAGATAGAATAGCGAATGAGCATGTCATAGGCATATTTAAATGAGTGAAGTAAAGGAAAGAACATAGATACGGTTAATTAATCACAAGCACGAATTCCAATGAAATGTGACATATGCAACTATCCAAATTACACAAAACTAGTACTTAAGTCATAGATAAATGTGTAGTCAATCATTGCAATACATATAGTTGAAAACCATAGCCATTACTTTGGAAATCTTCTAACAAACAATGCACGGGACGTGGCTATTAACGTCGCATGCGCACTCATAGCTTGAATCTCACCATAAGAACGGATGGGAGCATCAATCCCGGCGATCATATCGCAACTAGAAGGCTTGCATCTCACCTCTAGTATCCGATAGGACCAAGACTCCTACATACGACTAGATAAGACGTAAACTCTCGTGTAGAACGACATATGCCAATGACCATAACCAAGCACGACATTTACTACTCTTAGACTAAATTATCCACGGGTAGGACTACGATAATAATACGGTCCTAGTCTAAACCTGGCTAGACTCTCGAAATAAATATTTTCCGATTCGACATACGGCAGAACAGCCCGTATCCAAGACTCGATGACAGATCAGAAATCGAGCACCCCAATCGCCAGAACAGCACGAATGTGGCGGAAAAGACTAAGATAAAACTCACTTGCCAGTACAGCACAAGTGGGCTAAACCCGTACTTGCCAGAACAACACAAGTAAGGCGTAAAAGAAAAGAGATAAACCGTACTTACCAGAACATCACAAGTAGGTTAGACCCGTACTTGCCAGAACAGAACAAGTAGGGCGTAAATATAAGTCAAGCAAGAAGGCTTAGCATTATGGCATTTTCACGAGAATACGACACATTACAAGTAGTTACTTAGAATAAATCACTCATACTTGAAATATGATGAAAACATGAAAAGGAGCAACTAACAACCCTTAAGTAAAATATAATATACCATTTCATACTTGTATAACATGGCTAAACATTTTATTTCATATTTACAAGTTACTTGAGCTTAAAAATAGAACAAGTGATAACAAATGAAATAAGTGATACGAAATACAAAGGAAAACGTTAACAAACTAACGAGAACTCAAATATAAAGTATATAGCATCATTTCTTACTTTTATAGGATGATCAAATATTATGTGTCATATATACAGGTTACTTAAGCATAGTATAAACAAGCAATAGCAAATGAGTTAAGTAATGTGAAACATTAGGCAAAATATAAACCTACCTAAATCGAACCACATTTAAGCTTAACAACCAAAATCGATGTTTATCATGTGAATGAGACATAAGTAATGGATCCAATGATAAACAAATGTTAACACACCATACACAAGCATTAGAGCCAAGGTTAATAAGCATACCCATCAAGAAACAAAAACCCCAATTCAAAACAACAAGTTTAGAACTCGATTACAACAACGGTTAACTTCAAACGATCATAACTCACGTTATAGACTTGGAAATGAGGTGAAACCAATTGGAGGTAATATCTTATCCTCTTACGATTCTAACGGTAGGTCAAAAGCCCAAAATAAAAAAGTAACGAAGGAGTTATGACCATTTTACAAAACCTGGTCAGGCTAAAACCGCAATGGGCTGCTTCCCCCGAGAAATACAAACTACATCTCTATCCCAAAATCAATCTTATCTTATCATTACAATCCAATTGAATAAAAACATATAATTAACAAGGAATTCCATATGTATACTTGAGAGGAAAATCAATAGTTTACATATCCAAGCAACCAACTTTACCCAATTGTTCTCAACTCAATAGATTACAAACTAACAATTTCATGATATAATTAAACACAAATATTAAGCATGAATAAGATGGTTTACTCTCTAATTCATCGATGTAACTAACCCAATTCATCCATGTAAACACTCATGTAACCAAAAGACTAGAAATTTCTCAAACAACTATACTGATTTCACATACAAACTTATTCAACAATAAATATGTAAAACATGTGAAGATTCAAGCTTTAACCACTTATGAGTATACCACAACATATAAACACACAAAATTGACATAATGGTGAGTAACCTATCACCGTTACCTTTTGGCACTTCAAATAACACGATTTTGACTCAATACTACTCCGGAATACTAAAGCTTTCACCTAGAAACAAGTTTAAGACAAAAGGGGTTAGAAAACTCTTTTTTTTATAAAAAGAGATTTTCTAAAAGATTCAAAAGGTAAGATTTTTTTACATAGAAAAAAGGAGGAGAAGGAGAGGAGAATATTAATAAAAAAATCATAGGATTTCGTTGCGAAACGAAGAAATGACATCCGTCTTAAGCTTTGAGTTTTTGAAGGTTTAATGGTGGAAATCTCATCTTTCCTAAGTAAGAAGTTGAAGAAACGTTGCTGAAAAATTAGAAGGGAAACCCTAAAAAAAGGTTTTTGTTATTTTAAAGATGGTCCATAGGTTTGTTTTGGCCCAATAACAAAGGCACTTGGTTTGTGGCTCGATTTTGCACTAAAAAGACTCACACTACGACTTTTAACGCATTCCAGGTCCAAATAAAACGAAATTAGTTTTTATAAAACGAAAACACGATTTTGAAATTCTAAAACCAAATAAATAATTTACCAATTAAAATCGTATAGTATTAAATTAGCGATTTTAATAAATTACCCATTAAGTTAAAATACTGGGTGTTACAATCATCCCGCCTTTTAAAAAGTTTCGTCCTCGAAACATGAATGTAAAAAATGAAAAATTGTAAAGATCAAGTCGGATTTTCGAAGTCGACAACCAAAACATTACAAGGTGTGATATCATAAAATTTAGAATTACCAAAATGTTTTACGAAAGAAGCTTGCAAAAGCAAAAGTTTCTCATCAAAGGAATGAAAGAGTTCTCCTTTCGCATTCAAGAACCCTGCAAACATTCCAAATCCAAGGACAAAGACAAAATCATGTGTCGACAAGCGTAGAACTAGTTATTAGACATCTCCAATAACAAGTCCTAACATCCCATCAATGTCAAAACCAAATGAAAATAATAATCCACCTAAATTTTCTTTTGGGAAAGCCAATTTGAAAGTAAAAGATCCATTTTCAAACTAAAAAAGAAGTCGAGTTTTTGAAAATTTAACGTTAAATTCGACAATGAATAAAAAATGAACCAAAAGTAGTTAGAAATCGAGCAAAAGTAAAAGTAACTCGTGTATAACAATCACAAATCACTATAAAGAAGTCTACACACAACAAACAAAAATGAACTAAACCAAACTTTTAAGAGTAGAGAGCCATGATAAGGTCAACAAGGAGGTTAAAGAACATAGAGTTTTATAGGCCACTAGCATCAATCTCAAAGGAGGAACACAAGGAAACGAGTAAGAGGGGTATAATGAACGGTAAGGCTTATGGTCAAAGAGGAGAGGAAACTAGGCACATGGGAACGCCATACACTCAAATCACAAACAACAACTTCATCCTAAACGGTTCCTCAAACATCCCTAGAAAACCAATCTCATAACCACATTACTCCCAAGGATTTACTCAAAACAAGTTACGTCACTATACTCCTAAGCTATTCCATGAAACAAAATACATCACCACCATTAGGATTCAAAAGCTCCCAAAAATAAAGCATCTACAAACAACTTCCGCAGAAAAAAGGATCAAATCCACTAACAAAGCTATACTCATATCCAACTAGCGTCAAATCAAATCATAAATCCTCAATCATTGATCTCAATTCAAAGTACTAAATTTCCGAAATAAGTTCCTCAAAAATTTCCACAAGGTTCTCATTTCAAATAAACTAGTAACAAGCCAACCTACAACTCCTTTCATGGAAGTCCACTCCACTACACACTCTCTAGAGGAAGATACATAATCACCCAAGTTGGCAAATCAATAAAATATCAAGTCCCTCTATCCTTTCACCCATTATAGATTCTCAAAAGCGAAACTACACTTAACTCTAAAAATATCCCATTTATCTCAAGTACTCAACACAACCTCAAAGTTTCGAAAACCATTGGGTTAACAAAGACTTCTCAATACTAAGTCTCTCTCAACTCAAAAATTATGAAGAGCCAACAAATATCAAAACACATCACCAATCTCTACATGATCATTAACATCCAAAAATGGGTTTTCTTCCAAGCTCATATCATGACTTCACTCCATGTTTAAACCTAACGTAACAATGTTGAACCTACATAGATTTCAAATCCCAAATACGATTAACAAAGTCAACTCTCATAACCTTTGTAACATATACAACTCACACCTTACACAAAGAATCACACCAATCAGCCACACCCACTTTATATCAAGAAACTAGGCATAAAATCACCAAGGTATATCTTACGACACTAGCAAAGCTTTCACACAACACAACCTCTCAAAGCAAGGGCTACGAGTCAACCACAAACACATTCCACATAGCCAAGCTCCAACCAAGGTTAACATCCTACAAAAGGAGAGCTATCTACGAGACATCATGGGAGGATAAGCAAGAAACGAAACATAAGTCGGGAGGGTACAAGAGTAGCTTCCAAGGTAGAACAAAACAGAGTTTAGAAGAAACATAAGCATTAAAAGGTAAATAATGAGGCAAGGTACATTAAGAACGAGGGATATCTCCGAGGAAGTAGAAGAATTCTTCAAAAGGTTGATCAAATCTTCATTCATCAGCAATAGGCACCAAGACTTGATTGGCATATGGGTAAGCTAATGGTTTGTCGATCCAAGAGTACAAGAACCAATTATTAACAATCAACAAATATATTAGAACTTACCAAAGAGCAAGCAACTAAAGAATACCACCTTAGGTCCTTAAGTCTACCCATCTCTCATTCATTATTTAAGGTCAAGTTCAAAATAAGTTTGAGGTACACGTGTATGCGTCGTGAGCGTTATAGCTTTGATACCAACTCTGACACCCCCAGATTTCTACGAAAAGGTAAATATATACTTTGCAGCGGAAAAAGCGAGATTTTAAAAACTTTGATATAAAAAACCATAGAGTCACTATATAAACCAAGAAGTTAAGTTTAATAAAGTCTTTATACAAAATAAAATTTAGCTAGATAAGTGGGATCGTAATCCCTAAATAAAAACACATTTATAAAACTAAGCATGATCCTAAACTACAACGAGGAGGGTCATTCGTTGTAAGTACAACGCTCGTTAGCTCACACGTCTTTACCCCCAAGAAGCAACACTATCACCTGTCATTCATGAAACATGAATGCCACAGTCAGTGGGGAGTAACTCAAGGTTCTCCCAGCCACATTATATCAAAATGAACATAATAAATAACTCAAATAAAGCAAGGCATAATAAATACGGTATACAATTCACTTGAACAAAAAATCATGGGATCATTCATGTCATACTAATAAGAGAAAGCAAGATAGAATAGCGAATGAGCATGTCATAGGCATATTATAATGAATGAAGTAGGAAAGAACATAGATACGGTTAGTTAATCACAAGCACGAATTCCAATAAAAAGTGACATATGCAACTATCCAAATTACACTAAACTAGTAATTAAGTCATGTGAGATAGATAAACGTGTAGTCAATCATTGCAATACATATAGTTGAAAACCATAGCCATTACGTTGGAAATCTTCTAACAAACATTGCACGGGACGTGGCTATTAACGTCACATGCGCACTCATGGCTTTCATCTCACCATAAGACCGGATGGGAGCATTAATCCCAGCGTTCATATCGCAACTAGAAGTCTTGCATCTCACCTCTAGTGTTCGATAGGACCAAGACTCTTACACACAACCAGATAAGACGTAAACTCTCGTGTAGAAAGATATATGCCAATGACCATAACCAAGCAAGAAATTTACTACTCTTAGACTAAATTTTTCGGGGGTAGGACTACGATAATAATATGGTCCTAGTCTAAACCTGGCCAGACTCTCGGAATAAATATTTTTCGATTCGACATACGGCAGAACATGCCGTATCCAAGACTCGATGACATAACGGAAATCGAGTACCACAATCGCCAGAACAGCACGAAAGTGGCGGAAAAGACTAAGATAAAACTCACTTCCCCAAACAGCACAAGTGGACCAAATCCGAACTTGCCAGAACAGTACAAGTAGGGCGTAAAAGAAAAGAGATAATCCGTACTTGCTAGAAGAGCACAAGTAGGTAGACCCGTACTTTGCCGGAACTGTACACATTACAGGTAGTTACTTAGAATAAATCACTCATACTTGAAATATGATGAAAACATGAAAAGGAGCAAGTAACAACCCATAACTGAAATATAATATACCATTTCATACTTGAAAAACATGGCTAAACATTTTATTTCATATTTTCAAGTTACTTGAGCTTATAATAGAACAAGTGATAACAAATGAATTAGGTGATACGGAATATAAAGCAAAACGTAAACAAACAAATGAGTGTTGGAATATGTGTCCTCCGACAATAATGCGATCACAACTGTCGATGATGATGATCACATGTTTAAGTCTCATTTTAAGAATACATGTGGGAAGTAATATTTTACAGTCAACTGGTCCACACATATCGGTAATGATTGGCTGACTAGAGTTTGCCATTACTGTCGTGCGACGGTGGTGATCAGTTGATCCCCTTAGGTCATACCTAAAGGGTAACACTCTTAATTGATTATTTAATTGATCGTATAACGATACGGGTTAATTAAATTACTTAAAATTGACGGACGATTTTGGAAGTAATATTTACGTGTCTCATTGTAATTTGATTAAATTAGATACGGTCTAAGTAATCGAATTGTTTTATTACTTGGATGAAATTATTGTTTACGGAAACAATTGAAACTGAATGAATAATTTATTATAAATACAAGACGTTGTGATTTATAATTGGTAAACCGTTTTGGTACAAGTAATTATGAATTACTAAGTCGATTTTGTAGATGACGTATTTTTATTAATACGTTGATTTTTAATACGTTAAAAATACATGACAAATTCACATGACTAGTAACATGTGACAATTGACAAATGACAAAACATAAAATGGACCATCCATTTTATGTAAGTGCCGAAAAAATGGAGGGAATACAATGTTTAAATTGTGTTAAATAATTAAGTGGAGAGCATAATGATTATAACTAGCTTGTAGCCATGCAAACCTAGTTTTCTTGAGAAGAATTACTTGCCCATGCATTGGCTCACTTCTCCTCTCCTCTCCTCTCTCCCAACCGGTTTTCAAAGAAAAACATAGAGATTTTTCTCTCTAATTTTTCATTCATACTTCACATATTATTTCTACTGTAACAAATACAAAACTCTCTACATCTTAAGAAAAACTAGAGAAATAAAAACTCCAAAATCATCCTCTCTTGGCCGAAATTACAAGAGATAAAAACAATAGTTTTGGGTCAATTTTAGTAAAGATTATTATTATTCTAGATCAAGTAATATTAATCTTTTAAGAGGATATCTTGGGTATTCATCTTTGGGAGGGATTCTATCTTTGAATCCTTGTTCTTCCATTTATAAGGAAAGCTCAAGAACAAGTGAGTAGGAGAACTCATTTGTGCCCATATATCCGAAAACTCAAAGTCAGGAAAATGATTTCTTCTTTATTCTTGTTTTTGTTTGCATGCATAAGATCACAATTTATTTTATGACTAAATAGATTATCACATATTTGAATATGTCAAAAAATGAGATAATGATTTCTAACAAGCGGTATCAAGAGCCTTAGGTTGTTTGCATGCAAATCGGTTATTGTTTTTCTGAGTTATAAGATTAACAAACAAAACTTATAAATTTGTGTTTATTATGATATATCACGAAATTTATTATGCATGTTAAAGTTTCTGGTCCTAAAATGTTTTTAGGATATTTTGGTTTATTTATGAATTTTATTGTTCATTTTTAATAATAATGGCATTAAAATATGATTTTTATGATAAAAATATCATTTTTGGACTAAAAATAGCTAAACTTCGATTTTTCAGGTGGTTTTTGGATATGTTTTCACATATATTATCTACTGATGACCTGTAAATGTTCATAATAAAATGAGTTGTTATGCGCGAAATATGGATTTTTCAAGTTAAAATCGTATTTAAATGAGATAATAGGTTAATATGAGTTATATTTCGACTCTGGTCATAGAAATTTAGTATACTGTCACATGCAATTTTACAAGATGTGTGTAAAATAATTGGCTATAATAAAGTCTTTATGCATGATTTATGAATTTTTGATGAAAAATCACATAAATAGTGACTTTAATTAGTAAAAATTGCTAAACATACTTCATGACTAAGGAAAAACGTCACATGTTGCATTTTATCACATATTTCAGATCTAAAATTGAAAAGTTGATAAAAATAATTTATTCTCATATTTTTATGGTAATAATTGATAAATCGGATAAACCGCAACATTGTTTTTCTCGATAAATTTTCGAAATTTTCAACCTAAGTTTTGAATATTATGAGTGTCATGGTATTTTTTCAGAATGTTCATGAGTTTTAAATTTTAAATTTTGAAATTATTTGAAATTTTTATGATTTAATTTGAAGTTTATGGCATAATTTTATATTTTAGGTCCATTTATGAACAATATTTAAAAATCTAGGTTAATTATTGTCAAATGTTAGTGGAGACTAATTTTGAGTCCTAAGATGGTTAGGGTAATTAACTTGTACGTAAATATGAATTTATGTAATTATTGTGATTATAAAAGGTTAAATCACGCAAATCCGTAAAAACCGATTAATATACGATATTGGCTCCTTAAAGGCGATTTAGCATAAAATTGGGCATGTCATACAGATTATAATGCTGCATTTTATTTATGATTGTCATATTTTAATTTTATGTAATTTTTGAATTATGTAATTTTACTTAGTATGGCCTTAGTTTTAATTGGTATTACCCGAAATGTATGGGAATATCGATTCGGTTGTAATTTATTGTGATCTCGTATCACCGTTTTGTAATTTAATAGATTTAAATTTTAATTACAAATGTATAATAGGAAATTATGTAATTCATTTACAATTTTATTTATTACTTTGTAATTTCACGGAGTTTCCATGAAGACGGTGTTACCTCGAGATGCGTGCCAAGACCGAAGTTCAAGGGACCAATGGAATTGGTTTCCGAATTTGTAGTAGTTTATTAGATTTACTATTCTAGGAAGGCCATACTAGGATTTTATTTTTATGCTTTGCATTTTATTTATATGTTGCATGCATCGCTAATTCGCCATAACTAAAACATGCATTATCATTTTATCGAGTTATCGACCGTGTCAATTACAATTATCGTAGTTCACCGCTTTAGTTCACTTAAAAGTGATGGATAATAAATTGACATGACCTCTCGCTAAAATAAATAATTGAGACTTAGCCTTACCAAAAAGTAGAAACCATGAAAACCTATTTCGTGAGGGAGTGCACTCGGCCACACCGGGGTACAAACCTTGTTACGTAGGGGAAGTGGGTGATAAATGTCTATCCACCGAATTCATGTTGATGAGGAATTTATCGGCCACACCGTGCCCAAGTTAATGTGGGTTTGGATCATGGACACATTTATTCGAAATTTGGGTTGAGCTCAACAGAAGTATTCGTGATCGTAGTCGCATGTGTTCTGGGCTAAAGATAAATATTAATGTAATTTTATCGACCAAAAGTTCTAAAAGTAGAATCGATTAAAGAGTTAATCCACCGAGTTATATTGATAAGGTATTCATCGGCCACACCGTGCCCAAGTTAATATGAATTTGGATCTTGGAATCATTTATCATAGTTGGGTAGAGGTCACTATGTAAATGCTTTACTTGTTATTTACAAGTATTAATAAAACGATAAATGTTAAGTTTTCCACTATTCCGTTATCATATTGTTCTATTTCTTTACCACAATTCATATACGATATCATTTCGATTTTTGATTCAAATCTCCATTAAAACATCGTAACTAAAGACAAATATGAGTTTTCTTCTAAAACCTCGAATTATCCATTGTAAGGATCTCTTGTGAAGAGTATAGATGGAAGTTATTTGTGATCAAAAGGGTTTTTGATTCTTGACTAACATATCTACTTACAATTGTTTCTCATATGCTTAATTAAGTTAAGTACTTTGAAACGTTAAATCATTTTGGTAACTAGATTTGTTGGAAATCAAAATTGACCAAAATACCGCAACCACTTCAATGAAAGTTTTAAGACTAAAAGAACGAATGAAGAGTAGTCTTCATGAAATTAAATTTTGCTTCTCTAAGCAAAGACTCATTGAAATGAGTGGGAGCATTCTCTTAAACCGTTAAGAAAAGGATAAGGTTCTAAGAAGTAAAATTAGAATGGAATTGATACAAGGTAATGTTAAAAGTAACGTTATTGAGAATAGCAATACTAAACCTATCAATCCCGACCGATAAAGTTTCCATTGTCTTAATTGTTGGACGCTAGAAAGGAAACTACCCCAAATTATTGAAGAATCAACAAGTTAGTTGTGGGACATCTAATGGGACCTTCTTCTTTAAATGTTTATTTGATTGACATAAATTTTGCTAATACTACTTCGTCAATATTAGAAACCAGTGGAGGTTTTCATCATTATATTCGATACATAAGATGATTATAATATGACGACTAGCATCAAATAATGTCGAGAGATAGAGTCATTGTGTAATCAATCTAGTTTTGGGTTTAAAGTTGTACTTAATTGTGACTATTAAGTGCATAAACTCTAAATAAGAATATAAACTTGTTAAGATACAAAAGAGGTTTCACTTTTGTGACCCTATACACCATAATTTGATGTATGGCTAGCCCATTATCAAGGTGATTATATTCTAAACCAAACAAGAATGATACATCATGTAGATGATGCAAGACTCAAATTGGTAACCAAAGATTAAACCTTAAATTCTGAAATGATGAACGCAAAGAGTTATCGGGTACTCTTGGAACCATTAGATTGTTAAACTTATGGTATATGCGTAGCTTGTATTCATAGCAAGATGTCTCGTGCTTTTGGTTGAAAAGGAGATCGAGGTTGTCAATCATTGATACGGAATAGGTTGATCATTTTCTTTTACCAACGATTTAAGTTAACACCAATGTGTTCACTTAATAAGGTAAATAGAGAAATCTTTAAAGAAGTTCAAAGAGTTCAAGAAATCACGATTTAGTCGTGATGGGATTATCAAAGTGAAGACTTTGATATAAGCCAAATGAAATGTGATATAGTATCACAAATTAATCTCTCTTAGCACGTATTATGGGATAATGTGTAGTTGGATAAAGAAATCAAATGCTATTTGATATGGGTTGGACTTCAATCAAGTTACTTTGAGTTACTTGATTCTTTGGGGATTTTATCATTTTGTCCAAGTTGTTTTTCCACTAAATCTAAACGATTCATATGAGATATGAAATGGTAGAGTACCATGCTTGTAAGTTTTCACAAGAAACAAATGCTCATTTTTCCTTATTATAATCACGAGTACAACGGATTTGTGGCTCGTAAAGCTGTCTTTCTAAAATACAAGTTTATTTCTAGAAGACAGAGTGGGAAAATTATTCAAAGAGCCACAAAGAATGTTATGTCGCAAGAAACTGGTCTTTCTTGGCCACATGAGACGTTTAACATAAGACATTGTTTCTTCAAAACCTAGGAGGTTAAAGTCATCACTTGTTGAAGATGATAAATTCATGTTACTTTTAAGAAAGTAAAGAGCTTACAACTTACAAAGAAATTGTTTGATTCAAGTTACTTCTGGAAAGTAATGAACATATGACTTACATGAGAGTGTTTAAGTCACAACTCAATACAAGGCTTAGAGCTATGAAAATCCGAAATAAATTCCAAGTGAATTGTTAGATATCAAAGCTTGATTGGTTTCAAAGGGTTTTTGCACTAGTTGAAATGCTTAAGTCTATTTGGATCTTATTAGGGATTGTGTTTCATTATAATGATATACATATAGCAAGTGAATCTAAAACCCACTTCTTCAATTAGAAGGAATGTATTCAATACATGTCTTGAGTTTTGTAGATTCTTGCAATCCTAAGATAATGTGAATCCTAAGAGAGGGTCTTAAGTAGGACATCAATGAGTTGGAATCAATGTTTTGATCATGTTATAAAACTTTTCTCGATAAGTCGAGAAGTTGTGTTTATACATGAAGTTTAGTGGGAGTTACGGAAATTTTAGTAGTCTTATATGTGGATGACATATTGATCATTGCGAATGATTTAAGACTTTTGGAGTATTATAATACATCTTAATATCTGGATTTATGGAGATAAATCCACATGATATTAGCGTCAAATTAGAAGTCTTATGTTGATAAGATTCATGACTAGTTCAATCGAGTTGAACATATTTGATTGATTTCAATTGCTTCCGCTGCCGAATCAATTAAATAGGAAATGATGTATAACACTTCATATATTTTGAGTATGATGAATTGTTTCAAATCGAATTTAAGTAATAGTTACCATGTAAGCCATAAAAATTACCCTTAAGTGCTTGCAGAAGCATTAAGGATGTAAAGCAAAGTGTTTTTGATGCAATTTTGTGTAAGGATGTTACACAAATGACAATTGACAATTGAGATTGCGCATGGTTTCCGACAAAACCATAATCAAAACATATTAGGATGGTTAAGATACCATTATGGCTGTGTTATTTAAGAAATAGATTTTCTAGAATCGTTCTAGGCAATAAAGAACAATGAGAAATACTTACAACGGAAATTGAGTACACTTGTAATCATGAGATGTGCAAGAAGGATGAGTCCCGCACACTGTGAAAACAATGGGAGCTATTCTAAGGCTAGAGGGCCTATGTCTTGATTGGATCTCGACACGTACTCAGAAAGTTTTGTAATGCAAATGTATACATTACAAAGGAAAACGAGTATGTAGTAAGGTTGAGTAAGGTATAAGAAGTTGATAAAACCTACTAACCAAAGCCTTCTCATAGGCTAAACATGATGAGTCATGTCATTTCAATTAAATTGAGATGAACAACTACATTCAAGATCAAACTGGATTATAGAATATGAAGTAGTAATCAGGCATTGACTATTCATATGTGATAATCACATTTGTCGTTTGAGTTTTACTTTAAAACTCTTTTATCATACTTTGTTACATCCAAACGGGTTGTATGACGATATTGAACCCCGTTAAATTGAACCCGGATTAACATAGTTTTCGCCCATAGTCACTTGTATGAGGTGACGTCTCGAAGTGACTAGAGTGTGATGCGATTGATGGCAAGTTCAGTGCCATACAGTCATGTGAGATGACTAGTCGATCACATAGGCAGACTGTTAGGAACACTTTGTCGGGCAGTGACCGCTTATAGAGTTCTGGCAAATTTATATAGCCTGGTCGTGGCGAGAGCTACTATAGTATTCTAATGAGCCGATTCTTTTGACTAAAGACTGTTCGCCTAAGGTGGCACAGTTTAAGATTAACTTTGATTTATGTTACTACGACCTTCGTAAATGGGGTTAAATGGGCATATTTTGGGTTATGATGGCTGTGGATAGTCGAAGGGAATAAGTGCGATAGGAATTGTCCACCCCTTGTCAGGGTTATAACAATATCTCCGAGCCACTCGAGGAGTAATGAACTGGAAATGCGTGGCCACGCTCGGAAGGTATCTATGGTAGATAAATTCCGGTCAATCAGTTATTCTCCAGATCGAAGAAACCACTCTCGATATGATCACTTGCAAGTACGACCTGAAAGATACCTTGCATTGAGTGGGAGATAGTAATTGGACAAGAGAATTGGTGAAGCACACTTATCGAGGACAAGTGGGAGATTGTTGGAATATGTGTCCTCCGACAATAATGCGATCACAACTGTCGATCATGATGATCACATGTTAAGTCTCATTTTAAGAATACATGTGGGAAGTAATATTTTACAGTCAACTGGTCCACACATATCGGTAATGATTGGCTGACTAGTGTTTGACATTACTGTCGTGCGACGGTGGTGATCATTTGATCCCCTTAGCTCATACCTAAAGGGTAACACTCTTAATTGATTATTTAATTGATCGTAAAACGATACGGATTAATTAAATTACTTAAAATTGACGGACGATTTTGAAAGTAATATTTACGTGTCTCATTTTAATTTGATTAAATTAGATACGGTCTAAGTAATCGAATTGTTTTATTACTTGGATGAAATTATTGTTTACGGAAACAATTGAAACTGAATGAATAATTTATTATAAATACAAGACGTTGTGATTTATAATTGGTAAACCGTTTTGGTACAAGTAATTATGAATTACTAAGTCGATTTTGTACATGACGTATTTTTATTAATACGTTGATTTTTAATACGTTAAAAATACATGACAAATTCACATGACTAGTAACATGTGACAATTGACAAATGACAAAACATAAAATGGACCATCCATTTTATGTAAGTGCCGAAAAAATGGAGGGAATACAATGTTTAAATTGTGTTAAATAATTATGTGGAGAGCATAATGATTATAACTAGCTTGTAGCCATGCAAACCTAGTTTTCTTGAGAAGAATTACTTGCCCATGCATTGGCTCACTTCTCCTCTCCTCTCCTCTCTCCCCACCGGTTTTCAATGAAAAACATAGAGAGTTTTTCTCTCTAATTTTTCATTCATACTTCACATATTATTTCTAGTGTAAGAAATACAAAACTCTCTACATCTTAAGAAAAACTAGAGAAATAAAAACTCCAAAATCATCCTCTCTTGGCCGAAATTACAAGAGATAAAAATAATAGTTTTGGGTCAATTTTAGTAAAGATTATTATTATTCTAGATCAAGTAATATTAATCTTTTAAGAGGTTATCTTGGGTATTCATCTTTGGGAGGGATTCTATCTTTGAATCCTTGTTCTTCCATTTATAAGGAAAGCTCAAGAACAAGTGAGTAGGAGAACTCATTTGTGCCCATATATCCGAAAACTCAAAGTAAGGAAAATGATTTCTTCTTTATTCTTATTTTTGTTTGCATGCATAAGATCACAATTTATTTTATGACTAAATAGATTATCACATATTTGAATATGTCGAAAAATGAGATAATGATTTCTAACAATGAGAACTCAAATATGAAGTCTATAGCATCATTTTATACTTTTATAGCATGAAAAAACATTATGTGTCATATATACCTATTACTTAAGCATAGTTTAAACAAGTCATAGCAAATGAGTTAAGTAATGCGAAACACTAGGCAAAATGTTAACAAACCCAAACCGAACCACATTTAAGCTTATCAACCAAAACCGATGTTTATCATGTGAATGAGACATAATTAAGGGCTCCAATGATAAACAAGTATTACCACACCATACACAAGTAATAGAGTCAAGGTTAATAAGCATACCCATCAAGAAACCAAAACCCCAATTCAAAACAACAAGTTTAGAACTCGATTACAACAAGGGTCAACTTCAAACGATCATAACTCAAGTTCTAGACATGCAAATGAGGTGAAACACATTGAAGGTGATATCTTATCCGCTTACGATTCTAACGGTAGGTCATAAGCCCAAAATGAACAAGTAAGAAAGGCGTTATGGAATTTTACAAAAACTGGTCAGGCTGAAACCGCAATGGGTTGCTTCCCGCGAGACATACAAACTACATCTTTAACCCCAAATCAATATTATCTTATCATTACAATCCAATTGAATAAAAACATGTAATTAATAAGGAATTCCATATGTATACTTGAGAGGGAAATCAATAGTTTACATATCAAAATAAACAACCTTACCCAATTGTTCTCAACTCAAAAGTTTACAAACAAACAATTTCTCTATATAATTAAACACAAATATTAAGCATGAACAAGATGGTTTACTCACTAATTCATCCATGTAACCCAATTTATCCATGTAAACACTCATGTAACCAAAAGACTAGAAATTTCTCAAACAACCATAAGATGGTGTCACATACAAACTTATTCAACAATAAACATGTAATACATGTGAAGATTCAAACTTTAACACACATATGAGTACACTACAACATATAAACACACAAAATTAACATAATATCGAGTAACCCATCACCGTTACCTTTTAGAACTTAAAATAACATGATTCCAACTCAATACTACTTCGGAATACTAAAGCTTTCACCTAGAAAAAAGTTTAAGACAAAAGGGGTTAGAAAACTCATTTTACAAAAAGATGGATTTTCTGAAAGGTTCAAAAGGTAATATTTTTCTTACGTAGAAAGAAGGAGGAGAAGGAGAGCAGAAGATTGGTAGAAAAATCATATTATTTCGTTGAGAAACGAAGAAATGGCATCCGTCTTAAGCTTTGAGTTTTTGAAGGATTAATGGTGGAAATCTCATCATTCCTAAGGAAGAAGATGAAGAAAAGTTGCTGAAAAATTAGAAGGGAAACCCTAAAAAAAGGGTTTTTGTTATTTTAAAGATGGTCCATAGATTTGTTTTGGCCCAATAACAAAGGCACTTGGTTTGTGGCTCGGTTTTCCACTAAAAAGTCTCACTCTACGACTTTTAAGGCATTCCGGGTCCAAATAAAACAAAATTAATTTTTATTACGAAAACACCATTTTGAAATTATAAAACAAAATAAATAATATACCAATTAAAATCAAGTATTATTAAATTAGCGATTTAAATAAATTAACCATTAAGTTAAAATCGCGGGTGTTACAAGAAACCTATATACCTCTCATATAAAGCCACCAACCGAGTCTTAGAACCCTAGAAGCAACCTATTCCCCATTCTCTATATAAACACCCCTCACTTCACAAGTAAGGGACGAACAAATTCTCTCAAAACTCTAACCTTTTGTCTCTCAAACTCACATTACAAAACCTCTATATTCTCCTCTCATACCCATAAATAAAGTGTAAGGTTCACACAAGAGTTTAGACGAACTTTAGAGCAAAGCTTTGCTCTTTTTTTCGTGTTTTCTCGCGTTCTGGACAACTTCTGGTTTTGTTCGTTTTTCATTGCTTTAAAGCGTTTTTGTTCTAGTGTTTTGTGTTAATTTGAAAGCTTGGAGTCTCACGGTCCTGAAACATCTTTTAGAGCAAAAATCCATCGAGAAACGAAGTCACAATAGTCATTTGAAAATCGTTGCACGAAGTGCAAAAATCGCGTTTTCTAGTGTTGTGATCTGCTCCTGTTTCGAGTCGTTTTTATTTGTTATTAAATCGTTTTTGTTGCAGGTTTTTTTGCAATAAATCCAAAGTTCGGAATCTCACAATTACAGAACATCTTCCAGAACTATATTTGGTTAAGTAAAAAACCCGTAAATTCGATTTAAACACTGTTGTGCGAAGCGCATAAAACCACGGGAATCACTTTATTGATTTCGAAATATTTTAGTTAAAAGATTTAATCTTTTTGTTTCAAACAAAAAACCGTTGAAGACGTACCTTCTAGCAAAGCACATATACGAGATTCGGAGTGTTGTCTAAATTAGATGTAAGTTGAGGGTGCCGAAAACCCCGTCTTTTTCTCCTCTCTCTCCTTTTTTTAGTTTGTTTATATCATGTACTAATTAACTGTGGATGTGGGAATTTGATAATCCACGGGGGTTTTTGAAACAGTTGGAGTCGCCACCGTTTTATAAGGAAAACTCAGAAATCTTTTTAGAGAAAATGGATTCGTGTGAAAGTACGTGTTGGGAAGCTCATTCAAACACCCAACCCCGTCCGTTGTAAACAACGACCTCTACTAAGTCAAACAATGGCCAATATTAACTGAACTAGTATTTGTCGATATACATCCGCTCATATTAAACCCTAACATGTGACATACAATTCTAGTAGTTTAAATGCACGTAACTTCGTCAAGTGATTTAAACATGTGAGTTCATTAAGCTATTCTAGCATAAACAAACAAACAAACGAAGAGGAGAGAAATAAACTTCTTACTCAAGCAGCTCTGTAACAAACATGGGTTAGATCACAATAACAATTGCCATAAAAACCGATAAGCAAACAAGGCATTAACAAACACCAATCAACGAAACAAAGGCCATCAAGGCCGAATGCCATACACGGCCAACGTGGCCACCAAGGGTTCATACATGACTTTTTCTAAGTCAAGTCGGGTTTCATGCAAGGGACATGCAACGATGTAATTATATGCAAATGAAAAAGAAGCAAACGTGCATCCAAATCAAACAATTATTTTACAAACAAAGCCATATGATTAAAGCAAACAAAAGGACTAAACTTAGACCTTAAAACAGCCTAGGGAAACGTGTCTTACGACACCATACATGACACCAATCAACCAAAAAAACAAACATGACATAGTTGAATAAACATGCTAACGGTTTCAATTAAATCATAATTAAAATAATTAAATCTAAACATGCTTATCTAATCATGTGAATCATGCCAATCATACATAAATTACACTAATTTATATCCTAGAAAACCGTGCCATATGAGACAAACACACAACATACATGTGAGACAAACAAATCGTCACAAATAATTCTAATTATTGCGATTTCATGCAATTCTAATTAATTAAACCTAATTAATTAAACTAACATGTAAATAAGCAACTAAATTAAATCATACAAACATGCATAATCTAATTTAAACAAACAAATCTCATGTTCATGCATACATCTCATAAATCATGTTAACATATGAATTAAAATTAAACAATTTCATTATTTAACCTAATTAATCATAAATAACATGTGAACAATTCATGTGAAATTAAACTAAGTCAATTTCATTGATTATATCTAACCTTTAAAACGTATGACAATTGTTTCATAATTGAAATAACAACATGCTAATTAACGATAAACATGTGATTTGAAATCCGATATAAATAAGAACAAACATGTTTAAACAAATCATATGATAGCAATAATTGACTACTTATTCTATCAGAAAACAATTCCACAACAAGAAAGCCATCCATCGGCATTCAATAATAATAATTTGATCCTCCTTCATTTAATATCGACAATCAAATTAATATCGCATAAATAACATAATTAATATCGCGATAATTAGAGGAAATAAACTGCATTAAGGAAGAAAAGGAGCGATTATTTGCACCCTAACCTTACATATATCTAGGATGCAAGCTTATTGGTATGTTTAGGACGAGTTTCAAATCAGCAAACGAAATCAAACTTCAAATCAACAAACACGTTTCACGTGTAAAATCAATTTTGCGCAGCGAATTTCAAACGATCACCACGACTTCAATACTCAACGAATTTTCAAATCAAAAAATGTTTTGAAATATTTAAACTCCAAAGTTTTGATATTTAACAAAAAAAAAAAAATTAAAATGCTTTTAAAATGATTAAAAACGAAGCAAAACAGTGCTGGTCAGAAACTTCTGAAAATCGCGCGAGGTAAAGTATTGAGCAGCTTAACGCTCAAAACATTACAAAGTGCGTTTCTTTAAGGGAAGAATAAATTAAGGGCACTACCTATATTGTGTATGTAAAATTTGGTTAATTGTGGTGGTTTTTTGATTGGGTTTCATGGGTAATTTCGAAGGGCAGGCCGCGATGCTCTGTTTTTTTGTGCGGTTGAGCTTGAGGAAGCAGTTGAAGATCTTCTTCGAGTTTCTGGTTTAACCTTAGTTTAGCATTAGGTTCCAATGGAGGAAGTCAATAAAGGATTATATAGCCTTTGGATGCTCGGTTTTGAAGGTTTAAAGAATAGGAAAGCAATTTGGCTCGGTTTAGGAAAGTTATCTTTCTCTCTATCTTTTCATACGATTTTCCTATCATATTCGGCTGGCAGTAGAAGGATGGAATATAGGGAAGATAGATTACTTCATGGGAAAGGAGAGTAGTGTCGGTTTGTGTTCTTGGAGCTTAAGAAACGAGCTCCAAAGAGCGGTAAAAAACAGAGCACGCAAGAGGGGCTCGGGTCAGCTTTGTTTGGGCTCGTGGGGGCTTGAGTCATAGCTATATAGGTTGGTTTATGGTCTAGGGTCAATGGGCTAGGTGTAAAGAGCAAGCTAGGCTAGGTTGTTGTCGGGTTTGGAGGTGTTTGACGTGGGTTTTGGGCTGCTAAAACAGGGTATACGAGATTGGGAACGGGCTGTTTGTGTCGCGTTTTGGAGAGGCTTTGGAAGGGGTTTTGGGCTGGCCATGGTGGGGTTCGAACCTGGGATAGTGGGGGAAGGTAATGGGCTCTTAGTTGCCTTGAGACTCATGCCAAACATGGCCCAAAAACCGCATCCAAATCGCTTCACGAATCTCAATGAAAACGGGTTTAAAAACCGCTTAAAAACTCGAAACTTCAAATTAAATAAAACGATAAATAAAAACCGTCACAAAAACTCATTTTTCATTTTAACAATAAAAAAAAACTTTGGAATTAAAATTCAAATTAAAACTTTCAAAACAATTTATAACGATAAATCGTAAATAAAAGTGTGAAACTCGAATTATTCAAATCGAATGAAATAAATTTCATTTATTTGAAAAATCATTAAAACGTAAATAAATGAAATAAAAAATTCTATTTCATAGATTTTCAAAACCAAAAT
The DNA here is from genome assembly GCF_048544455.1 of Silene latifolia. Taxonomy (NCBI): domain Eukaryota; kingdom Viridiplantae; phylum Streptophyta; class Magnoliopsida; order Caryophyllales; family Caryophyllaceae; genus Silene; species Silene latifolia. The sequence continues at coordinate 27,353,654 of NC_133532.1, forward strand.
GCAAAGAAACAAATGACTATTTATTTCAAAATATTCAAAATGTCAATTTAAATAACTATTTAAATTAACTAAAACCATCGTCGTAACCTTGTTTGACATCCATGTGACGTATCCATATCACGAGCACATCACTTGAGAATACATGTGTCATATCGTCATCGGGTGGCTGGCGAGAGTTTTGTAAATTCCAATATCGACAGATACGGGTATCTACACTAACCTTCATTTTTTTATTGTTGTAGCTTTTTATTTCAACTAATGTATTTGTAATTTTGTAATTGTTATTATCAAATTGTAATATAATTTATTTTGAGTCAATATAATTTAAATAAGGGTGAATTATCTCTTAAGGTTATTTCGTGGGAATCATCCATTGTATCCCTCTCCTGCTCATATTAATCCAAACTATATTTTAACTCGAAATAATCTGAATTACACCCTCATTAATTTTACAACACACCGGGTAATCAGCTACCTGTCGATCATGTCACACTTCAAAAAAAAAAAAATCTAGAATCATTAAATCTTCTCCCTACTTTATCACCCATTTAACTTCATCATCACTAACCCAGATTGATAAAATCATGATCGCATAACATCAGACAATCAGAAACAAAAGCAAGAGGTCATTCTTTCTACAGGAAATTTAAAGCTAATGTGCAAAATTAGATACACAAAAGTAGAAGAGATTAGAAGCAAAATGTCCCCAAAAAATTCTATAATTATTTGAACTCGAATAAAATTCAACATCACCAAATGAGTTAATGATAGGAAAGACTCAAATCTAGTCATCAATATGCTCAGGGACTTGCATGCCACATGCGCACTTGTTCTTCTACACTCTCATGAACACATTATATGAAAAAACTGAGCAGAAGTCGTAGTGTAGTACACTGCTAGCAGTAGGGAATTGGAGAACAAGCTCCCAACAAATATGTGTCACCAGTATTCCAAGGGAAAACTATTAACTTTTGGGAATCACCAATGTGTCAATTTTGGTAGTGAAGGACTAAATAATGACCATGATAGGGCAATATTTGTTTGACAAAATGATAAAAAAACAAAACCAGAAACAAACTCAGTTTGACAAAATCATCACAAACCCAGTTTGACATATCATCCTTACCATCTTTCACCATAATTTCAAAACCCTATTAAGTGCTTACAGTTTCATATTCTTCTGTAGTTGCGAAGAGAGTGCTAAATACAAAACTCCTAAATAAAAAACCCTAGATATTAAATTAAATGAACATTTGTATTGACGAACTAGGGTTTGCTAGATTTTAGTAAGGTTGTGAATTTGAATTGACGAATTAGGGTTGCAATTTTGAAATTAAATAGCAAATATGTGAGTTTGAATATAGTAGTGTAAATGGTTGATGAAGGGGTCAGAGAACGTGATTGCCTGGGTTGAGGTTGGGGATTGTTGATAAAGGAGTTTGAAGAAAGAAGATGAAGGAGGTTGAAGAGGAAAAAATAGGTTCACCGGATGATTTACTTGATTTCATAGGTAAAAAATGACTTGAGTGCAATATGAGCGAAGGACGGTAATAATATGGTTTATTTTAAGTTAAATTGTAGTACAGATTAATCTTTGAAGACGGAGTATAGTTTGGATTATGCCCATGAAATAACTCTATCTTTTATTTATTTTGAGTTAAGTTATTTGTAAAACCTTTACTTTAACTAGTTAAATTGAAGCATTTAACTAATTAAATCGAAGTGAGTGCGAAAAACGATGATGAGGCCAAGGACGAAGTCCACGTGAGTCGTGGCCTCACCGTTGACACGTTTTCCCATGCCTAGATAGGCATGTTATCTTGTGTTTGAGTCAGTCTTTGCTTAGCTATTGTAATTAGATCGAGTTGTACTTTAATTCAATTGTTTGCATAACGAGTCGAGGAGAATCGTTTGGGTTGTAATAGTTTAGCTCTCCAAACGGATCCCCCATTCCCATCTAAGCCGTGCGTGTGAATGCTTGTTTAGTATAGTTCATATCAACTCACATGCTAAATCACTTGGACAAAGTAGATTAGATGTATTAAAAGACTTAGAAACCAAACTCACATGTTCGGATCAAAATGGTGTTTGCACTCTCATACAAATGATCATAGCCTTATCCAGTTAGCCATTGTAGTCCTTAGTAGAGGTCGTTATTACAACGGGCGGGGGTGGTTGTTTTATTAACGAACTTTCAATCACGTACTTTCAACAACGAACTCAATCTATTTTCAAAATTGTTTCCAAATTTTCCTAAATTTGGTGGCGAATCCAAACGTTTTTCAAACCCCGTGGATACCTAATTCCCACATCCACATTTTGGCGACTCCCTAGGGGAGTTGTAACTTGAAAAGGAAAATGATGGTTAATATGACTAACGCTACGATTCGTTATGCATACATACACCCGGGTTTGAGACTTTAGGAGGACTACATCACTCGTTGGATCGATTTCAATGGTTAGGAGCTGATGCCCACTATGCCCGATATTTATATCAGGATGATACCGCTGAGGTCTTCAAGTACTTGTACCTACCATATTGCACATTTCTGCTTATTGGGCTTGACTTAATTTCACAAGGTGGATCACAGGCATAGACCCATTAAAGGACGACCCAGCCTTAGATGAGTCTACGATATGCATGATTATTATACGAATTCTTATGTGCTATGTGAACTTCCTCTGTGTCATGTTTTTTTCGAAACCACATCATTTGTCGAATCGTTTTCTTTCGAAAAAAACCGTTTAAAAAACAAGCATGTTTTCAACTCGGAATGCTGCCGAAATAGATGTAAATGATTTTTGAACAAAATGACATTTTTTTATAGCCGGCATGCCACCCATTTAAAGCCTCATTTTTAAACATCCATTTTCAAATCAATTCCGAAATAATTTTTCACCGAACCATACCCGAACAAAGTATATGTTTCGAGTCAGGTCTAGCCGTATCGTAGGTTCAAGTGAACTGTGTGTTTAGCTAGAATACGACCCAAGTGGGTCACCCACGCCAACTCTTAGGCCCAAGACAAGTGTGTCGACCACACCTCAGTTAGGACACTATATGAGGCGTCCTATGAGCCATGTTTGGCTAGATCACGGGTAAGCACCGAGTGTGTGTCAGGTTAAAGTCTAAAGTTAGTTCGAGTTTAGTCATTGTCCTTGTTATGTTTGAGACCCTTACCCATGTTGGACCCATTATAGATGAGCCATATAGCTCATTTCCCGGGTCTATGACTTTGACTCAAGTTTGAGTCAAAAGTCATGTCGTTATTTGTGCAAGGAATTTTGATTCAAATATTGAGTGGTTCGGGGTTTTCTTGTAAAACGCCGCCTAACACCCGAAATAAAGCCATGGAAGCTGCTCTCACTAAGCTTGCTGAGGCTTTGTAGTTGATGATGACTCGGTTATAGGCCATTGATGCAAAAGTTGATGGGGGAGAACGTTGTAACTACCTAACCGGAATTGACTAAGTTTGAAAAACGGTTCAAACTCGTGGAAGATAAGTTGAAGCTCTCTCAGGGGGAGAGCATCCACTATGAAAACTCTAGGACCTACTCTCTGGTCCAAGACCGGCTGCCCAAGAACTTATTGCTTACAGATATACCGAAATTTAAGGGAACCAAAAACCCTCTGCATCATATAAGGTCCTACAAGGAGCACCTTGCCCAGAAAGGTGTGCCTGCCAGTACGTTATCTTGTATTTTTGCTAAATCTCTTGAGGTGGCATGGTTCCATAACCTGGATCTCAAGAACTACCCTACCTTTGAAGAACTTACAACAGAATTTTGTAAGCATGATGTGACTCATATTTGCACACTTTTAGTCCCCAATCTAGCCTCGTTCCTATGCTTTCTTTCATGTATTAGGGTCGTTTCTCAACTTTAGCTTCCCACTTTGCATATTCTTTGAGTTTTTGTATCCTTGGTAGGAGAGGAATACTAACCTTGCATATATGGAGCAATTTGGAACTAAATGGATCGCATCTAACGACCAAGAAACAAGGAGAAGACAGATACTAAAGCTCTAAGTAGATAGAACAAGTATTTGGGCAATGATGAAGGAACCCCAAGGCTCCTCAACGATCCCCACGGATCTTGAAGCAAATAATTGAAGAAGAAGCAACACTGGCCTATGGGACGGGGGTCCCAAGCTCAGCCCAAGCATCCGGATGATTGAGACAGGCGTCCCAAGACTCTGCCCGAGCATCCCACAGGCAGGACGGGCGAATTTCCTTACAGCATGGGCGTCCAATATGGTCGGGTCATGCGGCTCCTTAGGGACTTGCAAGGTGTTAATCTTTTTCTTAGGGACTTAATCGTCATTTAAGCCCTTGGTTACCCTGATAGTTGTACTTAGTATAAATACCCCATTGTATTAGGGGATTAAGCACCAATTCCTAATCTAGTTTTAGTAGAGTATTAGTAGGGTTAATTAAATTGTATTACATAATTCAATCTTAATAAAATCTTAATCTTTCTTTAATCATTCAAGTGTTCTTAGATTTAATAGGTTAATTTGAAGACTATTTGGGTTTATTGAAGAATTGACAACTCTTCATCATTCATCATGTTTTCTTCTATTATTCTTTGTTTATTATTTGGATCAACCTACGTTGGTACAATCTCTTTTATCCTTTGCTTAATTATTGTTTATTACTTTACAAATTCACCATGTTAAGCCTTGTAAATATGATTGATACCCTTATTAGCATGTTTACCATGATCATGAGTGAGTACTCACTTAGCTAGGGTTAATGGGGGATAAGGGGAATTAATCATGGGGTAGATCTTTACTTAATAAGATCATATTATTGCTTCCTTGTTGTAGTTTCAACTTATGGACATGTTATGCTTGATAAAATGGTTGATTGGCAACCTTGCATGAATCTCTTATAAATTCAACAAGACTTTTAAGACATAAACTAACTTAAGGCTTGTTAGACCATGCATATAGTTGAATAGAAAGATACTTAGTCGACTTGTAGGTGTTGTACAGTCTTGAACGATGATGTGACCATAATTAGAGCACATTTAGTCCCCGAATTAGCCTTGTTCCCATGCTTTTTAGTGCATATTTGGGTCATTTATTGTCTTTAATTCTTTGTTTTGCATATTCTTTGAGGTTTTGTGTCCTTGGTAGGAAAGGAGTGCAAACCTTGCATTTTCATGGCAAAATGAGACTAAATTGATTGAATTCAATGACCAAGCATCAAGGAGAGACAAGATTAGAAGGCCTTTGTACATACTATAGTAAATGGGCAATGATGAGAAAAGATCCTTGCATCCCCGAGGAAATCCCCAAGGATTTTATGAAGAAAAAGGAAGAAAAGAAGAAGAAACAAGACTGCCCAGCAATCCGTGCGTCTTCCCCAGAAGACGCCCGTCCACCAAGCCACAATCCGTGCGTCTTCACCCCAAGACGCCCGGACACAAACTCCAGAAGACGTGCGTCTTCACCCCAAGACGCCCGGGCATAGACCGCCAAAACCGCCCGTCCCGTGCTAAAGACGCCCGGATCCCCAGGCAGACCCATTTCGTCTTATTCAAGCTTCAAGGAAGGATGCGCATCTTCTCCTAGAGACCGGAGTCTCCCTAGAGACCGGAGTCTTTCCAAAAAGACCGGCGTTTCCTTAAGTAGGGACTTAATCGTCATTTAAGCCCTTAGTTAACCCTAATTCACACACCTAATCCCCACTATAAATACCCTATTAGTCTAATTAGAAGAGCATGTTCTTCTTAGCAATCTTTAGAGTAGTTAATATCAATCAAATCTCTCTTTAATTTTGTAATCAACAATTAATCAAGTTTTAAATACAAGTTTTATTTCCTTAATCTCTCTCTTGTTCATCCTTTATTTTGGGTAATTGAAGATTATTTGGGTTATTATTGGGAGATTGACAACCTTCCAATCAAGCATCAAGTACTTCTTTTATTCTTTGCTTTATTATTGGAATCATTAGTAGGTATAATTCTCTTAATCCCTTTTTAATTATTGTTAATCACTTTCATTTATTTATCATGTTTCAGTTTGTTGGTATGATTGACAACCTTTTTTTTTGGTGAAAATGTGAATCTCATTAAGATCAAATATAGCACACCATACACTTATCATAGTCCAGCATAAAACTAAGCTACTAAACTAGTACATTTTGTAGCCAAGTCTTACATTTAACACTCCCCTTATCAAACTCGCCTTTGTTCACTCGTATTTTAATAAGTTGCTGCACTCCTTTCACAACTTGTCGAGGTTGGGTAATGTAATTCTCCAATCTACATTTGTTCCTACAATTCCAAATACTGTAAATGAGACCAGAAATTGCAGCCATTACCACCTGTTTCTTCATCAAAGATCGACACCTCCATCGAATAATCCAATCCATAACATCTCCTTGCCAATGAACTTGTAGCCAATTCTGCAGATGTAGCAAACACTGCATACTAAACACGCAGTCAAAGAGCAAGTGTCTGTGAGTTTCCAACTGCACTCCACACAGATAGCACACTCCAGCAGTACTAGCACCAAACTTTTGCAATCTATCTTGCGTTAAAAACCGTTGTTGAACATAAATCCATGTACTAAAGTTGTGCTTAGGCAAGCATACTCTATTCCAGACCATAGGTACCCAATCCTTCTTGGAGCAAGGACCAAGTAACCATTGATACCCCTTCTGAATAGTATAGTTCCCATCCAAAACTCCATTCAAAAAACCAGGTTTAAGGATATCCTTCACCTTGCAAATCTGTCTCCACGTCCAGCTAGAATTCTGAGTTGGTTTATACATCCACCAGTCATTATGCTTTATATAAATGTGATGCACCCATTGAACCCATAGACTCTCCTTCATGCTATGGATCCACCACGCATATTTGCCTATCATCGCAACATTCCATAGATGGCAATTAATGATACCTAACCCACCTTGCTCCTTAGGTAAACAGCAGGTCTCCCAAGCAACAGGGGGATAGTGCTTATACTCAGCATGCCCTGCCCAAAGATAGTTCCTGCAGATGCATTCTACCTTGTGGATGACACCCTTTGGTAACAAAAAGATCCTAGCCCAATAAGCATGCATCTGAGTTAGGACGGCCTTCACCAAAACCAACCTCCATGCATAGCTAAGATGTTTAGCTCCCCAACCTCTAATTCGTGCTACAATTTTGTCCACTACCCTGTTACAATCAGCTACACTCAGTCCTTTGGAAGAAATTGGGACACCCAAATATCTAAATGGGAATTGCCCCATCTTAAAACCTGCAAGCCTGACTAGTTGTATAGCTAGGTTGTCATTAATACCATTCAAATACATGTCTGACTTGGCCTTGTTCATGCACAGGCCAGATGCTTCAGAGAATGTCAGAAAAGCTCTCAATATGATAGTAATGGAAGCTGTATCAGCTCTGCAGAACAACAAAAGATCATCTGCAAAAGCTAGATGACTGAGCTTCATTCCCCTACATAGGGAATGATATCTGAAGTCAGGTTTCTCAGTAAAAACCCTGAGAATCCTGGAGAAATACTCTAAACACAGCGTGAAAAGCAAAGGAGACATAGGATCCCCTTGCGTCAAACCCCGTTGTCCCTGAAAATATCCAAAGTGTGACCCATTCAAAGAGATGGTGAAGGACGTTGTGGTAACACACACCATAATCCACTGTATCATCTGATCAGGGAACTCAAGAGCAATCAGCATATCCTTAATAAAGGCCCATTCAATGGAATCATAGGCCTTTTTGAGATCAATTTTAATCAAGGCCCTAGGTGTGCAAGATTTCCTCCCATAAAGCCTTACCAAATCCTGACATATAAGGATATTATCAACAATCTCTCTATCCTTAATGAAGGCACTCTGATTCATACTAACAATGTCCATCAACACTCCAGTTAACCTTTTACAAATGATTTTTGAGATGCATTTGTAAATGACATTGCAACAAGCAATAGGTCAAAAATCATGGACTGAGTTGGGACAATCCACCTTTGGAATAAGTGTAAGCACAGTAGCATTCACTTGCTGCAGCAGTCTGCCAGTCCTGAAGAATTCTTTAACAGACTGGATCACATCAACTCCAATGATATCATACGCATCTCTGAAAAAACTAGCAGAATAGCCGTCAGGGCCAGGAGCCTTCTCCACAGGAATAGAGAAGAGTGCTGCCCTAATCTCATCACCAGTTACCTGCTGAACCATCCCTCTAGCATGCTCATCAGTCACTACACTGCCCTTTTTAACAATATCAGGACACACTGAGACAACCTCAGTAGAGCTACCTAACAACTCCTGATAGTACTCAACAAAAGCATGTTCAATGGTAGCAATCTCAGTACACATCACCCCATGCATATCTTTAATCTTTAGAATTTTATTCTGGGCACGTCTTGCTTTAATGGTACTATGAAAGTACCTAGTGTTGTCATCTGCTAGATTAACCCACTGAACTTTAGCTTTTTGTGCAAGGAAAAGAATCCTGGCATCATCAAGCTCTTTGTATGAATCAGCTGCCACTCTCTCCTCTGCTTGAAGCTGCACATTCCTAGGATCATTGTGCAACTGTTTCTGGATGCTTTCCAACAGCAATTTAGCAACCATGGCAGAACTCTCAATATCCCCATAGCTCCCATTATTCAACTTCTTTAAGGGGTGCTTCAGATACTTAAGCTTTTTGACCAACTGAAACATGTAACAAACATAGACAGGTTGTTTCCAAGTCTCCATGACAATGTTCTTAAACTCAGCATGCTTCCCCCACATATTAAAATACTTAAAAGGACCCTTCCTTCTCTCAATATCCTCCCCTAGCTCAATCAAGCAAGGGCTATGATCATAAAGCCCCTCAGGAAGGAAAGTAACATTACCATTAGGGCCATTCAAGATCCACTCATCATTTGCTAGAACCCTATCAATCCTACTATAGACCCTAGCATCACCCTCCTGTTTATTGTTCCATGTGAAATAGGCACCTGTAGAGACCAGGTCATACAACCCACACACATCCACACAGTTCTGAAACCCTTTAATCTCAGCATCAGTCACCTGAGACCCAATCCTTTCATTTACATACAAAACATTGTTAAAATCCCCCATTACAAGCCAAGGTCCATGAACATTAGCTTTCATAGCAATCAAAGAGTCCCAAAGAGCAACTCTATCAGAATCAACATTACACCCATACACCAAAGAGCAAGTCCATCCAAACCCATTCTCTATGTTGGTCACCTGAGCATGAATGACTTGCAGATCCTTCCTAATGCAAGAAACCATAACCTCTGAAGAATCCCACATCAACCAAATTCTACCACTATCTTTTACCTCACTATTATCAATAATTTGCCAAGGACTGCTAAAACTAGCTTGTATTCTATCATTATTCTTTATTTTGACCCTGGTTTCAACCAAACCAAACAGGCTTACTTTATTAATATGCAAGAATCTCCTAATATCACCTTGCTTATTCCACTTATTTAGGCCTCTAACATTCCAAAAGCCTATATTAACCATTTTGAATGATTGTTGGTCTCCCCTTCCCCATACTATTTAACAAACTCTGTCTCAAAGACTGCTGAATTACTTCAAGAACAGTAGGGCCTCCCTGACTGCTTCCCCTCCCAAGTCTAGACATGCGATGAACCAGACTAGCTGGTGAAGCCATCTCCTTGCCTCTGAATGGGATGGGGGTAACCATCACAGGAGGAGTACACTGTGGCAAAACCACTGCTTCCTGCACAGACTCCACACATTGCACAGGAGCAACCTGCACAGGAACATCAGCTGGCTTCACAGGTACCTGAGCCTTAGGCCTCCAAACCTTCTGAGCAGGTTTCTTACTAACCTCAGCAGCACGCTTCCTACACATAGCAGCATCATGATTGACAACCTTGCTAGCGTGTTCAACATGATAATGAGTGAGTAGTTACTTAGCTAGGGTTAATGGGTAATTAGGGGAAACCAACATGGGGAATGATTCATGCTTAAATTAATATGCTTTCATGGTTTATTTGCTTGCTTGTTATGATCTCAACTCATGCACATGTTATGTATGATGAAATGCGAGCCTATGAATCCGTGCATTTTTTACCCATCACCTATCTTTTCAATGAGACTTGTAAGACATAAACCAACTCGAGTCTCATTAGACCATGCATGTTGTTGAGTAGGGAAGACTAAGTCGACTTGTAGGTGTTGTACAATCTAATCGATTCGGCTCCGGGACCCAAACTTTCCTAGGATTGTAAGATATCAACCAACTCGATCCATCATAACAATAATTGCTTGCTTATAATTTGAGAACATGTTTGTATGATCAATTCCCATGAATCCCCTATGACCCCATGACACCCTAGTGCCTTTTATCAATTGTTTACGCCCCTTTTAATTCATCTTGCTTGTTTACTTTCATTGCTATTTAGTTTAGTGATCTTCTATTCAAACCCAAATTGTGACACCCCTTAGACACCACTAGTTGCAATAGAAATCTCATCTCAATTCCCGTCCCTTGGGATCCGACCTTTACTTGCCTCTTTACTAATTGTTGAGTTTTTGGTGAAGTTATAAATTGTGTTTTGGTCTAGGTGCTCCTAACGACAAGTAACCGAAAGATTTATCCACGACCAAAAATGGCGCCGTTGCCGGGGACGGTGTTAACTTGATTTAGATTTTCTTATATTGTTATTAGTTGTGTCTTTCTTCGCCTTGGGGAAGTAAAACTCCTCAAGGTTTGTTCTAATTGTTTTCAAGTTGTTTGATATTTTGCAAGATGGACCTTATAGATTGTTTTGTAGAGGACCACTTAAGTATACCTTTCTTCAAAGATCCCATGCAAGCATTGGAAGCCTTGGAAGCAAGTGAGGCCAAAAATATGTATTGGGAATTGGAGGTAGATCTTTTTGAGGCCGCTCTAGCTAACAAAGAACTTACTCATTCACAATCCGAGTTGGTACATAACATCCTTGTGGAAGCATGTCAACCTATAGAAGATGAGAAATCCATCCTAGAAGACATTTTACAAGCTCAAGAGCAAGAGGAATCCATCATGGAATTCGAATGTGATGAGATTGATGAGAATGAAGAATAAGTTGAATATACTATGAGAATGGAATGTCTAATGGAGATGGAGCAAATTCTCAATGAATCTCCAAATGAGGAAAGTGAGGTACAAACTCCTAATTTAAAACCCCTTCCCCCAAATTTGAAATATGCTTACCTTGATAAATCAAAGACCAAACCCGTGATTGTTAATGATAGACTTGATGAGAACCAATTGGGAAAATTGCTTGATGTGTTGAAAAAACATGAGAAGGCTATAGGTTATAGTCTAGATGACCTTAAGGGGATAAGTCCCAACTTTTGCATGCATAGAATTCATCTAGAGGAGGACCATAGACCTACCATTCAACCTCAAAGAAGATTGAACCCCCACATGCAAGAAGTTGTCAAAGGAGAGGTTATGAAGTTACTTGATGCGGGAATCATATATCCCATATCAGACTCTTTGTGGGTTAGCCCCGTTCAAGTGGTTCCTAAGAAAGGAGGTACCACAGTGGTGACAAACGAAAAGAATGAGCTAATACCCACAAGGATGATTACCGGTTGGTGTATGTGTATTGACTATCGAAAAATAAATTCCGCAACAAGAAAGGATCATTTCCCCCTACCATTCATTGACCAAATGCTTGAGAGGTTAGCCTCCAACAAATTCTTTTGTTACCTTGACGGGTATTCGGGATTCTTCCAAATCCCTATACACCCGGATGACCAACATAAGACCACCTTCACATGCCCTTATGGTACTTTTGCATATAGGAGGATGCCTTTTGGTTTATGTAATGCCCCCGCCACTTTCCAAAGATGCATGATGAGTGTCTTCTCCGACTACCTAGAGACCATAATGGAAGTTTTTATGGATGATTTTAGTGTTTATGGAAAGAACTTTGACTCATGTTTGAATAATCTTTCTCTTGTATTGCAAAAATGTGAAGATGTTAGTCTTGTTTTAAATTGGGAAAAGTGTCACTTCATGGTCAATGAAGGAATTGTTTTGTGTCATTTAATCTCGGAAAAGGGCATCGAGGTCGATAAAGCTAAAGTTGAGGTGATAGAGAAACTCCCACCTCCCGTGAATGTTAAAGGGGTGAGAAGTTTTCTCGGTCAAGCGGGTTTTTATCGCCGTTTCATAAAGGATTTTTCAAAAATAGCGAAACCCCTCACTCAACTCTTGCTTAAAGATGCCCAATTCCATTTCACTGATGAGTGTGTTGAAGCCTTTAATAGAATCAAGGAAGCACTAATCTCGGCACCAATCATTCAACCTCCAAATTGGGAACTACCGTTCGAGATTATGTGTGATGCTAGTAACTACGCCGTTGGAGCGGTTCTTGGCCAACGGGTAGGAAGAGCTCTTCATGCCATCTATTATATAAGCAAGACTCTTGATCCCTACCAAGTGAATTATGATACCACCGAGAAAGAGCTTCTTGCCATTGTCTATGCTTTAGACAAATTCCGTTCCTACTTACTTGGATCCAAGGTGATTGTCTTTTCGGATCACCGTGCTCTCCGACATCTCTTGATAAAAAAGGAGGCAAAACCAAGGTTGTTGAGATGGATTTTGCTTCTTCAAAAATTTGACTTGGAAATAAGAGACAAGAAAGGAGCCGAAAATGTAGTGGCGGATCACTTGTCAAGGATCCGGTTTCATGATGAACAAGGAGAAACCCCGATCAATGACTCATTTACCGATGATATTTTGATGGCCATTCAAACACAACTTGAAAGGCACATCACCCCATGGTTTGCCGATTATGCCAACTATATCGTTGGAAGAGTACTCCCTCCAAATTTGAACCACAACCAAAGAAATAGGTTCCTATTCGAAGTAAAGAGGTACTTTTGGGATGACCCAAACCTCTACAAAGAGTGTAGTGATGGGCTCTACCGGAGATGCATCCCTCAATGGGAAGTCCAAGGAATCTTGGAAGGGTGTCACTCATCACCCTACGGTGGGCACCATGGAGCAAGGAGGACCATTGCCAAAATTCTTCAATCGGGCTTCTATTGGCCTACAATGTTTCAAGACACAAGGGAATTCATCATTCATTGCGATGCTTGCCAAAGAACGGGGAATATCTCTTGGAGGAACGAAATGCCACAAAGGGGCATTCTAGAGGTGGAGATCTTCGATGTTTGGGGGATCGACTACCAAGGTCCGTTTGTGACATCCAATGAGAATAAGTACATCCTTGTGGCCGTAGACTACGTCTCAAAGTGGGTGGAGGCAATTGCCACTCCAAATGATGATGCAAAAACGGTCACCAAGCTCTTCAAGAAAATAATCTTCCCAAGATTTGGAGTTCCTAGAGCAATTATAAGTGATGGAGGAACGCATTTTCATGAAAAGAAACTCGCATCCCTTTTGACCAAATATGGTGTCCAACATAGAACCGGCTTGTGATATCATCCTCAAACAAGCGGTTAAGTTGAAGTTTCAAATAGAGAGATCAAACAAATCCTTGAGAAAGTTGTGAACAAGACCCGAAAAGATTGGAGCACAAAGCTTGATGATGCTCTTTGGGCTTATAGGACGGCCTATAAGACTCCCATAGGAGCCTCCCCTTACAAGCTTGTCTATGGGAAAGCATGTCATTTGCCAATCGAATTGGAGTACAAAGCTTTTTGGGCAATCCGAGCACTTAACCTTGATCTCAAATTAAGTGGTCAAAAGAGGATGATTCAAATTCAAGAGTTGGAGGAATTCCGACTACAATCCTATGAGAATGCCAAGATCTACAAAGAAAAGACGAAATTTCTCCATGACAAGAGGATTAGACAAAAAGCCTTGCACAAAGGGGACAAAGTCCTTCTATTCAATTCCCGCTACCGACTTTTTCCAGGAAAGTTGAACTCTAGATGGATGGGTCCCTATGTGATCACCGAAGTTGGAAGATATGGGGATTTTGAAATCAAGGCGGAAGATGGAACCAAATTCAAAGTCAATGGTCAAAGGTTGAAGCCATACTATGAGGGAGCGTTTATTAAAGAGGTCGAGGTCACCTACCTCGGGCCTCCTCATCCTTGAAAGAATCATCAAAAGGGAGAGTTTGGTGGAGTCCTCCCTAAACCACCACTTGTAAATATACTAACCCTCTAACTTGTATTTATAATTTTATTGCATTTCTTTAATCATAAACTCTTTTCATGAGAGTAAGTGAGGGAGGGTCACTTACGAATTTTGAATGAAGGAAGGAACCAATCTTCAAGTGTGGGGAAGAAGCATCTATGAGAGGAAAGGAAATCAAAGGAAAAATTCGCAGCTTGAACCCGAGCGTCTTCATTGGAATCCGCCCGTCCTGCTGGAATCCGGGCGTTTTGGGAAGAATCCGTCCGTCCCTCTAAGCTGTGAAATTGAAAATTTTGGGACTGTCGAAGAATCCGAGCGTCTCAGCAAGGAAGACGCTCGTCCTGAGGAATCCGCCCGTGTTTGCAGAAAGACGGCCGTCTTTTTGCCTGTGCATTTTAAGAAATCTCACTGTCTCAGAATCCGTCCGTCTTTGAGAAAAGACGCCTGTCTCCTTTCAGAAGAATCCGAGCGTCTTGGGGTCGGGACGCCCGTCTTGGTGGCGTCATATTTTTGGAAAGTTAACTGTGACAGAATCCGGGCGTCTTCCTGTGGACATGGGCCACGTCTCGGTCTGTGGATTTGGGCCGCCTACCGGTCCGTAGTCGCGGGCCACCTGCACGCCCAGTCGATCTGTGGACATGCAGAGGTCTCTTTGAAAGCCACGCTCGGCGGCGTAAAAATGCTTTCGACCGGATCGCTTTAGATCGGTCGGTTTCGTCTCGGTAAAGGTCTCGAAACGATTAGAGATGTTCGGAGTCGCCACCAAGCATTTATGGGATGACTGGAACCCATTCGAATTCCACTTTATACCTCGGTCAAATCGAAGCACAAAGCAGCGTTTGACATAGGTACTAAAGATAAGGAAATCGTCCCCCTTTTAGCATTCTTTGCCTAAAATGACTCTCGTACGCCCTGGATAAGGCCATCCACTGTCCAAAGGTTCTGAGTAAGGGGTGAGGGTACGTATTGGGAAGCCCTTTAATCGGACACCCAATCCCGCCCGCGTTAGCGGCCTCTACTGATCGATCGTGGTTGTTTAAGTGCAAGAGTTGATAAAACGGTGTAAATGCATGAATGCACATCCAAATGTCTTAACGTAACATGTGAGCTTTCTAAGTCGGTTTGTTAATCCAAATATCAAGCATAAGATGTCAAGTTGGATTTAGATTGATTTGCATGTGAAAACGGAAATTAAACATCCATTTACCAAATTCGGGTTGTAATGCTTAACACGATCCATTTATTGAAAAAGGGTGTCAAATGACAAAGTGTAAAAAACGTAAGCTTGTCAATCTGATCCGTCATGTATTCGGATTAACTGTGATCGGGATCGTCCTAGACAAGTGCTAAAAATGAGGCAGAACAGCGCCAGCCAGCCCCATTGGGGCGCGAGCCTATTGGCGATAGAAGGGACTCTGCCCAAGTTTTGAAAGATGGAAACAGAAGGCCTCTTGAGGCGCGAGCCATGGGGCGAGCCAAGAGGTGCCTTCTCGTTGTTTAAAAGGTTGTTTAAAATGGTTTTTTGTAATGAATGGTTTGCAAGTATGATTTGCATGACTCAGAATAATTACTATTGTGTTAGTAATATTCGTTGTCGGATTTGCATGTTTTGAAAAGCATAATAAAATGGTAAAAGGAAAATGTTTGATTTGAACTAATTATGTTAAGTTCAATTATTTGTAATTAGTCAAGTTTGTCATCGTACTCAGATTAAACCGACATGGTATAAAGAACCAAGGATGATTATGAATTATGACTAATATATTTACAAATGTAAACAAATGAGAAAAATGGTAAATAAAATAAAAGGGTGTTAAAATACCCATTAAAATGTAATTAACCAATAATATCATCGAGTCACGGAATAAACCATCATGGTATAAAGAACCAAGGATGATTTTTGTAATGGTCAAAATATGTTTATCATAAAAATGAATTAAAACATTTGAAATGGTAAAAACCGTAAAAGGAAAGAAGTAAGAATAAAAGAAAGTGTTGAAGGAAAGACGAACTCAAACACGGATGAGTCTGACCCGAGACCCACAAGAGGCGCAAGCTCCCTTGCATAGCAAGGAGCTTCTGTCTCAGGCCAAAACACAGTTTTGGCTCGTCTAACCTATGTTTGAATCGTGTTATGCATTGTTCATGCTTATGAACTCATAAAAACAGTAAGTACATGAATTAAATGAGATGTTTACACCCTCAAACTTACGTGTATTGATGTTTGCGTGGTAGACGACTTTAGAGACGGTTTTCTCGTTGTGACTACTCGCGATGAAAGAAGTTTAAAAAGAGTGCCTTAAAAAAGGATTTGGTTTTGAAAATATGTTAATTAAAACATTATGATTAATGAGTTGAGTTGGTCGAATGGGTCGGTCGAATGCACGGCGACGGTACCAAACAATATGTGTAAGGCTTGTGTTTACGATCGGTAGGTCGTAAACACGTGTCGATTTTGTGACTAAGGAAGTCGAGTATAGAAGTTTAAGGGAGAAGGAGGGGGCAGACTCTCGCGTGAGTTTTGTGGTGTGTGAAGGGTGGTATTTATAGAGAAATGTGGGATGGTAGGTCGGTTGAGTTTGCGTAGAAACTAAGCAGGCAGCCTAAAGAGGCGCGAGCTACCCTGTGACTGAATAGGGTGTGTTGTCCCTTTCCCAAATTTGGATTTTGCATTTGTTCTAACCAATGTTTTGTTGGTTGTGATTTGTGGTCTTTGAGGTTTGCTTAGCCGTGTAAGCTTACTCTTGGGTGATATTTGGGGTAGGTATTTTGTGTCTTTGACTCGGGTTTGACCCATGTGAGTCGGGATTTGAATTTCGAGTCGGTTTTTGGCTCGGTGTCAGTTTTGACTCTAATTAGGGTCATTTTAATGGGAATGACATGATGAAAACATTCATGGCATTATTTTTGACATTCGAGATTTTGGTTGACTCGGGTTGACTCAGGTTGACTCGAGTTGCGGGTTTCTGAGTCGGTTTTGGGTACGAAGACGGTTTTAACTCTAAATAGTGTTATTTTAATGCAAATGAAGTTAGAAAACTTTTGAAATCATTTTTCATATCCGAGTAGTGCATTAAACCGTCTTATGTATAGCCAATCCACGCACGCATATCAAAAACACGTTACAGTCCGATCATCATCGGGTGGTTTTTGGAAGGTGCATATACTGGGTATCTACACTTCCCTAGAATCCGCCCGTCCCGAGAAGCTGGAATCCGAGCGTCTTCTGCTCGAACCCGCCCGTCTTCCTGCGATAATTCGGCCCGACTTTTCTTAATTTTATTACACCCCACCACACAATTTGTGACACATCACCCTTCCTTCCACTTGTATTATAAAACCCACCTCCTTATGACTCCAAAGCATATCCCAATCACTCTTTTACCCCACAAAATCAAAAAGCCCCAAATTTCTAGGGTTTCAAAGGCAACATTCAATCCACAAGGAGCATCTTTATTCTTTAACAAATCAAAAATTCCAGCTCAATAATCAAAGAATGGCACCAAGGAGATCTTCTTTTAGGGATGGGAGGAGACCAAGGGTAAGAGGAAGTTCCTCTACCTCCCACATCAACAGATTAAGAAGAGAGCATGAAGAAATTGTGGATCTTACAAGGCTTGATAACTTCTCAAATGTTGAATTTGTCAATGATGTGCAAAGACTAGTCTTCCACCGGCTTCTTAGTAAGAACATTCTCCCTACTAAGTTTTTATGTCATAATACTTTAAGGAAACTTGGGATTTATCACCAAGTGGAAGCTCTCTTTGAAGTATTTGGTCTCTCTACCATTTTCCACATGTATGAGCAAACTTACCGATCCCTTGTGCTTATGTTTTTGAGCTTTTTGAAGATTACAACCTTGAATAAAACTATATGCATAGAGTTTAGGTTGGAGAATGTTTCAAGAATGATGACCCTTGTGGAATTCGCAAATGTGCTTGGTCTCGATGTCTCGCCTACCCGGACATCAAAACCAAAGAAATATAGTGTTGAACCTTTATGGAGGGCCATGACCGGCCGAGATTTCATACACACCAAGGAGTGTCTCGCTTTTCATATTCAAAATCCTATTTTGAGACTCACTTACTGGTTCCTCTCTGGCACCCTCCTTGCTCGCCGAGATCCGGCAATTGTGAATCAACTTGATCTTGTGTTTATGGAATCTTACCTCAATCACTACAAAGAAAAGGTTCCATAGCGACGGAAAACTCCATCGCAAATATGCCAATCCCGTTGCAAAAACAGAACTTGCGACGGAATTGCGACGGATTTCATCCGTCGCTTTATTTCGTCGCAAAATTTAGTTTTGCGACGGAAATTCCGTTGCAAATAAATATCTGCGACGGATCAAAGCGTCGCAGAAACCCGTCGCAAAAGAGGGACTTGCGACGGAAATTCCGTCGCAGTTCACTGTTCATGGGAGGCCACGTAGACACAATGGTCAACCAGAAAGTCAACATCTGCGACGGAAAATCCGTCGCAGTTCACTGTTAATACAGGCCACGTAGGCACATTAGTCAACCAGAAAGTCAACATTTGCGGCGGAAAATCCGTCGCAAATTCCGTCGCAGGGCAGAATGAACCAGGGGGTTTACAGCGCTTCTCCAGCTCCCCCATTGCTTTGAAAGCAATTACATATACTCCCGGTTTCCTACAAACATACAGAAAATCCAGCAATTGACAAATTCACAACTCGTTCAAGACACGAGATTTCCAAACAACGTCTTCGCATTAACTTAAAATAAAAGGTTTACAATCGTTTAGTACAATAATTGTTCAACAAAGAAAGCTAAATAAGTCCATAAACTACGGGGTAGGAGTGATAACTACTAATAAACTAACAACTACTAATCAATACACGGGAGTAGGAGTAGGCCTAGCATTGTCGCCACCATCATCATCAAAGTCATTTATAGCTTGAGATACACCTCCTGGGTTACAAGTTTGAGTGGTAAAACCTTGTTGGCTCAAGAACTCCTCTATTGCCGCAAGCCTTTGAGATTGTTCGGCCTCGACTTGCTTAAGTCGGGCATTCTCTTTTGCGACTCTACCATCAAAACCCGGAGAATGAGGAGTAGAAAAGAGGTTACCAGTCGAGCGGCGGTGGTGCTCCCAAATTTGTGGTGCTGCATTTCCCGCGCCAAGTACTCTACCTTTCTTATCAAATCCTCCATGTTCTTCAATATAAATCTCATTATCATCGATGTTCTCGACCCTTTGACTCTGAAGCTGAGTTTTCTTTGAGATGATTTTACCCTATATCAGTAAAAAACGAAAGATTAGATACCATCTACTAAATAATCATGATTGAAAAAATGAGTTAAAAATTAAATAATTATAGTAACTTACGAAGAGTTGACCAGTTTTTTTGGATAACCATCCTTTTGTGCTATGCTTCCTTGTCTTCTCCAACAGCTGCAAAGCGGACGGAATATCTCCTTTCCCTTCTTTATCAATCTACAATTTTGATACTTGTTAAATATAATTACTAACTTTAAATAAAGTTAAAGAAAAAAAAGGTAATAAATTAAAAAAGAAAGTGAAGAAATTACCATTGAGTCCATATATTGCAAAGTGCATTTTCGACCCATTACGTGAGTAGCCAACGCCTTCCCTTTCTCGTCACTTCCCGACCTACGGTTGGCCGAATTCTGCTCCGATCTTCCCGTGAAACTAGGATCTTCAAGTGGTCTATTCTTCAATTTACGGTGCAAATCAACACTAATCCAATCCGGCTTTTCATGCTCTTCCTTATGATAAGCTCGATAAATCATTTGCCGTAACCGGGTCTTCATGTCATCTTCCCAAGCCTTCTTAACCCTTGCCTTGTCGCGGAGATCGTAACTAACACGCCACTGTTCAATAAACAATAAAGTTAGAAAATAAACTTTATTGTAAATAAATATAAAATAAATGAATAAAATACCTAATATTAAATTAAATAACAATTGCTAATACCTCAAACCAATTCCACCAATCCTTCTTTAGAGTAGATGACGCCGATTTCCAATTAGGAGCATGTTCTTTGTAGTTGCATCCAATAGTATTCGATATCAAGTTCACAACTTTTTCATCACTGAACCTGAAAAAAAGAATGACAATATAATATATATATATATATATAAATCGTTATAAAAATAATTAATTACGAAAAAATAACATACTTACCAAACGCCTTCTTGCTCAAGAGAATCGAGAGGAATTTTGTCAACTTGCACATTTTGTTGTTCTTGTTGATGACCTGCTTGTATTTCTTCATTCTCGTTTTCCTGTCCTTGGTTTCCTGCATTACTATTACTA
Source organism: Silene latifolia (assembly GCF_048544455.1). Taxonomy (NCBI): domain Eukaryota; kingdom Viridiplantae; phylum Streptophyta; class Magnoliopsida; order Caryophyllales; family Caryophyllaceae; genus Silene; species Silene latifolia. The sequence goes on from NC_133532.1 coordinate 27,374,066, forward strand.
CCATGTCTTCGTCTCCTCGACGCCATAGAAACCAACTAAATTCTTCAACATTGTTAGAAATCAAATAATAGCAACCAAATAAGAAATTGGCAAAGTAAGAAATCAAATAATCAAATAATAGCAACCAAATAAGAAATTGGCAAAGTAAGAAATCAAATAATCAAATAATAGCAACAAAATAAGAAATTGGCAAAGTAAGAAATTAAGTAATCAAATAATATAGCAACCAAATAAGAAATTGGCAAAGTAAGAAATTAAGTAATCGAATAATAGCAACCAAATAAGAAATTGGCAAAGTAAGAAATTAAATAGTACTCCCTCCCTCTCGGTCAACTAATCAAATAATAGCAACAAAGTAAAAAAAATAAGATTGAATAAAAAGAATGAAAATAAACTAGATTTCATTAAATTAAGCCATACGGCATCTACAACTAATAGTACCATCAAAGTAATAAGATTGAAAGAAAGGGTACAAAACATCTACAACTAATATAAATCCTAATCATCATCATCATCATCATCATCACTTAAATTAGTGTTTTCGTTGCGTTCAAAAAGCGAATCTAAAAAATCCTCATCATCATCTTCTTCTCAATACTTCTTCAAAACCTCCTCTCCTAACTCTTCCTCATCTTCCTCCTCTTGCATATCATCATTCTGTACTTGCATTTCATCTCCTTGCATTTCTTCTTGTTCCTCCTCCACATTTTCATTCTCATCTTCTATTTCAATTATTGCCAATGTTGTATCACCATTATTAACATCTTCTTGAAAGATAGATTCATCAGTAGGAGCATCAACTTGTGATCTTGCCTTTATTTTAAATACTGCAGACCACTGATCTTTATCTCTTTTGATATTTGGATAAGGAGCATAGCAAACTTGTTCCACTTGATATGCTAACACAAATGGGTCATATTTTGGAAAGTTTTTGCTCCGATTAACATCCACAAGTTTATATTCCTTGAACAAAGTTGTAAAATGTCTTTTTGTGCATTTGGGTTCAAGGTTGTCTTGTCTTTTCTATCCATCACCATGTGAATTAGTTGTTCGAAAAATTTTTTGTCAATATGCATGACATCAAGGTTATGTCGAATTAGTAGTGTGCTCCAATATGGAAGCTCCCAAAAAATTCTTTGTTTCCACCACCCAATTCGTTTCGCTTTAACCGTTCTCAATTCATGGTCAGATGCATACACGATTTTTGGTAAATCTTTCACACATTCTCACACTTGTTTGCCCGATAACCTCGTTCCAGCAACATCGTTCTCTATTCTTCTTTTTCGAAAGTGGACCTTATCCTTGCGAAAAGTATGATCAGTGTCTAAATATTGTCTATGACAATCAAACCAACTTCATTTTCTGCTATGCTGAAGCCAAGTCGATTTAGTCTCTTTTTTCGTACAACATGGACATACATTCTCACCAGCAGTTGACCAACCAGATAACATGCCATAAGCAGGAAAGTCGTTGATCGTCCATAGGAGTGCGGCTCTTAAGTCGAAGTTTTGTTTCCTAGACACGTCATATGTAAACAATCTCGTGTCCCACAATTGCTTCAACTCGTGAATTAGAGGCTGTAAATAGACGTCAAGGTTTTGTTTGGGACTCTTTGGTCCAGGAATAATTAATGTTAAGAACATAAATTGTCTTTTCATGCATAGCCAGGGTGGTAAATTGTAAGGTGTAAGCATCACCGGCCAGCATGAATACAAGTTCCCGAATGGCCCAAAAGCCGAGAAACCATCGGTGCAAAGTCCAAGTCTAACATTCCGAGGCTCAGATGCAAAAGAAGGATGAAGATGATCAAAATGTTTCCACGCCTCACTGTCACTTGGATGAGACATTGTCCCACTAACTCGGGGGTTTTCATAATGCCAACGCATTTGTTCCGCGAGGTTTTTTGTGGCATAAATTCGTTGCAAACGTGGCCCTATTGGCAAATAATTTAAGAAATTTTCGGGGACCCTTTTGCCATTTGCATTCTTTTCACTTTTGTACCTAGCTCTACCACATTTTCTACACTTGTCAAGAAGAGCGTCGTCCAACCAAAAAAGCATACATCCATTAAAACATGCATCTATCTTTTCATGAGGAAGTTGAAGAGCTTTGAGAACATTTTTGGTTTCATAGAAGTTACGCATCAAAATATGATCTTGAGGAAGAAGGTCTCCCATGAGTGACGTGAAACCATCTACACATTTATGGGCTAAGTTGAATTCACATTTCGGAGTGACAAGCCTTGCAAGCCGATTCGTAGTAGCAATGAGAGTCGACATCCCTCGTAGACAAAGTTGCTCGGCACGTTTTAACATTTGAAAAAAGGCTAATACATTGGGATTTGGAGATTCATCAACCACCTCGGCGTTAAGAGCTTCTTCCCTAATTTGATCAATGCTATCGCGCAACGCATCCTCTACCATATCCCTATAAGGATTGTCAGAGGGCATTGCCATTTCCTCTTCCTCAACGGGGAATTTCTCTCCGTGACACACCCAATCATAATAGTTGTCACAAAAACCCTTTAGACCAAGGTGTTTTCGTACTTCTTGTTCAACTAAAAACTTTTTATTTTTGCACTTACTACATGGACACCTAATTTCTTTATTTCTAATGAATTCGTCTTGTTGCTTAACATAATCAATGAATTTATTAACCCCTATTACGAATTCCTTCCTTAATTTTTTATTGGAATCCAACCTTTCATACATCCAGTTTCGTTCTAATCTCTTCATTTCAAATCTACATATATATTAGTAAATAAAAATTATTAATAAAAATGGTAAGAGCATTCATAAACTCATCTTTGAATCTTTTATACAACAACAATAACAACAACAACAACAACAACAACAACAACCTGCAAAAAAGTACTTTCAGTATAGGGGTCCTTATCTCTCCAACCTAAACCCATCTTTGAATCTTTCATACCATTAGTAAATACCCAATTTTTTTTCTTGATTGTAATGAGACAAAAATTCGGCAGCACTTCTTTATAGTTCTCCAAATACATTATTTAGAATGAATTCTCACTCTACATATGTATTCGGAGAACATTAAAGGAAATGTCAACCAAATTTTGTCTTATAACAATCAAGAAAAAAATTGAGTATTTACCACCTAAATGGCATAAAAGATTCAAAGACGATCTAAAACGGGGACTATTCAAGAATTACACCTAATGTGTAATCCCTGAACGGGTACTAGGTGAAAAATATATTAACACAATCACAACACAATCATAAGATGAATTAATATTTGTAAAAAAAATACACATGACACAAATGTACACAACTTTTTTTTTTTTGGTAAAAGGTAAAAAATATATTGATGCTCAAAAACCATGTACAGAATAACTTGTTCACAACCATGTTCCTATCACAAACTCATCTATATCATCTACCATACATCAAAAACATATAGTAGATCCTACTAGCTAGTGCAGCAATTTCTCAATCCAATGCTTATCTTTTCTTGACACTATACCCTGCAACTGTTGTTGAATTATGTTCCTGATATCTGCTTGTATCATCACCACACACTTGCCAGGACTGATTATAGCACCCTCATGCCTGCTTGCATTCCTCTGGTTCCAGATATAGTACATAGTAGCATTGAGTATACTATTCAGGACCCCATTCTTCAGCCTCGTGAACCTCCTGTGTTGCCACCAATTCTGAGTATTGGCAGCAGACATAGTCACCCCCATCCATTCCTGAACTCTCTGAATAACTCTCCTGCTGTACTGGCACTGGAAAAAGAGGTGAGATGGTGACTCTTCCTCTTGAGCACAAATACAACAGTTGCTGTCAGGGACAATACCAAATCTGTAGAGCTTGTCTTTGGTATTAAAACCCTTGCTGATAGTACAACCAAGCTATAAAGCTGTGTTTGGGAATGGACCATTTGGTCCAAACAATATGAGACCAGCTTACAGTCTGGCTGGTTGGCCTTAACCAGCTATACCCCTTCTTAATAGTATACTCCTTACCTGGTATCACAGTCCATTCATTCTGGTGGTATGCTGGCTGAAACTCCTGCTTCAATTTACAAACTTTTTTCCACGTCCAACTGGCATCCTGGGGAGGGTTATAGTCCTCCCATTCTTGTCCCTTCAGGTAGACACTATGTACCCATTGCACCCATAGCTTAGATGGGTGAGCTCGAATCCACTGGACCGGTTTCCCAACTGCCGCTTTATTCCAACTGTACTCATCTCTCAGGCCAAGTCCCCCCTCCTTCTGATTAGTCCAAAGTTTTGACCAGGCAACAGTAGGGGTCCTAGCATATTCAGTCCCTCCATGCCACAAGAAGTTCCTGCATATTGCTTCAATTTTGAGGAGCACTGCTTTTGGAATGATGAAAATAGAAGCCCAAGAGGAATGTAGAGTTTCAGATACTCGCTTTTATCAACACCAGTCTCCCAAAGATACGAGTTTTTGGTTCCCAGTTGTCTTACCCTCTCAAAAACTTTTATCAATCAATGGTTGCGAGTCTTTGATTGATAATTTAGCAGCTTAATTGGCACTCCAAGGTATTTGAAAGGTAATTTGCCTTCAATGCACTGATACCGAACTATTTCTCTTCCGACTTCACTAGCTACTCCATTAAAATACACATTTGACTTTCCCCTACTCATCTGAAGTCCTGATGCTTGAGAAAAGGTTGAGAAGGTGCGTAGCAGGATCATAATGGAACCCACATCCCATTTAGAGAAGAGCAACAAATCATCTGCAAACATTAAGCTACTTAATTTCATTGATTTGCAAAGAGGGTGAAACCTGAACTTCATTGTAGAGGTAGTATAGGATAACAATCTGGTAAGATATTCCATGCAAATTGTAAAGAGCAAAGGTGACAAAGGATCTCCTTGTCTTAATCCTCTTTGTCCCTTAAACCAGCCAAAGCTATCCCCATTCAAATTCAAAGTATAAGTGGCAGTGGTGACACATTCCTTAATGAGAGCAATAAAACCAGCTGGAATATTTAATTCATGTAGCATCTGAAAAAGGAAACTCCACTCCACTGAGTCATAAGCCTTCTGCAGGTCTATTTTGAATAGACATCTAGGGGAGACACTCTTCCTTCCATAATGTTTAACAAGATCTTGGCAAATTAGAATGTTCTCCATAATGCTTCTACCTTGAATAAAACCTCCTTGAGTGACAGAAATTATATGGGGGAGAACCAAAGCAAGCCTTGCACAAAGAAGTTTTGAAATGCATTTGTATACCACATTACAACATGCAATGGGCCTGAATTGCATCACAGTCAAAGGATTTGGCACCTTAGGGATTAAAGTAACATTAGTAGCATTCAATTGCTTGAGCATTTTGCCATTCCTAAAAAATTCATGGACTGCAGCACATACATCCCCTCCAACAGTATCCCAACTAGTTTTAAAGAAATGACTAGAGTAGCCATCTGGACCTGGAGCTTTGTCATCTGGTATACTGAAGATAGTGCTTTTGATTTCTGCATCAGTAATTGGCATTAGTAACATCTGATGGTGAGACTCATCACATTTATTACCTTGCTGCACTACTCTGGGACTGACAGAGGTTGTGGGGTGAGACTGGCCTAACAACTGGGTATAGAATCTTAGAAAACTCTCCTGAACCCCCTCCTTATCAGTGTGATGATTTCCCTGTTGATCAGTTATCTGTACTGTCTGATTTTGTCTCCTCCTAGTCTTCAAGATGCCATGGAAGAATGAAGTATTTGCATCCCCATCTGCACTCCATTTCATCTTTGCCTTTTGTTGCAGGAACTGGTTCTGAGCCTCAGCCAAATGTTGATAAATTTCTCTAGCTTCACATTCTTGTTGAATAAGGCTCAGGTCTTGAGGAGTCACTCCCAAGCTTTGCTGTATTTTATGTAGCTTAGTGAGAGCCACCTCAGCATTATTCTCAATATCGCAAACCCGGACTGTTCAAATTTGTTTGAGTCCCTGCTTCAGATTCTTCAATTTCTTAGTTAGCTCATACAACTTAGTTCCAGTTTGCATACACGTCCAACCAGCTTGAACAGTCTCTTTAAAGTTTGGAGCCAGGCTCCACTTATTAAAATATTTAAAGGGTCTGGCTTTCTTTTCATCAGTTGCATTAGCCTGTACCATACAAGGAGTGTGGTCAAAGATCCCCTCAGGCAAAAAGTGTGCATACAGAAGAGGGTAATCATTGAGCCATTCCTGGTTCACTAGGAAACGATCCAGTCTGCTATACACTCTGTCAGCTGGGCATTGTTTGTTATTCCATGTGTACAGAGCTCCCATGGCAGGACTATCTATCACTTCACATTGATGCAAGCATTGCCTGAAATCATCTGCATCCTGCATAGAAAAAGATCCTCCCACTCTCTCCTCCTCAGTCAATACACAGTTGAAGTCTCCTCCAATGGCCCATGGCCCTGAAATGGTATTTGCTAGTCTGCTTAAGTTAGCCCAAAGGGACTGTCTCTCATTGCTGCCATTGAAAGCATAGACCATGGTGACATGAAACCGTGCATTGGTACTCTTATGATGCACTGTCATATGTATATACTGAGCATCATACTCTAGAAAATCAATATCCCATTCATGCACCTGCCACAAAATCCAAATTCTGCCTCCTTGATGGTATGTTGAGTTTGTGGAAATACTCCAACTGCTAAAGGAATTCATGGTTGTGTGCAATTTATTTGGTTTAATTTTAGTCTCTAATAAAGCAAAGAAATTAACATTATTATTTATCAAAAATCTATGTATAACCTGTTGCTTACTCCTCCTATTCATACCCCGCACATTCCAAAATCCTAGCTTAATCATTGATCAGGATTATGGATGGGGTGTCCCTTTGAGCTATTAGCCTTATAAAACTAAGCAAAAGTAGAGTAAGCATCCTAAAATTGGTTTAAACTAAACTAAATTAACTACCCTAATAATCCTAAATATCCTAATTTTCTTTTAATTAAACTAAATCATTTTAATAATCCTAAACTTAATTAAACTAAGCATTATAAAATTGATTTAAACATCCTAAATTGGCTTTTAACTAATTTTAACTAAATTTCACTATCCTAATAATACTAAACATCCTAAATTGCCTTTCAACTAAACTAAAGAATCCTAATAATACTAAACATCCTAAATTGGCTTTCAACTAAACTAAACTATCCTAATAATAATAAGCATCCTAAACTAATCATAATTAATCAAAACAATAACCATAAACCCTAATTAATCAAAATAGTAAAATAAATTAAACAAACCTTAAATTAATTAAGAGAAGGAGACAAGGGGAGGGAGCGGCGGCGGTGGTGGCAGGCGGCAGAAAAAAGGGGAAAGGGGAAAGGAGAAGAAAGGGGTAAGGGGAAAGGGGAAAGAAGAAGAAAGGGGAAAAGGGAAAGGAGAAAGGAGAAATAGGAGGAGTGATTTGGGGAGTAGGGTGGTGGTAGGAGTGGTGGTGGTGGGAGTGGTGGTGGTGGTGGGATTGAGGGAGACGGATTTTTGGGAGTTTTGGGGTAAATAATTGAAGAGTGATAATGAAGGAGAAGGATTCCGCTGCTGCCCGTATAAAGAAAGCCTGCGACGGACTTTCCGTCGCAAACATAAAATAATAATAAATCCTGCGACGGAATTTTCGTCGCAGGAATAAAATAATATTATTTTTCCAGCGTGTTAAGAGGTGTACAGGTGGACACTTAAATGTGTCTGCGACGGAAATTCCGTCGCAAGGAAAATATTATTTTAATGCAGCGACGGAATTTCCGTCGCAGAATTTATTATTATTTTAATATAGCGACGGAAATTCCGTCGCAGACCTTCCCGCCATGTCAGGAAATTTGGCGGTCTGGGAAAATAGGCTGTAACGGAAAATCCGTCGCAGGGTCTGAGGTCCGTCGCAGGTTTAAATTTGCTACGGGTTAATTTTCCGTCGCAATGTGTCCGTCGCATCGAAACGTTTTTTTTTGTAGTGAATATTTAAGGAAGAAGTGTGTACCACTTCAATGCGCCTCTTGTGCTACTCGAAAAATGGGCAAAGTTTAGGAATGGTGATGATGATGGGATGAAACACATTGTAAATGGAGGGCTCACTACAAGGCTTGCGAAGCATTTCAATCCGAAATTCAATGAGAATAATGAGTATGCTCCTCTTTCGGGAAACACAAGGATAAATGAAGATCTTCTTCTTATTAATCATCATTGGAACCCTTGAGGGGGTTGATAAGCGGATCAAGTGGATAACGAAAGGAAGTGATCCGATCTATCTACCAATGACCGGCCTACCACGAATTTCCCCAAGAAGAGGACCTTTATCACCAATCCCATCCTACCTCATCCCTCCAAACCCAACCCAAGCAAGGCAAGCACCACCACCTCCAAATCCCCAACAACAACAACAAGAGCAACAATCTCAAGATGAGAAGATCAAAGTGCCTCCCTACCCATTTCCTTATCAACCGTACAACCATCACAACCCCTTTATCCTTCCCCGTGATGACTTTGTCACGGGAATTCTACAAGATTTGCACTTCCGACAATATGAAGCTACCGTGGACAATTACTATGAACTCTATCCTCAATACCACGATATGATTCATAAGGGAAAGGTTAGTGAAGAGGGAGCATTTCCCTCTTGGGCACAAATGGATATGCTCTTCCCTAATTCGGAGCAAGCAAATGAAGGGGCCAACGGGCGACAAGAGGAAGGGAGCAACAATTCTTGCGGAGGGGACACGGTGGAGCTTGAAAGTGAAGAGGACGAGTTCATGGACCCGAATACGAGTGATGCATCAAAGAAGATATGGGATAGTGATTTAGAGGGAGATGATGCCGATCTCTAGAGGATTTCTTCATAACTAGGTGGAGGGGGCGAGAGGCACCCATCACAAGGTTAAGTGAAGTTTCCTCATCTCTTCTCTCTAGTTTTCAAAATTTTCATGAAAGAAGTTTATGTTTTGTTAACTTGTATCTTATTTAATCTTGATCATGGTTGGAGTAGTCCTAGCAACATAGAGGAATAACACCTCGGCCCCATTGAGGTGTTCTTATTTTATTGTTCCCATTTTTGAAAATCGAAAATGACAAATTTAGTTTCATGCATTGCATTTGTGTGCATGAACTACCCCAACTTGACATTAGAAATAATGTCTAACTCGGTTTGGGGAAGTACATGCATACGCAACGGGAGGTAATCTAAATTACGCTCTCCGTCATAAACAAAAACCCTTGCATCATGTAGTATAGATTAGTGTAGCTTGCATTTAGTGTAGAATTCATGCATCATGCTTGCATGATTTCCCATCATTTTGGCCATTGAGGACAATGCCCATATTAGTGTGGGGATGGGGAATTCTAACTTAACTTTTATTCAAAAATCCAAAAAAATTGAAAAATTTCAAAAAAAAAACCATAAAAATGTGAAAAATTGAAAAACCAAAAACAAGTTCATTTCCTTTGTAGTGTAGTCATGTATATATTGTTGTATATATTGTGTTTGTTCTATCCTTGTTCACATTGATCGACTACGCCACATCCGAGACATGAGGATATTGAAGACCGCATGGTATGATCTTTCCAATCTCCTTTTTCCTCTTTATGTTAATGACTATGTGGCTTTATTTTGACCGAGGCGGTATAACAATGTGAACTTAGGACTTGCATTTAGTTTATATGTCATATTAGTTGGTAGAAGCATTTGCATTAGGATGTTTATATGTTAGTTGCATCATGGCATGTAGTTGCATGTTAGAAAATTTTTGTGAAACCGTCTACTTGGGAAGCTTGACAAGTGTATATAGGCCCTAGTAGATGCTTTTTCTTCTTAAGACTTTGCTTGTTAGAATACTTGTAAAACACCCTAGGATGTGTCATGCTAGTATCCTTTGACCCATGGATTAAGGCCTAGTCAAGAGTACCTTGTGGTGTGATAACTCCTTGGCTACCGTTTATTCCAAGGTGACCCTTGAAACCATGCATCCATCCATCATCCATGTTCTAACACATTTTTGTCATCAAAGGGAATGGGCACAAAAAGAAATCAATTTGAGTTCAATGAAATGAAAAGTGAAAGAAAGTTTGCAAAAATGCATCAAATGAAAAGAGGAGCAAAAATAGAACTCCTAAAGCTTCAAATATAAGCCACCCTCACTACATATGGGGTGACTTTGAAAATGTTCAAAAGAAATGCAAAGAAAAGTTGAAAGTTGTCAAGTGTTGAAAAGCCAAAAATCAAAAAGAAATGGAAAGAAAGTGTTCTCAAATGTTATATGCCACAAGAAATTGGGAAAAAAAAAACAAAAAAAAAACAAAAACAAAAGCAAACTCCCAAATTGAAACTCAAATATCTATCGATCCCTTATCCATCGTATCCATTTTTGTGCATGGTAGAGAGGGGACGACCCTTCTTCTTGTCTAGGCAAGAGGGGGAATTCTGCGACCCTCCAGTGTTTCTAACACCATAGGGAGTCTATTCTTGACAAAAGCATTTAACGATTGAGGACAAAGGTACCCTAGCTTGACACAACTTGGAGGTGATTTATTGGTATCCTTCTAGGCTTAGTAGTTTGAACAAATTGCATCTATGAAGGAATGTGTACCCTTGAATTGCTTCCCTTGTAGATAATTTCCGCCACTTAGATGAAGAAAGTGGCTATTCTTTTGTAGATGCACCCATTACTTGATTTTATGTGCTTAATGTTTGGATGTATCGCCATTTTGGCAAGACCCACCTTGCCTTGCAAGAAGGCATCCTACCTCATGGTTGTCTTGTTGTGAGTTGAAGGGGCGGAGTGAGTGTGACACCCCTCGTTGAGGTAACTAAATGTGACTAGTAAATCGTGGCGGAAACACGATATTTTTAAAACTTTTTGGGGCTTCTCATGAAGTCCAACGCGAGGCATCACCAACACGATACATAAGTTTAGTTGGTTAAATTTAAGTTTACAACACAAGTCTATTTATTGGGGAAAAGATATCCCACGAATTAACATAAATTCGAAAAGTAGGTGAGTCTATTATGTAATAACTAATAAGGTCCGAGGTACGAACTCGCTAGCTCACACGGTCTTCCCCACTTAAGCTTCATCACCAACCTGTCATTCATAATAGATATGAAAGCCACAGTCAGTGGGGAGTAACTCAGGGTTCTCCCAGCCACAATATGTCAAAATACAAGTAATTAGGAATTTAATTAAACAAACAAGCATAAGAATAAATACTTACGGTAATAAGAAAATCATGACTAGTGGGCATAAGGAAATAGGAATGGTGAAGCACAATGAGAGAAGAATTATTAGGTCAAACTGTCACATATCAACTCGACTCAAATGTAAGACAATTACAAAGTATAGACTCAAACAAGACAACCCTCTAGACTCCAACCTCTTGGTAGGACGACGATCATAATACGGTCCTAGTCTAAACTGGCGACTCTCGGGATGGACGACACCCGATTCGACAAACGATACCAAATCGTATCCAAGACTCGAAATATGGTACACCTAACCGTGCCCGAAAGTCGAGTAACCTCAAACGGAACCTTGTCACCTAACCGTGACCCCCGGTCCGAAGAGGCGGAAGGAAAACTAGCCCAACTCGGAAACAATGGCACCTAACCGTGACCCAATGTCCGAGGGCAAACAAATAGGGAATGTCGAGTAGTCTCACAATGTAAAACGTCACACTCGAGTCCGAACAAGAACCATAACCATTTTGCATGTTCATAACATTAATGAGTCTTAAAGTAACTAATTATCGATAGGAAAGAAGATACATGCATAACTCAATCGTTATTAGAAGTCACAAGTGAAATAGAGCAAACAGAGGACCCACCGGGTGGTGTGTCGCCGCCACCACCGGCTGGGACAACAGCAAAAGTTGAAATTAATAAAAACTTACAGTGCACTCCCAAATGGCCAAGTCGATGGGGCCGGTCCACCTACCGGGAATACGCCAAATTTCAAAAACACATAAAACCTTCACAGACTCCCATGGTCAAGAGACCTCATCCCGGTCACCCTACTGGGAATACGCCCAAAACTCAAAATCACCTAAAACCTTGATGTACTCCCCCGGTCAAGAGACCGGCTGCCGGTCACTCGGCTGGGACTACAGGCTTACTAAAATATGTCCAAAACTTACAGGAATCTCCCAGCCGGTCAGTAGACCGGCTGCCGGTCCACCGGCTGGGACTACAAACACACGGGTTCAATGCAAAACACTTCCAAACCATTTGAAACCAACAAAAATTGTTTCTCATCAATTTTTTACGTATCCTAGCATGATTCTAACTCGGAAAAACAACATATTTGAGCATGTGAAAGGGAAATTTCGGATTCAAGAGATGTAGCATGAAATTTTCATCCATACATGTGAGAATTGCAAACAAGCATGATATTCAACAACCAAATTAGCACCAATCATGAAAGATACAACTTTTAACATTCATATGAGATTATAACTACATAAAACCACACAATTTTAACATAAAAGTAGAGTAACCCATCACCGTTACCTTTTTGCACTTTAATCTTCTAAAGACTCGTCAATGATGTAGCTATCCTCCTCCGGGTTGTCCAAGTTCTCCCCTAAACACAAAAATAAAGATATTAAGTCAAAAATCCACATCCTTGAAAGATGAGGATTTCGAAAAAGAGGAAAAGATGGCAACTTTCTTACTTAGAAACAAGTGAAATGAGAAAAGGAAGAGAATGGCGCGAAAAAGAACGAGATTGGTGAAGAATTGAGTGAATTATGGTGATTTTAGGGTTGAGAGCAAGGGTTTAACAATGGTGGAGTGGTTGTTGGGGAAATTTCAGAAATTAGAATGAGGGAGATGAAGTTGTGAGGGTTTAGTTGGGGGTTGGTGTAGAGGAAAGCGGAGAGAAAAGACCCATGAGTCAAGTTAAGCCCAATAACTCAAAATGAGTCGGTATCCACTAGAATTTTCGTCCCAAGTCTACTATAACTCGAGACGGAGAATAATATTATTAAAAATCTACACTATTATTATCGTTACGATATTTTATGAAAATAAGCTTTAAATAATAATTATTTAATAAAAATTACTTAAAAGTTTATTTAAAAATATTAAGAAAGTGCGGGGTGTTACAATCACCCCACCTTTTAAAACGTTTCGCCCTCGAAACTTGAAACGAAAAGGTATTACCTTAAGAAAACAAACTAGGGTACTTGACACGCATGGAAGCTTCCGGCTCCCAAGTCTCTTCTTCTACATCACCACACTTCCACAAAACCTTCACCAAGGGCACCACTTTGCTCCTTAGCCTCTTCTCCTTCTTATCCAAGATACGAATCGGTCTCTCCTCGAAAGAAAGACTAGGCTCAAGCTCGGGAATCTCGTTTTACAACACATGACTAGGGTCGCTAATGTATTTCCTAAGTTGAGAAACATGAAAGACATCATGAACTTTACCCAAACTCGGGGGCAACTCCAACTTATAAGCCACGGCACCAATCCTCTCTACCACTTCATAAGGTCCAATGTACTTTGGACTCAACTTCCCTTTGACTCCAAATCTCTTTACTCCTTTCATCGGGGACACTTTCAAGAATACTTTATCTCCAACTTCAAACTCCAAGGGTCGACGGCGAACATCGGCATAAGACTTCTGTCGATCTTGGGCGGCTTTCATTCTTTCACGGATGAGCTTCACTTGATCAATCGTCTCGACTAACTTGTCGGGTCCTAGGTCACGAACATCACTTGCTTGATCCCAACAAATCGGACTTCGGCATTTCCTTCCATAAAGGGCTTCATAAGGGGCCATCTTGATAGAAGCATGATAACTATTGTTGTAAGAAAATTCCACCAAAGGTAAGCTCTTCTCCCAACTAGAATGAAAATCAAGGGCACAAGCACGCAACAAGTCTTCTAGAGTTTGAATTGTCCTATCGGATTGTCCATCGGTAGCGGCATGAAAAGCGGTACTCATCAACAACTTACTACCCATAGCATCTTGTAAAGCTTTCCAAAATCTTGAACAAAACCTCGGGTCGCGATCCGAAATGATCTCCTTAGGAACACCATGGTAACGAACGATCTCATCAACATAAGCACTAGCAAGACGGTCTAGACTCCAAGTCTCTTTGATAGGAATGAACCTAGCACACTTGGTTAACCTATCTACCACAACCCAAACGGCGTCCTTTCCACCAACGGTCTTAGGCAAAGCCATCACAAAATCCATGGAAATGGACTCCCACTTCCATAAAGGAACATCCAATGGTTGTAGCAAACCACCGGGTCTCTTATGCTCAATCTTCACTTGTTGACAAGTAAGACACCTTCCAACATATGACACAATGTCATTCTTCATGTTAGGCCACCAAAACTGAAGCTTCAAATCCTTATACATCTTGTCTCCTCCGAGGTGAATCGAATAAGGTGATAGATGAGCTTCATCTAGAACTCTCTTCCTCAAGTCAACGGCATCGGGCACATACATGCGTCCTCGGTAACGGAGGTAACCTCTAGCATCAATCTCACAATCCTTTGCTTTCCCTTCAAGAAGCTTGGCTTGAAAACTTTTAAATGTAGCATCGTCCACAAGGCTATATAGAATCTCACGGTGAAGAACGGGCTCGGCAACCATAGCACCAAGATAATCAAAACCACTCTCTACAAGTTGCAAACTTAACTTACGAAACTCGGCACAAAGGTCATCGGGGAACACACGAATAGCACTCAAGGGATGAGTAGACTTCCTACTAAGGGCATCGGCAACCACATTTGCCTTTCCTTCATGATACAACAACTCCATGTCGTAATCATTCACCAATTCCAACCATCGTCATTGTCTCAAATTCAAATCCTTTTGGGTGAAGATGTACCTCAAACTCTTATGGTCGGTGTAGATACGGCAATGGACTCCAATGAGGTAGTGTCTCCACATCTTCAAAGCATGAACGATGGCGGCTAATTCCAAATCATGAGTGGGATAGTTCACCTCATGAACCCTCAATTGTCGCGAAGCATAGGCAACAACTCTTCTATTTTGCATGAGAACACAACCCAAACCCATCTTAGAAGCATCACAAAACACATCAAAATCAACTCCATCCCGGGCAAGGTCAACACGGGGCGGTAGTCAACCTCTTCTTCAACTCTTGGAATGCACTTTCACAAGCTTCGGTCCACACAAACTTGGTCTCTTTCTTCAAAAGTTGAGTCATGGGTCTAGCAAGCTTGGAAAAATCTTTCACAAAGCGACGGTAGTAACCCGCCAAACCCAAGAAACTACGGATTTCACCAACATCGGTTGGACTCTTCCACTCGATCACGGCTTCAATCTTCGAAGGATCTACCATGACACCATCCTTAGATATCACATGGCCAAGGAAGGACACCTTAGACAACCAAAATTCGCATTTGGAGAATTTGGCAAACCACTTTTGACGACGGAGGATCTCCAAAATGATACGAAGGTGATCGGCATGCTCTTCTTCGGACTTGGAAAAGATGAGGATATCGTCAATGAAAACCACAACACACTTGTCTAAGAACTCACTAAAGGTCCGGTTCATTTGGTCCATGAAGATAGAAGGGGCATTGGTTAAACCAAAGGGCATCACCTTAAACTCGAAATGTCCATATCTCGTGCTAAAGGCGTTCTTAGGGATATCGGACTCACGAACGGGAATTTGGTGATAACCGGATCTCAAATCAACCTTGGAGAAAGTAGAAGCACCTTTGAGTTGATCAAACAAATCTTCAATCCTTGGTAGAGGATACTTGTTCTTGATGGTAACACGGTTAAGCTCACGGTAGTCAATGCAAAGTCTCATGAATCCATCTTTCTTCTTCACAAAGAGAACGGGAGCACCCCAAGGCGAGGCACTAGGTCTAATGAATCCTTTCTCAATCATCTCATCAAATTGCTTTCTCAACTCCTTCAACTCGGTTGGCGCCATACGGTACGGGGCTTTAGCAATCGGACCGGTTCCGGGTACAAGGTCGATAGAGAACTCAACATCTCGCTCGGGAGGAATTCCGGGCAACTCTTCGGGAAAGACATCGGCGAACTCACAAACCACGGGCACTTCTTCGATCTTTGGTAAGGAAGGGGAGGTCGAAGTCACCACACAAAGAAAGATTTGGTACCCTTTCCTCCTCATACTCATCAACTTCAAAGCGGAAATCAACTTCACACCTTCTTGGGAACAGACTCCTCTATAGGACACACGAGTGCCTAACGGACTCTTGAGGCGAATCTTTTGTTCTCTACACTCGAATCTTGCATCATACTTTGACAACCAATCCATACCCAAAATAACATCGAATTCCTCAAGGGGAAAACGAAGTAGGTTAGCGGGGAATAAGGTTCCCAAAATAGAGATAGGAATGTCGGAGAAAGTAAGGGAACAAGAGAACATCTCTCCGGAAGGTAAGGATATAGAAGTTTCCTCACTAGGAATAGGTTCAATGGCTAGCTTTTCGGAGAATTTGGAAGATATAAAAGATAAAGATGCGCCGGTATCAAATAAAATGAGGCAAGGTTGATCAAAAATTGAGAACATACCCGTGATGATATCGGGATGAGCGGCGGCTTCGGCTCGACTCATGACAAAGATGGTTCCTCTTGGCCTAGCATTTGGAGTAGGAGCATTCTTCTTCTCGGGGCAATCGGCAACACGATGTCCGGGCTTCTTACAATGAAAGCAAGTCAAGGGCTTGCCATAACATCCAACTCCGGGGTGTAGAGCTTGTCTACAATGGTAGCACTTACGGTCCTTCTCAAGTTCATTGGTTGGTGTGGGAACTTGTCCTCTAGATTCTTGAACTCTTGGTCCTTGTTCTCCATGGTCTTGCATCCTTGGCACAAACCTCCTCTTGTTGGCATAGTTGGAAGTAGAAGGCACAAATGGTCTCTTGCCATGAAAGTTAGAACGATAAGAATGAGAAGAGGAGTGGGTTTTAGAATCTTCCTCAATGGCCTTCAGAGAGCTTTCGGCCCAAATAGCATCATCATAGACTTCCACAAAGGTAGTTGAGCTTCTTCTCACCATGCTTTCCACCTTAGGATTCAACTTGTTCTTGTAGAAGTAGACACGATCCTCTTCATCTTTCACGAACTTGAAGGCATAATGAGCAAGTTCATTAAACTTGTCGGTGTAGGCTTGAATTGATAGCTTCCCTTGCTTGAATTCCATGAATTCCTTCAATCTTTGTTGCTTGAGCTCCTTAGGGTAGAAGCGGGTTTCCACAAGTGACTTGAAGCGGCTCCAATCAAAGTTGGGGTCTTGAGTAGCGGTAGGACCGGTCAAAGTCCACCACCTATCGGCTTCCTTCACAAGAAAGTGAGAGGCTAATCTCACCTTGTCCTCCTCTCGGGCATCAAAGAGAGAGAAGTTCTTCTCCATATCACGAAACCACTCCGAGAGAGCAACGGGATCCACTTCACCACCATAGGTCCTAGCCTTGTTCCTTGCTAGTTGACTTGCAATCCAAGCATAACTTCCTTGACGGTTAGCTTCGGGTGCAGGGGGAGCGGGTTGAGCATTTTGCTGATTAGCAAGTACTTGAGTGAGGGCTTGCATGATAGCATTTTCCACATTGGTCGCTCGTACCATCTTTTCGCACAAGAGCAAACAAGTTAGAACCTATCACAAAACATACACAAAAATGCTACCAACTTAGGTCCTTAATTCTACCCATCTCTCATTCATTATTCAAGGTCAAGTAAGAATTTTAAGTTGGAGTACACGTGTGTGCGTCGGGAGGAATATATGCTCTGATACCAACTGTGACACCCCTCGTTGAGGTAACTAAATGTGACTAGTAAATCGTGGCGGAAACACGATATTTTTAAAACTTTTTGGGGCTTCTCATGAAGTCCAACGCGAGGCATCACCAACACGATACATAAGTTTAGTTGGTTAAATTTAAGTTTACAACACAAGTCTATTTATTGGGGAAAAGATATCCCACGAATTAACATAAATTCGAAAATTAGGTGAGTCTATTATGTAATAACTAATAAGGTCCGAGGTAAGAACTCGCTAGCTCACACGGTCTTCCCCACTTAAGCTTCATCACCAACCTGTCATTCAAAATAGATATGATAGCCACAGTCAGTGGGGAGTAACTCAGGGTTCTCCCAGCCACAATATGTCAAAATACAAGTAATTAGGAATTTAATTAAACAAACAAGCATAAGAATAAATACTTACGGTAATAAGAAAATCATGACTAGTGGGCATAAGGAAATAGGAATGGTAAAGCACAATGAGAGAAAAATTATTAGGTCAAACTGTCACATATCAACTCGACTCAAATCTAATACAATTACAAAGTATAGACTCAAACAAGACAACCCTCTAGACTCCAACCTCTTGGTAGGACGACGATCATAATACGGTCCTAGTCTAAACCTGGCCAGACTCTCGGGATGGACGATACCCGATTCGACAAACGATACCAAATCGTATCCAAGACTCGAAATATGGTACACCTAACCGTGCCCGAAAGTCGAGTAACCTCAAACGGAACCTTGTCACCTAACCGTGACCCCCGGTCCGAAGAGGCGGAAAGAAAACTAGCCCAACTCGGAAACAATGGCACCTAACCGTGACCCAATGTCCGAGGGCAAACAAATAGGGAATGTCGAGTAGTCTCACAATGTAAAACGTCACACTCGGGTCCGAACAAGAACCATAACCATTTTTCATGTTCATAACATTAATGAGTCTTAAAGTAACTAATTATCGATAGGAAAGAAGATACATGCATAACTCAATCGTTATTAGAAGTCACAAGTGAAATAGAGCAACAGAGGACTCCCCGGTAGGGTGGTGTACCGGCCGCCACCCACCTGGGACAACGAGCAAAAGTTGAAATTAATAAAAACTTACAGTGCACTCCCAAATTGTCAAGAGACCGGTCCGGTCCACCGGCTGGGAATACGGCCAAATTTCAAAAACACATAAAGCCTTCAGTGCACTCCCAGCCGGTCACTAGACCGGCTGCTGGTCACCCGGCTGGGAATACGCCCAAAACTCAAAATCACCTAAAACCTTGATGTACTCCCAGCCGGTCAAGACCGGTGATGGGCCGGCTGCCGGTCACCCTTACTGGGACTACAGCTTACTAAAATATGTCCAAAACTTACAGAATCTCCCTCTCGGTGTCAAGAGACTGGGCCGCTGGTCCACCGGCTTGGACTACAAACACACGGGTTCAATGCAAAACACTTCCAAACCATTTGAAACCAACAAAAATTGTTTCTCATCAATTGTTTACGTATCCTAGCATGATTCTAACTCGGAAAAACAACATATTTGAGCATGTGAAAGGGAAATTTCGGATTCAAGAGATGTAGCATGAGATTTTCATCCATACATGTGAGAATTGCAAACAAGCATGATATTCAACAACCAAATTAGCACCAATCATGAAAGATACAACTTTTAACATTCATATGAGATTATAACTACCTAAAACCACACAATTTTAACATAAAAGTCGAGTAACCCATCACCGTTAGCTTTTTGCACTTTAATCTTCTAAAGACTCGTCAATGATGTAGCTATCCTCCTCCGGGTTGTCCAAGTTCTCCCCTAAACACAAAAGTAAAGATATTAAGTCAAGAATCCACATCCTTGAAAGATGAGGATTTCGAAAAAGAGGAAAAGATGGCAACTTTCTTACTTAGAAACAAGGGAAATGAGAAAAGGAAGAGAATGGCGCGAAAAAGAACGAGATTGGTGAAGAATTGAGTGAATTATGGTGATTTTAGGGGTGAGAGCAAGGGTTTAACAATGGTGGAGTGGTTGTTGAGGAAATTTCAGAAATTAGAATGAGGGAGATGAAGTTGTGAGGGTTTAGTTGGGGGTTAGTGTAGAGGAAAGAGGAGAGAAAAGACCCATGAGTCAAGTTAAGCCCAATAACTCAAAATGAGTCGGTATCCACTAGAATTTTCGTCCCAAGTCTACTATAACTCGAGACGGAGAATAATATTATTAAAAATCTACACTATTATTACCGTTACGATATTTTATGAAAATAAGCTTTAAATAATAATTATTTAATAAAAATTACTTAAAAGTTTATTTAAAAATATTAAGAAAGTGCGGGGTGTTACAGTGAGACCCGCTAATTGTCTCATGTCGGCTATGTTATTAGGTTAGTTTAAATAATGGTCCTAGTCTTTGTCACCTCTTTTACTCGGGATGAGTAAAGGTTCGGTTTGGGGATATTTGATGTGACCATAATTAGAGCACATTTAGTCCCCGAATTAGCCTTGTTCCCATGCTTTTTAGTGCATATTTGGGTCATTTATTGTCTTTAGTTCTTTGGTTTGCATATTCTTTGAGGTTTTGTGTCCTTGGTAGGAAAGGAGTGCAAACCTTGCATTTTCATGGCAAAATGAGACTAAATTGATTGAATTCAATGACCAAGCATCAAGGAGAGACAAGATTAGAAGGCCTTTGTACATACTATAGTAAATGGGCAATGATGAGAAAAGATCCTTGCATCCCCGAGGAAATCCCCAAGGATTTTATGAATAAAAAGGAAGAAAAGAAGAAGAAACAAGACTGCCCAGCAATCCGTGCGTCTTCCCCAGAAGACGCCCGTCCACCAAGCCACATTCCGTGCGTCTTCACCCCAAGACGCCCGGGCACAAACTCCAGAAGACGTGCGTCTTCACCCCAAGACGCCCGGGCAGAGACCGCCAAAACCGCCCGTCCCGTGCTAAAGACGCCCGGATTCCCAGGCAGACCCATTTCGTCTTCTTCAAGCTTCAAGGAAGGATGCGCATCTTCTTCTAGAGACCGGAGTCTCCCTGGAGACCAGAGTCTTTCCAAAAAGACCGGCGTTTCCTTAAGTAGGGACTTAATCGTCATTTAAGCCCTTAGTTAACCTTAATTCACACACCTAATCCCCACTATAAATACCCCATTAATCTAATTAGAAGAGCATGTTCTTCTTAGCAATCTTTAGAGTAGTTAATATCAATCAAATCTCTCTTTAATTTTGTAATCAACAATTAATCAAGTTTTAAATACAAGTTTCATTTCCTTAATCTCTCTCTTGTTCATCCTTTATTTTGGGTAATTGAAGATTATTTGGGTTATTATTGGGAGATTGACAACCTTCCAATCAAGCATCAAGTACTTCTTTTATTCTTTGCTTTATTATTGGAATCATTAGTAGGTATAATTCTCTTAATCCCTTTTTAATTATTGTTAATCACTTTCATTTATTCATGATGTTTCACTTTGTTGGTATTATTGACAACCTTGCTAGCATGTTCAACATGATAATGAGTGAGTAGTTACTTAGCTAGGGTTAATGGGTAATTAGGGGAAACCAACATGGAGAATGATTCATGCTTAAATTAATATGCTTTCATGGTTTATTTGCTTGCTTGTTATGATCTCAACTCATGCACATGTTATGTTTGATGAAATGCGAGCCTATGAATCCTTGCATTTTTTACCCATCACCTATCTTTTCAATGAGACTTGTAAGACATAAACCAAGTCGAGTCTCATTAGACCATGCATGTTGTTGAGTAGGGAAGACTAAGTCGACTTGTAGGTGTTGTAAAATCTAATCGATTCGGCTCTGGGACCCAAACTTTCCTAGGATTGTAAGATATAAACCAACTCGATCCATCATAACAATAATTGCTTGCTTATAATTTGAGAACATGTTTGTATGATCAATTCCCATGAATCCCCTATGACCTCATGACACCCTAGTGCCTTTTATCAATTGTTTACGCCCCTTTTAATTCATCTTGCTTGTTTACTTTCATTGCTATTTAGTTTAGTGATCTTCTATTCAAACCCAAATTGTGACACCCCTTAGACACCACTAGTTGCAATAGAAATCTCATCTCAATTCCCGTCCCTTGGGATCCGACCTTTACTTGCCTCTTTACTAATTGTAGAGTTGTTGGTGAAGTTATAAATTGTGTTTTGGTCTAGGTGCTCCTAACGACAAGTAACCGAAAGATTTATCCATGACCAACCGACTCGATTCCGGGACCCAAATATTCCTCGGAGTTGTAAGATATAAACTAACTCGATTCCACTACAACAATAACTTGCTTGCATCTATAAAACTTGTTTATACGATCTCACCATGATTCCCTTAAGAACCCATGACACCCTAGTGCTTTAATCAATTCTATACAACCTCATTTACTTCCTTTGATTTACCTTCATTTGTTTACATTTTCCTTTGTTAAATAGTTTAGATTGCAAACCTCAAACTCAACCCAAATTGCGACACCCTAAGACATAAGTTTCTACAATCGATAACTTCATCCAATACTCATCCCCCGGGATCTGAGCTTTACTTATCACTCTACTAAGAGTAGTTTGTTAAGATTATAAATAGTGTTTGATAGGGAGAATTGACGACATTCCGAACCCTTATCAAAATGGTGCCGTTACCGGGGACAATGTTCAATTGAGTTGTTATTTATTGTTTTTAGATGTGTCTTTCTTAACCTTAGGTAAGTAAAACTTCTCAAGGTAGTTTTAATTGTTTTCTAGTTGTTTGATTTTTGCATGTCTAGGAGATCCCAAGGCGAACCTTTGCCTATTGATCCCGAGATTGAAAGAACTTTGACAAACATTAGAAGAGTTGTTAGAGGAACTTCAACAATTGTGGGTATTGGAGAACTTGTAGACATTGGTATTGTCCAATCGGATAGTGTTGATTTTACCAACCCTTTTGCAATACAAGGAGAGAAAAACCCAATTCAAAACCAACCACAAAATCAACCTACAATGCCAAAATTTTCATCTCATTCTGTACAACCGGAGGAGAACCTATCTAATGGTACTCCAACACCAAATAACTTAACCGGTAATTTCATTGCCAAATCCGCATTCATACAATTAGTTGAGAGAAGTCAATTTGGAGGGATGCCTAGTGAGGACCCTCATCTACACATGGAGACTCTTTATGACTATTGTGATGCCATTTCCCAAACGGGGGAAACTGAAGAAAAAATTCGATGGTATTGTTTCCTTTTTCCTTTATAGGAACCGCTAAACAATGGTTAAAAAGCCTAGACAAAGCCACTCTTGGTATTGATTCATGGAAAAAGTTAGCACTTGCCTTCTACAAGAAGTTCTACCCTCCGGAGAAGACCAACAAGTTAAGAGCCCAAATCACCGAGTTCAAGCAAAGGGATGAAGAGTCTCTATATGAGGCATGGGAAAGATTCAAGGACACATGTCGCTCTTGTCCTCATCATGGACTAAGTGAATGGTTCCTAGTCCAACAATTTTTGAATGGATTTTATGAAGATGCAAGGAATGTGCTTAACATGGGTTCTAATGGAAGATTATATGAGGCATGGGAAAGATTCAAGGACACATGTCGCTCTTGTCCTCATCATGGACTAAGTGAATGGTTCCTAGTCCAACAATTTTAGAATGGATTGTATGAAAATGCAAGGAATGTACTCAACATGGGTTCTAATGGAAGATTCACCAAGGTTGATGACAATCAAACTTGGGCAAAGATAGAGGAGATTGCGGTTCATATATTTCAATATAATAGGCCAATAAACGCTACTAGGGGAGGGAGACATGAAGTTGATTCCGTCACAAAATTGAGTGCCGATTTGGGGGCCCAACTAAGCTCCCATATTGACACAATGAACATGAAATTTGAGAAGGCCCTAGCCAAAATGAATGAGGCCTCTCAATGATCCAAGCAACATGCCAATGCCATGGTGGCAACCTCTTCTATACTAAATGGAGTGTGTTAGAGTCGTGGAACTTTGAGACATGATCAACAAGAGTGTAGGGGCACAAGTGAGCAAGTGAATGCTTTTAAAGCATATAAGAATAGCACCCCTTACTCCAACTATTACAATGAAAACACCAAATTCCACCCATACTTCTCATACAAGAGCCAAAATGTTCAAAATCCTCAACCAACATACACCCCACCTCCAATGAGAAATCCTACTCAAAGACCATACTTCAGCCAAAACCAACCTTCTTACAATCAATCCAATGACCAAGCTTTTGACGTCCAAAAAGAGGTCCTTCAAATGCAAGAAAGCCAACAAGATTTCTTTACTAGAATGCAAAGAGATAGCGAAGCCAAAGACACTACCATCAACAATATCCTTGCTCATACCAAGATATTGGAAACACAATTGTCCCAATTGGCTTCTTCAAGTTCCCAAAGACAAAAAGAGAAATTACCTCCTCAAGTTAATCCTCCTACAAGACATGAGACTATGAATGCCATCCACTTGAGGAGTGGTACGAGATATGAGGAACCTAAGATGCCAATTGAAGAGGATGTTGTTGAAGAAAGTGCCAAGCGAAGTGATGTGATGGAACCATTGAGGAAAAATCCCAAGGTAGTAGAGCCAACTACGAATGACTCATAGAAAATAAAAGTGATGAGAAGGCCAAAGAGGGTGAAAAAGAGCCTATTGTGATTAGACTCCCATTTCCAAGTCGATAAGCCAAGCCTAAGCGTTATGAGCAACTTGGAAAGTTCATGGAGATTGTGAAGAACCTAAGGGTTTCTATACCTTTTACGGAGTTGATTGACCATGTTCCGGCCTATGCAAAATACATGAAAGATATTCTTACCAAGAAGAAGTCCATAAGGAAGTTGGAAACCATTGCATTCACCAAGATACGTATAGCCATACTTAAAGGGAATTACCCACCTAAGCTCAAAGATCCGAGAAGCGTCTCCATTCCATGTACCATCGGTGATACCACAATCAACAAATCACTATGTGATCTAGGTGAAAGAGTGAGTGTCATGCCATATTCGGTATGTGAAAGGCTAGGAGTGGGAAAACTCAAATGCACTAACATGACCATACAAATGGCAGACCAAACAACAAAAGAAACCACTTGGGGTATGGGAAGATGTGCCGGTAATAATTAGAAAGATTTTCATACCGGTGGACTTTATCATTGTTGATATAGAGGAATATTCCAATATTCCAATCATTCTACGAAGACCATTCCTACACACCTCTGGAGCGGTGATTGATGTAAAGCACGAGATGCTCGCACTTGAGGTTGGTGATGAAACAATCACCTTCAATCTTGATAAGATTATGAGAGCTCCCAACTTATTTGAGCCATGCTTTATGGTTGATCACTATAGCCGAGAAGGTGACAAGAAGAAGATGGAATCCCCATTCAAAGGTCAAGTGAAAGATGGAAATCCTAGCAAGGAGGGCAAAGAAACACCGCACAATTGGAAGAAAGATATTGATGATGTTGAAGTGGCTCTATTTGGAGAGCATGAAATTTTTCACAACAAGAATGAGAGTTTGCAAAGCTCACCCCTCATGACAAAAATTGATGAAGGCCTCTTTGGCCATGACAACAAAGAAGAATAGTTTCTCTTGCCAACTCATGATCCTCCCAATATGGGGAAAGAAGCGAAAGAAGTATGTGGTCTATGGAGTGACGAGTTTGAAGGACTTGTTAACCCTTACATTGGGAATGCTATGACTCTAGACCAAGGCTTTGTAGATCCTTGTCATATCTTTGACTCGGACTACTACATAATTAAGGCAACAATGTGCCACGGTCTATGCAAGACTCTTATCATGACAATGAACAAGCATTTGACTACTTCAAGGCGTTGAGTAACATCAACAACATCCTTACTCTAACCCGGCCCCTTGACACCTCTCAAAAGAACGCGAGTTTGGTGGAGTTCTCCCTAAACCACCATTTGTAAATATTCTAACCTTTTAACTTGCATTTTATTGAACTTGTACAATTTTCGGATTGCATTTTATATGCTTTGTTTGTAGAATTTGTGTAACATGTGATACGGTTTAAAACTTTGTCGTCTAAGCTAACCGATCAAAACAATATTTATAGAGTCAACTAACTACCCTTAGTAAAGTGGCAAGTAAAGGTCGGATCCTAAAAGACGGGTATTGAATTAAGTTATCGATTGTAGAAAGCTATGTCTTAGGGTGTCACAATTTGAGTTGAGTTTGAGGTTTGCAATCTAAACTACTTAACAATGAAATGTAAAGAAATGAAAGCAAAACAAAGTAAGTAAACAAATAGGGGTTGTAGACAATTGATTAAGGCACTAGGGTATCATGGGTTTATAAGGGATTCATGGTGGAGATCATACAAACATGTTTACATAGTTGCAAGCAAATTATTGTTGTAGTGGAATCGAGTTAGTTTATGTCTTACAATTCCTAGGAAGATTTGGGTCCCGGAGCCGAGTCGGTCAAGACTGTACAACACCTACAAGTCGACTTAGTTTCTTCCTATTCAACTATATGCATGGTCTAACAAGGCTTGACTTAGTTTATATCTTCCAAGTCTTGTTGAATGGATAAGAGATTCATGCAAGGTTGTCAATCAAGCAATTCATCAAGCATTACATGTGCATAAGTTGAAACTAAAACAAACAAGCCATCTTATGAAAACATATTAGATTAAGTATGGATCTACCCCCATGTTTTATTTCCCCTAATCCCCCATTAACCCTAGCTAGAAGACTACTAACTCATGGTTATGGTAAACATGCTAATAGGGGTGTCAATAATATTAACAAGGTTAAACATGGTGAATGAGTAAAGCAATAATTAATTAAGCAAAGGGTAAGAGAGATTATACCAAGTTAAGGATGATCGAAATAATAAGCAAAGAATAATAGAAGAACACTTGATGAATGATTAAGAGTTGTCAGTTGTTCAATAAACCCCCAAATAGTCTTCAAATTACCGAACTAAATTTAAGAACACTTGAATGATTAAAGAGGAATTAAGATTTGATTAATTTTGAATTGAGTAACTACAGCTTGATTAGGAAGATCTACTAAACTAAATTGGTAAATTAACTTGATTAAAACTTGATTATCAATTGGTCATTAATCCCGTAAAACAATGGGGTATTTATACTAAGTACAAGAATTAGGGCAACTAAGGGCATAAATGACGATTAAGTCCCTAAGAAGAAGATTAGTGCCTTGCAAGTCCTTGAAAGTATGCTCGAGCTGCCTAGGGATCCGCTCGAATTGACCCCGGGACGCCGAGATTGTGGCTTGGGACACTCGTCCTGAGCTCAAGTCGCCCGGATCCTTAATCAGCTTTTCTTCTTCTGCTTTTGACTGGCTAAGGATCTGTCGGGATCGTCGAGGGGTCGTGGGGGTCTTCATCATTGCCCATTCTACTTGATGTATTCACTTAGGCCTTTAGTATTGGTCTCCTCTTAGATGCTTGGTTATTAGATGCACTCCATTTAGCTCCACTTTTCTCCATAAATGCAAGGCTAGAAATCCTCTCCTACCAAGGACAAAAAACCTCAAAGAATATGCAAAGTAGGGAACCAAAGATAAGAAACGACCCTAATAAGCACTAGACAACATAGGAACGAGGCTAGTTCGGGGACGAAATGTGCACAAATATGAGTCACATCAAATATCCCTAAACCGAACCTTTGCTCGTCCCGAGTAAAGAGGCGACTAAAACTATGACCCTTAATATTAATAATAGCCGATGTCAGACAATTAGCGGATATCACTCCGCCCCTTTAACTCACAACATGACACCTATTAGGTAAGATGCCAGGTGGGGCTTGCCAAAATGGCGATGCTGTTGGAATATGTGTCCTCCGACAATAATGCGATCACGACTGTTGATCATGATGATCACATGTTTAAATCTCATTATAAAGAATAAAATTGGGAAGTAATATTGTTACTGTCAACTGGTCAACATATATCGGTAATGATTGGCTGACTAGAGTTTGACATTACTGTCGTGCGACGGTGGTGATCAGTTGACCCCCTACGTCATACCTATAGGGCAACACTCTTAATTGATTATTTAATTAATCGTATAACGTTACGAGTTAATTAAATTACTTGAAAATTGACGGACGAATTTGGAAGTAAAATTTACGTATCAAATTGAAATGTGATTAAATGGGATACGGTCTGAGTAATCGAATTGTATCATTACTCGGATGAAATTATTGTTTAACGAAACAATTGAAATTAAATGAATTTTTATAAATACAATCAGTTGTGATTTATAAATGGTAAAATATTTTGGTACAAGTAATTATGAAATTACTAAGTCGATTTTTGTATATGACGTATTTTTATTAATACATTGATTTTTAATATGTTAAAAATACATAACAAATTTATGTTACATGTGACATGTTACATATTGAGAAATTGACAAAAATAATATGGACTCCATATTATGGTTGTACCGAAATTAAAGGGGGTATTAGGCTAATATTGTGTTGTTTAATTTATTAGTAAACACAATGATTACCTAATTGTCTAGCCATGCAACCCTATTAAACATTGTGAAGACAAATGTGTGCATGCATTGGCTCCCTTAAAAGCCCCCCTTCCACCCGGTTTTTGAGAAGAGAAAACCATCATGGTTTTTTCATATCTTTACCTAATAATATACAAAATGTTGTGTATTACTTATTCATTCTTACACTCATCCAAAAATTAGAATTCTAGAGAGAAAAATAATCCTCTTCTTCTTCTCTCTATAAACCGAAATATTAAGTGTATTATAATATTTTTGGGTCATTTTCTACTAGATTAATATTGTACTAGTTCTTATAATATTAATCTTAATTAAGAGAAAGCCTTGGGTATTAAGCTTAGGGAGAGATCCTATACTTGGATCTTGGTTCTTCCATTAAAGGATAGCACAAGAACAAGAGAGAAAGGTGATCTCTCTTGTGCCCATAAAACCGAAACATCCAATGTAAGAACATGATTTCTCCTCTATTTTGCTCATTTGTTTGCATGCATAAAATCCATATTTAATTTTATGACAAATTAAATTAAAACATATATGAATATGTTAGTATATAGATCTACTTATCCTTCAATCGGTATCAAGAGCCATGGTTGTTTGCATGCAAATCGGTTAAAAGTTTTTCCGAGTTATAAGAATAACATATAAAACTTGTAAAATTTATCTTAGAGAGATGTTTAACCTAGAGAGAGAAAGTGAAAAAGCCGTCTTCTCTAGGGATTAAATTTCGATTGATTTCACTGTCAAAATGACAAAGGAATCACATAAATCTAATAGTATTAAACATCATAGTTTACATAATCAGTCTGCTGCATCAAGTTCTATTAGGGCAGCGAAGCAAGCTGTTTTGTCAGGCCCTGATGTGGGACAAAAGCATAAAAGTATTAATGAAATTAATGGCATCCCAACTTTGTCCATGGATGATGGAATGGTTGAGGATGTGGTGGATGATTCTGGATCTGATAAGGAAGCAGAAGATGAAGGGATCTGGTATCAAAGACATGGAAGGAAAGTGATGCAACTGCTGGAGGAGGAGCCAGAAGATCTTCTTCAACTTTCAGACGAGGACGTTCAGGAAGAAGTTGAGTACTGGCAGCAAGCGGTATACGGATTCATAGTTGGAGCAAACCCTCCTTGGCAAATCATGGAAGGTTTCCTGAAAAGAATATGGAGCAAATACAACATTGATAAGATTTCCTTTCTTCCAAATGGGGTCTTCATAGCACGATTCCAAACAGATGCAATGAAACAGGCAGTGCTTAATAGTGGTCATTTCTTGTTTGACAATAAGCCCATGATTATCAAACCGTGGGTGCCTGATATTGAATTGACCAAAGAAGAAGTCAAGTGTGTTCCTGCTTGGGTAAGACTACACAAATTACCTCTAAAATTTTGGGGTAAGAGTCTGATTAAACTAGCAAATCTGGTGGGCACTTATGTTAAGAGTGATGTTGCCACTGAACAAAAGACTCGTTTAGGTTTTGCCCGTGTTATGGTGGAATTACAAATTGATCAAAAATTTCCTAATTCAATTAAGTTCTTGGATGAAAAACAAAAAGTTACTGAGATAGAGATTGAATATGAATGGAAACCTACGCTATGCAACAAATGCGAACAATTGGGTCATGAAAAGGACAAGTGTAAGAAAGACAAGAAGGAAAATAGGAAAGACAAGAAGGAAAGTACCAGGGTTATCAGGAAAGAATGGAGACCTGTTAAAGCAACTGCTCCTCCGAGTCTTAAGCAGCCACCTGCAACAAAAATACATTCAAATCAGTAGCCAGAACATGAGGTGATTAAAACTCCAGAGACCAGGCCTGGGGTGAGTAGGGAAGGCACTTTAACTCCTATTAAGGTCACTAAGCAGGGACAAAGCCAAGGTAATAGGGTCAGACCAGGTTCCCCAAAGTATATGGAAGCACTGAGTGGATCCAATTCTCCTAAGCAGGGCATTGGAACAAATGGTAATGATTCCCCTACTCATGATCCATGTTAAGAACAGGGTTTTGGAATGTGAGGGGGATGAATAGGGTGGATAAACAAAGGACTGTGAATAATTTTTTAATTTCCAATAATGTAGGCCTATATGGTTTGTTAGAAACTAAGATAAAACCAAATAAAGTGAATAAATCTGTTGCTAATGTTTTTAGTGACTGGAGTGTTACAACCAACACTGCTTATCATCCAGGAGGTAGAATTTGGGTGGTCTGGAAACCACAATTTTTTGACATCTGCTTTTTGGAATATGATGCACAGTACATTCACATGAAGGTGTATGACAAACACACTAATGGGATATTTTTCTTTACTGTGGTCTATGCTTTCAATGGAATTAGTGAAAGAGAAAGTTTGTGGAATAATCTCAGGAAGATTAAGCCTTCTAGTTCTATGCCTTGGCTTCTTGGGGGAGATTTTAATTGTGTTTTGCAACCTGAGGAGAGGTTGGGTGGTACTTTTAATATGGCAGAAGCTGATCCTTTTCAGAAATGTATTGAGGATTGTGAGGTTATGGACATCCACACTTCAGGCTCTTTTTATACGTGGAATAACAAACAACCTCCAGAAACAAGGGTATATAGTAGGTTGGATAGGGTTTTTGTGACTCAAGGTTGGACTGCTCAATATCCAGACCTCTTTGCCAACTTCTTGCCAGAGGGACTATTTGATCATTCTCCTTGTGTGATAGGTAAAGCTGACAGAGGACATCACAGAAATCGACCTTTTAAATATTTTAATATGTGGAGTTTATCTCCTGATTTCCTTTCTTGTGTGTCAAATGTCTGGAATCAATCTATGGAGGGTACAAAAATGTATGGAATTACTCAAAAACTCAGAATGCTCAAGCCTGTCCTAAAAAAGATCAACAGAACGTGCTATTCTGATATTGAGAACCAGGCTTTACTGGCTGAAACAAAGCTCTTCCATGCTCAGCAGGAGCTTAGCAAACACCCAGGAGATAAAAATATCATGACTTAAGAATATGAAGCTCATCAGGCATCCAAACACTTACAGCTAGCAAAATCAAAATTCCTTAAACAGAAGGCAAAGGCTTTTTGGATGACTGAAGGGGACACAAATTCTTCTTACTTTCATGGGGTGATAAAAGCAAGGAGGAACAAGAACTATACCCACCAAATTAAGGATCGCAAAGGGATCCTGCTTACAGATGAGAGTGGGATTCAGCAGGCTTTCTTAGAATATTACCAAAGTCTACTTGGATCCAGTGCTCCCACTCTTAATGTGAAGCACTCCATTGTCCAGAAGGGTAAATTGTGTACAGAAGAACAAAGGCAGATTCTGCTCTCTCCAGTGACACATGATGAGATTAAAGAAATCATTTTTAATATCCCTAATGACAAAGCCCCTGGTCCAGATGGTTACTCCAGTAAATTCTTCAAAGATTCATGGGAGATTGTGGGAGGGGAGATATCTAATGCAGTTCTGGATTTTTTTGAATCAGGTTTACTTCTTAAGTAGGTGAATACTACTCTTGTTACTTTAATTCCTAAAGTGGAGAGGCCTGAGACTGTGCTACAATATAGACCCATAGCTTGCTGTAATATCATTTACAAGTGCATATCCAAAATTCTATGCAAGAGACTGTCTTTCATTTTGCCTGTCCTGATTTCCCAAAACCAAGGAGGGTTCATTCAAGGAAGGAACATCATGGATAATATCCTAATCTGTCAAGACCTTATTAGGCTATATGAGAGACAAGCTAGCTCACCCAGATGCCTTTTTAAAATGGATCTACAGAAAGCCTATGATACTATGGAATGGGGATTTCTGGAGCAAATGCTCAAGGCTTTGCATTTTCCTACTCAGTTCATTGGATGGGTTATGCAATGCGTCACAACAGCCAGCTATTCTCTAAGTCTAAATGGTAATATGTTTGGCTTTTTTAAAGGACAGAGGGGGCTGAGACAGGGAGATCCATTATCTCCTTTATTGTTCACAATATGCATGGACTACTTGTCTAGACTCCTTATGGTATCTACTGACAGTCCAGACTTTAAGTTCCACCCTCTATGCAAACCCATGAAATTAAGTCATTTAATGTTTGCTGACGACCTCTTACTGTTTAGCAAGGGGGATGTTTAGTCAATGATGATCCTTTTGAGAACCTTTTCTACCTTCTCAAAGACTACTGGACTAAATATGAGCAAAGGGAAGTCTAATGCATATTTCAATGGAGTGGCTACTGGACTCAAAAATGATATTCTACAAATATCTGGGATGGTGGAAGGCAGACTGCCCTTCAGATATCTAGGGGTGCCCATAAAGACCACAAGGCTCAGTGCAGCAGATTGTAAATCAATTATTGATAAAGTGGTTGACAGAATCAGAGGATTGGGAGCTAGGAAATTGTCTTACGCTGGGAGATTGGTATTGGTGAAATCAGTCCTTAAAACCCTACATTAATACTGGGCGACAATGTTTATATTACCCACTGGTGTAATATCAAGGATAGAATCCATTTGCAGGAACTTTCTGTGGGATGCAGGGGCTTACTTCATAAGATCGCCTCTGGTGTCATGGGATAAGGCCTGCAAACCATGGGATGAAGGGGGATTGGGATTGAAAAATTATATTCAATGGAACAAAGCTGCTGTGGGGAAGCTGGTCTGGTGGCTTGCATCTAAAACTGACCACATGTGGGTCAGATGGGTAAATCACACATATTTAAAGGGGAAGGATTGGCTAACTTATGAACCTCCTACCAGTTCTAGTTGGTATTGGAGGCGCATATGTCGAGTCAAAAATCTTTTCAAGGCAGCCTACAGTCAAAACACGTGGACTACACAACACAACAAAGAATACACCATTGCTAAAGGTTACGATTTTATACGAGACAAGGGTCCGAAGGTCTATTGGCATAATTTGGTCTGGAACAAATGGAGTATACCAAAACATAGCTTCATTTCATGGGTTTATCAACATAGAAATATGAATACCATGGAGAAACTGCATAATCTGAATATTAGTGAAGAGGATACCTGCAGGATTTGCAGAAATGGAACGGAAATAATTGATCACTTGTTCTTTGCTTGCCCCGTACAGCAGGAAGGTGATGGTGATTGTAGGGGATTGGCCTGGGTCTCCTGATACCATTTCAGAACTTGATGGAATGGAGATTGGGGATTACCGGGTCCAAGATGAAGCGAGGGATTATCAACGCCACCATTAATGCTTGCCTTTATCACATCTGGAACCAAAGAAATCGGAGTAGAATCGAACTCTCCTTGCTACGTCCAAACTTGCTAGCTCAACAAATCATTGAGGAAATGAGGAGAAGAGTGGTCACCGGTCTAACAGCACCAGTTAAGAACATGGATCAAAGATTCATTCAATCGATTACTGGAAGAGAAGGAGGATAGGGTGGATTTGAAGAGAGTGGAGAAGACGATTTAGGGATTTGATTTTTCCCCCAATTTGGTTTTGATGTTGGTTTTTTACATTTCGTTTTGATGTCTGAATGTTTAGTTGAGCATTTGGACTTGTTGTTTCTTCTGTGGGTTTGGGCTTGAGGAGTGTGGTCTAGGGCGTCTTATTCAGACTAACTCAACAAGTCACATGTATGGTTACGACTCTTTTATATATATATATAATATACTTACCTTTTACCAAAAAAAAAAAAAAAAAAACTTGTAAAATTTGTGTTATTATGATATATCACGAAATTAATTCATGCATGTTAATATTTCTGGTCCTAAAATGTTTTAGGATATTTTGGTTAATTTTACGGATTTTTATTGTTCATATTATATAATAATGGCATTTAAATATGATTTTATGAGTAAAAATGTCATTTTTGGTCTAAAATTAGCTATACTTTGAATTGTCCAGTGATTTTTGGATATGTTGTCACATAAATTATTTTGAGATAACCTGTAAATTTTCATAATTTTTGGACTTGTTATGCTCGAAAAATGGATTTTTCATTATTAAATTCGGATTTAGGTGAAAAATAGGTTAATATGAGTTAAATTTCGAATCTGGTCATAGAAATTTAGTATGTTGTCACATGCAATTTTACAAGATGTGTGTAACATAATTGGCTATAAAGAAGTCTTTTTCATGATTTATGGATTTTTGAAGAAAAATAGCATAAATAGTGACATTATTAGTGAAAAATTAATAAAACATAATCTATGACTTAGAAAAACGTCTAATGTTGCCTTTTATTATCTTTTTCATATCTAAAATTGAAAAGTTAATGAATATATTCTTTCCATGTTTTTATGATTATTTTAGTTAAAATCGATAAACCGCAACATTGTTTTTCCGGAAAAATTTCGAAATTTTTAACCTAAGATTTTGAACATTATGAGTGTCATGGTATTTTTTCCAGAATGTTCATGAGTTTAAATTTCAAATTTTGAATTTATTTGAAATTTTGTGATTTATTTGAAGTTTATAGCTTATTTTAGTAATTTTAGTCCATTAATGAACAGTTTTATAAATATGGGTTAATTATGGTCAAATTATTAGTGAAGACTAAATTTTGAGTCCTAAGAGGTTAGGGTAATTAACTTATGCATAAATATAAATTTATGTAATTTTTGTGATTGTAAAACGTTGAAATCACGCAAATCCGTAAAAACCGAGTAATATACGATATTGGCTAATTAAAGGCGATTTAGCATAAAATTGAGCATGTTCATACATATTATAATGCTGCATTTTCTTTATGATTGTCATAATTTTAATTTATGTAATTTTGAATTATGTAATTTTACTTAGTATGGCCTTAGATTTTAATTGGTATTTCCCGAAATGTATGGGAATATCGATTCGGTTGTAATTTTATTGTGATCTCGTATCACCGTTTTGTAATTTAATAGATTTATTTTTATTTTAGTTACAAATGTATAATAGGAAATTATGTATTTTATTATGTAATTTTTTATTCATTCCGGAGTTCCCAAAGACGGATTTCTTCAAGAATGACGATACATAAAGACGGTGTTACCTCGAGATGCGTGCCACAACCGAAGTTCAATGGACCAATGGAGTTTGTTTCCGAAATGTAATAGTTAAATAGTTTTTCTTTTTTTAGGAAAGGCCATACTAGGATTTATTTATTTTTATGCTTGCATTTTATTTTATGTCGCATGCATCGCTAAATCGCCATAACTAAAACATGCATTTTCTTTTATCGAGTTTATCGACCGTGTCAATTAAAATTATCGTAGTTCACCGCTTTAGTTCACTTAAAACGTGATAGATAATAAATTGACATGACCTCTCGCTAAAACAATTAATTGAGACATAGCCTTACCAAATAGTAGAAACCATGAAAACCTATTTCGCGAGGGAGTGCACTCGGCTACCCCGGGGTACAAACCTTGTTACGTAGGGGAAGTGGGTGATAAATGTCTAATCCACCGAATTCATGTTGATGAGGGTTTCATCGGCTACCCCGTGCCTAAGTTGATGTGGGTTTGGATAATGGACACATTTATTCGAAATTTGGATTGAACTCAACAAAAGTAATTGATAAGGGTTTCATCGGCTACCCCGTGCCCTTGTTGATGTGTTTTGGGCTATAGATAAACATTAGAGTAATTTTATCGACCAAGAGTTCTAAAAGTAGAATCGATTAAAAAGTTAATCCACCGAGTTATATTGATGAAGGTTTCATCGGCTACCCCGTGCCTAAGTTGATATGAATTTGGGTCTTGGAATCATTTATTCTAATTGGGTAGAGGTCACTAGAAAAATGCTTAAAACTTGTTTAAATCATACATTTTACAAGTATTATTAAAACGACAATTGTTTTACTCCTTATATTTTGTTTTGTAGACCACTTCTTTTTCTCATAACAAATGGCAACACCAACTCCAAACGCCACACCTCTCGCTAGTTCATCTTGGCTCCGATCCTTTATGGATCGATGTAAACTTGAAAAGAATGGGTCTAATTTTTCCGATTGGGATGCCCAACTCAAATTGGCCGCCCAAGGTGACGACAAGCTTCGTTACCTTACCGAGGCCTCTCCACCCGAACCTACTACTAGGTCGACTGCCGCCACTAGGGAAGCATATGAGGCTTACCAAAAGGAGTCCGCCGCAATGAAAAATGTCTTGATATTTGCGATGGAGGCGGACCTCCAAAGGAGAGCCTTTAAAATGGGCAATGCTAATGAGATTTACTCCAAACTTGTGACCATGTTTTCACAAACTCCGCGGATCGTCCAATATGAGGCGGCCGCGGCATTCTTTGATCTCGACTTCAAAGACGGCCAAAAGGTTAGCCCTCATGTGCTCAAACTCATGGAGCTTGTCGAGACCTTGAAAATTCAAAAGGTTGAAATCCCCAAAGAACTCATTGTGGATAGGATTCTACACTCCTTGTCTAAAGTGAAAGCGTATGTTCAATTCCGGGTGAATTTTAACATGCAAGACAAGGATGTGTCTCTTGAGGAGTTGCACAAGTTACTTGTGCAAGCCGAAAGGGACATGGGGTTAAATGTGAACCCGCCCAAGGATGTGCTTAACATAAGCACTAAGAGTAAGGGGAAGTTCAAGAAGAATGGGAGAAAGGGCAAGAAGCAAGCTCCCACATTCACCAAAGCTAAGACTTGTGAAGCTAGCACCTCAAAGATCAAGAAGGGTCCTCTTGATAAATGCCATTATTGTAATGGTATGGGACATTGGAAAAGAAATTGTTCCAAATACCTTGGTGATATTATTTGGAAAGATTACTCCGGTAGGTAAATGACTATCCTTCTTTTATGTTTCTAATTCAACTATGGTATTATGAAGCAAAGTTGTGATAATGTATCTCCCTTTTTATTGTAAATAGGGCCTCCACCAAGCAAAGATAAGGGAAAGGAAAAGCAAGCATGAGAAACCATCAAGAAGCTAGGGATAGCTTTCATGGAGCTTTGCTTTTCATTGTCTTATTTTATATTATGTTTTGAATTTTAGAACCTTAAGTTTCCGTGTTCGACATGGAAAGGTATTTTGGATAATGGTTTGTATTTTGGATGATGGTGACTTGGTTTGCAACCCAAGTCACCCGTTTTATCATTTATCCTTTTATGTTCTAAAATTCATCTTTAAATGCTTGCTCTTAGAAACATAAGATTATTCACTTAAAGTGATCTAATAGACAAATATAATGACGGGTTTCATTATATGTCCACATGCTTAAGGCTTGTGTATGATCATTTATAAAGCGATTTTGAGTCTATGAACTCTCTTAAAGGAATGTCAATCACCAAGTACACATATAAAATCAATATCAATTAGTCTATCTATAAGATAGTTCTCCTTATACTTCAACATCGTTAATTGTGTCTCATATGCTATCTTTGAATCTATAGTGTATTTATTCTAAAGATAGAGTGGGAGAAAAATGAGGACACAACACACAAGGCAAGATAAAATTGTGTACTTGTGTAAATGAAGATCTACGCAAGAGAGAATGATTTGAATGAAGGTATATCTATTTACATAGTATACCGAATAGATGAGATCTATGGTCTCAACTTAGTTCTATATGACTAAAGAGACCAAGTGAAGTAATCATAAGAGTATATTCTCAAGATAACTACACGAGTAGACCAAAAGAAAGTTTTGGAAGAAAAATGACTAATGTAAAGTCTTAACAAGTTTTTGACTAAGTTCTATATGATAAATTTTGACCAATAGTTTCAACCTTGAGATTTACTTAAGAGCCTAAATGAATCATAGTAACATACTAGTTATGATCGAGTTGCAAAGATTGATATACCGATATATTCAATGGCCAAGTTATAATCACGCAAATGTCATTGCTTAACCTCATGATGAAAAGGGTTAAACCTCCTTTCGAAGGACGTGTTCTTGATATTATTTATATTCGAATACTGACATTGCTACACATCATTATGACATGAGTGTATTTGGAAATTTAAAATCTCTTTCCGTAAGGTTAAGATGAGACCACTTCAAAATAGGTATTTTGAAAGGATATGATGGGAACATATATGGTTTTATCTTAGTAACTTGGCAATGCAATTTATATTTCAATTCTTGAATAAGTTTCGATTGAGAAGTCAATTTCGAAATGTGTGAAATTGAGTGGGAGTTAAGAAATTGTCATGTGAAGACATGGAATTTAGTGGGAGCTATCATCCTTCGAATGTTTACAACTCATCACTCATTAAAGAATGACGAGCTAATACCTTCTTTCATAAAGAGGTTTTGAGTTTTCAATTCTGGATGAAAATGGACTATGATGAATCCAGCTACATCAAGGGATATTGGATTAGTATTAAGAAATACACATCATATCAACATACACATAGGTTATTCATATAGATGAAAATGGAATTGCCATTAGCAGTCATGGTCGTTCATTGAACCCATGAACGGTTGATTTCATGATTATTAGTAACTAATGTTTCCGCCATTAGAATAATCATGTACATGTCCAATTATGAATCATATGCATAAGAGCATGATGATTGATTGGTGAGCCATAATAGAAACGTCATGAATTCTCAAGTAGAATCCGATGTGCGATTTCGATGATTGTCAGAATGCTCTTATATGTGTCAAGAGGTTGCGCATATTAATGAAAATCCGAGCAGATATAAAGATTTATGAGAATCCCAAATCTTTCAAGCCTAGAAAGAGAAATAAGAAGTTTTGGAAAGATGCTTGGTTGAATAAGAG
Source organism: Silene latifolia (assembly GCF_048544455.1). Lineage (NCBI taxonomy): Eukaryota > Viridiplantae > Streptophyta > Magnoliopsida > Caryophyllales > Caryophyllaceae > Silene > Silene latifolia. Next base: position 27,413,011 of record NC_133532.1, read on the forward strand.
GTTATTCAAAAATAATCTTTCCTAATTAGGCTAGGACTTGTGAGAAGTGCTAAGCTAATAATCTTGACAAATTGTTGCAAGATTCTACAAAACATATACCTAGTGCATTGTGTGTGGATGGAGTACTTGATCAGTACAAGTTATATCATTCATCACAAATTCGTTCGTTATGTGATAGTCGATAAGAAAGTTCTTTCAAGTTAAAGAACCGAAACCGAGGTCGGGAACCTTGATGTGTACTTGGTAAAGTTCATGCTATGAGAGAGAACATGAATGTAAAGGAAAATGCAAGTGTAAGAAGTTTGAACACATGGACACATGGCATGTTAAACTTCTATTGTAATCAATAAGTGTTTACACTTACGATATACATCACAAGGTTGTAATATGATATTGACTACCCGAGTGTGATGTCGACATTTGTCGTTTGAGTTATTATTAACTCACCTTGTACTTTGTTATATCCAAACGGGTTGTGGAGACAATTGAACCCCGTTAAAGTGAACACGGATTAACATTGTATTTGCCCATAGTTACTTGTATGAGGTGACGTCTCGAAGTGACTAGAGTGTGATGCGATTGATGGCAAGTTCAAGTGCCATAGAGTCATGTGAGATGACTAGTCGATCACATAGGCAGACTGTTAGGAACATTTTGTCGGGCCTATTGACCGCTTATAGAGTTCTGGCAAATTTATATAGCCTGGTCGTGGCGAGAGCTACTATAGTATTCGAATGAGTCGATTCTTTTGACTAAAGACTATTCACCTAAGATGGCACAGTTCCAGATTAACTTTGATTTGTGTTACTACGACCTTCGTAAATGGGGTCAAATGGGCATATTTTGGGTTATGATGGCTGTGGCTAGTCGAAGGGAATGAGTGCGATAGGAATTGTCCACCCCTAGTCAGGGTTATAACAATATCTCAGGGCCACTCGAGGAGTAATGAACTGGAAATGCGTGGCCACGCTCGGAAAGTATCTATGATAGATAAGTCCGGTCAATCAGTTATTCTCCAGATCGAGGAAACCACTCTCGATATGATCACTTGCAAGTACGACCTGAAAGACACATTGCATTGAGTGGGAGATAGTAATAGGACAAGAGAATTGGTGACGCACACTTGTCGAGGACAAGTGGGACATTGTTGGAATATGTGTCCTCCGACAATAATGCGATCACGACTGTTGATCATGATGATCACATGTTTAAATCTCATTATAAAGAATAAAATTGGGAAGTAATATTGTTACTGTTAACTGGTCAACATATATCGGTAATGATTGGCTGACTAGAGTTTGACATTACTGCCGTGCGACGGTGGTGATCAGTTGACCCCCTAGGTCATACCTATAGGGCAACACTCTTAATTGATTATTTAATTAATCGTATAACGTTACGAGTTAATTAAATTACTTGAAAATTGAGGGACGAATTTGGAAGTAAAATTTACGTATCAAATTGAAATGTGATTAAATGGGATACGGTCTGAGTAATCGAATTGTATCATTACTCGGATGAAATTATTGTTTAAAGAAACAATTGAAATTGAATGAATTTTTATAAATACAATCAGTTGTGATTTATAAATGGTAAAATATTTTGGTACAAGTAATTATGAAATTACTAAGTCGATTTTTGTATATGACGTATTTTTATTAATACGTTGATTTTTAATATGTTAAAAATACATAACAAATTTATGTTACATGTGACATGTTACATATTGATAAATTGACAAAAATAATATGGACTCCATATTATGGTTGTACCGAAATTAAAGGGGGTATTAGGCTAATATTGTGTTGTTTAATTTATTAGTAAACACAATGATTACCTAATTGTCTAGCCATGCAACCCTATTAAACATTGTGAAGACAAATGTGTGCATGCATTGGCTCCCCTAAAAGCCCCCCTTCCACCCGGTTTTTGAGAAGAGAAAACCATCATGGTTTTTTCATATCTTTACCTAATAATATACAAAATGTTGTGTATTACTTATTCATTCTTACACTCATCCAAAAATTAGAATTCTAGAGAGAGAAATAATCCTCTTCTTCTTCTCTCTATAAACCGAAATATTAAGTGTATTATAATATTTTTGGGTCATTTTCTACTAGATTAATATTGTACTAGTTCTTATAATATAAATCTTAATTAAGAGAAAGCCTTGGGTATTAAGCTTAGGGAGAGATCCTATACTTGGATCTTGGTTCTTCCATTAAAGGATAGCACAAGAACAAGAGAGAAAGGTGATCTCTCTTGTGCCCATAAAACCGAAACATCCAATGGAAGAACATGATTTCTCCTCTATTTTGCTCATTTGTTTGCATGCATAAAATCCATATTTAATTTTATGACAAATTAAATTAAAACATATATGAATATGTTAGTATATAGATCTACTTGTCCTTCAGATGCATCCTATCATTTAAGGACACAAGATCAATTAAGGGATGCATCTACAAAAAGAATGGCCACTTTCCTCATCTAAGTGGTGGAAATCATCTAAAGGGGAAGCAATCTAATGGTACACATTCCATTGTAGATATTATTCCTACAAGTTACTAAGTCCAAAAGGATACCAACAAATCACCTCCAAGTTGTGTAAAACTAGGGTACTTTCGTCCACAATCGCTAAATGCGTTTGTCAAGAGTAGACTCCCTATGGTGTTAGAAATACTGTAGGATCGCGGAATTCCCCCTCTCGCCTAGACAAGAGGAAGGGTCGTCCCCTCTCCACCATGTAAAAAATAAAGGATCATCAATGGATAAAAGGGATCAATATGCTTTGAGTTTCACAATGGTAGTTTGCTTTTGATTTTTCCCCCCAATTTCTTGTGGCATTTGACTTTTGAGAACATTTCTTTACCATTTTTTATGTTTGGCAATTCGATATCTGGCAATTCTTTTCAACTTGCATTCTTTTTGAACATTTTCAAAATAACCCCATTTTGTAGCAAGGGTACTGTTATTGAAGCATAGGAGTCTATTTTTGCTCCTCTTTTCATTGATCCAATTTGCAAACTTTTTGTCTTTCACTTTGGTACTTTGAATTCAAATTGGAGATTACTGTGCGCATTCCCTTTTTGTTGGCAAAACATGATGACAGAAATGAAAGAGCGGTTACATGGTTTCGAAGGTCACCTTGGAATAAACGGTAGCCAAGGAGTTATCACACCACAAGGTACTCTTGACTAGGCCTTAGTTCATGGGTCAAAAGATACTAATATGACACATCCTAGGGTGTCTTGAGGGTAATCTAGCAAACAAAGTCTCAAGGAGAAACATTATCTACAAGGGCCTATATCCACTTGCCAAGCTTCCCAAGTAGACATTTTCACAAAATTTTTCCTAATATGCAACTACATCCCATGATGCAACTAGCATATATACAACCTAATACATATACTACTATTACTAGTATGCCATATAGTCTAAATGCAACTCCTATAATCACACTGGCTTGTCCTGCATCAAACAAAAAAAAGCCACATTGTCATTAACATATAAGAAGAAAAAGGAGGTTTGGAAAGATCATACCATGCGGTCTTCATATTCCTCATGCCTCGAATGTGGCGTAGTTCGTCCAGTGTGATAAGAGTGAACAACAAACAACAAATATATATATATATATATATATATATATATATATATATATATATATATATATATATATATATATATATATACAATATATACATTTCTACACTACAAAAGGGAAGAACATATTTTTGGATTTTTGAAATTTTTGAAATTTTTGAAATTTTTGAAATTTTTCTCATTTTTGAAATAAGTGTTAGAAAGTGTTAGAATTCCCCATCCCCACACTTAGAATGGACATTGTCCCCAATGGACAAAACAATAAGGAATTGTGCAAATGGAATGATATGAAATTCATGATTCTATACTAAATGCAAACTACATGTCAAATATTTACATGTGATAAATATATACAAGTGATGCAAACTAAGCTAAACTATATGATGCATGCTTTCTTTTATTCAGAGAGCTAATTTAGATTAACTCGCATTCCCTATGAGTGAACTTCCCTAAACCGGACAAAACACTATTGCTAGTGCAAAAAGAATGGAAGTTCATTCACAAGGCATGAAATGCAATGCATGAATGAAAATTATCATTTTGGATTCTTCGTAGTTGGAGCAAAAAGATAAACACCTCAATGTGACCGACGTGGGAGTCCTTTGACTGGTGCTAGGATTCCAAACTCAAAACTACCAAGAGTCCAAAGTGACTCTCTAAATGATTCAAGTTAAATGTTATACAAGTTATAGAAACATGAGACAAAAACAAAGCAAAAGAAGGGATAGGAGACTCACAATGGAATAGGTTAATACTACTATAAGCTATCAACCCCACATTGTGATGTCCTCATTCAAGCTTGGTCAACCATCAATTGTCGCTCATCGCGACATCATCATCATCTACCTCCATGGAACCGGAGGTTTCACCATCATCTTCTTCACTAGAATTAGAACCTTACTCTTCCTCATCATGATCATGATCATGGCAAGACTCACTACCTTCCCTGCTCTCATCATCAACATCCTCCTCTCTCCTTGTTTCCCGATCATCCCTTTCTTCATCTTGAGAAGCATTAGGAATGAATACTTTCTTATCCACCCAATTTGGCAAAGAACTCGAAGGATCAAGCGTCCTTGCCTAGCAAGATGTAAAAGGGGTGGGTATTGGGCGTAGTAGACATTCACTCGATCATTGTATGCTTCCTTATTCATATGTTACATTAATTGTGTCAAATAGTCATTGCCCACCATAACATCACTCGGTTTGAACACGTGTTAGGAAAAGGGATATGGTGGTGTAGCAATGGAGGAGGAGGGTTCTTCAGTTGGAATTTGTTGTTGCTTAATGATGCGCTCGACACTTTCGGAAACGGGAATAAGGTAGTTTGTTCGGCGGGTGGACATGCGACAAATCTTGCTTGGTAAGACAATTGAATTGACTTCCTTGATGAGCCACTCGTACTTATGGTCTATGTTTTCATGCATGATCCATTGAAATTTGTGGATCAAATTGCTCATATCAAGAAGGTGGCTTACTTTAACCGATTTGTAAGTGTTATCTTTGTTGAAATCCGGGTTAAAATGCTTTGGCAATCTTGTCACCAAGGCTCCATAAAATAATAAAGCCGCCCCATCTTTCCCATTCTCAATTTCCAACCATCTTTTGATCAATAATTGAAGAATATTGTACCCATTTTTGGACTTCCCACCAACATTAAAAAAGGACTCAAGGTAGACAAAGTCTAATTCGGTCAAGTGATTGCCTTCCTTTCTAGCAATCAAAGTGTTAGCCACGAACTTGTGCCAATACCTAATACCCTGATGATGAATGTACAAGGCATGGCACTCCTTGTAAGTAAAAAACTCACGACCGTAGATGGCTTGCCAAAGGGGTTTGGCATCAAACTCCAAATGCTTCTTGATGAACCAGTTATCTTCCTTAAGCCCAAACACTTTACGAAAATCACTTTTATGCCTTGTTCTACTCTTGTTTTTGAGGCGGAATTCGACATAATCTCGAGTCTCAATACAATACTTCCTCAAAGAACTAATGAATTCCAATGTCAAAGTCGGGTATGTTAACTCATTCATTTCAAAGAGGGTGGATAACCACATAGACTCGAAGAATGCCTTTGTTTGCTCAAGGACACCCAATTTACCCAAAGCCACTTAACATACAAATTTAGTCGCTAAAATCTTTTTCTTGGCTAGGGATTCGAATGCAAGCCTATGCTTATCGAAAATGAAAGTTACCTCCGGATAGTTTTTCAATTGTTCTACCTCCGGGATAGAAGTAGTAGCTTCCTCGATAGCATTGACAGTTTCCGGAGCTTGCTCCCTTTATTGAGCCAAGACCAATGCCTTTGATGCAAGAGCTTGTTGTCTTTTAGATAAAGTTGGTGTTTTTGTTGCCTTGGTGCCTCCTTTAGTCCTTGCCATGGCTATTATCCTTTCAAATTAGTATCAACAAACCAAGTTTATGCTTGAATGCTCCTTTCTTCTCCTCGTTTCAATGGAATGCTCAATCAATTTAGGAATTTCGGGATTTTCACCAAACCCTAAAAAATTTGATTGATTTTGTGAAGAAATCGATGTTTGAATGGTCTTATTTTTGATAGAAGAGTAATTTGTTTGTGATTTGAGCAAGTTTCGATTTGATTGTGGTGAATTTGGATGAGATATTGTTGTTTTTGGATGAGGGGATTGATGGTTGAAGTGAGGGACATTATTGTGTTTGTGTTTGAAGAAAGGAAATGAAATGAAGAATGAAGAAGAGTCCCGTGTTTTGTTCATGTAACAGGTACGTACATGTGACTTGGGGTGGAGACGGGTGGATTTCCCGACAGTGAAAATTTAGAAATCTGCTTGGCTATGTGGACGGGCGTCCTGAGGTTGAGATGAGCAGATTTTTGACGGGTCGCTCGTCTGGAGCTTGGGTCTGGCGGATTTCCGCCCAGTGCAAATTTGTCAAATGGAAGCTCCTTCAGGACCCGCGACTTGAGTTGAGCTCGAGCGACCTGAGATATGGGACGCTCGAGCTGCTGTCGGCTCGGGCAGATTTCTTTCCAGTGCAAATTTTCACATGTGCCTCTTCTCCCAGTCCTCACGAGCTCAGGTCTGCCCGTGGGGATCTTCTTCCCACATCATTTCTTCTTCTTTTCTTTGTCATTTCTTCTCGGGTAGCATTACAAGGGCTTTGTTAGCCTAGGCATATGCTTCCCCACACTTGATCATCAAACACTACACATTCAAGAAACATTAAAATCCCTCCCTCACTTACTCTCTTGTCACACAAGTTAATCAACAAAGCATATAAAGTGCATTGCAAAAATTGAATAATGTACAAGTTAAAAGAAATGCAAGTTAAAGGGTTAGAATATTTACAAGTGGTGGTTTAGGGAGGACTCTTCCAAACTCTCCTTTTTGAGAGGTGTCATGGGGGTAAAGCCAAGGCGTTGTTGATGTTGGTCAACACCTTATAGAAGTAGTCAACGGCTTGTTCATTTTCATGATGAAGGTCTTGCATAGACCTTTGCACATTTTCGTCTTCATTAGTGTAGTAATCCGAGTCAAAGAGGTGACAAGGGTCTACATAGCCTTGGTCTATAATCATAATATTCCCATTGTATGGGTTAACAAGTCCTTCAAACTCGTCATCCCATAGACCACAAACTTCTGTTGCTTCTTTCCCTATGTTGTGTGGATCATGAGTTGACAAGAGCAACTCTTCTTCCTTGTTATCATGGCCAATGAGGCCTCCATCTATAATTGTCATGAGTGAGCTTTGCAAGCTCTCATTCTTGTTGTGAAAAATTCCATGCTCTCCAAATAGAGCTATTTCTTTCTTTCCCTTGTTCTTTGCCCTTCTCTTTGAGATTTCTTTCTTTCCCTTGTTCTTTGAATGGAGATTCCATCTTGGTCTTGTCACCCTCCCGAGTATAGCGATCAACCATAGAGCATGGCTCAAACAAGTTGGGAGCTCTCATAGTCTTATCAAGATTGAAGGTGATTGTTTCATCACCTACTTCAAGTGTGAGCTCTCCATGTTTCACATCGATCATCGCTCCGGCGGTGTGTAGGAATGGTCTTCCTAGAATGATTGGAATGTTGGAATCTTCCTCCATATCAACAATGACAAAGTCCACCGGTATGAAAAACTTTCCAACTCTCACGGCACATCTTCCCATACCCCTAGTGGTTTCTCTGTTGAACGGTCCACTATTTATAAGGTCATGTTGGTGAACTTGAGCTCTCCCACCCCTAGTCTTTCACATACTGAATATGGCATGACACTCACACTTGCACCTTGATCACATAGTGCCTTGTTGATTGTGGTGTCACCAATGGTACATGGGATAGAAAAGCTTCCCGGATCTTTGAACTTAGGTGGTGGAATTCCCTTGAACAATTGCACTACAAATCTTTGTAAAGGCAATAGTTTCCAACTTTCGGATGAACTTCTTCTTGGTAAGGATATCTTTCATGTATTTTGCATAGGCCAGAACATTGTTGATTAGCTCCGTGAATGGTATAGAAACCTCTAAGTTCTTCACAATCTCCATGAACTTTCCAAGTTGCTCATCAAGCTTGGGCTTTGTTTGGCGACTTGGGAATGGAAGTCTAATCACAATAGGCTCCTTCTCAACTTCTTTAGCCTTCTCTTCACTTCTCTTCTTTGATGAGTCATTGGTAGTTGTCTCTACCACCTTAGAATTTCTCCTCAATGGTTTAATCACATCATTTTGCTTGACATTCTCCTCAACAATATTTTCTTCAATTTGCATCTTTTGTCACTCATATCTTGTATCACTCCTCAAGTGGATAGCATTGAGGGTCTCATGTCTTGTAGGAAGATTACCTAGAGGACGGAATTGTCCCTTTTGTCTTTGGGAGCTAGAAGAGGCCAATTGAGACAATTGAGTCTCCAACATCTAAGTGTGAGCGAGGATATTATTAATGGTGGTGTCTTTGGCTTGGCTATCCCTTTCCATTTGAGCAAAGAAATCTTGTTGGCTCTTTTGTATTTGGAGGACCACTTTTTGAAAATAAAAAGCTTGGTCATTGGGTTGATTGTAGTATGGTCTTTTAGTGGGATTTCTCGTTGGAAGGGGTGTGTATGTGGGTTGAGGGTTTTAGACATTTTGGCTCTTGTATGAGAGGTTTTGGTGGAATTTGGTATTCTCATTGTAATAGTTGGAATAAGGGGTGCCATTTTTGTATGCTTGGAAAGCATTCACTTGTTCACTCGTTCCCCTACATTCGTTTTGATCATGTCCCAAGGTTCCACAACTCTCACACACTCCGTTTGGGATGGAGTCCACTTCATGCTTCCCTCCTCTAGTAGCTTTTCTTGGCCTACTATATTGGGAGTTATGAACCGCCATTTCTTCAAATTTAGCCCATGTTTGGTTGCCATCAACCTCGGTAAATCTCCCATTGGAACCCATGTTGAGCACATTTCTTCAAACAGAAACACAACAAATTCCCTCACTATAACCATTAACCCCATCATCCAAAAACACTAATTTTTCAACCAAAATTCATCCAAATCAATTGCAAACTTGCTAATAAACTAATCACTCCTTTGTCAACAAAACACCTTCTAACATCAAAATCTCCACAATATCAATCAAAATTTCTAGGGTTAGGGTGAAATCCGAAAATCCCCAATTTGATTGCAAATTTGATTGAAATTGGAAGAAGGAGGGAGCATTCAAGCATACTCAAGGTTTGTTGACACTAAGTTGAAGGAGAAATCAACAATGGCAAGGAAAAAGTGTTAGGTTCATATACCCTTATTAGACTCTTCTAATGGTCATTTAAATAACTTGTTGATTTAGAACTAGTGGATCTAGTTGCATGCATAACAAAATAAATGAGATAAAGAAGAAAACAATGTTCCTTACATTGTTAAATGGTTCGAAATGGGCACAAGTAAGGTCTCCTACCTTCACTTGTTCTTGAGCTTAATATGTTAGGATGATTTCCAAAAATATTCAAGTTCCAAGTGTAGGAACACTCCAATCGGTTGCACCCAAGACATTCCCATAACACTAATTCATACACTAACTAGGTATATTGAATTAGTAACCTTAAATTGGGATCTAATATTATTTTCATTACTACTATAGTATTTTAGAGGTTATATTAGATCTAGAACAAAAATATACATAAAACAATTTTATGAGAGAAGATAAGAGAGAGAACATAAGAGTTTTTCTACAAATAAAAAATGAGAACCAATCTCATCAAAAGGGGAAGGGGGGTGCCGGTTTTGGCACTTGGGAAGGGCAAGCCTACACTTGTTTTTTGTCTTCTCAAAACACTAGGGTACGACCCTAGGGTTAAGCATGCTATAATTGCCATCATGGTGTCCTGAAGCATGCAATAAACTAATGACAAAACATCACCTACTAACCCTTAGTCCCACCGGTTTGTATACATAAAATGAACCTCCATTTTATCTTTGTAATTTGTCATTTGTAATATGTTGTGACATGTGACATGTAACATGTCATTATTAATATAAATGCATATTTAACCAATTAAATATCATTATATATTAATTAAATTTCATTTAACAAATTAACAAGTAATTTACAATTACATGTATATAAAGTGAGTCACATTAAGTCTTGTAAATATAATCTACAACATCTTGTAATTATAACTAACTAATTACTCTTATCTCTAATGTTTCATAAACATTAATTAATTTTAGTAATATAACATATTATTTAATAAAATAAATCTTATTTAATCCTGTTACAATAAGATATAAAATTCTCACTTATAAATAAATTTGTTCAATTTAAGGATTTAATTAATCCGTATCAATATACGATTAATAATATTACAGTTTGGGAATCGTCCTATAGGTGTGACCTTTAGGGATCAACTGATCACCACTGTCAAACGACAATAATGTCAAACTCTAGTTAGCCAATCATTACTGATAAATGTTGATCAGTTGACTATATAATTGAATCATCCCTTACGTATTATTATTATGAGATTTAACTATGATGTTTAATCATGTGATCGCACTATTGTTGAGGACACTTAATCCAACACAAAGGACAACACCAAAGCACCCAAAGCCCCAACTTTATCCAAGAGGCAAATAGTTCTAGCTTCTAATGCTCTAGTGGTAGTACAACAACCAAGGGTACAAGCAAGAAAAGTCGTTGAGGTCGTGGAAGAAGTTACTACTTTACCAGAGATTGAGCAACTAAAAGATTATCCGGAGGTAACTTTTATTTCCAATGATCATACAAAAGCTTTTGAATCCCTTGCTAGGAAGAAAATTATCGCCACTAAGTTTGTATGCCATGATACCTTGGATAAATTGGGAGTGCTTGACAAAGTTAGAACATTTTTCGGGTCAATGGGGTTAGTGATACGTGCATTTTATATAGTCTTTCTAGCCTATTTTATGCACGTATTTCTATGCTTTTATCGTAGTTTATTGCTACGAAATGCCCCGAATATGCTGCTTTGGGTTATTTTGTCTTATTTGCAGGAATGGACCCAAAGGTAGTGAAAACGAGCCATTTACCGTCTGATTTGCATGCATTTGGAGGAAGAGCGGAATTGGAGCGAAATTATACCTGTCTCGGGATGCGTGAAGCTATTTCGGGAGCTAAAAGGACAAGTCATTGCTGAACTAACGTGATTAATGAGCTGCTGAAGTTAATTACCACTCGATCCAGTGCTTTTCTAGTCGATCGAGTGGTTTAGGATGGAATAATCAGTCGGTCAAGTAGTTTAACTAGTCGATCGACCATTTGCATTTATTGATTTAGTCGATCGAGTAGAAATACTGGTCGATCGACCAGTTTTGAGCTTAGTTTGCTCGATCGAGTGGTTTTATTCCACTCGATCGAGTGGTTTCTCTTACGGGTTGGGCTTTTAAGCTTTGTTCCGTCATTAGGTTAGTTAATAATCCTATTTTTCCTATAAATAGGAAGCTAGGATGACACAATGAGGGGGCTTCTCCTCTCTTATCATTTCATAAATGCTGCTACTGTTACTGTTACTTCTGTTCTTCATTATTTTCCGGATCAATAATTCAGTAAATCATTCCTTCTCTTTACTTTTATTTAATGTTTACTCCTTCTTTATTTCTCGTTCTTGCTTTTTTAATTATGCATAGCTAATTCCCCTTAATATGTTAGGACTAGGGAAGCTGTGGTAGCAATATGTAGGATTGACATGATTAGATTAGTCTTGTGATAAGAATTGTTTTAGGCAATATAATTGTTATCAGGTTGAATGTATGCATGCAGGAGACCAATTTATTTAGTTAACCCCGACCTGGATCGAAAGATTGGAAGGGAAGGCTTGCTTAATTACAATAGGTGATACCTAATTAGGGCGAAAGCTAAGTTAGGAGACCCTAGGGCGATTAGAGACCGAAAGGGTATAATCGTAGGTTTAAGGACCGAAAGGTGACGACCTCGCTCTTCTTATCAATAGTTTAATCAACTCAGTTGACCCGATAGTGTAGCTGCCACGGTAGACCGACTCCTAGCATATTCCCTTCTCTTATTGTTAATTTCTCTCATTCCTTTTCTCTCTTTCCTTAATCTATTTAGTTTAATCAAAATACACCTAAACCCCCATCTTGTGATATTCTGACAGACTGAGTTAAACAGATAATTAGCAAAATAGCCTCCCTGTGGAGATTGACCCTACTTACCGCTGACTTCTGTTAGTAGTAGCTTAGGTATTTATTTTTGGTGTATAAATGACCGCATCAAATTTTGGCGCCGTTGCCGGGGAGGCGACGCTTTTTATCTGTTCTATTTTGTTTGTCTTTCGCCTCAAGTGAAGACTAAGTACCTTGAGGCTGTTCTTATCTTTCTCTTTGAGTGTTGTTTTGATAGGCCTACAGGTTTATCAGACGGGCTACCGAGGGAGATATCGAAGGGAAGGCTTGAGTACCTTCGATCCCTTGTGCCAAGATGACATCTGTCTCCCGACTAATCGCTCAGTTCGAAGCTCAATCTGAGAACCCTGCTAGTTGGGAAAGGAAGAAATCTTGGGGATGTGGTAATTACGGCACTACTCCTACGCCACATCCATCCTATCAATGGCCTCCGCAACAAGATCCTCCTGATATACAAGAAGAAGAAATTGCGGAGCTGAAATCTTTATTGGAGACACTTGTATCTCAAATGCAAGAATATGATAGACGCACTTTTTCGCGACTTGATAAGCTCGAGACTGAAATTGCTCAGTTAGCAGCTGAAATACAAGAAGAAGAGGTTGCGGAACTGAGGTCTTTAATAAAGACACTTGTATCCATGAGGCAAGAGAGTGATAGACGTATGGAAGCTCAATTCATTGAGCTGGAGTCTGAAATTGCTCAGTTAGCAGCTGAGTCGGATAATTGGCAACCAGAAGAGGTGCACTTTACTGAGAGCGGTTTTTCTCATGAAGAAACCGTGTTGCCCAATGCTGAGGATGACTTTTATGACTCGGACGACGAGTTTCTATCACATTTCACTGCCTTACGCGAAGATTTCAGCCCTGTACAGGAAGAATCACTCGATCGAGTGACTTATATTAGTCGATCCAGTGAATTTCCAGGAGAAAGTGCTCGATCGAGTGATATTTCTACTCGATCGAGTGGAATTCAGGAGGAAAGTGGTCGATCGAGTAACAATTCTGCTCGATCGACTGAATTGGCCATTGGGAGCTTTGATTCGTCACTTGGGTTCATTTTGGATGACGATTTTGACGATGATAACGGATAACGGTGAATCTCCCCTATTCAAAGCCAAGTTGGATACACTTGAAGCTGCGATTTACGGGACGAATTCCACTGAGGGCGACGAAAGGACAGCTGAGTCGGTATTTGCTCCTAGCACGGATGAGGTAATACATTCCTTTGTCAGTGATTCCGTCGTTGAGAGCGACCAACCTGAGGTAGTAAACGATAATTTTATTATTGTTTGTTTTAATAGTATTTTGACTCATTTGATTCGTGCTTCTTCTTTTAAAGCTATACCCTCTCACATGTGGACGCGCAATTTAACGAATTTTCACCGTCCTTGTCATCTTAATCTCGTTAATCTGAAACGATACCCTACTTTATTGACGATTGCTCCAGCGCTCCTTTATTTTGTGGATAAATTTAGGAGCTCGCATAGGAAATTTGTTAGGCTTAAACAGTTAAATAATTTTATTTCGTATTTCTTTATTCCACTTTGGTGCTACTTATGCTTCTGTGTAGCACATGCGCAGGTGTACGATCTAATGCTGCGCGCTTTGAGCTATTTTGATTGTGACTGATTAGAGAGGCTCGAAGAAAAGAAGGTCGAGCTGGGACCTGACTGAAGCTAGCGCTACCAGGCAGGCAACCCGGAGATTTATTTTTAATTTTCTATTTTATTTCAGTTGTAATAAATGGTTTTCATACCATAGACTTTATCAGTAAGGCTTGTTTTGTTACTTTGCGGGCTGTTTTTATTGCGTTTTGCAGGAATTACTACGGATCACTCGATCGAGTACTTTTTTTACTCGATCGAGAGCTTTTGCCGCTGGAATCAGTCGATCGAGCAGTTTTTCTACTCGATCGAGCACCTGCAAAAAGAGAACTACTCGATCGACCACAATTCCTTTCGATCGAGCAGTTTTGGATGCCCATTTACTCGATCGACCACTGTTTCACTGCCGTCGAGTAGTTTTGACTTGGATTAGCTTCCTGTGACGGTATTCCAGGCCTTTAGCAACCTCCCATTTCATGGTCGGTTTGGGGAGGTCTATTATTTTCGCGTCTTGTAAGTTTTCCGCTTCTGCTCTCTTTCTCTTTTAGTTTGCGTTTCCTTTCCATGTTTTGGTACAATCGGGGCATTGTACAATTTGGTTTGGGGAGGTTATGCATCCATATCTGTGTCTGCATGTTGTTTTTATTTGCATTTCTGTTATCATATTTAATTTACGTTTGCATTGTTTTTAATTCAAAAAAAAAAAAATTTAAAATCTCATAAAAAATTGAAAAATTCAAAAAATTTCACGTTTATTTTAGCATATAGGTTGAGTCGTAACGGTGGATTTCAATGATGAAATTGCACTGTAATTTGTCTTTTTGCTTAAGCCTTGCAATAAACTGTTATCTTTTAGCTTTGTCTTATTGCATGATCTACGAGTTTATGTTTAATTTAGCTGAACGAATAGACTTGACCTGAAATTTTGGCAACCTACTTATAATTTCTAAGATTTAGAGCCGTATAAACTGGTGTCATTTATGACCAGTTTCATGTAGGATTGTGAGTAGTTACTCCTTGCATAACATGTATCATCAATTTGCACGTATATGAAATTCAATTGCTTTTTGCTTTCATACATTCGGGTTAGTGGTTGGTGTCACATGCAGGGAGGTGCTTACAATTTCCCTTTCTTTCATTTTTACCCATTTAACTCCACATTAGCCAAATTTGCCTGTTGACCCTTAACTACATCCAAATTTAGCCTGCCTTGTCAAGCTAGTTTAGATTGTTTTTGCGGTATATTTTTTCATTATGCCAAATTTGGTTCATATCATATCGGTTCGGAGTTGGTAATTTATGAAGAGAAGGAGGATAAAAAAAAGAGAAATGAAAAAAATGAAAAAAAAAAAAAAAAGGAATTCGAAAAAAACAGGAAAAGAAGAAACCGAAGAAAAAGAAGAAAAAGAAAAAGAAAGAAAAAAAAGAGATGTTGTTTATGAGTCGGTTTCTGCTCCTTTGTTCTATCTTATATCATTTGAGGAGTTTTTGCAATTCGGTTTGGTGAGATTTTATGCCAAATGAAGGGCATGTGCTTTATTTCATAATTGAGTTGGAATCGGATGTTGTTATATGGTTTTGTTTAGGTACTAGCTTGGCCGCCTATACCTCCACATTCCCATAAATGTTTTGCCTTTTCTTACCCATTGCCTCACTTTACCATATTTTTGTAAGCCCTCAGCTGTGACGGGACCTTGTTTGGTTGGAATGTATGTACGGTAGCTAGAATTGTTTATCATATTAGGTGCATGCATGTTTATGTGGGTCATAGTCTAGGTGAGCGACTATTTTTCTTTCTCTCTTACATATATATGTTCACCCTTTGCTTCATGAGAGAAGAGTGACCCGTGAGAGTCCATTATTAAAGGTCTTGCAAGGTCGACGGTTCAGCTTTATTTTATAAACATCCTATAACTCGTTTGCATTTGGCTGTTTGCTATAAGTGTTAGTTTGCTTGCATTAAATTGGTTTAAGTGTGCATTTGTAGCTAGCTCTGAGTTATCTTTTCCGTTCCATTAGTTGCATTTTAGTTTACTCGAGGACGAGTAAAGGTTTGGTTTGGAGAGATTTGATACGTGCATTTTATATAGTCTTTCTAGCCTATTTTATGCACGTATTTCTATGCTTTTATCGTAGTTTATTGCTACGAAATGCCCCGAATATGCTGCTTTGGGTTATTTTGTCTTATTTGCAGGAATGGAGCCAAAGGTAGTGAAAACGAGCCATTTACCGTCTGATTTGCATGCATTTAGAGGAAGAGCGGATTTGGAGCGGAATTATAGCTGTCTCGGGATGCGTGAAGCTATTTCGGGAGCTAAAAGGACAAGTCATTGCTGAACTAACGTGATTAATGAGCTGCTGAAGTTAATTACCACTCGATCAAGTGCTTTTCTAGTCGATCGAGTGGTTTAGGATGGAATAATCAGTCGGTCGAGTAGTTTAACTAGTCGATCGACCATTTGCATTTATTGATTTAGTCGATCGAGTAGAAATACTGGTCGATCGACCAGTTTTGAGCTTAGTTTGCTCGATCGAATGGTTTTATTCCACTCGATCGAGTGGTTTCTCTTACGGGTTGGGCTTTTAAGCTTTGTTCCATCATTAGGTTAGTTAATAATCCTATTTTTCATATAAATAGGAAGCTAGGACTGTTGGAATATGTGTCCTCCGACAATAATGCGATCACGACTGTTGATCATGATGATCACATGTTTAAATCTCATTATAAAGAATACAATTGGGAAGTAATTTTTACTGTCAACTGATCAATATATATCGGTAATGATTGGCTGACTAGAGTTTGACATTACTGTCGTGCGACGGTGGTGATCAGGTTATCCCCTTGGTCATACCTATAGGGCAACACTCTTAATTGATCATTTAAATAATCGTATAATGTTACGAGTTAATTAAATTACTTGAAAATTGACGGACGATTTTGGAAGTAGTATTTACGTATTTCATTAAAATGTGATTAAATGAGATACGGTCTGAGTAATTGAATCGTACCATTACTCGGATGAAATAATTGTTTAAGGTAACAATTGAATTTGAATGAATTATTATAAATACGATTTATAAATTGGTAAAATATTTTGGTACAAGTAATTATGAAATTACTAAGTCAATTTTTGTATGTGACGTATTTTTTAATAATACGTTGATTTTTAATATGTTAAAAATACATAACAAATTTATGCTACATATGACATGTGACATTTTGACAATTGACAAAAATAATATGGATTCCATATTATCCATTTGGACCGAAAATAAGAGGAGGTTTAAGCAAATTGTGCTTGTTTAAATTAGTGGTAAACATAATGATTGTTTGCTTTAGTAGCCATGCAACCCTATTGTGCATTGTGAAGACAAATGAGTGCATGCATTGGCTCCCCTCCCACTCCCCTTGTCCGGTTTTTAGAGAAGGAAAAACCACTTGGTTTTTCCTCTCCTTTTACCATATACTTAATCTGATTATTGATAATTCATTCATATTTTCACTCATCCAAAAATTAGAATTCTAGAGAGACAAAAAGCTCTCTTCTTCTTCTCTCCCAAAACCGAAATATTTAAGTGTTACATAATATTTTGGGTCAATTTTCTATAAGATTAATATTGTACTAGTTCTTATAATATTAATTTTTATTAAGAGTAAGCCTTGGGTATAAAGCTTAGGGAGAGATCCTACACTTGGATCTTAGTTCTTCTATTAAAGGAAAGCACAAGAACAAGAGAGAAAGGTGATCTCTCTTGTGCCCTTAAAACCGAAATCACAATGTAAGAACATGATTTCTTCTCTATTTTGCTTATTTGTTTGCATGCATAAAATCCATCTTTAATTTTATGACAAATTAAATTAAATCATATATGAATATGTAAGTATATAGATCTACTTTTCCTTCAATCGGTATCAAGAGCCATGGTTGTTTGCATGCAAATCGGTTAAAAGTTTTTCCGAGTTATAAAGATTAACATATAAAACTTGTAAAATTTGTGTTATTATGATATATCACGAAATTAATTCATGCCTGTTAAAATTTCTGGTCCTAAAATGTTTTAGGATATTTTGGTTATATTTACGGATTTTTATTGTTCATATTTTACAATAATGACATTTAAATATGATTTTATGAGTAAAAATGTCATTTTCGGTCTAAAATTAGCTATACTTCGAATTTTCCAGTGATTTTTTGGATATGTTGTCACATATATTATTTTGAGATAACCTGTATATTTTCATAATTTTTGGACTTGTTATGCTCGAAAAATGGATTTTTCATTATTAAATTCGGATTTAGGTGAAAAATAGGTTAATATGAGTTAAATTTCGAATCTGGTCATAGAAATTTAATATGTTGTCACATGCAATTTTACAAGATGTGTGTAAAAATAATGGGCTATAGTGAAGTCTTTTTGCATGATTTATGGTTTTTTGAAGAAAAATAGCATAAATAGTGACATTATTAGTGAAAAATTAATAAAACATAATCTATGACTAAGGAAAAACGTCTAATGTTGCATTTTATTATCTTTTTCATATCTAAAATTGAAAAGTTGATGAGAATAATTTTTCACATGTTTTTATGATTATTTTAGTTAAAACCGATAAACCGCAACATTGTTTTTCCGGAAAAATATCGAAATTTTTAACCTAAGTTTTTGAACATTATGAGTGTCATAGTATTTTTCCAGAATGTTCATGAGTTTAAATTTCAAATTTTGAATTTATTTGAAATTTTGTGACTTATTTGAAGTTTATAGCTTATTTTTGTAATTTTAGTCCATTAATGAACAATTTTATAAATATGAGTTAATTATGGTCAAATAATTAGTGAAGACTAAATTTTCAGTCCTAAGAGGTTAGGGTAATTAACTTATGCATAAATATGAATTTATGTATTTTTGTGATTGTAAAATGTTGAAATCACGCAAATCCGTAAAAACCGAGTAATATACGATATTGGCTAATTAAAGGCGATTTAGCATAAAATTGGGCATGTTCATACATATTATAACGCTGCATTTTTTTTTATGATTGTCATAATTTTAATTTATGTAATTTTTGAATTATGTAATTTTACTTAGTATGGCCTTAGATTTTAATTGGTATTTCCCGAAATGTATGGGAATATCGATTCGGTTGTAATTTTATTGTGATCTCGTATCACCGTTTTGTAATTTAATAGATTTATTTTATTTTAGTTACAAATGTATAATAGGAAATTATGTAATTTATTATGTAATTTTATTCATTCCGGAGTTCCCAAAGACGGATTTCTTCAAGAATGGCGATACATAAAGACAGTGTTACCTCGAGATGCGTGTCACAACCGAAGTTCAAGGGACCAATGGAGTTGGTTTCCGAATATGTAATAGTTAAATAGTTTTTCTATTTTAGGAAAGGCCATACTAGGATTTATTTATTTTTATGCTTGCATTTTATTTTATGTCGCATGCATCGCTAAATCGCCATAACTAAAACATGCATCATCATCTTCATCGAGTTTATCGACCGTGTCAATTAAAATTATCGTAGTTCACCGCTTTAGTTCACTTAAAACGTGTTAGATAATAAATTGACATGACCTCTCGCTAAAACAATTAATTGAGACATAGCCTTACCAAATAGTAGAAACCATGAAAACCTATTTCGCGAGGGAGTGCACTCGGCCCTACCGGGGTACAAACCTTGTTACGTAGGGGAAGTGGGTGATGAATGTTAATCCACCGAATTCATGTTGATAAGGGATGAATCGGCCCTACCGTGCCCAAGTTGATATGGATTTGGATCATGGACACATTTATTCGAAATTTGGATTGAACTCAACAAAAGTTTTTGATAAGGGATGTATCGGCCCTACCGTGCCCTTGACGAATGTGTTTTGGGCTAAAGATAATTGTTAATGTAATATTATCGACCAAGAGTTCTAAAAGTAGAATCGATTAAACGTTAATCCACCGAGTTATATTGATAAAGGATGAATCGGCCCTACCGTGCCTAAATCGATATGAATTTGGGTCTTGGAATCATTTATCTAGTTGGGTAGAGGTCACTAGAAAAATGCATAAAACTTGTTTAAATCATACATTTTTACGAGTATTATTAAAACGACATTTGTTTTATTCCTTATATTTTGTTTTGTAGACCACTTCTTTTTCTCATAACAAATGGCAACACCAACTCCAAACGCCACACCTCTCGCTAGTTCATCATGGCTCCGATCCTTTATGGATCGATGTAAACTTGAAAACAATGGGTCAAATTTCTCCGATTGGGATGCCCAACTCAAATTGGCCGCCCAAGGTGACGACAAGCTTCGTTACCTTACCGAGGCCTCTCCACCCGAACCTACCACTAGGTCGACCGCCGCCACTAGGGAAGCATATTAGGCTTACCAAAAGGAGTCCGCCGCAATGAAAAATGTCTTGATATTTGCGATAGAGGCGGACCTCCAAAGGAGAGCCTTTAAAATGGGCAATGCTAATGAGATTTACTCCAAGCTTGTGACAATGTTTTCACAAACTCCGCGGATCGTCCAATATGAGGCGGCCGCGGCATTCTTTGATCTCGACTTCAAAGAGGGCCAAAAGGTTAGCCCTCATGTGCTCAAACTCATGGAGCTTGTCGAGACCTTGAAAATTCAAAAGGTTGAAATCCCCAAAGAACTCATTGTAGATAGGATTCTACACTCCTTGTCTAAAGTGAAAGCGTATGTTCAATTCCGGGTGAATTTTAACATGCAAGACAAGGATGTGTCTCTTGAGGAGTTGCACAAGTTACTTGTGCAAGCCGAGAGGGACATGGGGTTAAATGTGAACCCCCCCAAGGATGTGCTTAACATAAGCACTAAGAGTAAGGGGAAGTTCAAAAACAATGGGAGAAAGGGGAAGAAGCAAGCTCCCACATTCACCAAAGCTAAGACTTGTGAAGCTAGCACTTCAAAAATCAAGAAGGGTCGATGCCATTATTGTAATGGTATGGGACATTTGAAAAGAAATTGTTCCAAATACCTTGGTGATATTAAGGCTGGAAAGATTACTCCAGTAGGTAAATGACTATCCTTCTTTTATGTTTCTAATTCAACTATGGTATTATGATGCAAAGTTGTGATAATGTATCTCCCTTTTTATTGTAAATAGGGCCTCCACCAAGCAAAGACAAGGGAAAGGAAAATCAAGCATGAGAAACCATCGAGAAGCTAGGGATAGCTTTTATGGAGCTTTGCATTTCATTGTCTTATTTTAAATTATGTTTTGAATTTTAGAACCTTAAGTTTCCATGTTCGACATGGAAAGGTATTTTGGATAATGGGTTGTATTTTGGATAATGGTGACTTGGTTTGCAACCCAAGTCACCCGTTTTATCATGTTATCCGTTTGTTCTAAAAATTCATGTTTAAATGCTTGCTCTTAGAAACATATAACTTAAAGTGATCTAATAGACAAATATAATGACGGGTTTCATTATATGTCCACATGATTAAGGCTTGTGTATGATCATTTACAAAGTAACCTTGAGTCTACGAAGTCTCTTAAAGGTATGTCAATCACCAAGTACACATATGAAATCTAAAACTATTAGTCAACCTATGAGATAGTTCTCCTTATACTTCAAATCATTATTTGTGTCTCATATACTATCTTTGAATCTATAGTGTATTTATTCTAAAGATAGAGTGGGAGAAAAATGAGGACACAACACACAAGGCAAGATAAAATTGTGTACTTGTGTAAATGAAGATCTACGCAAGAGAGAATGATTTGAATGAAGGTATATCTATTTACATAGTATACCGAATAGATGAGATCTATGGTCTCAAGTTAGTTCTATATGACTAAAGAGACCAAGTGAAGCAATCATAAGAGTATATTCTCAAGATAACTACAGGAGGAGACTAAAAGAAAGTTTTGGAAGAAAAATGACTAATGTAAAGTCTTAACAAGTTTTTGACTAAGCTCTATATGATAAATTTTTGACCAATAGTTTCAACCTTGAGATTTACTTAAGAGCCTAAATGAATCATAGTAACATACTAGTTATGATCGAGTTGCAAAGATTGATATACCGATATCTTCAATGGCCAAGTTTTAACCACGCAAATGTCATTGCTTAACCTCATTATGAAATGGGTAAACCTCCTTCTGAAAGGGTATTTTCGAAGGACGTGTTCTAGATATTATTTATAATTGAATAATGACATTGCTACACATCATTATGACATGAGTGTGTTAGAGATTTAAAATCTCTTTCCGTAAGGTTAAGATGAGACCTCTTCGAAATAGGTATTTTGAAGGGATATGATGGGAACATATATGGTTTTATCTTAATAACTTGGCAATGCAATTTATATTTTAATTCTTGAAAAGTTTCGATTGAGAAGTCAATTTCGAAATATGTGGAATTGAGTGGGAGTTAGGAAATTATCATGTGAAGACATGAAATTTAGTGGGAGCTATCATCCTTTGAATGTTTACAACTCATCACTCATTGAAGAATGACGAGCTAATACCTTCCTTCATAAAAGAAGTTCTTTGAGTTTTCAATTCTGGATGAAAATGGACTATGATGAATCCAATTACATCAAGGGATGTTGGATTAGTATTAAGAGATACACATCGTATAAACATTCACATAGGTTATTCATGTAGATGAAAATGGAATTGCCATTAGCAGTCATGGTCGTTCATTGAACCTATGAATGGTTGATCTCATGATTATTAGTAACTGATGTTTTCGCCATTAGAATTATCATACACATGTCCAATAGTGAATCATATGCATAAGAGCATGGTGATTCATTGGTAAGCCACAATAGAAACGTAATGAATTCTCGAGTAGAATCCGATGAGCGATTTCGGTGTTTGATGGAATGCTCTATTATGTGTCAAGAGGTTGCACATATTATAGAAAATCCGAGCACATGCAAGGATTTATGAAAATCCTTAACCCTTCAAGCTAGAAAGAGAAATGAGAAGTTTTGGAAAGATACTTAGTTAGAGAATAAGAAGTTACTCAAAACTAATCTTTCCTTATATGCTAGGACTTGTGAGAAGTCTTTGGGTCAATTATCTTGACAAATTGTTGCAAGATTCTACAAAACATATACCTAGTGCATTGTGTGTGGATGGAGTACTTGATCAGTACAAGTTATATCATTCATCACAAATTCGTTCGTTATGTGATAATCGATAAGAAAGTTCTTTCAAGTTAAAGAACCGAAACCAAGGTCGGGAACCTTGATGTGTACTTGGTAAGATTCATGCTATGAGAGAGAACATGAATGTGAAGGAAATGCAAGTGTAAGAAGTTTGAACACATGGACACATGGCATGTTAAACTTCTATTGCAATCAATAAGTGTTTACACTTACGATATACATCACAAGGTTGTAATATGATATTGACCACCCGAGTGTGATGTCGACATTTGTCGTTTGAGTTATTATTAACTCACCTTGTACATTGTTATATCCAAACGGGTTGTGGAGACAATTGAACCCCGTTAAAGTGAACACGGATTAACATTGTATTTGCCCATAGTTACTTGTATGAGGTGACGTCTCGAAGTGACTAGAGTGTGATGCGATTGATGGCAAGTTCAAGTGCCATAGAGTCATGTGAGATGACTAGTCGATCACATGGGCGGATCGTTAGGAACTTTTGTCGGGCCTAATGACCGCTTATAGAGTTCGGCAAATTTATATAGCCTGGTCGTGGCGAGAGCTACTATAGTATTCAAATGAGTCGATTCTTTTGACTAAAGACTATTCGCCTAAGATGGCACAGTTCAGATTAACTTTGATTTGTGTTACTACGACCTTCGTAAATGGGGTCAAATGGGCATATTTTGGGTTATGATGGTTGTGGCTAGTCGAAGGGAATGAGTGCGATAGGAATTGTCCACCCCTAGTCAGGGTTATAACAATATCTCAGGGCCACTCGAGGAGTAATGAACTGGAAATGCGTGGCCACGCTCGGAAAGTATCTATGATAGATAAGTCCGGTCAATCATTTATTCTCGGATCGAGGAAACCACTCTCGATATGATCACTTGCAAGTACGACTGAAAGAGACCTTGCATTGAGTGGGAGATAGTAATAGGACAAGAGAATTGGTGACGCACACTTGTCGAGGACAAGTGGGAGATTGTTGGAATATGTGTCCTCGACAATAATGCGATCACGATCGTTGATCATGATGATCACATGTTTAAATCTCATTATAAAGAATACAATTGGGAAGTAATTTTTCCTGTCAACTGGTCAACATATATCGGTAATGATTGGCTGACTAGAGTTTGACATTCCGTCGTGCGGACGGTGGTGATCGAGTTGATCCCCTTGGTCATACCTATAGGGCAACACTCTTAATTGATCATTTAATTAATCGTATAATGTTACGAGTTAATTAAATTACTTGAAAATTGACGGACGATTTTGGAAGTAGTATTTACGTATTTCATTAAAATGTGATTAAATGAGATACGGTCTGAGTAATTGAATCGTACCATTACTCGGATGAAATAATTGCTTAAGGTAACAATTGAATTTGAATGAATTATTATAAATACGATTTATAAATTGGTAAAATATTTTGGTACAAGTATTTATGAAATTACTAAGTCAATTTTTTTATGTGACGTATTTTTTAATAATACGTTGATTTTTAATATGTTAAAAATACACAACAAATTTATGCTACATATGACATGTGACATTTTGACAATTGACAAGAATAATATGGATTCCATATTATCCATTTGGACCGAAAATAAGAGGAGGTTTAAGCTAATTGTGTTTGTTTAAATTAGTGGTAAACATAATGATTGTTTGCTTTAGTGGCCATGCAACCCTATTGTGCATTGTGAAGACAAATGAGTGCATGCATTGGCTCCCCTCCCACTCCCCTTGTCCGGTTTTTAGAGAAGGAAAAACCACTTGGTTTTTCCTCTCCTTTTACCATATACTAAATATGATTATTGATAATTCATTCATACTTTCACTCATCCAAAAATTAGAATTCTAGAGAGACAAAAAGCTCTCTTCTTCTTCTCTCCCAAAACCGAAATATTTAAGTGTTACATAATATTTTGGGTCAATTTTCTATAAGATTAATATTGTACTAGTTCTTATAATATTAATTTTTATTAAGAGTAAGCCTTGGGTATAAAGCTTAGGGAGAGATCCTACACTTGGATCTTAGTTCTTCCATTAAAGGAAAGCACAAGAACAAGAGAGAAAGGTGATATCTCTTGTGCCCTTAAAACCGAAATCACAATGTAAGAACATGATTTCTTCTCTATTTTGCTTATTTGTTTGCATGCATAAAATCCATCTTTAATTTTATGACAAATTAAATTAAATCATATATGAATATGTAAGTATATAGATCTACTTTTCCTTCAAGGACGACACAATGAGGGGGCTTCTCCTCTCTTATCATTTCATAAACGCTGCTACTGTTACTGTTACTGTTACTTCTGTTCTTCATTATTTTCCGGATCAATAATTCAGTAATTCATTCCTTCTCTTTACTTTGATTTAATGTTTACTCCTTCTTTATTTCTCGTTCTTGCTTTCTTAATTATGCATGGCTAATTCCCCTTAATATGTTAGGACTAGGGAAGCCGTGGTAGCAATATGTAGGATTGACATGATTAGATTAGTCTTGCGATAAGAATTGTTTTAGGCAATATAATTGTTATCAGGTTGAATGTATGCATGCAGGAGACCAATTTATTTAGTTAACCCCGACCTGGATCGAAAGATTGGAAGGGAAGGCTTGCTTAATTACAATAGGTGATACCTAATTAGGGCGAAAGCTAAGTTAGGAGACCCTAGGGTGATTAGAGACCGAAAGGGTATAATCGTAGGTTTAAGGACCGAAAGGTGACGACCTCGATCTTCTTATCAATAGTTTAATCAACTCAGTTGACCCGATAGTGTAGCTGCCACGGTAGACCGACTCCTAGCATATTCCCTTCTCTTATTGTTAATTTCTCTCATTCCTTTTCTCTCTTTCCTTAATCTATTTAGTTTAGTCAAAATACATCTAAACCCCCATCTTGTGACATTATGACAGACTAAGTTAAACAGATAATTAGCAAAATAGCCTCCCTGTGGAGATCGACCCTACTTACCGTTGACTTTTGTTAGTAGTAACTTAGGTATTTATTTTTGGTGTAGAAACGACCGCATCAGTTAGCTACCCTATTTGACATGAATGAATTGACATACCCATACTTGACCTTAGAATTCATTAGTTTTTTGAATGAGTATAACATTGAGACCCGAAAATTTGTCGAATTTTGTCTTGAGAAGAAGAGTAGGAGGATGTTTAAGGATGAGTTCGGAAAGGTTTTTGGAATTGAGGACCTTTGGAATTTTAACAAGATAACCGATAACTTTGATGCCAAGCTCCTTTGGAAGGTGATTTCCACGAGGAAGTTGAATACATTTAAACAGTGTAGTGCCTTGTATATCCATCATCCGGGTATACGGTATCGGCATAGGTCCATTTCCAACACCTTGATTGCTAGGAAAGAAGGTACATATATGACCGAGCTCGACCTAACCTACTTGGATTCCAAGATAAATGCCCATGGAAAATCAAATAATGAATACAATATCCTTCAATTGTTGATTAAGAGATGGTTTGACCTCAAGGTGGGAAAAGAGAAAACAGGTTTCATTGTGAATGGAGGCTTGATAACAAGATTGACAAAGCACTTTAACCCACAATTTAATGAAGACAAAACCTACAAATCGGTTAAAGGTGGAAACCTCCTTGATATGCCCACTTTGATCCACAAGTTTCATTGGATAAAACATGAAAACTCGGCCCAAGGACATGAGTGGGTGATCAAGGATGCCGATTCTATTATCTTGCACGGGAAAATTTGTCGTCTCAACAATTGTCGTTACAACTACCTTCTCCCCGTCTCAAAGAATGCCAAAAATATCATCAAACAACAACAATGTCCAAATGAAGAAGCCTCCTCCTTAGTGGTACATCCTTACCCCTTTGCCTACCAAGAGTTCACAACAAGTGATCCTTGTGTTGTGACGAGCAATGATTACTTGGTACAATTCATGAAGCATATCGATAAAGAAGCCTACAATGGTCGGGTGAACGCTTATCACGCCTAATATACACCCCATTACAATCGTGCTTGGTAAGGACTCCTTGATCCCAAGAGTTCTTTGCCGGATTGGGCGGATAGGGAAGTATTCTTTCCTCATGTTCCTAGAGATGAAGAAGGAGATTCCCAGGAAACTAGGGATATTGAGGAGGTTGTTGATGATGGGGAAGGTAGTGGGTCTAGCCATGATGATAATGAAGAGCAAAGTTCAAGTGCAAGTGAAGAAGTAGATCATGATGATGATGATGCCTCTGGGTCCATGGAGGATGATGATGATGAGATGAGTGAAAGTTGATGGTTGATGAAGTATGAAGGAGGATGATACAACTGCGGGGTTGATGGCTTATGCTAGCATTCCAACCTATTCCATTGTGAGTCTCCTACCCCTCCTTTTGCTTTGTTTTTATCATGATTACATAAATTCTTTGACTTGTATAACTTATATAACATTTAGTTTAGTGCATTTAGAGAGTCGTTTTGGACTCTTTGATGGCTAAGAGTTTTTGAGTCCTAGTACCATCAAAGGACTCACACCTTGGTAACATTGAGGTGACTATCTTTTTGCTCCCACAGTAAAGAATCCAAAATGACAAATTACCTTTCATGCATTACATTTGCATGCTTGTGAATAAACTTTCCCTCTTTTTGCACTAGAAATAGTGTTTGGTTCGGTTTGGGGAATTTCATTCATAAGCAACCCGAGTTAATTTAAATTAGTCTCCGAACAATAGAAAGCATGCATCATTTTGTCCATTGGCGACAATGTCCATTCAAAGTGTGTGGATGGGGAATTCTAACATTCTAACCCTTATTTCAAAATTGATAAAAATTTTAAAAATTTTAAAACTCCAAAAACATGTTCTTTCCTTTGTAGTGTAGAATTGTATATATTGTATATATTTGTTTATTTGTCACTCTTATCACATTGGGCCGACTACGCCACATTCAAGGCATGAAGGAAATAGAAGACTGCATGGTATGATTTTTCCAAATCTCCTTCCTCCTTTTATATGTTAATGACAATGTGGCTATATTTTGATTGATGCGGTACAAACCAATACGTTTTTAAGAGTTTGCATCTAGTTTATTTGACATCTTAGTTGTTAGAAGCATATGCATTAAAGTTGTATATATGATAGTTGCATCATGGCATGTAGTTGCATTGTTAGAAAATTTTTGTGAAAATGCCTATTTGGAAAGCTTGACAAGTGTATATAAGGCCCTTGTAGATAATTTTTCTCCTTGAGACTTTGTTTCCTAGAATATCCTCAAGACACCCTACGATGTGTCATACTAGTATCCTTTGACCCATGGACTAAAGCCTAGTCAAGAGTGCCTTGTGGTGTGATAACTCATTGTCTACCGTTTATTCCAAGGTGACCCTTGATGCCATGCAACTGTCCTTACACTTGTATCATCAAATTTTTGTCAAACAAAAAGGGAAAAGGCACAAAAATGTCAAATTGAGTTCAAGCTATCAATACCAAAAAGAGTTTGCAAATTGCATCAATGAAATGAGGAGCAAAAATAGACTCATATGCTTATAATAGAAGTACCCTTGCTACAAATGGGGTTACTTTAAAATGTTTAAAGAAATGCAAAAAGTTGAAAATGTCAAACATCAAAAGAAATGGCATAATGTTCTTAATCGTCAAATGCTACAAAAGTGGGGGGAATTCCACGATCCTACTGATGTGACCATAATTAGAGCACATTTAGTCCCCGAATTAGCCTTGTTCCCATGCTTTTTAGTGCATATTTGGGTCATTTATTGTCTTTAGTTCTTTGTTTTGCATATTCTTTGAGGTTTTGATCCCTTGGTAGGAAAGGAGTGCAAACCTTGATTTTCATGGCAAAATGAGACTAAATTGATTGAATTCAATGACCAAGCATCAAGGAGAGAGAAGATTAGAAGGCCTTTATACATACTATAGTAGATGGACAATGATGAGAAAAGATCCTTGCATCCCCGAGGAAATCCCCAAGGATTTTATGAAGAAAAAGGAAGAAAAGAAGAAGAAACAAGACTGCCTAACAATCCGTGCGTCTTCCCCTGAAGACGCCCGTCCACCACCCACAATCCGTGCGTCTTCACCCTCTGGACGCCCGGGCAAAAACTCCAGAAGACGCCCGTCTTCCTCCAAAAGACGCCCGGGCAGAAATTACCAAATCCGCCCGTCCCGTGCTAAAGACGCCCGGATTCCCAGGCAGACCCATTTCGTCTTCTTCAAGCTTCAAGGAAGGATGCACATCTTTTTCTAGAGACCGGAGTCTTCCAAAAGAGACCGGCGTTGTAATACTCCGTATTTATAAGTCTTGGGGTACTCTATCGAGTAGGCCTTACTCTGTCGAGTAAGGGTAAGTTGCGAAATAAAATAGTTTCTGACCTGTTGGGTACTCGATCGAGTAGCTGGGGTACTCGATCGAGTAGGGGGGTACTCGATCGAGTATCCTTGGGTACTCGATTGAGTAGCCGGTTTTACGGGGAGTTTTCTCGGGTTTTGTTAATTATGCGATTAAGGTATTTAAGCTTCGTCGTCATTGTTCTAAATCACTTTTACAAAACCTAAATTCCTGTTTAAGAGAGAAACCAAGCAAGTTCATCTTCTTAATCGCATTCTTAGCAATTCTCGGAGTTCAGACGGTCAGTTCTTGTCGTTGATGTAATCCCCTATAAAATCTAGTGCAAAACAGTGGCGGAAACACTGTCCAAAAAGGTGATGAACCAGAATCGCTTTCCCATTTTATAAAAATATGACATATAATTAAAAGTCGGTCCATTTATAAAATAGGACTAAAATTAATAAAAATGGTGTTAAATAAAACATTAATCCAAAATTAGAATAAAAAGAAATAAAAATAAACTTCTTTAACGAAAATCAAATAAATGAGATTTATTAAAATGGTGGGTGTTACAATCTCCCCCACTTAAAAGAAAGTTTCGTCCTCGAAACTTAAAAGTAGAAAACAAAATTTAAAGAACAAGATTTTTTTTTTTTTTTTTTTTTAAATCATATCAGTTGACACTTAAATTTGAGAAATCATCGTTGAGGTCATACAATTTTTAAACCAGTTTTCAAAATTGAGCTATTAAAAATCACTTGTCTTATCTCATGGAACGAGGGAATACTGTCGCGAACCAGGATTCTGTCGTCCAAGATAAGGGTAAGTCAACATTAGAAAAATTAAATTTACAACCATGCATCAGCAATACTGAACCGGTCATTAGACGTCTTTAATGACAAGTCTTAGCATCCACCAATGTCGAATTTTAAAAGTAAACGTGCCAATTTTACTTAAAACCTTTGAACAAATAAAATTTTGAAAATACAACACCACTTTGAAAGTTTCTGAAGGCACCAAAGTATTGAAAACCAAAATTCGGAAGTATTTTCAAACGAATTTCAAGTCATTTCGAAACAAAACCAAATTTAAATGATAACCCAAAACTAAAAGAGAAAGAGAAAGAGAAGTTCAAAATTTTAACGCTAGTCATAATTAAAGATTTCCAAGATAATCAAAATATTTTTATAAAAGTCAAAAATATTGTGTAAGATGGAATTTCTCAAAGAAAAAGGTTCACGAGAAATCAAATTCGTATATACAACATAACATTTGAAAGGTTTTTTTTTTTTATGCATTAAATAACTTTATTTGAAACAATTTGGTATTTCCAAACGAGATTTAAGACATTTTGAAACAAAACCAAGTTTAGACACTAATCCAGAGTAACATTAACTTTGAAATTAAAATTTTAAATCATAACTCAAAATTAAAATTTCCGAGAACCAAACTTTGTAAAAGCAAAAACTCTTGTATAAAATGGAAATATCCGAGGAAAAAGGTCAACGGTAAATCAAGACAAAAGTTTTGAAACTAAAGCAAGGGAGAGAAAGATTTAAGAGTCATATATAACTCTCTCAAGTATTATGAAAGGGGGTAAACATCTCGAGATTCAAAAGAAGGAATGCAAATTTTACTTTTTGTACAAATCGAATTTTGTAAATACAACATAACTTTTGAAAGTTTTAGAAGCATCCAAACAAAATTTTTCGAATTAATTCCGAAATACTTTCGAACGAGTTTTAAAAACATTTCAAGACAAGACAAAATTTAGATACTAACCAAGAGTAAAACGACAATGGAAGTTTTACACTTTAAAATCATAAATTTCAAAGATAATCAAAACTTTATAGGAGTCAAACCTTGTATAAAACAGGAATATTCGAGGAAAAAGGCTAAAGGTAAAAAATTTTCAAATTAGCCAAGGTTAAGGTAGTAACAGATGCTCAGGTGAAGAAGTGGGAATGAGAGATTCAAGAGCTATACAAAGCTCTCTCAAGGATTACAGAAGCGGTTGAAGATCTCAAGATTCTTGGTACGACTCCTCTATGGAACCCAAGCATTTTCCTATTTCCATCGCAAACAAACCAAGGCTATTAACACTAGGCAACTAAGTTGTCAAGCTCAGAGTTGCCAAACTTCCTAGTCTACATCCTCCAAGATTATCGATTAACACAACTCCCATCTCAGATCCTTACATAACTGATCATCCTGTCAAAACATCATGGTAAAAATCCATCAAGTACTTCAACATCCAACCGACTAACTAACCTCCTCAAGTTATCAAAATCCATAAGACTCCTCGAAACATCAAACAGAAAACATCGTCCCTAACAAAGCTCGATGATTCCTTTGAACTAAAAGCAACAAGGCCTCTAATATCCACAAGTACAATCTAAAGAAAAAGCTCTCTTAGAAGTTCATCAAAGTCTTTTAGAAGTTCATTAAATTCCCAATCATAACACTTCAACAACTAGGGGGTTAAGAACTCAACCAAGCAACAATTTCGATCATATAAGGTCATCAAACAACAATTTCCTTTAAGGTAATTCATACCAAAATATTCCTCCGAGAAATACCAGTACTAAGGTTAAGACATTAAGATATGATAGGTATGCATAATTCCCAACTTCAGGTTCTTAATTCTTCAAATTAAAATAATCAATCCAAACTGCAGTTGAGCTAAGACACTCCTTATTTCTAAGGTTAACACTAAACAACCCAAATAAAGATAAGTCACACAACCAAAAGTCCCAAGGTTACAACCTTACATCAGAACTCAACAATCTAAATCCATAAGAATCAAAGCGAGATTAATCTAGGTTAACCAATAATGATACATGGTTACTATAAATACCTTAATCACATCTAGACCAAAATATGCAAGCTGTTTATACTTCAAAGCCAACATCTAAGCTAAAATCCTAAGTCTATAATCCACTAGCCACCATTCAAGTTAATCCTTATAGAATGAAAGCTCTCACAAGATAGGCATTAAAGGTAAAACTCACTATCCTCAAACCATAAGTAACAAGACTTTACTAAACCTCAAACTTACTTAACTTCCATCACATTTCTTCAAGAAGAGTCAGTTTAACCAATGAATCTCACGAGAATAGATACCAATGTGGAGGAATCACAAAGAAGGATTAATTCATCAGAATAGGAGATGAAAATTTATAATAAGGACATTGGAATCGGCTAAGACAGAAAAGGATTGAAGGAATAAGAATGATGATCGCAGACTAATAAAGTCCGAGATCGTAGAAGGAATCTTCGAGACATCCAGTACGCAATATGGCTCGTTGGATCACTCCATCACCTTGTAGAGAAAACAAACACACCAGTCTTGGGTCGCTCCATCTGACGGATCCACAGTGTAATTACTCTGGGTGTACTGCACCATTATGGAACTTGAGTCCTCTCTTAGCCAACGGGTCCGTAGCTTGAGCAAAAGCTGGAACTGGCCGGAACAACCATTGTCCCTTCCTTGTGGCATCAAGTTCTCCACGCGTTCAGGCGTTCAGCTAGGTTGTGGAGCGAGTTCAATATCACCATCATGATCGCGTTCTGGTCCGGGAAAACACCACGTCCATGTCCACCTTCCTTCATCTTCTTCGTCGGAGGAAATAAAAAACAAAACATAGATTCAATGCTAGTCATTGATTTTGCAGGAACACATAAACTAACATTCAAGTCCTTATGGTTTCTAACCATCTCTCACTAAATCATTTATTTAGTCAAATCATTTATTAGGCATTTTCCTAAAGATCAATGTGTGAGCGTCGGGAGCAGCGATGCTCTGATACCAACTGTAATCCCCTATAAAATCTAGTGCAAAACAGTGGCGGAAACACTGTCCAAAAAGGTGATGAACCAGAATCGCTTTCCCATTTTATAAAAATATGACATATAATTAAAAGTCGGTCCATTTATAAAATAGGACTAAAATTAATAAAAATGGTGTTAAATAAAACATTAATCCAAAATTAGAATAAAAAGAAATAAAAATAAACTTCTTTAACGAAAATCAAATAAATGAGATTTATTAAAATGGTGGGTGTTACAGTTGATCATACCGTTGGGTTCCTTGCGTCGAGGGTAAGATCTATGTACCCTTTTTATTGTATTTCCTTTGAATTGGTTAAACCCTAATTTAGAGATTGGGGGTTTTATGTGTAGTATGTGATTTGGTAGCCTCTATGTGTTGTATGATAGGAGGAGGGTTCATAGAAGAAGCTTTTTGATTTAGCTGTAGAGACCGTCTGATTGTGTGCATATCAGGTCGGATTTCCTACTCAGTATTAGTTCCATAATGGGATATTGGTTGATGTATTGTATTTGGTTGTTTGGTATAATAATTGTATTGTGATTGTGGTTGTGGTGGTGATCGTTGTTGATGGTTCTCGAGATGCGTTCTCGGCTGAGTGGGGTCACTTGCGGGAGTGGCTTCACGCCCTAGTTTCGCCTTCTGTGGAACCCGCCACAGAATGGATGTGCACATTAATAGACAGGGTTATCGCTCACTATGTGGAGCGGGGATTTGGTGGGTACGGCTGCGGTCCCCCACTGGCAGGGCTGGTCCAGTGGACAGTCAGTATTGAGGTGATGGGAATTGGTTGGTTGTGTGTGTGTGACAGTTAAGCTGTTTGTTTACCTTATCGTTATTGTTTATATTGATTGTGTGATTAGTACTGACCCCGGTGTTGTTTTGTAAACCTGCGGTGATCCATTCGGGGATGGTGAGCAGGTATTGAGATGAGTACTGGGATAGCTGGGATGCCACGACATGATGATAGGAGTCTTTATTTGTAGCTTTTAGTTTATTTACATTTCGTTAGAACATCGATTTCGAGATCATGTATCGTACTTTTGGTTTGGTTTGAGGATTGTAACTATTCGCTAATTAATTATAATAAATGTTGTTTCTTCATTGTTGTTTGATTATCATTGCCTCGGGTAACCGAGATGGTAATGTCTTCATACCTGAGTGGTCCTGGTAAGGCACTTGGAGTATGGGGGTGTTACAAATGGTATCGGAGCGACGATCCCTGAAACACGTAACCAATGAACCTAATGAACATAGGGAGTCAATTAAAATGAACCCGGGGTAAAAGTTGTAGGAGCTAATGCAAAGGCTTGGGAGACGTCCTAAAGTCGCGGGGTTGCCCTACAACTTTGAACCGGTCACATGGGGAAAGTGTTTGTCGAGTCATATGTGTGCTTGGTTAACTTGTGTAACAATGTGATGAAGTGTGTGATTGTTGGGTGTTGAAGGAGAAGTTGAGAATGTGAAAGAAAAGTGATATATGTGTAGATTTGTTGTTGGAATAACATGTTGGATGTTTACAATGTGGCTTTAATAGCATGATATAATGATTTTGTAGATCGTATGAAAGGATGCGTAGTAATATATGCGTAATTATGATATAATGTTGGTTTTATAAAGTTTATAGCATGTTAGAATATGATATAGCATGCGGGTAGCGTTTCTGAGTTAGCATGACTCGATCGAGTGGGACTGACTTGATCGGGTGGGTTTTTGACGATTTTGAGTTCAGAATCGAGTTTTGGGGTACTTGATCGAGTAACTAGGGGTACTCGATTGAGTAGGGGGTCACTCGATCGAGTAGCCTAGCTACTCGGTCGAGTATGTTAGAGATCAGAAGGTCTGTTTGGGGTCTGATGTTTGGGTACTCGATCGAGTATGTTGGGCACTTGATTGAGTAGCCCGTTACTCGATCGAGTACGTTTGGACACTCGATCGAGTAGGTCCTGGGTGGCGTGTTTTCGTGTTTTGAAGTTTAGTACGTGTGTTCATGTCTACCCTTTCTTACATATAGTTTCAAGATGCCGCCCAAGAGAACTGCTTTGTATGCGAGAGCTGAGCTTATGACCACGGATGACATCGTTAAGATGTTAGAACACCAGGATGCTCTTACTGAGACCCTAAAGAAAGTGAATGAGGATAAGAATAAGGATAAGGAGAAGGAGTTTGATCCCTCTAAAATCAGTCTCTATATAGCGAGGTTTAACCCGAAAGAATATAAGGGAGTTGGGGAGCCTAATCTTCTTGATAGTTGGCTGAGAGAGATGGAGAACATATTAGATTTGGTTCACTGTCCTGATGAGATGAGAGTGGAACAGGCTGCGTTCTATCTGAGGGAGGCAGCTGGCAAATGGTGGGATTCAGTGAAAGTGAGTGCTAAGGAGATATATACAAACCAAGGGTTATCTGCTATACCTTGGGAGGAATTTCGTAGGGCTGTGAGGAAGGAGTTTGTACCGGAACATGTGAGGAGTAAGTTGAGGGAAGAGTTTGATGGTTTTAAGATGTCCGCTGAGATGTCTGTGGCTGAGTATTACAAGCTGTTCAATGAGAAGTCTAGGTATGCTGAGGAT
The DNA here is from genome assembly GCF_048544455.1 of Silene latifolia. Taxonomy (NCBI): domain Eukaryota; kingdom Viridiplantae; phylum Streptophyta; class Magnoliopsida; order Caryophyllales; family Caryophyllaceae; genus Silene; species Silene latifolia. Next base: position 27,448,719 of record NC_133532.1, read on the forward strand.
ATGGGTTTGAGTGAGGAGAATCTGGCATTGAGGTTTGAGAGGGGGTTGACCCCTAAGTTTATGGATAAGTTACCTGTGGGAGTCCTTACAGATGTTAAGGAAGCTTATGAGAGGGCTGGGAGAGCTGAGAGGTTGGTACAGATGGCTCAGGAGAGGTTAGGTGGTGAGAAGAGGAAGTCTGAGAGCGAGGGTGGTGGCCAATCGAATCACAAGAAAGGCAACCACAATCAGTCTAAGGGATTTTCTTCCGGATCCGGGTTGATCTTTGGGGCTTCCTTTGGGCATGGCCGTGGAAGTGTGAGTAATAGTTGGGGAGTGACCTGCTATGGCTGTGGTGGTGTAGGCCACAAGAGACATGAGTTCACAAGTGCACCGGGATCTTTCCGGAGACTCGCACGAGCTTCGCGAGCAACAGACCGGGCTGGATCATGGCCAAACCGGGAGGTCGAGTTACAGAGTGGAGGCAACCGCAACGGCGGTAATTCTTATCCGAAACCACCAACGAACAACAACAACAATCAAGGGTCGGGTGCTAAGCCGACTACTTCAGCCGATCAAGATCCGGGGAGGTGGGCGGAAGACCGATGGCAAGCTATTCATGATGGAGAAGAAAGCAGCTGAGGAAGATGCGCACGTTATCACCGGTACATTCCTTGTTAATGGTATTCCTACCTTTGTTTTGTTTGATTCGGGGGCTTCTCAGTCGTTTGTGTCTTCGAGTCATGTTAAACAGTTGGGTTTGAGAGTATATGAGTCTGTTAGTGAGCAAGTTTTCATACCTTCGGGTGAGTCTGTATCTTGTGGGAGATTGTTCAGAGATGTATCTTTGATAGTTGGGCAAGTTGATTTCCCTGTAGACTTGCTAGAGTTTCCTTTTAAGGGTTTTGAGATGATAGTCGGGATGGATTGGTTAGGGAAGTATAAAGCTAAGATAGACTGTCATCAAAAGAAAGTGTCTTTAAGAGGTCCTAAGGGTGTTAGTGTGTCTTATCGTGGGTTTCTAGTCAGACCCAAAGTTAAGTTGATTGCAGCTGTCACCTTGAAGTCTTATCTGAGGAAGGGATGTCCTTTGATCCTGTGCCATGTGAGAGATGACCGGATAGAGAGTCCGACAGTTGATGAGATACCAGTGGTGGGAGAGTTTGCCGATGTGTTTCCAGAGGAGATTCCGGGGTTGCCGCCGGGAAGAGAGATAGATTTCACCGTAGAGTTGAAACCAGGGACGGGGCCAATCTCTAAGGCACCGTACCGCATGGGTCCTAAGGAGATGGAGGAGCTTAGGAAGCAGTTGGATGATCTGATAGAGAAGGGATACATTAGACCTAGTGTATCGCCGTGGGGAGCACCAGTTCTTTTTGTAAAGAAGAAAGATGGAAGTCTGAGGTTGTGCATAGACTACATAGAGCTGAACCGAGTGACGATAAAGAACAAGTATCCTTTGCCAAGGATAGATGACCTGTTTGATCAGTTGAGTGGTGCAACAGTCTTTTCTAAGATTGATTTGAGGTCGGGGTACCATCAGGTGAAGATTAGAGAGGTGGACATACCAAAGACAGCTTTCACGTCGAGGTATGGCCACTATGAGTATGTGGTGATGCCGTTTGGGTTGTCTAATGCGCCGGCAGTGTTTATGGATCTGATGAATAGAATTTTCAGAAAGTTCTTGGACCAGTTTGTAGTGGTGTTTATCGATGACATCTTAGTCTACTCTAAGACTAAGGAGGAGCATGAGGAGCATCTGAGGATCGTGTTGCAGACTTTGAGAGATCATGGGTTGTATGCTAAGCTGTCCAAGTGTGAGTTCTGGTTAGAGAAAGTTGCTTTTCTGGGGCATGTAATCTCTAAAGATGGAGTAGCTGTGGATCCGGCGAAGATAGAGGCAGTGACAAAATGGGAAGCACCAAAGAATGTTGCTGAGGTTAGGAGTTTCTTGGGTTTAGCTGGATACTACAGACGGTTCGTGAAGGATTTCTCCAAGATAGCTAGACCTATAACAGCGTTGATGAGGAAAGAGAACAGGTTTCGTTGGGATGAGAGTTGTGAGACGGCATTCCAAACATTAAAGGAGCGTTTGACCACAGCCCCTGTCTTAGCATTGCCTGAAGGGAGCGAGAACTTTGAGGTTTATACAGAAGCCTCAAAGAATGGGTTGGGATGTGTGTTGATGCAGAATGGTAAAGTGATTGCCTATGCTTCTAGGCAATTGAAGCCTTATGAGGAGAACTACCCTACTCATGATCTGGAGTTGGGTGCAGTGGTGTTTGCTCTCAAGATTTGGAGACATTACCTTTATGGAGCAATCTTTAAGGTATTTTCTGATCACAAGAGTCTCAAGTACATCTTCACTCAGAAGGAATTGAACATGAGACAGAGGAGGTGGATGGAGCTGATTGGCGATTATGACATGGAAATCATCTACCATGAAGGGAAGGCCAATGTTGTAGCTGATGCTTTGAGTAGGAAGAGTGTACATTCTCTGTGTACAGCTCTATCCTTGATGAGGTTGAGAGATGAGGTAGCGAGCTTTGGGATACATATGATGCAGAAAGGAGATGCCATGGGTGATATGACGGTACAGCTTGAGTTTTATGATGATATTCGAGGTAAACAGGTGTTGGATCCTAAGATAGTGGAGTGGAGAGCAGGAGTAGAGAAAGGGACAGTGTCCCGCTTTTCTATTCATACGGATGGTAGTTTGAGGTTTGACGGTAGGTGGTGTGTTCCTAATGATGAGGAGTTGAAAAAGACTATCATGACAGAGGCGCATTGCACACCATATTCAGTTCATCCAGGTGGAGACAAGCTATACAAGGATTTGAAGAAAACGTTTTGGTGGCCTGGGATGAAGAAAGAGACAGCTGAGTTTGTGTGCCGTTGTTTGACATGCCAGAGAGTTAAAGGGGAACAACGACGACCACAAGGTAAGATTCAGTCTTTAGAGGTACCTGAGTGGAAGTGGGAATCCATTTCCATGGACTTCATTGTGGGTTTACCAAAGAGTCAACAAGGTAACAACATGATTTGGGTGATAGTGGATCGTCTGACCAAGTCAGCTCACTTTGTTCCAATGAAAGATACATGGACTAAGGCACAATTGGCTATGGCCTATCGAAAGAACGTGCTTAAGTTACATGGAGTCCATAAGGACATAGTGTCTGACAGAGATGCGAGGTTTATATCGAGTTTTTGGAAGGAGTTGCAGGAATCGTTGGGAACAACTTTGAAGATGAGTACAGCATTTCATCCTGCGACAGACGGGCAGACTGAGAGAACAATCAAGACTCTTGAGGATATGTTGCGAGCTTGTGTGATGGACTTTGGCGGTAGCTGGGAGCAGAGGTTGGACTTGATAGAATTTTCTTACAATAACAGCTATCACACCAGTATAGGTATGGCACCGTTTGAGGCTTTGTATGGGAGGAGATGTAGGAGTCCAATCTGTTGGGACGATAGTCTTTGAGGCAAAGTGGTTTTAGGACCAGAGATGGTGCATGAGATGGTGGAACAGATTAAGATGATCAGGGAAAGGATGAGAGCAGCCCAGGATCGACAAAAGAGTTATGCAGATCTACATCGCCGGGACATAGAGTTTCAAGTTGGGGACAAGGTTCTTTTGAAAGTGTCTCCTATGCGTGGGGTTATAAGATTTGGGAAGAAAGGCAAGCTGAGTCAGAAGTTTATAGGGCCTTATGAGATCTTAGAGCGAGTTGGGGAAGTAGCTTATCGTCTGGCTTTACCAGCTGCATTAGAGAGAGTGCATAATGTGTTTCATGTATCGCAGCTGCGGAAGTATGTGAGTGACCCGTCACATGTGTTAGAGGCAGAGAGCTTAAAGCTAGATGAGTCCTTATCATATCTTGAGGTGCCTAAGCAGATTCTAGACCGAAAGGTTAGAAAGACTAGGAGTGGTGAGACAGTTTTGCTTAAGATCCTTTGGTCTAACCACGAGACCGAGGAAGCTACATGGGAGCCAGAGGAAGCTATGAAAGAGCGTTACCCTTTCCTTTTTGATCAGGTATGTATGGTTACGGGGACGTAACCTTGTTTCTTTTAGGGGGGTAGGAGATGATCGCGAACAGTTTTTAGGAGTTTTATACCCCTTTTATATGTTGTGTCGGTATGTGTGTCGGGATGAGTTGGGTTAGTATCATGTTTTATGTTGAATTTTGTTTGATTGTTGAGTCGGAATGTTGTGGGAGTACCTTTGTTTAGTAGTGGTTTGAACTTCGGGGACGAAGTTCCTTTTAAGGAGGGAAGACTATAATACTCCGTATTTATAAGTCTTGGGGTACTCTATCGAGTAGGCCTTACTCTGTCGAGTAAGGGTAAGTTGCGAAATAAAATAGTTTCTGACCTGTTGGGTACTCGATCGAGTAGCTGGGGTACTCGATCGAGTAGGGGGGTACTCGATCGAGTATCCTTGGGTACTCGATCGAGTAGTCGGTTTTACGGGGAGTTTTCTCGGGTTTTGTTAATTATGCGATTAAGATATTTAAGCTTCGTCGTCATTGTTCTAAATCACTTTTACAAAACCTAAATTCCTGTTTAAGAGAGAAAGCAAGCAAGTTCATCTTCTTAATCGCATTCTTAGCAATTCCCGGAGTTCAGACGATCAGTTCTTGTCGTTGATTATACCGTTGGGTTCCTTGCGTCGAGGGTAAGATCTATGTACCCTTTTTATTGTATTTCCTTTTAATTGGTTAAACCCTAATTTAGAGATTGGGGGTTTTATGTGTAGTATGTGATTTGGTAGCCTCTATGTGTTGTATGATAGGAGGAGGGTTCATAGAAGAAGCTTTTTGATTCAGCTGTAGAGACCGTCTGATTGTGTGCATATCAGGTAGGATTTCCTACTCAGTATTAGTCCCATAATGGGATATTGGTTGATGTATTGTATTTGGTTGTTTGGTATAATAATTGTATTGTGATTGTGGTTGTGGTGGTGATCGTTGTTGATGGTTCTCGAGATGCGTTCTCGGCTGAGTGGGGTCACTTGCGGGAGTGGCTTCACGCCCTAGTTTCGCCTTCTGTGGAACCCGCCACAGAAGGGATGTGCACATTAATGGACAGGGTTATCGCTCACTATGTGGAGCGGGGATTTAGTGGGTACGGCTGCGGTCCCCCACTGGCAGGGCTGGTCCAGTGGACAGTCAGTATTGAGGTGATGGGAATTGGTTGGTTGTGTGTGTGTGAAAGTTAAGCTGTTTGTTTACCTTATCGTTATTGTTTATATTGATTGTGTGATTAGTACTGACCCCGGTGTTGTTTTGTAAACCTGCGGTGATCCATTCGGGGATGGTGAGCAGATATTGAGCAGGTATTGAGATGAGTACTGGGATAGCTGGGATGCCACGACATGATGATAGGAGTCTTCCGCTGTAGCTTTTAGTTTATTTATATTTCAGTTAGAACAGTCAGTTTGAGATCATGTATCGTACTTTTGGTTTGGTTTGAGGATTGTAACTATTCGCTAATTAATTATAATAAATGTTGTTTCTTCAATGTTGTTTGATTATCATTGCCTCGGGTAACCGAGATGGTAATGTCTTCATACCTGAGTGGTCCTGGTAAGGCACTTGGAGTATGGGGGTGTTACAGGCGTTTCCTCAACAAGGGACTTAATCGTCATTTAAGCCCTTAGTTAACCCTAATTCATGCACCTAATCCCCACTATAAATACCCCATTAGTCTAATTAGAAGAGCATGTTCTTCTTAGCAATCTTTAGTGTAGTTAATATCAATCAAATCTCTCTTTAATCTTGTAATCAACATTTAATCAAGTTTTAATACAAGTTTCATTTCCTTAATCTCTCTCTTGTCCATGCTTTATTTTGGGTAATTGAGGATTATTTGGGTTATTATTGGGAGATTGACAACCTCTCAATCAAGCATCAAGTACTTCTTTTATTCTTTGCTCTATTGGAATCATTAGTAGGTATAATTCTCTTAATCCCTTTTTAATTATTGTTAATCACTTTCATTTATTCATCATGTTTCACTTTGTTGGTATGATTGACAACCTTGCTAGCATGTTCAACATGATAATGAGTGAGTAGTTTCCTTAGCTAGGGTTAATGGGTAATTAGGGGAAACCAACATGGGGAATGATTCATGCTTAAATTAATATGCTTTCATAGTTTATTTGCTTGCTTATGATCTCAACTCATGCACATGTTATGTTTGATGAAATGCGAGCCTATGAATCCTTGCATTTTTTACCCATCACCTATCTTTTCAATGAGACTTGTAAGACATAAACCAACCCGAGTCTCATTAGACCATGCATGTTGTTGAGTAGGGAAGACTAAGTCGACTTGTAGGTGTTGTACAATCTAATCGATTCAGCTCCGGGACCCAAACTTTCCTAGGATTGTAAGATATAACCCAACTCGATCCATCACAACAATAATTGCTTGCTTATAACTTGAGAATATGTTTCTCTGATCAATTCCCATGAATCCCCTATGACCCCATGACACCCTAGTGCCTTTTATCAATTGTTTACATCCCTTTTAATTCATCTTGCTTGTTTACTTTCATTGCTATTTAGTTTAGTGATCTTCTATTCAAACCCAATTGTGACACCCTTAAGACACCACTAGTTGCAATAGAAATCTCATCTCAATTCCCGTCCCTTGGGATCCGACCTTTACTTGCCTCTTTACTAAGTTGTAGAGTTGTTGGTGAAGTTATAAATTGTGTTTTGGTCTAGGTGCTCCTAACGACAAGTAACCGAAAATATAGTCCCGACCAAAAATGGCGCCGTTGCCGGGGACGGTGTTAACTTGATTTAGATTTTCTTATATTGTTATTAGTTGTGTCTTTCTTTGCCCTGGGGAAGTAAAACTCCTCAAGGTTTGTTCTAATTGTTTTCGAGTTGTTTGATATTTTGCATGTCTAGAAGGTCACAAGGTGACTTGTTACCCTTTGATCGCGAAATTGCTAGGAGAAATTTGAGAGGTGTTAGTGAGGTTATTCAACCAAATACTATTGAGTTCATCAACCCTTTTGCAAGAGAAGGTGAGGAGAACCCAACACAAAATCCAACACAAAATCAACCCACAATGCCTAAGTTTTCATCACATTCAGTACCCACCGAGGAGAACCTACCCAATGCTACTCCCACACCACAACATCTAACCGGAAATTTTATTGCCAAATCCGCATTTATCCAATTAGTCGAAAGAAGCCAATTTGGGGGGATGCCTAGTGAAGACCCTCACTCTCATATGGAAGCTTTTTGCGATTATTGTGATGCGATTTCTCAAACCGGTGTAACTCAAGACCAAATTCGATGGGTCTTATTTCCTTTTTCTCTAATTGGCACCGCGAAACAATGGTTAAAAAGCCTTGAGAAGGCTACTCTCTGAAGTGATTCTTGGAAGAAATTGGCTATAGCTTTCTACAAAAAGTTCTATCCACCGGAAAAGACTAACATGCTAAGAGCTCAAATCACGAGCTTTAAGCAAAGGGATGAAGAATCTTTGTATGAAGCTTGGGCGCGATTCAAGTGAATTTGTCGCTCATGTCCTCATCATGGACTTAGCGAGTGGTTCTTGGTACAACAATTTTGGAACGGTCTTTATGAAGATTCAAGGAACATTCTCAACATGGGATCAAATGGAATGTTCACCGAAGTTGATGACAATCAAACTTGGAACAAAATTGAGGAAATGGCAGTCCATAACTCAGAATATAGTAGACCTCGCAAGGCTACTAGAGGAGGAAAGCATGAAGTGGACTCCGTTACTCAATTGGGTGCTCAACTTAGTGCTCACATTGATACCATTAATTTGAAGTTTGAAAAAGTTATGGCTAGACTTGAAGAAGCCTCAAAATCACCAAAGCATCATGTTAATGCCATGACGGCATCTTCATCAATCCCAAGTGGGATATGTGAGAATTGTGGAACTTTGGGACATGACCAAAGTTAATGTAGGGGAACAAATGAACAAGTGAATGCTTTCCAAGCATACAAGAGTGGTACCCCTTATTCAAACTATTACAATGAAAACACCAAATTCCATCCAAATATCTCATACAAAAGCCAAAATGTTCAAAACCCTCAACCAACATACACCCCACCTCCCATGAGAAACCAAAATCAAAGACCCTTTTATAACCAAAACCAAGGGTACCAAAATCAAACTCCATACAATCAACAAAATGACCAAGGTTTTGATGTTCAAAAAGCGGTCCTCCAAATGCAAAAGAATCAACAAGAGTTTTTCACTCAAATGCAAAAGGATAGTCAAGCAAAGGAAATCACCATCAACAACATTCTAGCTCACACCAAAATGTTGGAAACCCAATTGACTCAACTAGCATCTTCAAGCTCACAAAGACAAAAGGGGGAATTACCACCTCAAAGTAATCCCCCAAGACATGAAACGGTTAGTGCCATTCACTTGAGGAGTGGTACAAGGTATGAAGCACCGAAGAAGCAAGTTGAGGATGAAGTTGTGGAAGCTAGTGACAAATAAGAAATTGTGCAAAACTCCAAGGATGGAGAACCATCAAAAGAAGAAATTTCAAAGAAAAATGAAGACAAGGTCAAGGAGAAGGAGCCCATTGTGATTAGACTTCCTTTTCCAAGTCGTCAAGCCAAGCCCAAATTTGATGACCAACTTGGAAAATTTATGGAAATTGTGAAGAATTTGGAAGTCTCAATTCCCTTCACGGAATTAATCAATCACGTGCCGGCCTATGCAAAATACATGAAAGACATCCTCACAAAGAAGAAGTCAATCCGGAAGCTTGAGACTATCACCTTCACTAAGGTGAGTAGTGCAATACTTCAAGGGAGTTCACCTCCAAAACTCAAAGATCCGGGAAGCTTCTCAATACCGTGTACCATTGGCGACACCACGATCAACAAAGCCTTATGTGATCTAGGGGCTATTGTGAGTGTTATGCCGTACTCGGTAAGTAAAAGGTTGGGGATGGGATAGCTTAAAAGCACCAATATCACACTTCAAATGGCCGATAGATCGACGAAGACACCATTAGGGATATGGGAAGATGTTCCCGTAAGAGTTGGGAAATTTTTCATCCCGGTGGACTTTGTCATTGTTGACATGGAAGAAGACTCCAACATTCCAATCATTCTAGGAAGACCTTTCTTACACACCGCGGGTGCGGTGATTGATGTGAAGCTTGGAGAGCTCACTCTAGAAGTGGGAGATGAGAGCATAACTTTCAATCTTGACAAGACCATGAGATCTCCCCGTTTGCATGAACCATGTTTTATGGTTGATCATTATAGCCGGAAGGATGATAGGAAGAAGTCGGATTTCCAATGGAAGAAGAAAATTGAAGATGCTCCATTCAAAGAGCAATTGAATTGTAACAAAGAGAGCTTGAAAAGCTCACCAAAGTCAAGCAATGAAGAGGATGACCTCATTGGCCAAGACAAGAAAATGGGAGAGTTGTCTCTATCAACTCAAGAGATCTTTAGTGATCAAGTAGATGAAGTTTGTGGTCTTTGGGACGATAAGTTTGAAGGGATTTTCAATCCCTATATTGGTAATGCTATCGATCAAGACCGACAACAAGGGCAAAGGTCTATTGAAGATCTTTATCATGATAATGAACAAGTTTTTGATTACTTCTTCAAGGTGTTGAGCAACATCAACAACACCTTGGCCATGCCCCCATGACATCTCACTAAGGATGAGAGTTTGATGGAGTCCTCCCTAAACCACCATTTGTAAATATTTCTAACTCCCTAACTCGCATTTTAATTCTTACATTGCATTTTTGTCATTTTTGGATTTTGATACTTTGATCAAGATAATTATCATTTTTGAGAGAAGTGAGGGAGGGACTAATGATTTAAATTGATGTGTAGTGCTTTAGCTTAGTGTGGGATAGCAATTGCCTAGGCTATTCATGCCTTAGTAGTGCCCCTACAATGAAGAACACGGGATTTGAAGAATGAAAAATGACAAGGGATATGCAAGTGCACGGATGGAACTGAATCCGGGTAAAACAGGGAGAATCCGAGCGTCTTCATGGGAATCCGCCCGTCTTCAGGCAATCCGGGCGTCTACGTCAGAAATCCGCCCGTCCTTCTGAGCTGAAAATTTGAAATTTTGGGACTGTTGAAGAATCCGAGCGTCCTGAGAGAGAAGACGCTCGTCTTCAGAAATCCGCCCGTCTTTGAAGGAAAGACGCCCGTCTTTTTGCCTGTGAAAAACAAGAAATCTCGCTGTCTGAGAATCCGCCCCGTCTTCAGCAGAAGGCGCCCGTCCTGCAGTCGATAAATCCGAGCGTCTTTGCTGAAAGACGCCAGTCTTTAGGCGAGATTCCTGAAGCCAAAACAGGCATAATCCGAGCGTCCCGAAGGAAAGACGCCCGTCTTCCCCCTGCAAATTCAAAATTTCGGGTATTTTAAATACCCCCTCCAACATTCATTTCTTCATTCCTTCATTCAAAACACTACCCATAAACCCCAAAACTCAAAACCCTCATCCTCTCCATCACAAAAACAAGATTTCCTCAACTACATTTATCAAAATCAAATCAAAACATCCTTTTAACAAAAATTAATCACTCCTCTTTCAACAAAAATCAAAGCCAAGCACCAAAATCTTCAACCTTTGAGTCGATTTTTGAATTCATAAAGGCAAAGCCTTTCATCTTTAAATCGATTTGGGTATACTTGGAAATTGAAGATTTTCACTCTTTTCTTGGTTTATTCATCAATGGCAAGGACAAAGGGAGCAACAAAAGCAACAAAGGCAAAGGCACCAAAGACAAAGGCACTCTCAACAAGACAAAAGTGTCTTCAAGCAAAGAAAGCCTCATTGGCTATGGTGGTAGCTAGCTCAAACTTGGAAGTGCAACAACAACAACCTCCCTTGGAAGCAACAACATCTACTACTCCGGAAATTGCTCAACTTTCGAACTATCCGGAGGTAATTTTCATTTCCAAAACCCATAGGGACACTTTTGCCAAGTATGCTAGAAAATCATTTCTATCCACCAAGTTTATTTGTGAAGATGCCTTAGATAAGTTGGGTGTCCTTGAGCAAACTAGAGCCTTCTTTAAAGCCATGGGGTTGGAAGAATTGTTTACAACAAAAGAATTGACATACCCCTCCCTAACCTTAGAATTCTTGAGTTCTTTGAAAGTTAACAAGGTAGAGACTATGAAAAACATCGAGTTCCGCCTAGCTAATGTTAGTAGGCGCATCTCCTTTGAGGAAATGAGTAAAGCTTTGGGTCTTAGTGATTCACCTAGTTATTTCAAGAATGTTGGCAAGTATGACCCCGCTCCTCTTTGGGAGGCGATTTTCGGAAGGAAATTTGAGAACTATCATGCTAGTCGCGCTCTATTAGTCCACCATCCGGGCATTAGAGTGTGGCACAACGTCATAGGGAATACCATCATTGCAAGAAAAGACACCAACCACTTTACCAAACTCGATTTTGTTCTTCTTGAGTCGGCCTTAAACATTGGAAGGGAATTCACCAAGCCTTTCAACTCTCTAAGGCTTTTGGTGGATAGATGGCTAAATGTTGATTGTGGGAAGCAAGGCACTACCGTTATTGTGAATGGAGGTCTAGTCACTATTTTAGCTAAATACTTTGATCCGAACTTCAACAAGGATAGCAAGTATGTGGCGAAAAAGGGTGGTCATCTCATTGATATTGATACTATGATTAACAAATACAAGTGGGTCTCTCATAACCCTCTTGACACCAAGTATGGATGGCTCACAAGTGAGGCTAGATCTTTTACTTTGCCTTCGAAGATTTTTCGTTTGAGTGTCCACCGGACCAACTATCTCCTTCCCCTCTCAAAAGAGGCCGAATACATTATCCGACAACAAAGGGGTGAAATTGAAATGCCCTCCTCTTCCATTGTCACACCACCCTATCCTTTCAAGTACCAAGAGTTCAAACCCGAAGGTGTTGAAACAAGCAAAGATTATATGACTCTTCTTATGCAAGAGATGAACAAGCAGGCCTTCAAAGACCGGGAAGATGCTTACTTAGCCCAATATCCACCCCTCCTTCACTTAGCTAGGCAAGGACTACTTGATCCTTCATGTCCTTTGCCTAGTTGGGCGGATAGGGAAGTCTTCTTTCCGAGTGCATCTAGGGGTGAGATTCCGGGTGACAATGAGGTTGTCGGTGATGAGGTTGTTGATGATAACATTGATGAAGAGGCTAGTGATGAAGAAGAAGAGGATGATGAAGAAAGTAAGCAAGGAAGTGAAGAGGGAAGTGGTGATGAGTCCACTTATAGTGAGGAAGATGATGATAGTGATGATATGGTGGAAGATTAGCAAGCTTTGGAGGCTCCTACCCTCTCGAGGTTTGTTCTACTTCTTTCTTTGTTTTATTTATTTATCTTGATCATTGTTGGAGTAGTCCTAGCAACATAGAGGACTAACACCTCGGCCCCATTGAGGTGTTATTATCTTATTGTTCCCACTTTTGAAAATCCAAAATGACAAATTTAGTTTCATGCATTGCATTTGTGTGCATGAACTACACCCAACCTTAGGACATTAGAAATAGTGTCTAACTCGGTTTGGGGAAGTACATGCATACACAACGGGAGGTAATCTAAATTATCCTCTCCGTCATAAACAAAAACCATGCATCATATAGTATAGATTAGTGTAGCTTGCATTTAGTGTAGAAATCATGCATCATGTTTGCATAATTTCCCATCATTTTGGCCATTGAGGACAATGCCCATATTAGTGTGGGGATGGGGAATTCTAACTTAACTTTTATTCAAAAATCCAAAAAAAATTGAAAAAACCATAAAAATTTGAAAAATTGAAAATCCAAAAACAAGTTCATTTCCTTTGTAGCGTAGTCATGTATATATTTTGTATATATTGTGTTTGTTCTATCCTTGTTCACATTGATCGACTACGCCACATCCGAGACATGAGGATATTGAAGACCGCATGGTATGATCTTTCCAATCTCCTTTTTCCTCTTTATGTTAATGACTATGTGGCTTTATTTTGATTGATGCGGTATAACAATGTGAACTTAGGACTTGCATTTAGTTTATATGTCATATTAGTTGGTAGAATCATTTGCATTAGGATGTATATATATTAGTTGCATCATGGCATGTAGTTTGCATGTTAGAAAAATTTTGCGAAACCGTCTACTTGGGAAACTTGACAAGTGTATATAGGCCCTAGTAGATGCTTTTTGTTCTTAAGACTTTGCTTGTTAGAATACTTATAAAACACCCTAGGATGTGTCATGCTAGTATCCTTTGACCCATGGATTAAGGCCTAGTCAAGAGTACCTTGTGGTGTGATAACTCCTTGGCTACCGTTTATTCCAAGGTGACCCTTGAAACCATGCATCCATCCATCCATCATCCATGTTCTACCACATTTTTGTCATCAAAGGGAATGGGCACAAAAAGAAATCAATTTGAGTTCAATGAAATGAAAAGTGAAAGAAAGTTTGCAAAAATGCATCAAATGAAAAGAGGAGCAAAAATAGAACCCCTAAAGCTTCAAATATAAGCCATCCTCACTACATATGGGGTGACTTTGAAAATGTTCAAAAGAAATGCAAAGAAAAAGTTGAAAGTTGTCAAGTGTTGAAATGCCAAAAAATCAAAAGAAATGGCAAAAGAAAGTGTTCTCAAATGTTATATGCCACAAGAAATTGGGGGGAAAAACAAAAATGAAAGCAAACTCCCAAAGTGAAACTCAAATTCTATCGATCCCTTTATCCATCGTATCCATTTTTATGCATGGTAGAGAGGGGACGACCCTTCTTCTTGTCTAGGCAAGAGGGTGAATTCCGCGATCCTCCAGTGTTTCTAACACCATAGAGAGTCTACTCTTGACAAAAGCATTTAACGATTGAGGACAAAGGTACCCTCATCCTCTCCATCACCAAAACAAGATTTCCTCAACCAAATTCAACACAACCAAATCCAAACTTCTTTTTAACAACAATCAATCACTCCTCTTCCAACAAAAATCAAACCAAGCACCAAAATCTTCAACCTTTGAGTCGATTTTTGAAATTATAAAGGCAAAGCCTTTCATCTTAAAATCGTTTGGGTATACTTTGAAATTGAAGATTTTCACTCTTTTCTTGGTTTAATCATCAATGGCAAGGACAAAAGGAGCAACAAAGGCACCTAAGGCAAAGGCACTCTCAACAAGACAAAAGTGTCTTCAAGCAAAGAAAGCCTCATTGGCTATGGTGGTAGCTAGTTCAAACTTGGAAGTGCAACAACAACAACCTCCCTTGGAAGCAACAACATCAACAACTCCGGAAATTGCTCAATTATCAAACTATCCGGAGGTAATTTTCATTTCTAACTCCCATAGGGATACATTTGCCAAGTATGCTAGAAAATCCTTTCTATCCACCAAGTTCATATGTGAAGATGCCTTGAACAAATTGGGTGTCCTTGAACAAACGAAAGTCTTCTTTGAAGCCATGGGGTTGGGAAAATTGTTTGCTACAAGAGAATTGACATACCCCTCCCTTACCTTAGAATTCTTGAGTTCTTTAAAAGTTACTAAGGTAGAGACTAGAGAAAACATCGAGTTCCGCCTTGCTAATATGAGTAGGCGCATCACCTTTGAGGAATTGGGTAAAGTATTGGGTCTTAGTGATTCACCTAGTTATTTCAAGAATCCCGACAAGTATGACCCCGCTCCTCTTTGGGAGGCGATTTCCGGGAGGAAATTTGAGAACTATCATGCTAGTCGCGCTCTATTAGTCCACCATCCGGGCATTAGAGTGTGGCACAAGGTCATCGGGAATACTATCATTGCAAGAAAAGACACCAACCACTTTACCAAGCTCGATTGTGTTCTTCTTGAGTCGGCCTTAAATATTGGAAGGGAATTCACCAAGCCTTACAATTCTCTAAGGCTTTTGGTGGAAAGATGGCTAAAGGTTGATTGTGGAAAGCAAGGCACCACCGTTATTGTAAATGGAGGTCTAGTCACTCTTTTGGCTAAGTACTTTGATCCGAATTTCAACAAGGATGGCAAGTATGTGGCAAAGAAAGGTGGTCATCTTTGACATGGATGCTATGATTAACAAGTACAAGTGGGTCACTGACACGTCTGTCGCGTACCTGTCAAAAATAACCAACTGGCCAACTAACTAATATAGCTAGGGAAGTCGGGTCGAATCCACAGAGAGGTAGGAATTTGTCGGCTGAACTCAAGTTCGTCTAAGTAACCAAATTGGGGTTTATAATTTGTGATTTCTAAACTAAAGAGAGCAAAGCAAAGAGAAATAAAGGAAAAAGGGATTTAACAGATAAAAGGGAATAGCTAAGACAAGCGGTTCACCACAATCGTCCGGTCGAGTAATCTAGGTCCCGGAGTTAATGCAATACGGTCAAGGGGTAGCGAACGTCACCTTTCGGTCCTTAATTCACCCTAAAGTGTAAACAGTTTAACTTTCGTCCTTTTGCAATACTCTATTGCTCGCTACTAGTCTCCCCTTCCAACCTTTCGGTCCAGGTCAAGGTCCACTAAGAATAAGGGTCTAATTGCGTCGACTCAATTAGGCAATTACAATTATATGTAGCATTTTAACAACATGGACAATACTAGCATTAACCCGGTAATTCGATTACTCTCCCTTCAAATCATGGGTCCCCTATAGTCTTAGCATGGGAAATTAGCTACTCATAATTATGGGGGTAACAATCATAATAACCAAACAATCAAAACTAAACATGATGACAAATATGGAAAGATGATTGAACGACTATAAATCAAGAGAAGAAAAGGAATTGAGAACAAATAAAAATGATTAAGAATTAAATGGATTGATAATACCGAAATTCGAGTAGCAAAGTAGTGAACAAAGATCCCAAGAACTGTCAAAAGTAACAGTGGAAATGTGCGTAGTGAAGGAGATAGGAGTAACGTAGTGTTCTCCTCGATCTTATCTTGTAAAAACATCTTAAACCTAACCCATGGACTGATTATGAAAGGCCCATAAAAGATTAGGCAGAATTAAACTAGAAACACACGAGAAACCCCTCGATCGAGTAGAGAGACTACTCGATCGAACACCAAGTCACTCGATCGAGCTAGTGCATCCACTCGATCGAGCACTGCTGTGTGAACTTCCTCGATCGACTCCTCCAACCAGTCGATCGACCAGCATGGGTGCATGAAGCATTCGATCGAGCAGAGAGGCCACTCGATCGAGCTATAAAAGTGCGTCAGGACTTGTGTTTCTCCCTTGCTCCGCTCATGCGCACTCTAGGTGTGAAATTCTAAGCTCGGCTCCATATTTCCCATGAATGCATACAAATGGGACAATTAAGGCTCGTTTTAGCTTCTCTTGGTCAATTCTGCAAAAATACAATAAACGGACCAAAGTAGAATATTCGGGGTATTTGTAGCGGATGCTACATAAAAAGCACGAAATGCGTGTAAAAATGAGGTAAAAACCTTATATAAAAGACACGCATCAAATCTCCCCAAACCAAACCTTTGCTTGTCCCCAAGCAAATATGAATGCGACTAAGGGTGAACAATAGAACGGGACCAACGCATCAGCTACAAATCATCCATCAGAACAAATTTAATGCAACAAAATGACAAAGTAGCAGCCGAAAAGTGCAACCGAGTTAAATTAATATTTCAAGCTTACTGAACCGTCGACCTCGCGAGACTCAAAGATGTCGGACTCTCACGGGTCGCTCGTCACTCAAAATCAGGTACAGGGTGAGTATAAATGTGAAAGATAGGAAGAAGCAAGACACTCACCTAACTCGACCTATAAGAACATGCATGCAATTAACATGAATAGAGCCTCTACAACCGTACATAAGCATTCCAACCATACTAATGACCAAGACACGTGCCGAGGACTTACATTTGGGTTAGTGAGGTAATGGGTAGGAAAGGGCAAGAAGGAATTTGGATATGTGGGGTTAATAGCTAGGCTAGCAACAACGGATCCAAATATAGACTGCATCCCAACTTCGTACCCATTACAACAAGATGAAACGGTGCAAAACTATGCACTAAACTTCACAAATACCAAAAATCGTCAACTCCCCATAGGATATAAATAAGTCATGGGAGTGTGAAACAATGCACAATTCTCATTTTTTTTTCTTTCAATTGAATTTTTCTTCTTTTCTTTCGAATTTTCTGTTTCTTTTTCCGCTTCCTTTTCTTTCTTTTCCGTTTCATTTTTTTTTCACAATTCAACACATTTTTCTTTCTTTCCCCTTGCTTCTTCCGCCAACTTCTGAAATCAGATGAAATAACCATATTGCAATAACACATTCCAAGAACTACTCGTTACTAGCTTAGCTAGGGTAGGAAATATTATAGAAAGTAGTTGATAGGACAAAAAGGCAATTTGGCTATGTGAGGCTCATGGGCAAAATGAAATAAGGGGAACCGCCTCTCCTAACACGTGTCACCATCCACAGACCGAATGCATACAGGTATTAAGAAGACTAGACTCATGCTTATGCAAATTGATGTTACATGTCTTAAAGAGAGTACTACTCACATCCTAAATGAAACCGGTCATGAAAGTCACCAGTTTAATAAGCTCTAACCTCAGAATGTAGTGTAGCTTGCCGACATCAAGAATCAAGTCTATTCGTTCAGATAAGAGAGAAACAAAAACTCGTAGATTATGCACATAAACACGCCAGCTAAATGTCAAGAAAATGCAAGGCTCAAAATAAGGATTCAATGTAGCGTCAATGTTCAAACGTTCCGACTTAATTTAAACATGAAAATTTTGAAATTTTTTTTTTTTTTAAATTTTATGATTTTTGGAATTAATTAAACAACAATGCATGCGGAAATAAATAAACGTGCAAGCAAAAATGCAAGAAACATGCAGACACAGATATGGATGCATACCTCCCCAAACCAAACCGTACAATGCCCTCATTGTACCAAAAATAGGGAAAGAAATGCAAACTAGAAGGAAAAGGAGAAGTGGAGTCGGGAAACTTACAAGACGTCATATAGCGGGACCTCCCCAAACCGACCATGAACATGGGAGGTCAAAGAAAGTCAACGGCGGCCTTGCGGGCGTAAAAAACGGTGGAAGTCATAACTGCTCGATCGACCTCCTGGAACAGCTCGATCGAGTGAACCGTGTATGGGAAGGGTTCGATCGAATGACAAGCCACTCGATCGAGTAAGCCTTGTTATGGATCTGGTCGATCGAGGACAACATCCCTCGATCGAGTGGCAGCCGCGTCAGGAAGCGCTCGATCGAGCTCAAAAACCCTTCGATCGACCACTTTTAGCCTGCAAAGGACGCATGGAAGCAAGGAAAATACAGAAATTGTTCCAAGCAGCGTCTAAATGTTAACTTAAAGTTTAAAGGGAAGCAATTAACGGAAAAACAAATAGTTCAGCAAAAACACAAATAAAAGCTGTCATTTGCCTCCCGGAGAGCGCTGGTTTAAGAGGTCCCGCACGACCTTTCTGGTATCAAGTTACTGGCGCGTCGAGCTCGTCGAAGTGCAAAACTTCAACAGGCTTGTCCGCTTCACTCGCCTCATAGTAATGCTTCACATATTGGCCATTCACCTTGAATCTATGGCCCTCTGAATCTTCAAGCTCTACGGATCCAAATTTGGTAACACCCGTCACCGTGTATGGACAGTCCACGGACTTGACTTGCCAGAAATAGTCTCAACCGGGCATTGAACAGCAACACCTTTTGCCCCACATGGAACTCCCGAGGTAAGATTCTCTTGTCATGCCATCTCTTCGTCTTTTCCTTGTAGATGCGCGAACTGTCATAGGCATTGAGCCTAAATTCTTCTAATTCATCTAGCTGCAAAAGACGATTCGACCACACGTTTAGGATCATAATTAAGCTCACGAATTGCCCACCAGGCCTTACATTCCATTTCAGCGGGTAAGTGACACGATTTTCCATAAACTAACCTATAAGGTGATGCACCAATTGGTGTCTTAAAGCGATTCTATAGGCCCATAACGTGTCATCTAGCTTAAGACTCAGTCTTTCCGTGACTTAGAAACTACTTTAGACAAGATCTCTTTCAGTTCACGATTAGAGACCTCTGCACGACCACTAGTTTGGGGATGATACCCCAAACCACGCGTGTTGGACACCAACTCTGGAGTATGGAAGTGAGTTTCTTTTCTTTAAAATGCATTCCTCCGTCACTAATGACGACCCTAGGGACACCAAAACGGGGAAATATGATCTTTTTGAACATTTTAATCACGGTCTTACCGTCACAATGAGGTGAAGCAATCGCTTCAACCCACTTTGACACATAGTCTACACATTTACTACTAAGATGTACTGTTACCTTTTCTTGGATGGGAACGGTCCTTGGAAATCAATGCCCCGGACATCGAAAACCTCAACCTCTAGGATGCCGTTTTGTGGCATCTCATGTCTCTTCGAAATGTTCCCGATCGTTGGCAAGCATCACAAGCTGAAACAAAAGACTTGGCGTCAACAAACAAAGAAGGCCCGGTAAAAGCAGGACTGAAGTACCTTAGCCACGGTGCGCGATGGACCGTGGTGACCACCATATGAAGAGGAGTGACAGCCTTCCGGGACTATTTTGGTCTCCCACTGCGGAATACACCGTCTGTCGAGACCGTCTGCACATTCCTTAAACAAGTAAGGGTCGTCCCGGAAATCGCTTAGCGTTATAAAGAAAACGCTTCTTTTCTTTGATGAGAAAGGTCGGCGGCGACTTGCCACGACAACGAAGTTAGCTATATCTGCATACCAAGGTTCTGGTCAACAATAGACGACACAAAAGCAATTAGACTATCGTCGGGAAAAGAATCATCAATGGGTAAAGAGTCTTCCCCTTCTTGTCGCATCGGCGCGACAAGTGATCGCTACAACGTTCTCGGCTCCTTTCTTATCTTTGATCGCAAATCAAACTCCTGGAGGAGGAGTATCCACCTCGGTAGCCGTGGTTTTGCCTCCTTCTTAGCGAGGAGGTGCCTCAGAGCTGCATGGTCGAGAAAAACAGTAACTTCCGACCCAACTAAATAAGTACGAAACTTTTCTAAGGCATAAACTACGACTAACGGCTCCTTCTCGATGGTAGTGTACTTCACTTGAGCCTCATCCGAGTTCGGCTCGCATAGTAAATAGCACTCAAGGCCTTGTCCTTCCT
Source organism: Silene latifolia (assembly GCF_048544455.1). Taxonomy (NCBI): domain Eukaryota; kingdom Viridiplantae; phylum Streptophyta; class Magnoliopsida; order Caryophyllales; family Caryophyllaceae; genus Silene; species Silene latifolia. The sequence continues at coordinate 27,468,862 of NC_133532.1, forward strand.
CTGGCCAAGCACCGCTCCTAGTGCGTAGTCACTCGCGTCACACATGATCTCGACGGCAAGTCCCGGTTGGGGGCTGTATGATCGGCGCGGAGACTAAGGCTGCTTTAACTGTTAAAAGAGAAAGACAAGCATCGATGAACACAAAAGGGGCATCTTTAAGCAACAAATTTGTGTAAGTGGTTTAGCAATTTTGGAGAAATCCTTGATGAACCGACGATAAAAGCCGGCGTGACCAAGGAAACTCCTCACCCCTTAACATTAACGGAGGCGGTAATTCTTTGAATCACTTCCACCTTTGCTTTGTCAACTTCTATTCCCCTATCGAAACCAAGTGCCCTAGGACAACTCCCTCGTTGACCATGAAGTGGCACTTCTCCCGATTCAAAGCACAAGGTTAACCTCAATACAAACTGCAACACTTTCTCAAGGTTAGACAGGACAATCGGAAAAATCACTTCCATATACACTGAAGTCATCCATAAAAACTTCCATGATAGACTCAATATACTCTGAAAATATCCCCATCATACACCTTTGGAAGGTGGCGGGGGCATTACACAAACCAAAAGGCATTCGGCGATACGCAAAAACGCCCTTAGGACAAGTAAATGTAGTCTTGGCACGATCATCTGGGTGGATAGGGATCTGAAAGAACCACGAATACCCGTCTAAATAGCGAGAAAAATTTGTGGGAAGCTAACCTTTCTACCATTTGATCAATAAAAGGAAGGGGAAAGTGATCTTTCTTGGTGGCGGCATTTAGCATGTCGTAATCTATGCACATCCGCCGTGACGTTACTATTCGAGTAGGTATTAATTCATTCTTCTCATTCTTAACTACGGTTGTCCCTCCTTTTTCGGGACCACTGTCTTGGACTTACCCATTTAGAATTACCGATGAGAATAAATAATACGCATCCAATGACTTCATTACCTCGGCCCGTCACGACATCCTCCATCTTCCGGTTCATTGGCGCCGACCCTCTGTCTGCAAGGTTTGTGATCCTCCTCCAACTCTATCCTGTGCATACAAATATCGGGACTAATACCCGTGATATCATCCAGTGAATAGCCCATTGCTTTCTGTTTTTCCTAAGTACTGACTAACAAAGAAGTGTTGTTCATCACTAAGCTTAGCACTAACAATGACAGATCGCTCTGTGTCATCTAGAAAAGCATATTTAAGATGAGAAGGAAGAGGCTTACGTTCCGGTACCTTTACCTCAATGGAGCAAAGAGTGCTGATCATTTGTTCCACTTGCTCTCCCTCACGCTCATCTAAATCATCAACAAGTAAATCCAATGCAGCGTCATCGTCCCTCGGGCAATCGCACACTCATCAAAAAGCATGAGAGCTTCCGGTGGGTCCTTCATAAAAGAACCCGACCAGAAGTCATAAATAGACTCATCAATGATATCGACCAGAATAGCGGTGTCCTCTATCATTGGGTGGGCTAAATCTTGGCGGCATGAATGTGATAGCATCATCTCCCTCGCAAGGGTCGACGCCCTTGTCGACATCAATAACGGCCCCACTGTACAAAGGAACGGTCTTCCTAAAATAATGGGTAGGGTGTCCTCCGCTATATCCAAAACAATGAAATCTCTTGGGATGTAAAGCTTGCCTATTTTCACGGGCACATCCTCCAAGACACCTAAAGGTCTCCTAACGGATCTATCGCCCATCGTAGGGTGATGTTAGTCACTTTGAAGTGACTCAGTTTCAGTTTCTTGCAGACAGGAAGGGGCATGACACTAACACTGGCACCTAAATCGCAAAGGGCCTTATCAATAATCAAATCACCTATGACACAGGTAATAGAAAAGCTGCCCGGGTCTTTCATTTTTGGAGGGGCCTTATTCAACAACAGGTTACTAGACTCTTCCATAAATGAAATCGTCTCAAATTCACTCAAGTTCCTCTTACGCGTCACGATATCCTTCATAAATTTAGCATAAGTGGGCACTTGAGTGACAAGTTCGGAGAAAGGAACAGTTACCTGGAGGTTCTTTACGATGTCCACGAACTTACCGTACTGTTGCTCGATCCTCGCGTCCTTTAGACGACTCGGAAAAGGTACCCTGGTAGCGATGAGTGGTCCTGCGACCTTTCCTTTACCCTTATCAATTCGTGAGCGTCTCCACGGCGGGGGAAGATGACACGGTGGCGGTATTAATAAATAAATTAGGATTCCCGCCACTTACAGTACTGGATCGAACGTCTTCACGGGTCGATCGACCAGCTTCTTCCTCAATTTCATTCGATCGACCCATCCTGGCACTCGATCGAGTACTTCCTTCAGCCTCTTTACTCGATCGACCAACCTGGGGCTCTGTACTTCTCGATCGACTGTCAATGTCACTCGATCGAGTGACTGGGTGATTAGAACCACTCGATCGAGTGGATATGCTGCTCGATCGAGTTGTTATTGCACACGCAGCAAGCATTTCCTGCAGAAACTCCTCTAAATCGTCCTCTTCATCAGCTGTCAACACCTCATTTTCTTCGTGAGTAAAGTCACTTTGGAAATTCATCGTCTTGTGGAATCGCAAAGTGGAGGAGTTTTGGCTTGGTCTGCCGCGCGAGTGTTAATGCGCGACTTGCTCTCTCAACTCGATATAACGGAATCCGATTGCAACATGATGGATTTCGGTTCGCAATTGCTTCTCTTGAAGATGGAGAACCCATTTGTGATATTGGCGTAGAAGGGGTTGAAACGCTCTTTATCTCCTCATACAACTGGGAGAAAGGAACTCCCTGCTTGAACTTCTTGTATGCAATGGCACGCTCTACACCTGCCGTGCACTCATAAAGGTCATGCCCTTCCTCGCCGCATCTACCACATGGCTCTGTATGTTCTGTAATCGTAGGCATCTTGACAAATAGCCAGACTGTTATCTGCAAAACTAATCAAAGCTTCGCGAAAATGAGATCAGTCTCAAGGAATGAATCCCTTGAGACGAAAGACAAACTTAATTAAAGCAACAAATATGCGCCACCTCCCCAAGAACGGCGCCAAAATTTGACACGTCTGTCATCGCGTACTGTCAAAAATAACCAACTGGCCAACTAACTAATATAGCTAGGGAAGTCGGGTCGAATCCACAGAGAGGTAGGAATTTGTCGGCTGAACTCAAGTTCGTCTAAGTAACCAAATTGGGGTTTATAATTTGTGATTTCTAAACTAAAGAGAGCAAAGCAAAGAGAAATAAAGGAAAAAGGGATTTAACAGATAAAAGGGAATAGCTAAGACAAGCGGTTCACCACAATCGTCCGGTCGAGTAATCTAGGTCCCAGGTTAATGCAATACGAGTCAAGGGGTAGCGAACGTCACCTTTCGGTCCTTAATTCACCCTAAAGTGTAAACAGTTTAACTTTCGTCCTCGCTGCAATACTCTATTGCTCGCTACTAGTCTCCCCCTTCCAACCTTTCGGTCCAGGTCAAGGTCCACTAAGAATAAGGGTCTAATTGCGTCGACTCAATTAGGCAATTACAATTATATGTAGCATTTTAACAACATGGACGATACTAGCATTAACCCGGTAATTCGATTACTCTCCCTTCAAATCATGGGTCCCCTATAGTCTTAGCATGGGAAATTAGCTACTCATAATTATGGGGGTAACAATCATAATAACCAAACAATCAAAACTAAACATGATGACAAATATGGAAAGATGATTGAACGACTATAAATCAAGAGAAGAAAAGGAATTGAGAACAAATAAAAATGATTAAGAATTAAATGGATTGATAATACCGAAATTCGAGTAGCAAAGTAGTGAACAAAGATCCCAAGAACTGTCAAAAGTAACAGTGGAAATGTGCGTAGTGAAGGAGATAGGAGTAACGTAGTGTTCTCCTCAGTCTTATACTGTAAAAACATCTTAAACCTAACCCATGGACTGATTATGAAAGGCCCATAAAAGATTAATTAAACTAGAAACACACGAGAAACCCCTCGATCGAGTAGAGAGACTACTCGATCGAACACCAAGTCACTCGATCGAGCTAGTGCATCCACTCGATCGAGCACTGCTGTGTGAACTTCCTCGATCGACTCCTCCAACCAGTCGATCGACCAGCATGGGTGCATGAAGCATTCGATCGAGCAGAGAGGCCACTCGATCGAGCTATAAAAGTGCGTCAGGACTTGTGTTTCTCCCTTGCTCCGCTCATGCGCACTCTAGGTGTGAAATTCCTAAGCTCCGGCTCCATATTTCCCATGAATGCATACAAATGGGACAATTAAGGCTCGTTTTAGCTTCTCTTCGGTCAATTCCTGCAAAATACAATAAACGGACCAAAGCAGAATATTCGGGGGTATTTGTAGCCAGATGCTACATAAAAAGCACAGAAATGCGTGTAAAAATGAGGTAAAAACCTTATATAAAAGACACGCATCAGTCACTCATAACCCTCTTGACACCAAATATGGGTGGCTCACCAATGAGGCTAGATCTTTTACTTTGCCTTCCAAGATATGCCGTTTGAGTGTTCATAGGACCAACTACCTTCTTCCCCTCTCAAAAGAAGCCGAATACATCATCCGTCAACAAAGGGGTGAAATTGAAATGCCCTCCTCCTCCATTGTCACACCACCCTATCCTTTCAAGTATCAAGAGTTCAGACCCGAAGGTGTTAAAGCAAGCAATGACTATATGACTCTTCTTATACAAGAGATGCACAAACAAGCTTTTAAGGATCGGGAAGATGCATACTTAGCCCAATATCCACCCCTCCTTCATTTAGCTAGGCAAGGACTACTTGATCCTTCATTTGCTTTGCCTAGTTGGGCGGATAGGGAAGTCTTCTTTCCGAATGCATCTAGGGGTGAGATTCCGGGTGACGATGAGGTTGTCGGTGATGAGGTTGATGATGATAACATTGATGAAGAGGTAAATGAAGAGGAAGAGGCTAGTGAAGAAGAGGATGAGAAAGGAAGTGAGCAAGGAAGTGAAGAGGGAAGTGGTGATGAGTCCACTTCTATTGAGGAAGATGATGACAATGATGATATGGTGGAAGAATAGCAAGCTTTGGAGGCTCCTACCCTCTTGAGGTTTGTCTACTTCTTTCTTTGTTTTATTTATTTTATCTTGATCATGGTTGGAGAGTCCTAGCAACATAGAGGACTAACACCTCGGCCCCATTGAGGTGTTCTTATTTTATTGTTCCCTCTTTTGAAAATCCAAAATGATAAATTTAGTTTCATGCATTGCATCTTGTGTGCATGAACTACCCCAACTTTAGGACATTAGAAATAATGTCTATTTCGGTTTGGGGAAGTACATGCATACACAACGGGAGGTAATCTAAATTACGCTCTCCGTCATAAATAAAAACCCATGCATCATGTAGTGTAGATTAGTGTAGCTTGCATTTAGTGTAGAAATCATGCATCATGTTTGCATAATTTCCCATCATTTTGGCCATTGAGGACAATGCCCATATTAGTGTGGGGATGGAGAATTCTAACTTGACTTTAATTCAAAAATCCAAAAAAATCAAAAAATTTGAAAAATTTGAAAAACCAAAAACAAGTTCATTTCCTTTGTAGTGTAGTCATGTATATATTGTTGTATATATTGTGTTTGTTCTATCCTTGTTAACATTGATTGACTACGCCACATCCGAGACATGAGGATCATGAAGACCGCATGGTATGATCTTTCCAATCCCCTTTTTCCTCTTTATGTTAATGACTATGTGGCTTTATTTTGATTGATGCGGTATAACAATGTGAACTTAGGACTTGCATTTAGTTTATATGTCATATTAGTTGGTATAATCATTTGCATTAGGATGTTTATATGTTAGTTGCATCATGGCATGTAGTTGCATGTTAGAAAAATTTTGTGAATCCATCTACTTGGGAAACTTGACAAGTGTATATAGGCCCTAGTAGATGCTTTTTGTTCTTAAGACTTTGCTTGTTAGAATACTTGTAAAACACCCTAGGATGTGTCATGCTAGTATCCTTTGACCCATGGATTAAGGCCTAGTCAAGAGTACCTTGTGGTGTGATAACTCCTTGGCTACCGTTTATTCCAAGGTGACCCTTGAAACCATGCATCCATCCATCATCCATGTTCTACCACATTTTTGTCATCAAAGGAAATGGGCACAAAAAGAAATTAATTTGAGTTCAATGAAATGAAAAGTGAAAGAAAGTTTGCAAAAATGCATCAAAAGAAAAGAGGAGCAAAAATAGAACTCCTAAAGCTTCAAATATAAGGCACCCTCACTACATATGGGGTGACGTTGAAAATGTTCAAAAAGAAATGCAAAGAAAATTTGAAAGTTGTCAAGTGTCGAAATGCCAAAAATCAAAAGAAATGGCAAGAAAGTGTTCTCAAATGTTATATGCCACAAGAAATTGGGGGGAAAAACAAAAACAAAAGCAAACTCCCAAAGTGAAACTCAAATATTTATCGATCCCTTTATCCATCGTATCCATTTTTGTGCATGGTAGAGACGGGACGACCCTTCTTCTTGTCTAGGCAAGAGGGGGAATTCCGCGATCCTCCAGTGTTTCTAACACCATAGGGAGTCTATTCTTGACAAAAACATTTAACGATTGAGGACAAAGGTACCCTAGCTTGACACAACGTGGAGGTGATTTATTGGTATCCTTCTAGGCTTAGTAGTTTGAAGAAATTGCATCTATGAAGGAGTGTGTACCCTTGAATTGCTTCCCTTGTAGATAATTTCCGCCACTTAGATGAGGAAAGTGGCTATTCTTTTGTAGATGCATCCATTACTTGTTTTGTGTGCTTAATGTTTGGATGTGTCGCCATTTTGGCAAGACCCACCTTGCCTTGCAAGAAGGCATCCTACCTCATGGTTGTCTTGTTGTGAGTTGAAGGGGCGGAGTGAGACCCGCTAATTGTCTCATATCGACTATGTTATTAGGTTAGTTTAAATAATGGTCCTAGTCTTTGTCACCTCTTTAATCGGGACGAGCAAAGGTTCGGTTTGGGGATATTTGATGTGACCATAATAAGAGCACATTTAGTCCCCGAATTAGCCTTGTTCCCATGCTTTTTAGTGCATATTTGGGTCATTTATTGTCTTTAGTTCTTTGTTTTGCATATTCTTTGAGGTTTTGATCCCTTGGTAGGAAAGGAGTGCAAACCTTGCATTTTCATGGCAAAATGAGACTAAATTGATTGAATTCAATGACCAAGCATCAAGGAGAGACAAAATTAGAAGGCCTTTATACATACTATAGTAGATGGGCAATGATGAGAAAAGATCCTTGTGTTGGAATATGTGTCATCCGACAATAATGCGATCACAACTGTTGATCATGATGATCACATGTTTAAGTCTCATTTTAAAAAATACAATTGGGAAGTAATATTTTACTGTCAACTGGTCCACACATATCGGTAATGATTGGCTGACTAGAGTTTGACATTACTGTCGTGCGACGGTGGTGATCAGTTGATCCCCTAGGTCATACCTAAGGGATAATACTCTTAATTGATCATTTAATTAATCGTATAACGTTACGAGTTAATTAAATTACTTAAAATATTGACGGACGATTTTGGAAGTAAATTTACGTATCTCATTATAATCTGATTAAATAAGATACGGTCTAAGTGATCAAATTGTTTTATTACTTGGATGAAATTATTGTTTAAGGAAACAATTGAAATTGAATGAATAATTTATTATAAATACAAGATGTTGTGATTTATAATTGGTAAATTATTTTGGTACAAGTAATTGTGAATTACTAAGTCGATTTTGTATATGACGTATTTTTATTAATGCGTTGATTTTTAATATGTTAAAAATACATAACAATTTTACATGACATGTGACATGTGACAAATTGACAAAGATAAAATGGAATCCATTTTATCTCCTAATGTACAGAAATATTGGGTGATATTAACATTACAAATTATGTTAATTAAGTGAGTGGAAAACATGATTATTTTTCCTACAACTAGGCATGCAAACCTAGTGCCTCTTGTATGTAAAGAGCACCAAGCTCATGCACTGGCCTTCTCCCCACCCTCCTACCCGGTTTTCCTTGAAGAAGAGCCAAGGGTCTTTTGCCTTTTTAGTCTATTTTTCACTACATGCAAAGTGTGTGAATTATTATTCATTCTAACATCACAAAATATTTTTAGAGAGATAAAAATATTTTCTTCCTCCTTCTTCCTCCTCTTGACCGAAATCCAAAGAGGACCAAAAATATTTTTGGGTCATTTTATTTAAATTAATGTTATTCTAGTATTGATAATATTAATTTTATTAAGGGTATATCTTGGGTATTATTCCTTGGGAGGGATATTATATTTGTATCCTTTTGTTCATCCATTTAAGGATAGCTCAAGAACAAGAGAGTAGGAGGACTCTTTTGTGCCCTTTGATCCGAAAATAACAATGTAAGAATGAAGATTTCTTCTTTAACTATTTTATTGTTTGCATGCATAAGATCACTTTTAATTTTATGACTAAATTAAATCTTTACATAATATGAATATGTTTAGCTTAGAGATCTATATTTCTAACAAGCGGTATCATGAGCCTTGGTTGTTTGCATGCAAATCGGTTATAGTTTTTCCGAGTTATACGATTAACATATAAAACTTGTAAATTTGTGTTATTATGATATATCACAAAATAAATTTATGCATGTTAAAGTTTCTGGTCCTAAAATTTATTTAGGATATTTTGGTTATTTTATGGATTTTTATTGTTCATCTTATATAATAATGGCATTAAAAATGTGATTTTATGATTAAAATGTCATTTTCGGACTAAAAATAGCTAAACTTCGAATTTTCCTATGATTTTTGGATATGTTATCACATATATTATTTTTAGATGACCTGTAAATTTTCATAATTTTTGGAGTTCTTATGCTCGAAATATGGATTTTTCATGATAAAAATCGGATTTAAATGAAAAATAGGTTAATATGAGATAAATTTCGAATCTGGACATAGAAATTTAGTATGTTGTCACATGCAATTTTACAAGATGTGTGTAAAATAATAGGCTATATTGAAGTCTTTATGCATGATTTATGGATTTTTGATGAAAAATAGCATAAATAGTGACTTAATTAGTGAATAATTACTAAAACATACTCCATGACTAAGGAAAAACGTCACATGTTGCATTTTATTATCTTTTTCAGATCTAAAATTGAAAGGTTGATGAATATATTTTTCTCATGTTTTTATGATTTTATTGTTAAATCCGATAAACCGCAACATAGTTTTTTCGATAATTTTACGAAATTTTAACCTATGTTTTTGAACATTATGAGTGTCATGGTATTTTTCCGGAATGTTCATAAGTTTAAATTTCAAATTTTTGAATTTATTTGAAATTTTGTGATTTATTTGAAGTTTATAGCATTTTTATTGTAATTTTGGGTCCATTAATGAACAATTTTAAGAAATATAAGTTAATTATAGTCAAATAGTTAGTGAAGACTAATTTTGAGTCCTAAGAGGTTAGGGTAATTAACTTGTGCATAAATATGAATTTATGTAAATTTTGTGATTATAAAACGTTGAATCACGCAAAGTAAAAAAAAGTGTAATATACGATATTGGCTCCTTAAAGGCGATTTAGCATAAAATTGGGCATGTTCATACATATTATAATGCTGCATTTTATTTATGATTGTCATAATTTTTACTTTATGTAATTTTTGAATTATGTAATTTTTACTTAGTATGGCCTTAGTTTTAATTGGTATTACCCGAAATGTATGGAAATATCGATTCGATTGTAATTTTTTGTGATCTCGTATCACCGTTTTGTAATTTAATAGATTTCTTTTAGGGATATTCTCTCGTGTACCCCTCAACTTTTTCATTTTCTATGATATACCCCTCTTTTCATGCAAAAAAACTTTGACCGTCAATAACTCTTGGCTACAAGTTCAGAATACGATAATTTTTTTTCCACATTGACCGTCTTTAAGAGGTCTTCAGTTTGAGAAAAAATTCACCGACGTCTCAACTCGTAGTCGGGAATTATTGTCGGTCAAAGTTTATTCGTTAAAAAATGTTTGACCAACCATAACTACCGGCTACGAGTTCAAAATGCGGTGAATTGTTTTTTTCAAATTCAAGGCTTTGACGAGATAATTTGTTTGAAAAAAAAAAATTACCATTTTCTGAACTCGTAACAGAGAATTATTGTCGGTCAAAGTTTTTTTGTGAAAAACGAAGGGTACACCTTAGAAAACAAAAAAGTTCAGGGGTACACGAGAGAATATCCCTTTATTTTATTTTAATTACAAATGTATAATAGGAATTATGTAATTTGTTATGTAATTTAATTATTCCGGAATTACTTGAAGACGGTGTCACTCAAGAAGACGATACATAAAGACGGTGTTACCTCGAGATGCGTGCCACAACCGAAGTTCAAGGGACCAATGGAGTTGGTTTCCGAATATTTAATAGTTAATTAGATTTTCTATTTTAGGAAAGGCCATACTAGGATTTATTTTTATGCTTTGCATTTTATTTATATGTTGCATGCATCGCTAAATCGCCATAACTAAAACATGCATTGTCATTTTAATCGAGTATTTCGACCGTGTCAATTAAAATTATCGTAGTTCACCGCTTTAGTTCACTTAAAACGTGATAGATAATAAATTGACATGACCTCTCGCTAAAATAATCAATTGAGACATAGCCTTACCAAATAGTAGAAACCATGAAAACCTATTTCGCGAGGGAGTGCACTCGGCCATCCCGGGGTACAAACCTTGTTACGTAGGGGAAGTGGGTGATAAATGTCTATCCACCGAATTCGTGTTGATGAGGGTTTCACCGGCCATCCCGTGCCCAAGTTAATATCAATTTGGATCATGGACACATTTATTCGAAATTTGGATTGACCTCAACGGAAGTATTCGTGACCGTAGTCGCATGTGTTCCGGGCTATAGATAAACATTAGAGTAATTTTATCGACCAAGAGTTCTAAAAGTAGAATCGATTAAACGTTAATCCACCGAGTTATATTAATAAGGGTTTCATCGGCTATCCCGTGCCTAAGTTCATATGAATTTGGGTCTTGGAATCATTTATAATAGTTGGGTAGAGGTCACTATATAAATGCTCATATCTTGTTAATCTTTTTACAAGTATGATTTAAAAAGACAAATGTTAATATTTCCTTTTCCTCCATTCTTGTAGTTCATTACAATGAATCCATCAAATGCTACCGCACCGATAACTATTGAGTGTTACCACAATGTTTTTGACGACGTTTGCTCCAACAATGATTTCGACACTACTAGAGAACTTCATTTTGGGATAGGTTCGGATGGAAACCTTAACTTCATCACTTCTTCTAAACCACCTACTACTACTAGATCTTGTGTGACCCCGTCTCAGGAAGACTACCTCATACAATCTATAGGGTCTTTGTCTCTGGAAGATAAAGATGTCAAAACTAGTGGGAGCTCAAGCAATCAAGTTCTTGCTTCAAAGGGCAAAAAGTTTAAGAAGAAGGGAAAGAAAATCAAAAACTTCAAGCAAGTTAATGATGAGTGCCATTATTGCTATGGCATGGGACATTGGCTTAGGAATTGTCCCGTATATTTGCGAAATATAAGGGAAGGAATCATCGTTCCAAAAGGTAAAATTCCTAAAGAAATTTATGTTATTGATATAAATTATACTTCCACTACGACATGGGTACTAGATACCGGTTGTGGTTCTCACCTTTGTAATCATTTACAGGGTTTAAGAGACGTGAAGAGGCTTAGAAAGGGAGATGTGGATCTACGCCTTGGAAATGGAGCTCGAGTAGCGGCCGAATCCAAAGGAACTTATGTTTTAGCTTTGCCTAACGGATTTGAGTTGTATTTACATAATTGTTTTTATGTCCCTACACTCTCTAAAAACATTATTTCAATCGCCATGCTAGACATGGACGGTTTTTGTTTTGTCATTAAGAACAATCGTTGTACTATTTCAAGGAATGATTTGGTTATAGGCCAAGCTTCTTCCATCAATGGCATTTACATTTTAGAGACCTCAAATCCGACTAATGATATCTATAACATTCAATCAAAGAAACTTAAATCAAGTGACCCAAATGAAGCGTTCATTTGGCATTGTCGATTAGGTCACATAAACGAGAATCGCATCAAAAGATTAATTTCGACTAATGTGATTACACCATTTGATTTTCAATCATATGGAACATGCGAATATTGCCTTCTTGGCAAAATGACTCGTAATCCTTTTAGTGGTAAAGGGACACGAGCTAGTGAACTATTGGGACTCATACATACCGATGTGTGTGGACCAATGAGTATCACCGCTCGTGGAAATTATGACTACTTTATAACCTTCACCGACGACTTGAGTAGACATGGGTATGTCTATTTAATGAAACATAAGAGTGAAGCGTTTGAGAAATTCAAGGAATTTCAAAACAAAGTAGAGAACCAATTGGACAAAAAGATAAAAGCACTACGTTCCGATCGTGGTGGAGAATATCTTAGCCTTGAATTCGATTCACACTTGAAAGGTTGTGGTATTATATCACAACTTTCTCCACCTGGAACACCACAACTCAATGGTGTTGCCGAAAGGAGAAATCGAACCCTACTTGATATGGTTCGATCCATGATGAGTCAAACCGAGTTACCAAACTCGTTTTGGGGATTTGCAATCCAAACTGCAATTATATCTTTGAATAATAGTCCCACTAAGGCCACCGGAAAAACTCCATTTGAGATGTGGAGAGGAAGAGTTCCTAATCTATCCTACATGAAAATTTGGGGATGTGATGCTTACGTCAAGACTAAGAATGACAACAAGCTTGCCCCAAGATCCGAAAGATGCACCTTTGTAGGTTACCCCTCGAATTCTCGAGGATAATACTTCTACAAACCTCAAGATAACAAAGTGTTTGTATCTTGCGAGGCTGTCTTCTTAGAAACAGACTTTATTTCTAAGAGACAGAGTGGGAGAAATTTTGAACTTGACGAAGTTCAAGAGCCACAAACCGAGGTAGAGACGCAAGAAGATGTTCCTTCGTCGTCTAACGCGGTTGTACCTCCTCCACTAAGAAGAACGGGTCGAGTAATTCGCCATCTCGATCGATATGTGGGACTTATCGAAGAAGATGGAACACTCGATGTGTTGCTTATAGAAAGTGACGAGCCCGCCACCTACAAGGCCGCAATCTCTAGTCCAAATTCCTTCTTATGGCTTGAAGCCATGAAATCCGAAATGGATTCTATGCTTGAAAACCAAGTTTGGGACTTGGTAGATTTGCCTAAAGGGGCAAGACCTCTTCAATGCAAATGGATATTCAAAGTCAAAAATGGCATAGAAGGACATGATGATGTCTACAAAGCTAGACTAGTGGCAAAAGGATTTACCCAAGTCCAAGGTCTTCATTATGATGAGACCTTCGCGCCCGTAGCCATGCTAAGATCCATACGGATTTTGTTAGCGATCGCCGCATTTCATGATTATGAAATATAGCAAATGGATGTCAAAACCGCTTTTCTAAATGGGCATTTAGAAGAAGAGGTGTACATGATATAACCCGAAGGTTTTGTTGATTCTAAAAATCCTAACAAAGTATGCAAGCTTAAGAGATCCATTTATGGTCTTAAGCAAGCATCTAGAAGTTGGAATCATCGATTCAATCATGTTATAAAGGATAATGGTTTCACTCGAAGTGTTGAGGAACCATGTTTATACATGAAATTTAGTGGGAGCAATGTTGTGTTCCTAATCTTGTATGTCGATGACAGACTACTCATTGGAAATGATATTCCAATGTTGTCTTCTGTTAAGAAGTGGTTAGGTAACCACTTCCTAATGAAGGATTTAGGAGAAGCACAACGCATATTAGGTATCCGGATCCATAGAGATAGATCCAAGAGGATATTGGCACTAAGTCAAGAGTCTTATGTCGATAAGATTCTTAGACGGTTCAGCATGGACAAATCTAAAAGGGATTTGGTACCTATGGTAACTGGGACTATATTGAGCAAGACTAAATCTCCCTCCGAACCCCATGATGTTGAACGCATGAAGACGGTCCCTTATGCTTCCGCTGTTGGATCAATCATGTACGCCATGATATGCACACGTCCTGATGTCTCGTATGCCTTGAGCATGACGAGTAGATATCAAGGAAATCCAGGTGAGAGTCACTGGATTGCCGTCAAGAACATCCTTAAGTACTTGAGAAGGACTAAGGATTCTATCTTAGTGTTTGGAGGAGACACCGAACTCCGTGTTAATGGATACACGGACTCAAGTTTTCAAACAGATAGAGATGACATGAAATCACAAGTTGGTTTCGTTTTCATGCTCAATGGTGGTGCCGTTAGCTGGAGAAGTGATCGGTCCGTTTTGTGTTCACAAATAGAAAGATGTGGTCGTTGGGTCACGTCCGAATCAAAACACAATTTATAGCTCCACAAAAAAATCTACAATTAGTAAAGAGGCAAGTAAAGGTCGGATCCCAAGGGACGGGAATTGAGATGAGATTTCAATTGAAACTAGTGGTTTCTTAGGGGTGTCACAAATTGGGTTGATGTAGAAGATCACTAACTAAAATAGCAATGAAATTAAACAAGCAAGATGAATTAAAAGGGTTGTAAACAATTGATAAAAAGCACTAGGGTGTCATGGGGTCATAAGGGAATCATGGGAATTGATCATACAAACATGTTCTGAAATTATAAGCAAGCAATTATTGTTGTGATGGATTGAGTTGGGTTATATCTTACAATCCTAGGAAAGTTTGGGTCCCGGAGCCGAATCGATTATATTGTACAACACCTACAAGTCGACTTAATCTTCCCTACTCAACAACATGCATGGTCTAATGAGACTCGAGTTGGTTTATGTCTTACAAGTCTCATTGAAAAGATAGGTGATGGGTAAAAAATGCAAGGATTCATAGGCTCGCATTTCATCAAACATAACATGTGCATGAGTTGAGATCAAAACAAGCAAGCAAATAAAACATGAAAGCATATTAATTTAAGCATGAATCATTCCCCATGTTGGATTCCCCTAATCACCCATTAACCCTAGCTAAGAGACTACTCACTCATTATCATGTTGATCATGCTAGCAAGGTTGTCAATCATACCAACAAAATGAAACATGATGAATAAATGAAAGTAATTAACAATAATTAAAAAGGGATTAAGAGAATTATACCTACTAATGATTCCAATAATAAAGCAAAGATAAAATAAGTACTTGATGCTTGATTGACAGGTTGTCAATCTCCCAATAATAACCAAAATAATCTTCAATTACCCAAAATAAAGGATGAACAAAAGAGAGATTAAGGAAATAAAACTTGTATTAAAACTTGATTAATTGTTGATTACAAAAATAAAGAGAGATTTGATTGATATTAACTACTCTAAGAAATGATAAGAAGAACATGCTCTTCTAATTAGACTAATGGGGTATTTATAGTGGAAATTAGGAGGATGCATTAGGGTTAACTAAGGGCTAAACTAGTAATTACACTTTTTAGATTGAGCAGAGAGGAGCCGGTATTTTTCGAAAGAAGGGCTTCTTGCTTTGTAACTTGGAGAAGGGGAAATCGCGCTGTAGAGGAATCCGAGCGGTTTTGGGTCGGGACGGGCGGATTCTGGCGGATGAAAACGAGCGGCTTTGAGGGAATCCGGGCGGATTGTGGTGGCCAAACCCGAGCGTCTTCTGGTGAATCCGCACGGATTGTGCATGGTGAGGACGGCCGGATTGTGGTCAATCCGCACGGATTGTGCCTCAGCAAGATTTCTTGTTCTTTTCTTCCCTTTTCTTCATAAATTCCTTGGGGATTTCCTTGGGGACTCAAGGATCCTTTCTCAACATTGCTCATCTACTATCATATGTACAAAGGCCTTCTAATCTTGTCTCTCCTTGATGCTTGGTCATTGGATTCGATCAATTTAGTCTCGTTTTGCCATGAAAATGCAAGATTCTTACTCCTTTCCTACCAAGGGATCAAAATCTCAAAGAATATGCAAAACAAAGAACTAAAGATAATAAATGACCCAAATATGCACTAAAAAGCATGGGAACAATACTAATTCGGGGGCTAAATATGCGCTAATTATGGTCACATCAAATATCCCCAAACCGAACCTTTGCTCGTCCCGAGTAAAGAGGTGACAAAGACTAGGACCATTATTTAAACAAACCTAATAACATAGCCGATATGAGACAATTAGCGGGTCTCACTCCGTCCCTTCAACTCACAACAAGACAACCATGAGGTAGGATGCCTTCTTGCAAGGCAAGGTGGGTCTTGCCAAAATGGCGATACATCCAAACATTAAGCACACAAAATCACGTAATGGATGCATCTACAAAAGGAATAGCCACTTCCTCATCAAGTGGCGGAGGCACTAAAGAGGAACAAATTTAAGAGCATGTAATCCTTCATAAATATTAGTTCAACAAATTACTAAGGCTAAGAGGTTGGCACTAAATCACCTCCAAATGGTGTTAAACTAGACTACTTTCGTCCTCAATTTCCAAATGCTTTCGTCAAGGGCGATCAGATGGTGGTCGAATGATGATCCCTATGATGCTAGTAGCATATGACATGACAAGTCTCGAATTCTCTACAAAAGTAAAGGTCATGGATCGTCCCAAGCTCGACAAAGTGGCTTGACAAAAAGGCTTTTTGGGAATGAATGCTCAAATCTTTATACACAACGGGTGGATATGACTAGTATTCAAAAATTGACCTCATTCAACTTTCACATTTCAAAAATTTAAGATGGGGTTTGTCCCTTCCGGGCTAGTGTCCTTTGCTTTCGCCAATCGCTTATTAGGCAACCGGTTAACCTCTAGACAATAGCTTTTCGGGGTGATAATCACACTGTCTCTGGGCGGCCGAATTCACAACCGTGTGGGGGCCCAATTCAATGGATCCCGCTCCAAAGCACATCGAAGTGGTACGCTTCCATCAAAACAATTTAAATTTCTCAACATTCAACAATTCATAACATTTGAGGTTTCCTTAGCATTAAATTACTTCCACATGACAAAACTTTAGAAATGAGCACTTCAAACTTATTGATAGAAAATATTTTTGGGTTGCCTTACCACAAGGTCAATCAAGGTGACCTAGACAAGTTAACCAAGTCCACATCGCATCACGGGGTTGGATAGGTGACTCACATGCAAACCCTTGACTAGGCTTTGGGTCATGGGTCAAAAGACACTAGTATGACACTATCTAGGGTGTTTTACAACCATTCTAGTAGGCAAAGTCTTAAGTTGAAAAAGTATTTGTAATGGCTTAGTTTCTCTTGTCAAAGTTCCTAATTAGGCATTTTTCAAAACTTTTCTAACATGCAACTACATGCTATGATGCAACTAATATAAACATCCTAATGCAAGTGATTCTATCAACTAGTATGACATATAAACTAAATGCAAGTCCTAAGTTCACATTGTTATACCGCATCAATCAAAATAAAGCCACATAGTCATTAACATAAAGAGGAAAAAGGAGATTGGAAAGATCATACCATGCGGTCTTCAATATCCTCATGTCTCGGAATATGTGTCCTTTATACCATGCGGTCTTCAAAGCCACTAAATTGATTGAATTCAATGACCAAGCATCAAGGAGAGATAAGATTAGAAGGCCTTTATACATACTATAGTAGATGGGCAATGATGAGAAAAGATCCTTGTGTTGGAATATGTGTCCTCCGACAATAATGCGATCACATCTGTTGATCATGATGATCACATGTTTAAGTCTCATTTTAAAAAATACAATTGGGAAGTAATATTTTACTGTCAACTGGTCCACACATATCGGTAATGATTGGCTGACTAGAGTTTGACATTACTGTCGTGCGACGGTGGTGATCAGTTGATCCCCTAGGTCATACCTAAAGGATAATACTCTTAATTGATCATTTAATTAATCGTATAACGTTACGAGTTAATTAAATTACTTAAAATATTGACGGACGATTTTGGAAGTAAATTTACGTATCTCATTATAATCTGATTAAATAAGATACGGTCTAAGTGATCGAATTGTTTTATTACTTGGATAAAATTATTGTTTAAGGAAACAATTGAAATTGAATGAATAATTTATTATAAATACAAGATGTTGTGATTTATAATTGGTAAATTATTTTGGTACAAGTAATTGTGAATTACTAAGTCGATTTTGTATATGACGTATTTTTATTAATGCGTTAATTTTTAATATGTTAAAAATACATAACAATTTTACATGACATGTGACATGTGACAAATTGACAAATTGACAAAGATAAAATGGAATCCATTTTATCTCCTAATGGACCGAAATATTGGGTGATATTAACATTACAAATTATGTTAATTAAGTGAGTGGAAAACATGATTATTTTTCCTACAACTAGGCATGCAAACCTAGTGCCTCTTGTAAAGAGCACCAAGCTCATGCATTGGCCTTCTCCCCACCCTCTTACCCGGTTTTCCTTGAAGAAGAGCCAAGGGTCTTTTGCCTTTTTAGTCTATTTTTCACTACATGCAAAGTGTGTGAATTATTATTCATTCTAACATCACAAAATATTTTTAGAGAGATAAAAATATTTTCTTCCTCCTTCTTCCTCCTCTTGACCGAAATCCAAAGAGGACCAAAAATATTTTTGGGTCATTTTATTTAAATTAATGTTATTCTAGTATTGATAATATTAATTTTATTAAGGGTATATCTTGGTTATTATTCCTTGGGAGGGATACTATACTTGTATCCTTTTGTTCATCCATTTAAGGATAGCTCAAGAACAAGAGAGTAGGAGGACTCTTTTGTGCCCTTTGATCCGAAAATAACAATGTAAGAATGAAGATTTCTTCTTTAACTATTTTATTGTTTGCATGCATAAGATCACTTTTAATTTTATGACTAAATTAAATCTTTACATAATATGAATATATTTAGCTTAGAGATCTAGATTTCTAACAAGCGGTACCATGAGCCTTGGTTGTTTGCATGCAAATCGGTTATAGTTTTTCCGAGTTATACGATTAACATATAAAACTTGTAAATTTGTGTTATTATGATATATCACAAAATAAATTTATGCATGTTAAAGTTTCTGGTCCTAAAATGTATTTAGGATATTTTGGTTATTTTATGGATTTTTATTGTTCATCTTATATAATAATGGCATTAAAAATGTGATTTTATGATTAAAATGTCATTTTCGGACTAAAAATAGCTAAACTTCGAATTTTCCAGTGATTTTTGGATATGTTATCACATATATTATTTTTAGATGACCTGTAAATTTTCATAATTTTTGGAGTTCTTATGCTCGAAATATGGATTTTTCATGATAAAAATCGGATTTAAATGAAAAATAGGTTAATATGAGATAAATTTCGAATCTGGACATAGAAATTTAGTATGTTGTCACATGCAATTTTACAAGATGTGTGTAAAATAATAGGCTATATTGAAGTCTTTATGCATGATTTATGGATTTTTGATGAAAAATAGCATAAATAGTGACTTAATTAGTGAATAATTACTAAAACATACTCCATGACTAAGGAAAAACGTCACATGTTGCATTTTATTATCTTTTTATGATCTAAAATTGAAAGGTTGATGAATATATTTTTCTCATGTTTTTATGATTTTATTGTTAAATCAGATAAACCGCAACATAGTTTTTTCGATAATTTTACGAAATTTTAACCTATGTTTTTGAACATTATGAGTGTCATGGTATTTTTCCGGAATGTTCATAAGTTTAAATTTCAAATATTTGAATTTATTTGAAATTTTGTGATTTATTTGAAGTTTATAGCATTTTTATTGTAATTTTGGGTCCATTAATGAACAATTTTAAGAAATATAAGTTAATTATAGTCAAATAGTTAGTGAAGACTAATTTTGAGTCCTAAGAGGTTAGGGTAATTAACTTGTGCATAAATATGAATTTATGTAATTTTTGTGATTATAAAACGTTGAATCACGCAAATCCGTAAAAACCGTGTAATATACGATATTGGCTCCTTAAAGGCGATTTAGCATAAAATTGGGCATGTTCATACATACTATAATGCTGCATTTTATTTATGATTGTCATAATTTTTACTTTATGTAATTTTTGAATTATGTAATTTTTACTTAGTATGGCCTTAGTTTTAATTGGTATTACCCGAAATGTATGGAAATATCGATTCGGTTGTAATTTTTTGTGATCTCGTATCACCGTTTTGTAATTTAATAGATTTCTTTTAGGGATATTCTCTCGTGTACCCCTCAACTTTTTCATTTTCTATGATATACCCCTCTTTTCATGCAAAAAAACTTTGACCGTCAATAACTCTTGGCTACAAGTTCAGAATACGATAATTTTTTTTCCACATTGACCGTCTTTAAGAGGTCTTCAGTTTGAGAAAAAATTCACCGACGTCTCTGAAGGAAAAAGTAGATCTATATACTTAACATACTCATATATGTTTTAATTTAATTTGTCATAAAATTAACTAATGATCTTATGCATGCAAACTTTAATTAAAGAGATAGAAAAATCTATTTCTCACCATGTGATTTTCGGATATTTGGGCACTAGTAAGGTCACCTACCTTACTTAGTTCTTGAGCTTTCCTTATGGATGAACAAGATTCAAGTATAGAATCCCTCCCAAAAGCATATACCCAAGGAATCTCTTAATAACTTATATATTTATGATCTAGTAATAATATAAGTTTTTACTATAAAATTGACACAAATAAATTGTATTTTTACTCTTGAAAATTTCGGTCAAGAGGTGGTATATTTGTGAGATTTTATTTCTCTAGAATTATCATAAATTGTAGAGAGTTTTTTTGATTGATTTTCTTACACTAGAAAATAAGATGATGAAGAATAAATGAATAATTGAAAAGAAAAACTCTTTTCTTTTCTTCTATGGTTGGCCGAAAATTGGCCTTGGGTAGTATGCCCAATGCCTTTTATTTTTGCTCTTCTCAAAAGCTTAGGCTTGCATGGCTACTTGTTAGCTTTCATCATTGTGTTTTCCACTTAAACAATTAACACAATTTCTCCACTAACTCCCTCCATAATTTCGGCACTTTCATTATAAAATGGATGGTCCATTTTATTTTGTCATTTGTCAATTTGTCACATGTAACATGTTACATGACATGTCACAATGTAATGTATTTTTAACTTATTAAAAATCAACATACTCATAAAATATGTCATTTACAAAATCGACTAGTAATTCGTAATTACTCGTACCAAAAATGTTTCCAAATTATAAATTACAACATTCTGTATTTATAATAATTTATTCATTCCGTTTCAATTGTTTCTGTAAACAATGATTTCATCTAAGTAATAAAACAATTCGATTACTTAGACCGTGTCTCATTTAATCATATTTACAATAAGATACGTAAATTATACTCACAAAATCATCCGTCAATTTTAAGCAATTTAATTAACTCGTATCGGTATATGATTAATTAAATAATCAATTAAGAGTATTTCCCTATAGGTATGACCTAAGGGGATCAATCGATCACCACCCGCGCACGAAAAGTAATGTCAAACTCTAGTCACCCAATCATTACCGATATGTGTGGACCAGTTGACTGTAAAATATTACATCCCACATGTATTCTTAAAATGAGATTTAATAATGATATTTAAATCATGTGATCGCACTATTGTTGAGGACACATTTCCCAACAATCTCCCACTTGTCCTCGACAAGTGTGCGTCACCAATTCTCTTGTCCTATTACTATCTCCCACTCAATGCAAGGTGTCTTTCGGGTCGTACTTGCAAGTGATCATATCGAGAGTGGTTTCCTCGATCTGGAGAATAACTGATTGACCGGATTTATCTATCATAGATACCTTCCGAGCGTGGCCACGCATTTCCAGTTCATTACTCCTCGAGTGGCCCTGAGATATTGTTTTAACCTGACAAGGGGGTGGACAATTCCTATCGCACTTATTCCCTTCGACTAGCCACAGCCATCATAACCCAAAATATGCCCATTTGACCCCATTTACGAAAGGTCGTAGTAACACAAATCAAAGTTAATCAAATCGTGCCATCTTAGGCGAACAGGTCTTTAGCAAAAGAATCGACTCATTAGAATACTATAGCAGCTCTCGCCACGACCAGGCTATAATAAATTTGCCAGAACTCTATAAGCGGTCATTAGGCCCGACAAAATGTTCCTAACGATACCGCCTATGTGATCGACTAGTCATCTCACATGACTCTATGGCACTTGAACTTGCCATCAATCGCATCACACTCTAGTCACTTCGAGACGTCACCTCATACAAGTGACTATGGGCGAATACAATGTTAATCCGTGTTCACTTTAACGGGGTTCAATTGTCACTACAACCCGTTTGGATGTAACAAAGTATAAAAGGAGTTTTTAAAGAAAAACTCGAACGACAAACGCGATTATCACATATGAATAGTCAATTCCTGATTACTATTTCATATTCTATAATATAATTTGATCTTGTATGTAGTTGTTCATTTCAATTCAATTGAAATGACATGACTCATCATGTTAAGCCTTTGAGAAGGCTTTGGTTAGTAGGTTTTATCAATTTCTTGTACCTTACTCAACCTTACTACATACTCGTTTTCCTTTGTAATGTATACATTTGCATTACAAAACTTTCTGAGTACGTGTCTAGATCCAATCAAGACATAGGTCCTCTAGCCTAAGAATAGCTCCCACTGTTTTCACAGTGTGTGGGACTCATCCTCTTGCACATCTCATGATTGCAAGTGTACTCAATTTCCGTTATAAATATCTCTCATTGTTCTTTATTGCCTAGAACGATTCTACATAATCTACTTCTTAATTAACATTGCCACAATGGTATCTTAACCATCCTAATGTGTTTTGATTATGGTTTTGTCGGAAACCATGCGCAATCTCAATTGTCAATTGTCACTTGTGTAACACCCTTACACAAAATTGCATCATAAACACTTTGCATCATAGCCTTAATGCTTCTGCAAGCACTTAAGGGTAATCTTTATGGCTTACTTGATAAAGATTACTTAAATTCGACTTTGAAAACAATTCATCATACTCAAAGTATATGAAGAGTTACACATCATTTCCCTTTTAATTGATTCGGCAGCGGAAGCAAATGGAATCAATTAAATGTGTTCAATTTAATTGAACTAGTCATGAATCTTATCAACATAAGACTTCTTATTGACGCCAATATCATGTGGATTTATCTTCATAAAACCAGATATTCAAGATGTATTATATTACTCCAATAGTCTTAAATCATTCCTAATGATCAATATGTCATCCACATATCGGACTAAATAAAATTTCCGTAACTCCCACTAAACTCCATGTATAAAAACAACTTCTCGTCTTATCGAGAAAAGTTTTATAACATGATCAAAACATTGATTCCAACTCTTCGATGTCCTACTTAAGATCCTCTCTTAAGTTTCACATTATCTTAGGATTGCAAGAATCTATAAAACTCATGACATGTATTGAATACATTCCTTCTATTGAAGAAGTGGGTTTTAGATTCACTTGCTGTATGCATATCCTCATAATGAAACACAATCCCTAAGAAGATCTAAATAGACTTAAGCATTTCAACTGGTGCAAAACCCTTTGCAACCAATCAAACCTTGAAATCTCTCTTTATTAGTGCAAAACCCTTTGCAACTAATCAAGGCTTTTATATTGGATTTTCATGGCTCTAAGCCTTGTAGTGAGTTGTGACTTAAACACTCTCATGTAAGTCATATGTTCATTACTTTCTAAAACTAATCAATTTGAATCAAACGATTTCTCTTGTAAGTTATAAGCTCTTTGCTTTCTTAAAAGTAGCATGAATTCATCATTTTCAACAAGTGACGAACTTTAACCTCCTAGGTTTTAAAGAAACAACGTCTTACACAAAACATCTCATGTAGCCAAGAAAGACCAGTTTCTTGCGACATAAGATCTTTGTGGCTCTTTGAGACATAACATCTTTGTGGCTCTTTGAATAATTTCTCCCACTCTGTCTTCTAGAAATAAACTTGTATTTTAGAAAGACAGCTTCATGAGCCGCAAACCCGTCGTACTCGTGATAATTGAAAGGGAAAAATGAGCATTTGTTTCTTGTGAAAACTTACAAACATGGTACCCTTACCATTTCATATCTCATATGATTCGATTTAGTGGAAAAAATAATTTAGACAAAAATGATAAAATCCCCAAAAGGATCAAGTAACTCAAAGTAACTTGATTGAAGTTCAAACCATATCGAATAGCGTTTTATTTCTTATCTAATCACACATTATTCCATAATGCGTGCTAAGAGAGATTAACTTGTGATACTATATCACATTTCCTTTGGCTTATATCAAAGTCTTCACTTTGATAATCCCATCACGACTAAATCGTGATTCCTTGAACTCTTTAAACTTCTTCAAAGATTTTTATATTTACCTTATTAAGTGAACACATTAGCGTCAACTTAAATCGTTGGTAAAAGAAAATGATCAACTTATTTTGGATCAATGATTTACAACCTCGATCTCCTTTTCAACCAAAAGGCACGAGACATCTTGCTTTGAATACAAGATACGCATATACCATTAACAATCTAATGGTTTCAAGAGTACTCGATAACTCTTTGCGTTAATCATTCCAAAATTTAAGGTTTAATCTTGGGTTACCAATTTTGAGTCTTGCATCATCTTCATGATATATCGTTCTAGTTTGGTTTAGAATATTATCACCTTGATAATGGGCTAGCCATATATCAAATCGTGGTGTAAAGGGTCACAAAAGTGAAACCTCTTTTGTATCTTAACAAGTTTGTATTCTTATTTAGAGTTTATGTACTTAATAGTCACAATTAAGTACCACTCCAAATCCAAAACTAGATTTAGTACACAATGACTCTATCTCTCGACTTCATTGTTGCTAGTCGTCATATTCTAATCATTCTATGTATCAAGTACAACGATGTAAACCACCACCGGTTTCTAATATTGACGAAGTAGTACTAGCAAAATTTATGTTTAATCAAATAAACATTTAAAGAAGAAGGTCTCATTAGATGTCCCACAACTAACTTGTTGATTCTTCAATAATTTGGGGTAGTTTCCTTTCTCGTGTCCAACATTTAAGATAATGGAAACATTATCAGTCGGGATTGATAGGTTTAGTATCGCTATTCTCAACAACTTTACTTTTAACATTACCTTGTATCAATTCCATTATTATCTTTACTTCTTGAACCTCGTCCTCATCTTAACGGTTTAAGAGAATGCTCCCACTCATTTTAATGAGTCTTTGCTTTGAGAAGCAAAATTGAATTCATAAATATCACTCTTCATTTGTTCGTTTTAGTCTTAAAACTTTCATTGAAGTGGTTGCGTTATTTTGGTCAATTACGAATTCTTGACAAAACTAATTACCAAAACAATTTATCGCTTCAAGGTACTTAATTCAATTAAGTATATGAAACATAATCCATTGTAAGTAGAAGTGTTAGTCATGAATCAAAAATCTGTTTGATAATGAATAACTTTAATCTATACTCTTTACAAGAGATCCTTATCAATGGTTCATTTGAGGTTTTAGAAGCAAATTCATATTTGTCTTTAGTTACGATGTTTTAAGGAGATTTGAATCAAAAATCGAAATGATATCGTATATGAATTGTGGTAAAGAAATAGAACAATATGACAACGGAATAGAGGAAAACTTAACATTTATCGTTATAATAATACTTGTAAATAACAAGTAAAGCATTTACATAGTGACCTCTACCCAACTATGATAAATGATTCCAAGACCCAAATTCATATTGACTTAGGCACGGTGGGGCCGATACATCCTTTATCAATATAACTCGGTGGATTAACGTTTCATCGATTCTACTTTTAGAACTCTTGGTCGATAATATTACATTAACATTTATCTTTAGCCCAAAACACATCCGACAAGGGCACGGTGGGGCCGATACATCCCTTATTGTAGACACCTCGTTTCTGCACCTCTCGCAAACCACCCGGTGATGATTGGGCCGCATGTTTGATTCGCGGAATGATTTGTGACAGTTCGTAAGATTATCGTCAAGTGTTTGCTCAAATATTAATGTCAACCTCTTAGTTGTCATCTACGTCCTGATACGGTCGTTTTGGCAGTAATTAGAGTATATTCGGAGTCCGGGTCAAAAACCGTCTCCATTTTCTGATAGCTATTAAATCCCGAGTCAGAATGTTCTGGAATGTTCCGGATATTTCTATTCCATATCTTACAAATTTTATCTTTTGGCAAATAATATCCCGTAATATTCACAAGATAATCGAATTATTTCCGTCCTACCATAACTCAAACGCGGAAATCTTTCTTATGCAGGAGGAAACCTCCTGGGAACAGACGCAGCAGGTGCTGCGCCTCTTCCAAGGGACGCAGTGGCTGATGCGCCTCTTCCCAGGCCCTTCTTTGCATGATTTACGTATCTTTTTCATATCTTTCCGAGATTCACTTCCAAAGAGTCTCCGAAACCCTATTCCTTCACGTGATTAGTATAAATAGGAGCCTTCGTTCCTCATATTTCTCACGCGAGTGTCCGCCCTTCTCTTCTCCCTTTGCATTCTAGACTTCGTTCTTACTAATTGGCGCCTACGTGCTTGGACTTCCGACCACGTAAGCTCGGATCTTTCCGGGTACCAGCCTCTCCGTTGCATGACCGACCAATTTGACCAACTACGCAATAATCAATCTAAATCAATCAATCGTTTTCCTCTTACGAGGGCACTCTTTCCTTGCATTCGCGTCGAGCATTCACTAGTCGATTCTTAGTTCATCTCGTTTCGTCAACATGTAAGTCTGAGGGTGTATAATCCTCTTTTATTTATTTTATTGTATTTTGTTTATTGTATCACTCATGTAAGATTTATGTCGAAAGCACCGTTAAAATCGATTTCTAAAACCGTCTTTCAAACCTGTTTTTGCGGATTTCCAGTAGACAGACGTCGAGAAAAGACGCAGCAACTGCTGCGCCTCTTCGAAGGAGCGCAGTTCCTGCTGCGCCTCTTCGTGAGGCTGCCGCAGTTCCTGCTTCTTTTCTTCTTTTTCGTCCTCTGTAATTCGTCTTGGTTTATTTGTTTTCACTTGCTTTCTTAAATTATTCGTTCATTATCATTAATATTCACATGTATATTGTATCACATAATTCCTTCATCATCTTTAACATGTTTTAATTATTCAAATCCGACTTAAATCCCCAAATAATCCATATTTACGGGTTTTCGTCACTAAATTCAAACCCGGATTTTAGAGATTCAATTTGTTCATATTGAGTTTCTGGAATTCGTCATTGATATAGTTTTCATCTGTTCATTCACATGTTCATCATTAATTTGTCATTAATTCATCATGTTTAGTTTGTTCTATTCACCGATGTCACTAATTAATCATTCGTTAACATCGCCCCTTCATGTAATTAATCCGTTTGCATCCGCCTCATCCATGTTTACTGTTTTTATGACTAATTCATATGCTAAATAACATGCTAATCACTTTCATCCGAGTAATTATATCAATCAATCCATTAATTAACAATTAACATTAACGATTTGCGATTCGGGTTAAAACGGCCCAGGAGAACTCACCCTTAGAACAGACGCAAAGAATCGCTGCGCCTCTTCCAGGGCGATCTCTCTGCTGCTACTGTTCGAGATGATTTCTGTCCCTGAACTCCTTTTCTGACTTGACCTAGATTAATTAGTCTACGTATTAATTAACTAATATCCGTAATATCACGCTAATTTCTGTTCGTCTTTTATTCTTTTTTTCTTTTATCAAATTATCCGTTTTAAAGGTATTTTCGACATAAATCGCCTATTCAAATGTAATTATTGTAATTTTCATTATTGTAATTTAATTATTGTAATTTTCTTTTATTGTTTGTATGTTTTTCACATGTAAATCAATATTAAATACTATTTCGACCCAATTGTTTGTTAAATTAATTGTCAACCGACTTAGTTAATTCTCACATGCTAGGATTAATCTATGGATGTTGCATTGCATGCATATAACCGACGATATATCAAGTACGAATAAACTCCCTAATCATTAGTAGAGGCCGCTATCGAGGCGGGCGGGATTAGGTGTTCGATCAAAAGAGCTTCCTAATACGTACCCTCACCCCTTACTCCAGATCTCCGTGAGCACCCGTGTTCATTGGCATCCACGAGAGTCATTCTAGACATAGAATGCTAAGGGTAACGATTGCTTAGTGTTCATGTCACTACTTTGTGTCTTGACATGACACGAGGTATTGAACGGTTCCAATTTCCCATAAAAATTGGTGGCGACTCCATACAAAATGCAAACGCTTGTTTTCGATCCTCACCAAGCGCCCGGTGGGCGGCCCGCTGTCCACGGTTTGGCGACTCATTGGGATATTACACTTACGTGTAGCAAGGGTGAAACTTGAACAAGGTTAGGGAATAAGTTTGTACAAGACAATTGTCGGTTTTCATAACTCGGTCTTCCTAGACCGTTTATTCGGCCTTCCTAGGCCCAACCCAACCCATTCGACCAATCGTCCCGTCTAAACGGTCCTAATTCTTATTTGGGCCTAAGGATGGATAGCGATTGACGTCATCCATACCATGATGCTTACTCTTGTTTGTATCAAGGGCCTTCACTACTTGAGGAAATGGACTAGGAATCGGCCTTACTCTTGTTTGGCACGAGCCTCTCCACAGACTTCGAGTTTGATGGTTCGGTATGGCAACCCACCCTTTAAACCAAAACCCTTTTAAATGCACTCAGCATCCCGTTATAATGCTTGTATAAATGTGTAAACCTTACGTGATCACCATTTCTAAACAAAACCATGACGAATTTTAAAAAAAAAAAAAAATCAAAACCCTTATTTTCAAAGCAAAATTTCGAAAAAATAGGGCCTTCAATTAGCGCAAAAATCCGGTCAAAACTCTGTCCGTTTGTCGTGTCAAAATTCGGGCCACAAGCCCATTTCAAACCTCACTTCGAGTCCACTCCTACAACTACACTACAGTTGGCTAGGACACACATTTTCAAAGACCTTGTCTTTCTTCAAAACTCACTCAACATAAGTGGCACACACCCACTTCACGAGTCAAAGCTTTTCCTCTTTTAGCAAGTGTGATAGAATGGTCGATCGGGTTTTGATTCGTCGCCGATCTCTTATCCAGTTTCCAAGATGCAGGTCAAGTGATGAAACAAACCTTCAGCAAATTCAAGAAAGTAATGATCGAATCCTAGCCGCGATAACCCAAATGCAAATCACTCAAGAACAAACCTATGACCGCCTTGAACTTATCGAAGGCCGTATCTTTGATGTAGAGGGAAGGTTGCCTCCCCTTAAAGGTGAAGTACTACAATTTTCCGATGACGAGTCTAAAGATGAGAATCCACCGCCCTAGGGGCAACCATGGTGAGAAGAGACTCCAATACCTAGAGGAGCAATTGATGTACCTTAAGGGGGATGATATTTACAGGGAAAACAATCGCAAGTATGAAACCGTTAATTCCAAATTACCCACTAACTTTAGCATGACGGATATCCCTAAGTTTAAAGGACATGAGAACCCTTTGAACCATATCCGCGCCTTCAAGGACTACATGTCTATCAAAGGCATCAAACCCGAGATGTTCTTAAGGATCTTTCCTTCATCTCTTGACACCATCCCAAAGCAATGGTTCTACACTTTAGATCACAAAAAGGTCGCTACTTGGGAAGACGCCGCGATCGAGTTCTCGAAACAATACGCGGATAATGCCGAGATCCAAGTCAACATGCGTACTCTAGAGGTTCTTACCCAAAATGACAAAGAAGGATTCACCGACTTCCTAAGTAGGTGGAGGAAGACTAGTACTCAACTAGTTGAACGCCCGGATGAGGCTACTCTTGTGGAAAAGTTCGTGGATAATCTCAAACCCATATATGCCAGTCACTTAAGATATCAAAACATCAAGACTTTCAAAGACTTAACTGTGCTAGGGACACGAATTGAAGATGACATCCGTAAAGGACTCTTGTCCAAAACAGTAGGTCGAGGATATCAAGGGTCCACAAGTCGTTCATACGGCTCTACTAGCAAGACCGACGAAGTTAACCTTCTCGAGCCATCCAAGAAAACTAGCCCACCAAGGAAGTTCACAAACCTTGGGGATACATACTCCAACGCTCTAAAAAGGCTAATGAAGCAAGGTAAACTCCATCCCATTGGACCTACTCCCGAACCTGAAAAGAAGTCCAAATTCTGGGATGAAAACTCCTACTGTGAATACCATAGGGGCAAAGGGCACGACAAAGAAAAATGCTACAAGTTGAAACACGTGCTTCAAGATATGATCGAAGATGGTCGACTTCCAATTCCACCAGGAGGTAAGCCCAACAACACTCAGAATCCTCTTGGAGTTCTAGTGATTACAAGTGATGAATCTACCTTAGATTGCTCACACCTCATTTCTCCTACCGAAAATGAAATTCATGCAATTGAGAAAGAAAGGCTCTACTCTACTATCTCCCCTACCATTTCCGACTTCATCGCATGGGCAAGGAGTGTAGATAGACAAGTGTGGGAACTAGAAAACATGGTAACGACCCTACGCAATCCCAATGCAATGCCTAAAGAACGTGTACCATTGATCTTCTCTCAAAATGCCACCATGCAAGAAGTAGTCGTCGTGGTCGATAAACTAGTCGATCAAATCATACGACTAGAAAGTGATATCATGAGAATGAAGGAAGTAGCTGCAATCAATGGGGTTTGGGCCGATGATGATGAAGACGAATACCTCATTGAAAACTCCTTGGTCAAGGAAATAGTCCAAAATGGTGAAGACCAAGATGTGGATCACCTAACTCGTTCGGGTCGCCCATATCAAAGCACTACTCAAAACGGTCCAACCAATGTCATCACACCAAATGATAACGAAGATGACCCCACTGACCATTTGCTCAAGCAATTACAAAAGACCAAGGCTGATCTTTCAGTCTGGCAACTAGTGGCAAGCTCATTTCCGCATCGCCAAGCTTTGCTGCAAGCTTTGGCCAAATTGAATGTAGCGCATAACTCCACTCCTGAAGATGTAGTCAACTTGGTCTTCCAAGAATTACCGAGGCTAAGTAATCCTATTACTTTCTCAGATGAAGACTTGCCACCTTTTGGCGCTAGTCACAACCTTGCTCTATACATCACTGTCATTTGTCTAAAGAAGAACGTGCCAATGACTTTGGTAGATGATGGCTCCGCGGTCAACGTCATACCCCTCAAAACGGCATACAAGCTAGGCATGAAAGAGTCGGATTGGACTCCCACAAATCAAGGTGTACGGGCATATGACGGTACACGACGAAAAGTGGTTGGACTCGCTAGCCTAACCATAGCCACGGGACCAATCGAACGAAAAGTTAACTTCCAAATAGTGGACATCGAAGCTTCATTTAACATACTTCTGGGAAGGCCTTGGATTCACGCTTCCAAAGCGGTAACATCCACCCTTCATCAAAAGATCAAGATCCCACTAAATGGCAAGGTTGTGACGATCACTTCGTCACCCATCAAGGCAATAATTGAGAAGCAATCAAACAATCAAGTCCTTGCGGATCCCATATACGAACTTGGGGGCTTCCAAAGTGTGAATGTCATAGAAAGTGAGTTGGCACCCTTGTACTACAATCCCTATTCCAACTTAGTGGTCAACCACATACTCAAATCCCAGGGATACTTCTCTGGAATGCCTTTGAACCCAATTCGGAAGAACATCTTCGCACCATACAAGAAAGGTAACTCGACAAGTATACCACTTGGATTAGGATACAAACCCACAACCGAAGAAGTTCTCGAAATGCTCGCTCAAGTCCAAAACTGCAAGCACGTGGGAGTCCAAATGAGACCATATCTCCCCACCTTAAATGGATACTTTGTCCAAGAAGGAAGTTCATAACTCTTTCATGGATTTCCCGAACCTTGGCATTATCTTGAGAGGAAGTTAGCCGGAATCGAGATCTTTCACGATTGCTACTTCATTCCTCCCGAAACGGTTCCTACCGTCAAAACCCGTCAAGCACCTTGCTTCGACGAACAAGCTGTTAGCCTATTGTTTGGAGAGGACAGATTCATTAGGGCGCGCAGATGAGATCATTACTATGATACTTCAGACGATCGCTTCAACCCCACCGCGTTGATCACGTAAATCGACACAAAGCAAAGCGAGAAAGGATGGAGAAAATCTATCAAGTGGACCAACAACCAAGGAAGGCTCTTCAAGCTCACTCTCGGAGAAGGAGAGATGTTCAAAGGAGAACCGGAAGACGACGAGTTCGAGTCGGAGTCGGAGTCGGAGTCGGAGTCTAGAGAAGTCATTAGAGAGTCTACTCCCGTTGTCATCCCCACTCCCTTCGTTTCTCCTAGCTTAGCCTCGAGTAGTCACAGTAGTTCGGGGAATGCCCCACCATCGTTCCTTTACCGCCATGACCATGGATCGGTTGGCTCATTTGTTTCAACTTTACTCCAATCTTAATATGAATAAATCAGGTTCTGCTTACTCTCTGTGTTCTTTCGAGTGCAATTCTGTTTATGATGATATTGAGGATGACCAAGAGCTAGACTTGACCGAAATACCTCCCTACGTAGCCAAAGAAATATTACAAGAAGGGGAAGGGGGACCAGTAATAGAAGATACCGAACCTATCAACGTAGGAACCGAATTAGAACCCAAAGAACTTAGGATAGGGACTACCTTGAGCTCTACCGAAAGGGCCGATTTCATAAACCTCCTAAATGAATTCAAAGACGTTTTCGCTTGGTCCTACAAAGACATGCCAGGGATCGACAGGGATATCGCCGAACATAGGATTCCGATTAAGCCGGGTTTCAAGCCTGTGAAATGAAGCTTCGACGAATGAGAACGAGAATGGGCTCTAAAGATTAAGGAAGAAGTTGATAAGCAATTCAAAGCCGGGTTCATCAAAGTTTCCGAGTACTCTGACTGGGTAGCCAACATAGTACCTGTGCCCAAAAAGGACGGGAGAATCCGTGTTTGTGTTGACTTTAGGGACTTAAACAAAGCAAGTCCAAAAGATGACTTCCCTCTACCTCACATTGACATATTGGTGGACAATACTGCAGACCACGCATTACTATCCTTCATGGATGGATATGCGGGTTATAACCAAATCAAGATGGCCATGGAAGATATGCACAAAACCGCATTCGTCACCCAATGGGGAACATATTGCTATACAGTAATGCCATTCGGATTGATCAACGCCGGAGCTACATACCAACGCACCGCAACTACGCTCCTACATGACATGATGCACAAAGAAGTTGAGGTATATGTAGATGATATGATCGTCAAATCCAAGGAAAGAGAGGGACACATTGCAAACCTTCGCAAGTTCTTCGCAAGGCTACGAAAGTACAACATGAGACTCAATCCTCAGAAATGCACATTTGGGGTAACATCCGGAAAACTCCTGGGATATGTCGTCAGCCAACGCGGTATAGAAATAGATCCCTCAAAAATCAAAGCTCTGATCGAAATGCCACAACCTCAAACGAGAAAAAAGAAGTCGAGGATTCCCGGGAAAGGTACAATATATAAGTCGATTCATATCGAAACTTACCATGATTTGCGAGCCTATCTTCAAGAAACTCAAGAAAACAGACCACACCATGTGGGACGATGATTGTCAAAAGGCGTTTGACCGAATCAAGGAGATATTGGCTAAACCACCAGTGCTCATACCACCGCAACGAGATCAACCTCTTGGTTTATATCTCACAGTAACTGCAACTGCCATGGGTGCTATGCTAGCTCAAACTGTAGGAAGTGAAGAAAGAGCTATTTACTATCTAAGTAAGAAGTTCTTGGAATATGAGTGCAAATACTCGCAACTCGAAAAGACATGCCTCGCTCTTTTGTGGGCGACGAAGAACCTACGTCACTACATGCTTAGCTACTCCGTCAAGATATATTCCAAAATGGATCCAGTCAAATACCTCTTCGAGAAACCCGTCCTCAACGGACGTCTGGCAAGGTGGACTCTGATGCTCTCAGAATTCGACCTCAAATATGTGCCACTAAAAGTCATAAAAGGTCGCGCCGTCGCCGAATTCTTCGCGGAAAATCCTATCAACGACGCACAAACCATAGACACTTGGTCATTTCCCGACGAGGATATACTTCAAACAGACGTAGACTCTTGGGATCTATACTTTGATGGAGCATCAAATTTAAGAGGGTTCGGAATAGGAGTGTTGCTCATTTCTCCTGAAGGTGAGCATACACCGATTGCTGTCAAACTCGACTTCGAGGTGACAAACAACGCTGCAGAGTATGAAGCTTGTCTCATCGGACTACAAGCGGCAGTAAGCTTAGGCATCAAAAACCTCCGAGTACATGGGGATTCATCACCGATCATCAACCAAGTTACGAGGATCTGGAAAATCCGAAGCGAAAGCCTCGCACCCTATCAAGCTAGGATAGACCAAGTGGCTCAATTCTTTGATCACGTAACCTACTTACACCTACCTCGAGAGGAAAATCAATTTGCAGACGCTCTTGCGAAACTTGCATCTTTGAAAAAAATGCCAGATCACATGATGGAAATGCCTTTGTGTATCGAACGACGATCAGAACCGGCTTATGTCCACCAAATAACCGATGAAGAAGAAATCGCACAGGAACCCTGGTTCCAAGCGATCCTGAATTTCAAGCTTAATGGTACCTATCCACCGGATATGGACAAGAGGGGACAACGCGCCATACGCCTTTTAGCTTCCCAATACATTCTGATGCAAGGAGAGTTATACAAAAGAACACCTCTTGGTGTAGTTCTACGTTGCCTTGATCATTCACAGGCACGAAAGGTGATGGAAGAAGTTCACGACGGAGAATGCGGTCCTCACATGAGTGGGCCCATGATGGCGAAGAAAATCACACGCTTAGGGTATTATTGGACCACCATGGAATCTGATTGCATCAAATACGTGAGACATTGCCACAATTGCCAAATCTTCGGGAACGTACAACACGTCCCTCCTTCGTTGCTATACACGATGACATCTCCTTGGCCATTCTCCGCATGGGGAATTGACATAATCGGGAAGATAACCCCGGTAGGAACAGGAGGTCACTTTGTTTCATTCTAGTAGCAATTGACTATTTCACCAAGTGGGTAGAAGCGGCTTTCCTATCGCTCTTACGGCTAAAAATGTGGCAAAATTCATACAAAACAACATCATCTGTCGATATGGTTGCCCACATGAGATCATCAGCGATAATGGGTCACACTTCCAAGCTGAAACCGAGCAATTGCTAGCCAAATACAAGATTAAGCATCACCACTCTTCGCCCTACAGACCACAGACTAACGGCGCGGTAGAGGCGGCAAACAAGAACGTTGTCACAATTCTCAAGAAAATGACTGACAACTACAGAGATTGGCCAAGCAAGATACCCTTTGCTTTATGGGGATATCGTACATCAGTTAGGACGCCCACTGGGGCTACTCCTTTCTATTTGACCTACGGCATGGAAGCCGTACAACCAGTCGAGCTAGAAATACCATCCTTGCGTATTCTACTAGAAAGTCAAATCCCTGAAGCCGATTGGAAGAGGGATAGATATGAAGAACTCATCCTCCTGGATGAACGTAGGCTACGCGCCTTACATAATGTCCAAACATATCAAGCCCGTATCAAACGAGCTTTCAACAAAAGAGTTAGGCCAAGAAACATCAAAGAAGGAGACTTAGTACTCAAATCGGTTAGAGCTCTTTTACCTGTCGACCCAAGGGGAAAATTCAAACCAAATTGGGCCGGACCATACCTAGTCAAATCCATACTCCCAGGGGGTGCGGTTAGAATCACAGACCTAGATGGGAATGAGTTTTCAAACCCCACAAACCTTGACCAACTGAAACGATACTATGCCTAGAATAGGACAAAAACGCGCCTCGCGTAAACCCATGTGTCGCTCTTGTGGCACTAAATAAACGGCCCCTGGCCAAGCTGAAATAAGCTAAGTGTCACTATGCTCTTGCATTTTGACAAGATTGTCATCCTCATATCATCAAATAAACTAAATTCGCACCTTGAGAACAAGCAAAAGCTCACGCTTATTTTCTATGTTCACTACAAGCTCTTGCTTCGAACAATTATTCTTTTACATTTACTCGAACTACGCGCAAGGGTTTGATTTCGCTTTTTAAGTGAATACGTAGGCAATCCTTCACGGGATTCAACCCAATATACCTAAAATGTAAATAGAAGGACATTTGCATTGCATTTGAAATTCGACAAGAATAATAAAAGAAAATCACAGCGGTTTCTTAACCATTTAACCTCTTTTATTTCATTCATTTTCTAATAATAATAGTACGCTACATAATAAAAAATAGAATAGGCTAGGATTCTAAAAATCTCTCCTTTTTATTACAACAATAATAATAATAATCAAATAATAAATAAGGACTCGGGCTATTCCTCCATCTTCCCCTTGCCCTTGTCATTCTTGTCATATTTCTTGTCACGACCTCGAGCCGGGCGCTCTTGCACCACTTCAGACCTAATCACCAACGGTCTTTCTCGAGGCCTGACTCTTCCATTCTTGCCAACCACCATCTCTGCAACAGGAGTAGTCTTTGATTTCTTCGAAGGATGAATGACTGAAATCCGACTTCTTCTTCTCCTTCCGTCGATGCTTCTCCTTCTCTTTCTCTCCCTCGCGCACCTTGTAGTCAACAGGCTCGCGTTTCCTCAGTCTCTCGCGTTCTTCCGAAGTTGCAGTCTTTCTCCACCTCAGATAGGAATCCGACACCCACAAAGCATTGGCGGAGAAGCTCAAGAACCACATGTTCCTTTGGGCCCATTTGATAGCCCACTCTCTTCGGCTCTCGGTGGTAAGCGCTACGGCGGTTATGGAACGGTATCAAGCCTCGGGATAGTCTGCTTCAAACCAACTTGCCTCATCAACCTTTCCGGAAAGATGCATACCATGAACTCCAAGCCTGGAATGCGCACGGACCTAGTAGGATCCAAAGAAGACACTCCAGTAACAGACTTGAGGTGCCACCACGGTACGACCCACCTAATCAACGGGCCATCATCATTCTTCAGCTTGTTCTTCCAATAGTCGCAGACCCGAGTAAAGTCCACCATGTACAACCGCGTCCTCATCGCAATCATACGGGAATGATAGGAAAATGCATGAACTGGGGGCTCGAGCAGCCGGAGCCGTTCCATAAGCCAAACCTACCAAAAGCAGGTATTAGACACCGAAAAAAAAAAAAAAAAAAAAAAAAAAAAAAAAAAAAAAAAAAAAAAAAAAAAAAAAAAAAAAAAAAAAAAAAAAAAAAAAAAAAAAAAAAAAAAACGAAAAAATCGAAAAAAAAAAAAAAAGTGTCTTTTACCTGTAAGATAACGGGACTCCCCAAAAATGGAAGATCGCGGTTGGATTTCCTATTATCCAAACCCAAGATAATCTCCCCTAAGCACAAGCAAGTGGGCTCTGCGACTCCATTTGCTCGATAAGACCCAAAAGACGGGGATCACCTCGCAAATCTTCATCAACATGCCCATGGAAGACACACACATGAAGTAAACAAAAGCCAAATACTCTCCTCCTAGCAACATAAGAGACAGTGGGGTCAGCCCTGTTGATGAATCGGTCTACAAAGTCCAGCATTCTCACGCCTTTCGGGGTAACTAAGCGATCCACCTCAAGTCTAGTCAATCCAAGCAAGTCTCTGAATTTGCTCTTATACCCTTGAGAAGTGGAAGGAATAGCAGGTAAATGCTCGGGGTCCCACCCACCAATAGCAGCAATTTCCTCCGGAAAAGGACAAATATCACCTCCTGGGAACGCGAAAACATGACAATTTGGGTCCCAGTAGTCAAGACAAGCATCCAAGAACAGTTTTACAACCTTAATGAGCTTCAAACTCAATAGAGACCCAAGATTATGAGCACCCATGTCGTGCTTCTCAATATTCGAGAATTCATTAGTCCATTCCTTCAAGCGGATCTCCAAAGTATTCATGATGACAATTTCCTCTTGAAAATTTATTTTGGGAGTTTTTATGAGGATTAACGGAGAAGAGACGGAAGAATTATATGATTTAAAGCTTCGTCGACGCTTCTATTTATACTAATTGCTGTTTCCAAAAATCCACCAGAAGAGACAAGCTTGGGAACAGGCGCAGCTCCTGCTGCGCCTATTCAAAGCTGCGCCTATTCAAAGCGACGCAGCTCATGCTGCGCCTCTTCCCCAGACTCACTTTCTGCGATTTCCGCGTTTGGATCTTTTCTAATTCTATAACGAATAATTTCCTATTCCTACGGGATTTTACTTTGGTAAATACGAGCAGTTTACCATATTTCATATTTCCTAAATTCGCAGGCACGCATTTCGAGGCGACGTCGACACATTCACCATTTTCATCGCACTTAATTCTTCTTTTGTTATTATTTTAATTCATTTATTTATTTCATTTTATTTCATTTTTAGGAAGTAAATTTCTTTTTTTAGGAAATAATTTCCTTTTGTTTTCATTTCAACATTTTCACTTCTACACTTACAGATTTCTCTTTTTTCTTTTTTTAGGGGGTAACCCTCCCTACCGTCCGGTCATTTCTCATTTCCGACAAAATTTTTGCTTTTTTGCATTTTTGCGTTTTTGTCCTTTTAAGTCTTTTTTGCGCTAATTAAGACCATATGTGTATAAAATGTATGCTTTGGTGTGATTTCTATGTAAATTTCGGCAGCGTGACGGCGTAAACCGTTGTCTACCAAACCTGTTCAAGAACTAACCTGCAGGTACAAGCAACACAACCCAGTAGCAAAGGCACTCAGGCCATCATATATACAAATGTACAAGCAAACTGGGGGCTTGCGCCCCGAATCAAAGTTCCAAAGTCCAGGCAAACTGGGGGCTTGCGCCCCAAACAAGTCCAAAAATGTTCAAAATCAAATGTACAAGTCTACAAAACTACGCAGACTACTGCTGGGCACCCTCCAACTCAGCAACCCTCGCCGTAAGAGCAGCAATCTCGGCGTCCCGAAACTCGAGCTCCCTCGACAAGCGAGCCGTCTCCTCCCGAGACTGGGTCAACTCTCGCTCCAGCTCGCGACCAGCCTGCAGACAGAAATAAATTGGCTCATGTCAATCAACTCAAACAAAGACTAAAAATCAAAGATCAAAAGAAATCAAACGAGGTTCATACCTGACGATCTCGACCACCGACGAGCGCCTCGATGGCGGTAGCTCGTAGCCGGTTGGCCACCCTCCATAGTGCCACGAACCGAGATGGCGCGACCTACATGTCAAAAGAAATTCTCAGTAAAGTGAATAAATTCAATCAAACGTGTTCTTACACGAAAGGTATATAAGCTGGAGGCTCACCCTCCGAATCGATCTTGCCGTCTAGGCCAAAGCATCCGTCACAGCTACGTCAAAGTCACGCAACTCGGAGATCGTCGTCCTCCCAGTCGCGTCAGTGTACTCAAGGGTCTCGGGGTACACTGGGGGCTCGATGCCCGCCGCCTCGACCTCCTGCAAAAGACAAATAACTCTCATTAATCGATGATCTTTCATCGTAATTCCCGAGATCAAAGTCAAGAAAAGTAAAAGGTACTCACCACTACTGGCCAGTACGCCAACCTCCCGTAAAGGAACGCCGAGTAGTCCTCGCCAGGCAGGAGAAGGTCGTCGCCACTGGCACCAGCCAAGTCCGCCTCCCTCTCGGCCTCAGAAGGCTCCCTGAACATCGTCCTCGGAGGGTCAATGGGAACCGTCAACGCGCCCCGAGAGCACTGACGAGCCAAACGCTCGCCCAGATACCACACAAGACCCATCGACGTCCACAACAACAGTCGACTCGGGCTCCTAGGTCGAAGGACCTCAGCGACAAAAGGAGGCGCTCCAGCGTACCCCGCCCAAGGTCTGGGCACCCACTGCGACAAGATAAGGCAAAGATCATTCCTATGATCAATTAAAAGCAAAGGACAAGAAATATAAATGAATACGAGTGGGATACTCACGCTGCTCAGCTGAAGGGCGTTCACTTCCCGCCGGTAGACATTGTGAGAAGAGCGCTTGCTCTTCGTCCGGCACATCACCCAATCCCTCACCACGGGATAGGCCTTCTCCAGCGGCTCTGTCCTCTTCGGCGCAAAACTCGGGAAGTAAGAGTACACCCATGCCTATAAGACAGAATAATCAATAACGATCTTTCGTAATTCGATAAAGAAATGAATTTACTTCTGTCTAAAGGAAGTTTCATACCTCCAACAAGTAGTCCAGTCCCGACGGCGCCGGGGAGAAGTCCCCTTCTCCATCAACTCCGGACGAACCATGGCCCTCATGAAGCGGATGAGGACCGCAAGACCGTGATGACCCGGGCCCCGGCGTCCTAGGGAACTCGGTCGAAAGGAAGGGAAGAAGCTTCGTCGATAGCCTCTCGCCCTTGTCTCCGAGGTAAATCGAAGACGAGAACCACCAAAGCCACGACGAGCTCTCTCACCAGATTTGTACAAGGAGGAGGAGCAGTCTCCCTCCCATCGATCGTCACCGACACCGGGGTCTTCCCCGCAAAGTAGTCTCGGACATAGGTACTGGGTACCAAACCCTAAGATCGCAACAGCCTTCGGCGACAAGTTCCGGCCGATCAACCTCCTCGCCTCGGCCGAATCCGCCCTCATAGCAGTCTCCGGCCACACCATCTCCTCGGTCCCACACCTGCACTGAGAAATCATGCCGTAATCCTCCGAGTAACTCCCACCTCACCAAAAGGCGGGTGAAACGTGGAAGTCGTATCCCATAATCGATCCAAGAAAGCGCGGACCAGGCTAAGGTTAGCCCGCAACTTCCTCTTCACGATATCCCTCCAGACCTGAACCAGAGGACCAAACGCTCTATGCTCGATCATGGCCCTCTCCTCCGCCGACAGCCGCTCGTAGTGCTCCATCGCTGTCGTGTAACCCGAGAACGACCTGATGTTCCCGGCCTCCTATTATGATTTGAAACAAAGCTATCTTTAGTTTTGAATGAAATTTACAAGAAGTTTGGACAAGAAGAATGAAAGAGAATAGGTAATGAGTAGTGAATTCTTATTTACCAAGCTCTTCACGGTCCTGTAGGACAGGTGGCCCTCTGCAGCCCACACGAGGTGCCTACTCTCCCAGGTCTCAGCCCACTCAGGAGC
Organism: Silene latifolia; assembly: GCF_048544455.1. Taxonomy (NCBI): domain Eukaryota; kingdom Viridiplantae; phylum Streptophyta; class Magnoliopsida; order Caryophyllales; family Caryophyllaceae; genus Silene; species Silene latifolia. The sequence goes on from NC_133532.1 coordinate 27,510,142, forward strand.
TCCCCTCAGCTGACGACCTCCTCGCCTGACGTTGGCCCGTCTCGGGGCCTCCTCCTCCTCCTCGACGGCCTCCTCCTCGTGAGCCTCGTCTCCAGTGGCCATCACCGCATCGGTGAAGACCTGCTCCAAGGCCTCCTCAACAGCAGCGTCTACCTCCATGGGAGTCCTCCCAGAAGTAGAAGCCTCATCACCTGCAACATTAAAGTAAATATAGGCCGCGTCGCATGACGACAAGCCTTTGTCAAGGAGTTTTCGAGCCTCCGGAGCCCTGAAAACGCCCTTCCCATGCCATCTTTGGCCATATTCCCGCCAACCCAATCACTCGTGTGATAAATTGGGTCAAGTCAAGTCAAAGTCAAAGCTTAGTTCCGGGTTCAAGCCAAAAATTCGGCAGCATTTCGCTATAACGACGATTATGCCCTAGAAAGGTGCCCTGAAAAAGTTGTCACAAATCAAAATTTCGAGATGGCAGGAAGTTTACCCATCATCCAAGGATCCCAAATATCAAATTTCATCGCCAATGGGCAATCCTAAGGCCATTTTCGAAGCAATTTACGGTTCAGCTGTGAAACCGTCTCAAAATTCGCTCAAGGGCTCAAAACTCGATGAAAATTCAAAGCAAATACATGGTTATGTTCCTAACATTGCCTACTATCCATTTCTAACATCAATTTGGCAAAGAAAATCCATTTGGGGGAAAAGCCCCAAATTTTCGATCAAAAGGGTCGAAAACCCTAATTCTCGCGGCTCAAAATTCGACAAATATAGATGATTAATGCAAGATTAAGACACATACCTCGATTAGTCATGTTTAATGCAAGCTTTTGAATCCAACCTTGACGGAAATGGTGAAGATTTGAGAGAGAAATTGAAGGAAATGTGTTTCGAAATAATGAAATATAACCCTTCTGATTTCGCGTTTTTACGCGGAAATAGCCAAATTGGGGAAAAGACGCAGCAGGCGCTGCGCCTCTTCCAAGAGACGCAGCTCTTGCTGCGCCTCTTCCTTGTGTTCCCTCCATACGAATTTTCAAAAATTCGTTATGAGTTCGTTATTAGTGGGCCCATCTTTGGGTGCGCCTCTTCTTCAATGCTATTATATTCTTTTGGTCCGTTTCGATTTTCTTTCGTTCCGACCCGCATTTTATCCAGCGCGATAGTATTTTGCAGTATTGTCCAAGATCATTTTTTCCGCGCAGCAATATTTTGCAGTATTGCTCAAATCCTTTTATCCGGCGCAGTAGTATTTTGCAGTACTGCTCACTCAAGATTTCTCTCACGACGATCAAGATGTTCCTAGTCGTCTGTCCCCGGCGCAGTAGTATTTTGCAGTACTGCTCACTCAAGTTTCCTCCCGCGACGATCAAGATGTTCCTAGTCGTCACAATATTCCCCAGCAAGAGTTTGTTTGAGACCGACGCAAGCAGATTCAACCTCAAGTTTCGCCAGACTTCGTTTGAGACCGACGCAAGCGGATTCCCCAGCAGTTTCTACCGACGTCCTGCTGCCTTCAATATTTCTTGTTTCCCCGCGAAGTTCGATTAAGTCTCAGGTATGATCTCTCCTTATGGCTGGCGAGCTTCCTTTACGTAGTCTAATGGACTTTAAACGACCCTCCCCGATAGTCGACAGACTCTAAAATGTTCCCGACGATAGGTCCTTGGCTCAGACCCCTTGAGCCGCCTCGCGTCGCCATAGTCGTCAGGTTGTAATCTTCGATTGACTTGATGGCTATACTTTGACTTTCGCCTTGTCCAAGCCTCAGTCAAAGTGGGGGCTCTGTAGACACCTCGTTTCTGCACCTCTCGCAAACCACCCGGTGATGATTGGGCCGCATGTTTGATTCGCGGAACGATTTGTGACAGTTCGTAAGATTATCGTCAAGTGTTTGCTCAAATATTAATGTCAACCTCTTAGTTGTCATCTACGTCCTGATACGGTCGTTTTGGCAGTAATTAGAGTATATTCGGAGTCCGGGTCAAAAACCGTCTCCATTTTCTGATAGCTGTTAAATCCCGAGTCGAATGTTTCGGAATGTTAGGATATTTCTATTCCATATCTTACAAATTTTATCTTTTGGCAAATAATATCCCGTAATATTCACAAGATAATCGAATTATTTCCGTCCTACCATAACTCAAACGCGGAAATCTTTCTTCTGCAGGAGGAAACCTCCTGGGAACAGACGCAGCAGGTGCTGCGCCTCTTCCAAGGGACGCAGTGGCTGCTGCGCCTCTTCCCAGGCCCTTCTTTGCATGATTTACGTATCTTTTTCATATCTTTCCGAGATTCACTTCCAAAGAGTCTCCGAAACCCTATTCCTTCACGTGATTAGTATAAATAGGAGCCTTCGTTCCTCATATTTCTCACGCGAGTGTCCGCCCTTCTCTTCTCCCTTTGCATTCTAGACTTCGTTCTTACTAATTGGCGCCTACGTGCTTGGACTTCCGACCACGTAAGCTCGGATCTTTCCGGGTACCAGCCTCTCCGTTGCATGACCGACCAATTTGACCAACTACGCAATAATCAATCTAAATCAATCAATCGTTTTCCTCTTACGAGGGCACTCTTTCCTTGCATTCGCGTCGAGCATTCACTAGTCGATTCTTAGTTCATCTCGTTTCGTCAACATGTAAGTCTGAGGGTGTATAATCCTCTTTTATTTATTTTATTGTATTTTGTTTATTGTATCACTCATGTAAGATTTATGTCGAAAGCACCGTTAAAATCGATTTCTAAAACCGTCTTTCAAACCTGTTTTTGCGGATTTCCAGTGAGACAGAGACGTCGAGAAAAGACAAAGAATCGCCGCGCCTCTTCGAAGGAGCGCAGTTCCTGCTGCGCCTCTTCGTGAGGCTGCCGCAGTTCCTGCTTCTTTTCTTCTTCTTCGTCCTCTGTAATTCGTCTTGGTTTATTTGTTTTCACTTGCTTTCTTAAATTATTCGTTCATTATCATTAATATTCACATGTATATTGTATCACATAATTCCTTCATCATCTTTAACATGTTTTAATTATTCAAATCCGACTTAAATCCCCAAATAATCCATATTTACGGGTTTTCGTCACTAAATTCAAACCCGGATTTTAGAGATTCAATTTGTTCATATTGAGTTTCTGGAATTCGTCATTGATATAGTTTTCATCTGTTCATTCACGTGTTCATCATTAATATATCATTAATTCATCATGTTTAGTTTGTTCTATTCACCGATGTCACTAATTAATCATTTGTTAACATCGCCCCTTCATGTAATTAATCCGTTTGCATCCGCCTCATCCATGTTTACTGTTTTTATGACTAATTCATATGCTAAATAACATGCTAATCACTTTCATCCGAGTAATTATATCAATCAATCCATTAATTAACAATTAACATTAACGATTTGCAGTTCCGGCTTCACAGCCAGAACTCACCCTTGGAACAGACGCAGCAACTGCTGCGCCTCTTCCAGAGGGCGCAGTCTCTGCTGCGCCTGTTCCAGGATGACTTCTGTCCCTGAACTCCTTTTCTGCCTTGACCTAGATTAATTAGTCTACGTATTAATTAACTAATATCCGTAATATCACGCTAATTTCTGTTCGTCTTTTATTCTTTTATTCTTCTATCAAATTATCCGTTTTAAAGGTATTTTCGACATAAATCGCCTATTCAAATGTAATTATTGTAATTTTCATTATTGTAATTTAATTATTGTAATTTTCTTTTATTGTTTGTATGTTTTTCACATGTAAATCAATATTAAATCCTATTTCGACCCAATTGTTTGTTAAATTAATTTTCAACCGACTTAGTTAATTCTCACATGCTAGGATTAATCTATGGATGTTGCATTGCATGCATATAACCGACGATATATCAAGTACGAATAAACTCCCTAATCATTAGTAGAGGCCGCTATCGAGGCGGGCGGGATTAGGTGTTCGATCAAAAGAGCTTCCTAATACGTACCCTCACCCCTTACTCCAGATCTCCGTGAGCACCCGTGTTCATTGGCATCCACGAGAGTCATTCTAGACATAGAATGCTAAGGGTAACGATTGCTTAGTGTTCATGTCACTACTTTGTGTCTTGACATGACACGAGGTATTCGAACGGTTCCAATTTCCCATAAAAATTGGTGGCGACTCCTTACAAAATGCAAACGCTTGTTTTCGATCCTCACCAAGCGCCCCCGTGGGCGGCCCGCTGTCCACACTTATCAAAAAACTTTTGTTGAGTTCAATCCAAATTTCGAATAAATGTGTCCATGATCCAAACCCACATTAACTTGGGCACGGTGTGGCCGATACATCCCTTATCAACATGAATTCGGTGGATAGACATTTATCACCCACTTCCCCTACGTAACAAGGTTTGTACCCCTGTGGGGCCGAGCGCACTCCCTCGCGAAATAGGTTTTCATGGTTTCTACTATTTGGTAAGGCTATGTCTCAATTGATTGTTTTAGCGAGAGGTCATGTCAATTTATTATCTATCACGTTTTAAGTGAACTAAAGCGGTGAACTACGATAATTCTAATTGACACGGTCGATAAACTCGATAAAATGACAATGCATGTTTTAGTTATGGCGATTTAGCGATGCATGTGACATATAAATAAAATGCAAGCATAAAATAAATCCTAGTATGGCCTTTCCTAAAATAGAAAAACTATTTAACTATTACATATTCGGAAACCAACTCCATTGGTCCCTTGAACTTCGGTTGTGACACGCATCTCGAGGTAACACCGTCTTTATGTATCGCCATCTTGAAGAAATCCGTCTTTGGGAACTCCGAGATAATTAAAATTACATAAAAAATTACATAATTTCCCATTATACATTTGTAACTAAAATAAAATAAATCTATTAAATTACAAAACGGTGATACGAGATCACAAAAATTACAACTGAATCGATATTCCCATACATTTCGGGTAATACCAATTAAAACTAAGGCCATACTAAGTAAAAATTACATAATTTCAAAATTACATAAAATAAAATTATGACAATCATAAAGAAAATGCAGCATTATAATATGTATGAACATGCCCAGTTTTATGCTAAATCGCCTTTAAATAGCCAATATCGTATATTACTCGGTTTTTACGGATTTGCGTGATTTCAACATTTTATAATCACAAAAATTACATAAATTCATATTTAGGCATAAGTTAATTACCCTAACCACTTAGGACTCAAAATTTAGTCTTCACTAATTATTTGACCATAATTAACTCATATTTCTAAAAATTGTTCATTAATGGACTTAAAATTATAAAAAATAAGCTATAAACTTCAAATAAATCACAAAATTTCAAATAAATTCAAAATTTGAAATTTAAACTCATGAACATTTTGGAAAAATACCATGACACTCATAATGTTAAAAAACGTAGGTTAAAAATTTCGAAATTTTTCCGGAAAAACAATGTTGCGGTTTATCGGTTTTTAACAAAATAATCATAAAAACATGAGAAAAATTATATTCATCAACTTTTCAATTTTAGATCTGAAAATGATAATAAAATGCAACATTTTATGTTTTTCTTTAGTCATAGAGTATGTTTTATCAATATTTCACTAATAAAGTCACTATTCATGCCATTTTTCTTCAAAAATCCATAAATCATGCAAAAAGACTTCACTATAGCCTATTATTTTACACACATCTTGTAAAATTGCATGTGACAACATACTAAATTTCTATGACCAGATTCGAAATTTATCTCATATTAACCTATTTTTCACCTAAATCCGAATTTAATAATGAAAAATCCATTTTTCGAGCATAAAAACTCATAAAATTATGAAAATTTCCAGATCAACTAAAAATAATATATGTGAAAACATATCCAAAAACCACTGGAAAATTCGAAGTTTAGCTAATTTTCGTCCAAAAATGACATTTTTACTCATAAAATCATATTTAAATGCCATTATTTTATAATATGAACAATAAAAATCCGTAAATTAACCAAAATATCCTAAAACCATTTTAGGACCAGAAATATTAACATGCATAAATTAATTTCGTGATATCTCATAATAACACAAATTATTCAAGTTTTATATGTTATTCTTATAACTCGGAAAAACTTTTAACCGATTTGCATGCAAACAACCATGGCTCTTGATACCGATTGAAGGAAAAAGTAGATCTATATACTTAACATACTCATATATGTTTTAATTTAATTTGTCATAAAATTAACTAATGATCTTATGCATGCAAACTTTAATTAAAGAGATAGAAAAATCTATTTCTCACCATGTGATTTTCGGATATTTGGGCACTAGTAAGGTCACCTATCTTACTTAGTTCTTGAGCTTTCCTTATGGATGAACAAGATTCAAGTATAGAATCCCTCCCAAAAGCATATACCCAAGGAATCTCTTAATAACTTATATATTTATGATCTAGTAATAATATAAGTTTTTACTATAAAATTGACACAAATAAATTGTATTTTTACTCTTGAAAATTTCGGTCAAGAGGTGGTATATTTGTGAGATTTTATTTCTCTAGAATTATCATAAATTGTAGAGAGTTTTTTTGATTGATTTTCTTACACTTGAAAATAAGATGATGAAGAATAAATGAATAATTGAAAAGAAAAACTCTTTTCTTTTCTTCTATGGTTGGCCGAAAATTGGCCTTGGGTAGTATGCCCAATGCCTTTTATTTTTGCTCTTCTCAAAAGCTTAGGCTTGCATGGCTACTTGTTAGCTTTCATCATTGTGTTTTTCACTTAAACAATTAACACAATTTCTCCACTAACTCCCTCCATAATTTCTAAGACTTTCATTATAAAATGGATGGTCCATTTTATTTTGTCATTTGTCAATTTGTCACATGTAACATGTTACATGACATGTCACAATGTAATGTATTTTTAACTTATTAAAAATCAACATACTCATAAAATATGTCATTTACAAAATCGACTAGTAATTCGTAATTACTCGTACCAAAAATGTTTCCAAATTATAAATTACAACATTCTGTATTTATAATAATTTATTCATTCCGTTTCAATTGTTTCTGTAAACAATGATTTCATCTAAGTAATAAAACAATTCGATTACTTAGACCGTGTCTCATTTAATCATATTTACAATAAGATACGTAAATTATACTCACAAAATCATCCGTCAATTTTAAGCAATTTAATTAACTCAGATCGGTATATGATTAATTAAATAATCAATTAAGAGTATTTCCCTATAGGTATGACCTAAGGGGATCAACGGATCACCACCGTCGCACTACAAGTAATGTCAAACTCTAGTCACCAATCATTACCGATATGTGTGGACCAGTTGACTGTAAAATATTACATCCCACATGTATTCTTAAAATGAGATTTAATAATGATATTTAAATCATGTGATCGCACTATTGTTGATTACACATTTCCCAACAGTCTCAACTCGTAGTCGGGAATTATTGTCGGTCAAAGTTTATTCGTTAAAAAATGTTTGACCAACCATAACTACCGGCTACGAGTTCAAAATGCGGTGAATTGTTTTTTTCAAATTCAAGGCTTTGACGAGATAATTTGTTTGAAAAAAAAAATTACCATTTTCTGAACTCGTAACAGAGAATTATTGTCGGTCAAAGTTTTTTTGTGAAAAACGAAGGGTACACCTTAGAAAACAAAAAAGTTCTGGGGTACACGAGAGAATATCCCTTTATTTTATTTTAATTACAAATGTATAATAGGAATTATGTAATTTGTTATGTAATTTAATTATTCCGGAATTACTTGAAGACGGTGTCACTCAAGAAGACGATACATAAAGACGGTGTTACCTCGAGATGCGTGCCACAACCGAAGTTCAAGGGACCAATGGAGTTGGTTTCCGAATATGTAATAGTTAATTAGATTTTCTATTTTAGGAAAGGCCATACTAGGATTTATTTTTATGCTTTGCATTTTATTTATATGTTGCATGCATCCCTAAATCGCCATAACTAAAACATGCATTGTCATTTTAATCGAGTATTTCGACCGTGTCAATTAAAATTATCGTAGTTCACCGCTTTAGTTCACTTAAAACGTGATAGATAATAAATTGACATGACCTCTCGCTAAAATAATCAATTGAGACATAGCCTTACCAAATAGTAGAAACCATGAAAACCTATTTCGCGAGGGAGTGCACTCGGCCATCCCGGGGTACAAACCTTGTTACGTAGGGGAAGTGGGTGATAAATGTCTATCCAACGAATTCGTGTTGATGAGGGTGTCACCGGCCATCCCGTGCCCAAGTTAATATCAATTTGGATCATGGACACATTTATTCGAAATTTGGATTGACCTCAACGGAAGTATTCGTGACCGTAGTCGCATGTGTTCCGGGCTATAGATAAACATTAGAGTAATTTTATCGACCAAGAGTTCTAAAAGTAGAATCGATTAAACGTTAATCCACCGAGTTATATTAATAAGGGTTTCATCGGCTATCCCGTGCCTAAGTTCATATGAATTTGGGTCTTGGAATCATTTATAATAGTTGGGTAGAGGTCACTATATAAATGCTCATATCTTGTTAATCTTTTTACAAGTATGATTTAAAAAGACAAATGTTAATATTTCCTTTTCCTCCATACTTGTAGTTCATTACAATGAATCCATCAAATGCTACCGCACCGATAACTATTGAGTCTTACCACAATGTTTTTGACGACGTTTGCTCCAACAATGATTTCGACACTACTAGAGAACTTCATTTTGGGATAGGTTCGGATGGAAACCTTAACTTCATCACTTCTTCTAAACCACCTACTACTACTAGATCTTGTATAAGCCCGTCTCAGGAAGACTACCTCATACAATCTATAGGGTCTTTGTCTCTGGAAGATAAAGATGTCAAAACTAGTGGGAGCTCAAGCAATCAAGTTCTTGCTTCAAAGGGCAAAAAGTTTAAGAAGAAGGGAAAGAAAATCAAAAACTTCAAGCAAGTTAATGATGAGTGCCATTATTGCTATGGCATGGGACATTGGCTTAGGAATTGTCCCGTATATTTGCGAAATATAAGGGAAGGAATCATCGTTCCAAAAGGTAAAATTCCTAAAGAAATTTATGTTATTGATATAAATTATACTTCCACTACGACATGGGTACTAGATAACGGTTGTGGTTCTCACCTTTGTAATCATTTACAGGGTTTAAGAGACGTGAAGAGGCTTAGCGAGGGAGATGTGGATCTACGCCTTGGAAATGGAGCTCGAGTAGCGGCCGAATCAAAAGGAACTTATGTTTTAGCTTTGCCTAACGGATTTGAGTTGTATTTACATAATTGTTTTTATGTGCCTACACTCTCTAAAAACATTATTTCAATCGCCATGCTAGACATGGACGGTTTTTGTTTTGTCATTAAGAACAATCGTTGTACTATTTCAAGGAATGATTTGGTTATAGGCCAAGCTTCTTCCATCAATGGCATTTACATTTTAGAGACCTCAAATCCGACTAATGATATCTATAACATTCAATCAAAGAAACTCAAATCAAGTGACCCAAATGAAGCGTTCATTTGGCATTGTCGATTAGGTCACATAAACGAGAATCGCATCAAAAGATTAATTTCGACTAATGTGATTACACAATTTGATTTTCAATCATATGGAACATGCGAATATGGCCTTCTTAGAAAAATGACTCGTAATCCTTTTAGTGGTAAAGGGACACGAGCTAGTGAACTATTGGGACTCATACATACCGATGTGTGTGGACCAATGAGTATCACCGCTCGTGGAAATTATGACTACTTTATAACCTTCACCGACGACTTGAGTAGACATGGGTATGTCTATTTAATGAAACATAAGAGTGAAGCGTTTGAGAAATTCAAGGAATTTCAAAACAAAGTAGAGAACAAATTGGACAAAAAGATAAAAGCACTACGTTCCGATCGTGGTGGAGAATATCTTAGCCTTGAATTCGATTCACACTTGAAAGGTTGTGGTATTATATCACAACTTTCTCCACCTGGAACACCACAACTCAATGGTGTTGCCGAAAGGAGAAATCGAACCCTACTTGATATGGTTCGATCCATGATGAGTCAAACCGAGTTACCAAACTCGTTTTGGGGATTTGCAATCCAAACTGCAATTATATCTTTGAATAATAGTCCCACTAAGGCCACCGGAAAAACTCCATTTGAGATGTGGAGAGGAAGAGTTCCTAATCTATCCTACATGAAAATTTGGGGATGTGATGCTTACGTCAAGACTAAGAATGACAACAAGCTTGCCCCAAGATCCGAAAGATGCACCTTTGTAGGTTACCCCTCGAATTCTCGAGGATACTACTTCTACAAACCTCAAGATAACAAAGTGTTTGTGTCTTGCGAGGCTGTCTTCTTAGAAAGAGACTTTATTTCTAAGAGACAGAGTGGGAGAAATTTTGAACTTGACGAAGTTCAAGAGCCACAAACCGAGTTAGAGACGCAAGAAGATGTTCCTTCGTCGTTGATGTGAACATTATTTGCGCACATTTAGTCCCCTAATTGAGCCTATTTTCCATACTATTATAGCATTTCATGGCCATTTTATCCGTCAAAACCTTCCTATTTGGTTTTCTATCGCATTTCATATGTTTTGTAGAAAAGGAGATAATAAGGCGGAAATTCCCGTCTTTCGTGCATATTTGGAAGCTTATTGATGATATTAGATGGACTAGTATGAAGAGGAGGCAAGAATGATGACCAATGATGTAGGAATAAAGAGTATATAGAAGGGTCATAAGGTTTAAAGCAAGGAGGAAAAGCAAGGAAGCCATTCATGAAGAAAATTGCTCGGAACGCAAACCAAGAGTTGCTCCTTTGGCTCTGAAAATATGTTATATGGAACGGCGTCGAAAAATCAAGCGATCTAGGCTTTTGAATCACTCCAATAGGAGTCCGGATGAGAAAATGACGTCCGTTTTACAATCCGAGGTCAAACAAAGAAGCTGTTCGGGAATCCGCGCGTCCCGAGACAAATCCGCCCGTCTTCCTCAGGACGCCCGTCTTCCCTACAAGACGCCCGTCTTTTGGCTGGGAAAAACAAGAAATTTCGCTGGAAGAGAATCCGCCCGGATTCCCTACAATCCGCCCGTCTTCTCCCAGAATTCGCCCGGATTCCCCTACCTGAATCCGCCCGTCCCGACACCAATCCGCACGGATTCCTCCACAGCACAATTTCGTCTTCTCCAAGCTACAATGAAAGAAGCCCTTCCTTCGAAAAATACCGGCTCCTCCTTGCTCAATCTAAAAAGTGTAATTACTATTTTAGCCTTAGTTAACCCTAAATGCATCCACCTAATTTCCACTATAAATACCCCATCTTTGTAATTAATCAAGTGTGTAGTTTTTGAGGAGGAAATTCTCTTAGATTAGATTAGGAGTAGATTAGAATAGATTACTCTTTAATCTTTCCACAAATCTCACATTAATCTCTCCTTAATTATTGTTCAAGTTTATTATTCAAGTTTATTATTGGGTAATTGAAGATTATTGGGTTATTATTGGGAGATTGAAAACCTTCCATCAATCAATCAAGTTTCTTCTATTATTCTTTGCTTTATTATTGGAATCATTAGTAGGTATAATCTCTTAATCCCTTTTTAATTATTGTTATTTATCTTTACTTGTTCATCATGTTTTACCTTGTTAATATGATTGACAACCTTGTTGACATGCTAAATATGATAATGAGTGAGTAGTTCCTTTAGCTAGGATTAATGGGTAATTAGGGGAAACCAACATGAGATTGATTAATGCTTAATCTAATATGTTTTCACATAATCAAATTGCTTGCTTCTTGTGATGTCAACTTTATGCACATGTTATGTTTGATGAAATGCTAAGCCTATGAATCCTTGCATTTTTACCATCTCTTATCTACTCAACTTGACTTGTAAGATATAAACCAACTCGAGTCTTGTTAGACCATGCGTAGAAGTTGAATAGGAGGAAAGTAAGTCGACTTGTAGGTGTTGTACAATCTAATCGATTCGGCTCTGGGACCCAACTCTTCCTATGAACCGTAAGACATAAACCAACTCGGTTTCTCCACAACATTAATTGCTTGCAACTTTGTGAACATGTTTGTATGATCAACACCATGAATCCCCTATGACCCCATGATATCCTAGCACTTTTAATCATTTGTTTACATCTTTCCTTTTATTTCTTGATTTACCTTATTGTTTGCATTAGCCTAGAACACAACTACAAACCCAAATCAATTGTGACATTAGCATAAATTGAGATAGATAGACTTAGAGCCCAAAGCACACCGTCCCATGGATCGACCTCGACTTACCGCTAACTAGTTGTTTGTTGAGTATTATAAATGTGTTTGATTGGATGAGTGACGACATCACCCACATCAAAAATGGCGCCGTTGCCGGGGATGGTGCTATGTGATTAAGTTCTTGTTTGTTTGTCTATTTTGATTTTGCTTTCAGCTTGAGGAACTTGTTCCTCAAGGATTGTTCTTACCGTTTTTGTGTAGTTTCCATGCTTGTTGTTTCCTTGTCTTAGCTATGATGGCTCAAGACTTGACATATGGAGTATGTGGTGGATCTTTTGAGTATGACTATGGGTATGGGGAGTTTGAGGAGCAAGTCAACACAAACCTACCTTATTATTCGTACAATGAAAATCCTAATTACTACCCCAAATTTTCCAACCAAAACACTCACATCCAATACCCACAACAACCAACCACTCAAAACTCACTTTACAACCAATTCCAAATGCCACAATATGAGCACTTTCACACCCACCCACAACAAAAAGATGAGCCCAACTTTGACATTCAAGATATGGTTCTCCAAATGATGGGAGACCAACAAAATTTCTTCACACAAATTCTAGAGGAGAGCCAAAATAGGAACAATGTTCTCCAAAGCATTGTTACCCATGGTGAGGAGTTGGAAATTCGAATTGCCCAATTGAAAGCAACCCAAACAAACACTCCCCACCAATCCTTGAGCATTGAACATGAATGTGAATTTGAGGCAATGACCTTTGATGAAGAAGATGTGAAGTGGGAAGAGCCAATTCCCTTGAGCTCTTGTGAATATGAAAGTATGGTATTTGATGATGAAGACATGAGGTTGAGTAAGCCAAATACTCTTAGCCTTTGTGAGTATGAGGGTATGACTTTTGATTTGAATGTTGAGGTGTTGGAGAAAGAGTTGGTGAAGAAGAGTGAAGCCCCCATTTATGATTCTTATGGAGATAGCGATGATGACGAGCCTAAGGGATGGACTTGTAATATCACCTTTCTTGAGGAACCTATCCTTGAGACCTTTGAGATGTCCTATCATGAAGGTGAATGCCCTTTCCCTATATCCCATGAAGACTACTTGACACCTACCATGGAGCCAATGATTGTTGAAGAGGACATGGTGGACCTTCTTCAAAAGGCCAAAGTATTGTACAAAAGCTACTTGGTGAAAAAGCTCAAAGAGAAGCTAGCTCGTGAAGCTACTTGTGGAAGTTTGGCATCCACAATGACAACTTCTAAGGAACTCGATCATCAATGCCATGAAAATTCTCCTTCCACCGTGGAAGGATTGAAAAATCAAAATGCTATCACCATCACCGAGATTGAAGGAGAAGTTGGTGAGTGGAAGTCTACGGATGAAAATGAACCATACTTCATGCCTAGTGTTGACAAGAATCATGGGCTTGTTTATTGGAAACATTGGGAAAGCTCTAGTGCCGAGGACGAAGCAAAAGAAAGAACATTTTACAAGCCTCCTTGGTCAAATTTCATATTCAAGTAGAGCAACCCATACTTGTGCTTATTTGGAGCTTGTTCACAAGCTTTTGATCTTCTACTAAGAGCCTTGAGCTCTATGGACAAGAACCTTTACAATTTTAACATAGTTTGGTGGAGTCCTCCCTCAAACCACCATTTGTAAGATATCCTATCCTTTCACTTTGCATTATATTTCCACTTGCATTTAGTTATTTGCATATACATTTAGCTTGCATTTGTATCATATTTCATATTGCATTTACATAAGTTAGTTTATATAGTATAGTTGCATTGTAATATATCTCACATGATTCATGTAGATAGTTGCATATAGACTAGAATTCATACAGAGTCACTAATGGCCAAACCTATTCATTTCTACACTAGAAATAGTGTTTAAATCGGTTTGGCGAGGTTTGATCATAGGTGACCATAATTTACTAGAAAACATGCATCATATAATATAGTTTAGATTGCATTCATTTGTTATATATGTCATATAGAATTGCATTTAGTAAGAGCATGCATTCATTCATACCATATCATTGCATTTGTACTTCAATTTCCATAAAATCAAAAATCCAAAAACATGTTTTTCTTTTTGTTCCTACTCCTACATGTACATTGAGGACAATGCCCAAAATAAAGTGGGGGATGGGAATTTATATTCCAAAAATGCTTAAAAAAATTGAAAAATTTCGAAAAATCACAAAAACATGTCATTTTATTTCATAAAATCAAAAACCATAAAAATTTGAAAAATTGAAAAACCAAAAACAAGTTCATTTCCTTTGTAGTATAGTCTTGTATATATTGTGTTTGTTCATCCTTGTTCACATTGATTGACTACGCCACATCCGAGACATGAGGATATTGTAGACCGCATGGTATGATCTTTCCAATCTCCTTTTTCCTCTTTATGTTAATGACTATGTGGCTTTATTTTGATTAATGCGGTAAAAACAATGTGAACTTAGGACTTGCATTTAGTTTATATGGCATATTAGTTGGTAGAATCATTTGCATTAGGATTTATATATGTTAGTTGCACCATGGCATGTAGTTTGCATGTTAGAAAAAATTTTGCGAAACCGTCTACTTGGGAAGCTTGACTAGTGTATATAGGCCATAGTAGATGCTTTTTCTTCTTAAGACTTTGCTTGTTAGAATACTTGTAAAACACCCTAGGATGTGTCATGCTAGTATCCCTTGACCCATGGATTAAGGCCTAGTCAAGAGTACCTTGTGGTGTGATAACTCATTGGCTACCGTTTATTCCAAGGTGACCCTTGAAACTATGCATCCATCCATCATTCATCCATGTTCTACCACACATTTTGTCATCAAAGGGAATGGGCACAAAAAGAAATCAATTTGAGTTCAATAAAATGAAAAGTGAAAGAAAGTTTGCAAAATGCATCAAAAGAAAAGAGGAGCAAAAATAGACTCCTAAAGCTTCAAAAATAAGGCACCCTCACTACATATGGGGTGACTTTGAAAATGTTCAAAAAGAAAATGCAAAAAGTTGAAAAGTTGTCAAGTATTGAATTGCCAAACATCAAAGAAATGGCAAAAGAAAGTGTTCTCAAATGTTATATGCCACATGAAATTGGGGGGAAAAACAAAAGCAAACTCCCAAAATGAAACTCAAATATCTATTGATCCCTTTATCCATCGTATCCATTTTTGTGCATGGTAGAGAGGGGACGACCCTTCTTCTTGTCTAGGCAAGAGGGGGAATTCCGCGATCCTCCAGTGTTTCTAACACCATAGGGAGTCTACTCTTGACAAAAGCATTTAACGATTGAGGACAAAGGTACCCTAGCTTGACACAACTTGGAGGTGATTTATTGGTATCCTTCTAGGCTTAGTAGTTTGAAGAAATTGCATCTATGAAGGATTGTGTGCTCTTGAATTGCTTCCCTTGTAGATAATTTCCGCCACATAGATGAGGAAAGTGGCTATTCTTTTGTAGATGCATCCATTACTCGTTTTGTGTGCTTTAATGCTTGGATGTGTCGCCATTTTGGCAAGCCCCACCTTGCCTTGCAAGAAGGCATCCTACCTCATGGTTGTCTTGTTGTGAGTTGAAGGGGTGGAGTGAGACCCGCTAATTGTCTCATATCGGTTATATTAGTAGGTTAGTTTAAATAAAGGTCTAGTTTTTGTCACCTCTTTACTCGGGACGAGTAAAGGTTCGGTTTGGGGATATTTGATGTGAACATTATTTGCGCACATTTAGTCCCCTAATTGAGCCTATTTTGCATACTATTATAGCATTTCATGGCCATTTTATCCGTCAAAACCTTCCTATTTGCTTTTCTATCGCATTTCATATGTTTTGTAGAAAAGGAGATAATAAGGCGGAAATTCCCGTCTTTCGTGCATATTTGGAAGCTTATTGATGATATTAGATGGACTAGTATGAAGAGGAGGCAAGAATGATGACCAATGATGTAGGAATAAAGAGTATATAGAAGGGTCATAAGGTTTAAAGCAAGGAGGAAAAGCAAGGAAGCCATTCATGAAGAAAATTGCTCGGAACGCAAACCAAGAGTTGCTCCTTTGGCTCTGAAAATATGTTAGATGGAACGGCGTCGAAAAATCAAGCGATCTAGGCTTTTGAATCACTCCAATAGGAGTCCGGGTGAGAAAATGACGTCCGTTTTACAATCCGAGGTCAAACAAAGAAGCTGTTCGGGAATCCGCGCGTCCCGAGACAAATCCGCCCGTCTTCCTCAGGACGCCCGTCTTCCCTACAAGACGCCCGTCTTTTGGCTGGGAAAAACAAGAAATTTCGCTGGAAGAGAATCCGCCCGGATTCCCTACAATCCGCCCGGATTCCCTACAATCCGCCCGGATTCCCTACAATCCGCCCGGATTCCCTACAATCCGCCCGTCTTCTCCCAGAATCCGCCCGGATTCCCCTACCTGAATCCGCCCGTCCCGACACCAATCCGCACGGATTCCTCCACAGCACAATTTCGTCTTCTCCAAGCTACAAAGAAAGAAGCCCTTCCTTCGAAAAATACCGGCTCCTCCTTGCTCAATCTAAAAAGTGTAATTACTATTTTAGCCTTAGTTAACCCTAAATGCATCCACCTAATTTCCACTATAAATACCCCATCTTTGTAATTTATCAAGTGTGTAGTTTTTGAGGAGGAAATTCTCTTAGATTAGATTAGGAGTAGATTAGAATAGATTACTCTTTAATCTTTCCACAAATCTCACATTAATCTCTCCTTAATTATTGTTCAAGTTTATTATTCAAGTTTATTATTGGGTAATTGAAGATTATTGGGTTATTATTGGGAGATTGACAACCTTCCATCAATCAATCAAGTTTCTTCTATTATTCTTTGCTTTATTATTGGAATCATTAGTAGGTATAATCTCTTAATCCCTTTTTAATTATTGTTATTTATCTTTACTTGTTCATCATGTTTTACCTTGTTAATATGATTGACAACCTTGTTGACATGCTAAATATGATAATGAGTGAGTAGTTCCTTTAGCTAGGATTAATGGGTAATTAGGGGAAACCAACATTAGATTGATTAATGCTTAATCTAATATGTTTTCACATAATCAAATTGCTTGCTTGTTGTGATGTCAACTTTATGCACATGTTATGTTTGATGAAATGCTAAGCCAATGAATCCTTGCATTTTTACCATCTCTTATCTACTCAACTTGACTTGTAAGATATAAACAAACTCGAGTCTTGTTAGACCATGCATAGAAGTTGAATAGGAGGAAAGTAAGTCGACTTGTAGGTGTTGTACAATCTAATCGATTCGGCTCCGGGACCCAACTCTTCCTATAAACCGTAAGACATAAACCAACTCGGTTTCTCCACAACATTAATTGCTTGCAACTTTGTGAACATGTTTGTATGATCAACACCATGAATCCCCTATGACCCCATGATATCCTAGCACTTTTAATCATTTGTTTACATCTTTCCTTTTATTTCTTGATTTACCTTATTGTTTGCATTAGCCTAGAACACAACTACAAACCCAAATCAATTGTGACACTAGCATAAATTGAGATAGATAGACTTAGAGCCCAAAGCACACCGTCCCATGGATCGACCTCGACTTACCGCTAACTATTTGTTTGTTGAGTATTATAAATGTGTTTGATTGGATGAGTGACGACATCAACCGGATCAGTCGTCTAACGCGGTTGTACCTCCTCCACTAAGAAGAACGGGTCGAGTAATTCGCCATCCCGATCGATATGTGGGACTTATCGAAGAAGATGGAACACTCGATGTGTTGCTTATAGAAAGTGACGAGCCCGCCACCTACAAGGCCGCAATCTCTAGTCCAAATTCCTTCTTATGGCTTGAAGCCATGAAATCCGAAATGGATTCTATGCTTGAAAACCAAGTTTGGGACTTGGTAGATTTGCCTAAAGGGGCAAGACCTCTTCAATGCAAATGGATATTCAAAGTCAAAAATGGCATAGAAGGACATGATGATGTCTACAAAGCTAGACTAGTGGCAAAAGGATTTACCCAAGTCCAAGGTCTTCATTATGATGAGACCTTCGCGCCCGTAGCCATGCTAAGATCCATACGGATTTTGTTAGCGATCGCCGCATTTCATGATTATGAAATATGGCAAATGGATGTCAAAACCTCTTTTCTAAATGGGCATTTAGAAGAGGA
Organism: Silene latifolia; assembly: GCF_048544455.1. Taxonomy (NCBI): domain Eukaryota; kingdom Viridiplantae; phylum Streptophyta; class Magnoliopsida; order Caryophyllales; family Caryophyllaceae; genus Silene; species Silene latifolia. The sequence continues at coordinate 27,528,579 of NC_133532.1, forward strand.
GGTGTACATGATACAACCCGAAGGTTTTGTTGATTCTAAAAATCCTAACAAAGTATGCAAGCTTAAGAGATCCATTTATGGTCTTAAGCAAGCATCTAGAAGTTGGAATCATCGATTCAATCATGTTATAAAGGAGAATGGTTTCACTCGAAGTGTTGAGGAACCATGTTTATACATGAAATTTAGTGGGAGCAATGTTGTGTTCCTAATCTTGTATGTCGATGACATACTACTCATTGGAAATGATATTCCAATGTTGTCTTCTGTTAAGAAGTGGTTAGGTAACCACTTCCAAATGAAGGATTTAGGAGAAGCACAACGCATATTAGGTATCCGGATCCATAGAGATAGATCCAAGAGGATATTGGCACTAAGTCAAGAGTCTTATGTCGATAAGATTCTTAGACGGTTCAGCATGGACAAATCTAAAAGGGGTTTGGTACCTATGGTAACTGGGACTATATTGAGCAAGACTCAATCTCCCTCCGAACCCCATGATGTTGAATGCATGAAGACGGTCCCTTATGCTTCCGCTGTTGGATCAATCATGTACGCCATGATATGCACACGTCCTGATGTCTCGTATGCCTTGAGCATGACGAGTAGATATCAAGGAAATCCAGGTGAGAGTCACTGGATTGCCGTCAAGAACATCCTTAAGTACTTGAGAAGGACTAAGGATTCTATCTTAGTGTTTGGAGGAGACACCGAACTCCGTGTTAATGGATACACGGACTCAAGTTTTCAAACAGATAGAGATGACATGAAATCACAAGCTGGTTTCGTTTTCATGCTCAATGGTGGTGCCGTTAGCTGGAGAAGTGATCGGTCCGTTTCGTGTTCACAAATAGAAAGATGTGGTCGTTGGGTCACGTCCGAATCAAAACACAATTTATAGCTCCACAAACAACTCTACAATTAGTAAAGAGGCAAGTAAAGGTCGGATCCCAAGGGACGGGAATTGAGATGAGATTTCAATTGAAACTAGTGGTGTCTTAGGGGTGTCACAAATTGGGTTGATGTAGAAGATCACTAACTAAAATAGCAATGAAAATAAACAAGCAAGATGAATTAAAAGGGTTGTAAACAATTGATAAAAAGCACTAGGGTGTCATGGGGTCATAGGGGAATCATGGGAATTGATCATACAAACATGTTCTCAAATTATAAGCAAGCAATTATTGTTGTGATGGATTGAGTTGGGTTATATCTTACAATCCTAGGAAAGTTTGGGTCCCGGAGCCGAATCGATTAGATTGTACAACACCTACAAGTCGACTTAATCTTCCCTACTCAACAACATGCATGGTCTAATGAGACTCGAGTTGGTTTATGTCTTACAAGTCTCATTGAAAAGATAGGTGATGGGTAAAAAATGCAAGGATTCATAGGCTCGCATTTCATCAAACATAACATGTGCATGAGTTGAGATCAAAACAAGCAAGCAAATAAACCATGAAAGCATATTAATTTAAGCATGAATCATTCCCCATGTTGGTTTCCCCTAATTACCCATTAACCCTAGCTAGGTGACTACTCACTCATTATCATATTGAACATGCTAGCAGGGTTGTCAATCATACTAACAAACTGAAACATGATGAATAAATGAAAGTAATTAACAATAATTAAAAAGGGATTAAGAGAATTATACCTACTAATGATTCCAATAATAAAGCAAAGATAAAAGAAGTACTTGATGCTTGATTGAGAGGTTGTCAATCTCCCAATAATAACCAAAATAATCTTCAATTACCCAAAATAAAGGATGAACAAAAGAGAGATTAAGGAAATAAAACTTGTATTAAAACTTGATTAATTGTTGATTACAAAACTAAAGAGAGATTTGATTGATATTAACTACTCTAAGAATTGATAAGAAGAACATGCTCTTCTAATTAGACTAATGGGGTATTTATAGTGGAAATTAGGAGGATGCATTAGGGTTAACTAAGGGCTAAACTAGTAATTACACTTTTTAGATTGAGCAGGGAGGAGCCGGTATTTTTCGAAGGAAGGGCTTCTTGCTTTGTAACTTGGAGAAGGGAAAATCGCGCTGTAGAGGAATCCGAGCAGTTTTGGGTCGGGACGGGCGGATTCTGGCGGATGAAAACGAGCGGCTTTGAGGGAATCCGGGCGGATTGTGGTGGCCAAACCCGAGCGTCTTCTGGTGAATCCGCACGGATTGTGCATGGTGAGGACGGCCGGATTGTGGTCAATCCGCACGGATTGTGCCTCAGCAAGATTTCTTCTTCTTTTCTTCCCTTTTCTTCATAAATTCCTTGGGGATTTCCTTGGGGACTCTAGGATCCTTTCTCAACATTGCTCATCTACTATCATATGTACAAAGGCCTTCTAATCTTGTCTCTCCTTGATGCTTGGTCATTGGATTCGATCAATTTAGTCTCGTTTTGCCATGAAAATGCAAGATTCTTACTCCTTTCCTACCAAGGGATCAAAATCTCAAAGAATATGCAAAACAAAGAACTAAAGATAATAAATGACCCAAATATGCACTAAAAAGCATGGGAACAAGGCTAAATCGGGGGCTAAATATGCGCTAATTATGGTCACATCAAATATCCCCAAACAGAACCTTTGCTCGTCCCGAGTAAAGAGGTGACAAAGACTAGGACCATTATTTAAACTAACCTAATAACATAGCCGATATGAGACACATAGCGGGTCTCACTCCGCCCCTTCAACTCACAACAAGACAACCATGAGGTAGGATGCCTTCTTGCAAGGCAAGGTGGGTCTTGCCAAAATGGCGACACATCCAAACATTAAGCACACAAAATCACGTAATGGATGCATCTACAAAAGGAATAGCCACTTCCTCATCAAGTGGCGGAGGCACTAAAGAGGAACAAATTTAAGAGCATGTAATCCTTCACAAATATTAGTTCAACAAATTACTAAGGCTAAGTGGTTGGCACTAAATCACCTCCAAATGGTGTTAAACTAGACTACTTTCGTCCTCAATTTCCAAATGCTTTCGTCAAGGGCGATCGGATGGTGGTCGAATGATGATCCCTATGATGCTAGTAGCATATGACATGACAAGTCTCGAATTCTCTACAAAAGTAAAGGTCATGGATCGTCCCAAGCTCGACAAAGTGGCTTGACAAAAAGGCTTTTTGGGAATGAAATGCTCAAATCTTTATACACAACGGGTGGATATGACTAGTATTCAAAAATTGACCTCATTCAACTTTCACATTTCAAAAATTTAAGATGGGGTTTGTCCCTTCCGGGCTAGTGTCCTTTGCTTTCGCCAATCGCTTATTAGGCAACCGGTTAACCTCTAGACAATAGCTTTTCGGGGTGATAATCACTCTGTCTCTGGGCGGCCGAATTCACAACCGTGTGGGGGCCCAATTCAATGGATCCCGCTCCAAAGCACATCGAAGTGGTACGCCTCCATCAAAACAATTTAAATTTCTCAACATTCAACAATTCATAACATTTGAGGTTTCCTTAGCATTAAATTACTTCCACATGACAAAACTTTAGAAATGAGCACTTCAAACTTATTGATAGAAAATATTTTTGGGTTGCCTTACCACAAGGTCAATCAAGGTCACCTAGACAAGTTAACCAAGTCCACATCGCATCACGGGGTTGGATAGGTGACTCACATGCAAACCCTTGACTAGGCTTTGGGTCATGGGTCAAAAGACACTAATATGACACTATCTAGGGTGTTTTACAACCATTCTAGTAGGCAAAGTCTTAAGTTGAAAAAGTATTTGTAATGGCTTAGTTGCTCTTGTCAAAGTTCCTAATTGGGCATTTTTCAAAACTTTTCTAACATGCAACTACATGCTATGATGCAACTAATATAAACATCCTAATGCAAGTGATTCTATCAACTAGTATGACATATAAACTAAATGCAAGTCCTAAGTTCACATTGTTATACCGCATCAATCAAAATAAAGCCACATAGTCATTAACATAAAGAGGAAAAAGGAGATTGAAAAGATCATACCATGCGGTCTTCAATATCCTCATGTCTCGGATGTGGCGTAGTCAATCAATGTGAACAAGGATAGAACAAACACAATATATACAAGACTATATATACAAAAGGAAATAAACATGTTTTTGGGTTTTCAATTTTTCAAATTTTTATGATTTTCGAAATTTTTCAATTTTTTTGGATTTTTTGAATAAGAGTTAAATGTTAGAATTCCCATCCCCACACTAATATGGGCATTGTCCTCAATGGCCAAAATGATGGAAATTATGCAAAGATGATGCATGATTTCTATACTAAATGCAATCTATACTAAGCTACACTACATGATGCATGGTTTTTGTTATGACGGAGAGGATAATTTAGATTACCTTCCGTTGTGTATGCATTAACTTCCCCAAACCGAGTGAGACACTATTGCTAATGTCTTAAGGATGGGTGTAGTTCATGCACATACTATGCAATGCATGAAACTAATTTGTCATTTTGGATTTTGAAAGCGGGAACAATAAAATGAGAACACCTCAATGGTACCGAGGTGTGAGTCCTCTATGGTGCTAGGACTACTCCATCAATGATCAAGAAAAATAATTAAAATAAAGAGAGAAATAGACAAACCATGAGAGGGTAGGAGCCTCCAAGGCTTGCTAATCTTCCATCATATCATCATCATCAATTTCCTCATTAGAAGTGGTCTCATTGCCACCTTCCTCTTCATTTGCTTCATCACTTTCTTCTTCATCTTGCTCACCATCTTGCTCACCATCCTCTCCTCCTTCTTCACTTGCTTCTTCACCAATGTTATCATCAACTTCTTCATTACCAACAACCTCATTGTCACCCGAAACGACCCTAGATGCACCCGGAAATAGGACTTCTCTATCCGCCCAACTAGGCAAAGGACATGATGGATCAAGTAGTCCTTGCCTAGCTAAGTGTAGGAGGGGTGGATATTGAGCCAAGTAAGCGTTTTTCCGATCCTCTAAGGCTTGCTTGTGCATTGCTTGCATGAGAAGAGTCACATAATCATTTCTTGCTTCAACCCCTTCGGGCTTGAACTCTTCGTACTCAAAAGGGTAAGGTGGTATGACAATGGAAGAGGAGGGCATTTCAAGTTCACCCTTTTGTTGTTGGATAATATACTCGGCCTCTTTAGAAAGGGGAAGTAGATAATTGGTCCGGTGGACACTTAGACGACAAATCTTTGAAGGCAAAGTAAACGATTTAGCTTCACTAGTGAGCCATCCATACTTGGTGTCAAGAGGGTTATGAGCAACCCACTTGTACTTGTTTATCATAGTATTCATATCAACAAGATGACCACCCTCCTTTGCTTCATACTTGCTATCCTTGTTGAAGTTAGGATCAAAGTATTTGGCTAGGATAGTGACTAAGCCGCCATTGACAATAACGGTAGTGCCTTTCTTCCCACAATCAATGTTCAGCCATCTATCTACCAAAAGCCTTAAAGAGTTGAAAGGCTTGGTGTGTACTCTCCCAATATTCAAAGCCGATTCAAGAAGAATAAAATCAAGTTTGGTGAAATGGTTGGTATCTTTCCTTGCAATAATGGTGTTTCCTATGACCTTGTGCCATACTCTTATGCCCGGATGGTGGACTAAAAGAGCACGACTCGCATGTAAGTCCTCAAATTTCCTTCCGGAAATTGCCTCCCAAAGAGGGTCGGGGTCATACTTTCCATAATTCTTGAAATAACTTGGTTCATCGCTAAGACCCAAAATTTCACCCAATTCCCTAAAGGAAATGCATCTACTAACATTAGCTAGACGAAACTCGAGATTCTCCCTAGTCTCAACTTTGGTGACTTTCAAAGAACTCAAAAACTCCAAGGTAAGGGAGGGGTATGTCAATTCCTTTGTTTCAAACAATTTCTTCAACCCCATTGCTTTGAAAAAGGCTCTAGTTTGCTCAAGGACACCTAATTTATATAAGGTATCTTCACAAATAAATTTGGTGGATTGAAGTGATTTCCTAGCAAACTTGGCAAAAGTATCTCTATGGGTTTTGGAAATAAAAGTTACCTCCGGATAATGCAAGAGTTGATCGATTTCCGGAGTAGTAGATGTTGTTGCTCCCATAGAAGGTTGTTGTTGTTGTTGCACTTCCAAGTTTGGGGTTGCTACCACCATAGCCAATTCTTTCTTTGCTTGAAGAGCCTTTTGCCTTTGTGAAAGTGTCTTTGGTGCCTTTGTTGCCTTTGTGGCTCCCTTAGTCCTTGCCATTGATGAATTAACCAAGAAAAGAATGAAAAATCTTCAATTTGTAGTGTACCCAAATCGATTTAAAGGTGAAAGGCTTTGCCTTTATGAATTCAAAAATCGACTCAAAGGTTGAATATTTGTGCTTGGTTTTGATTGTTATTGGAAAAGGAGTGATTGATTTGTTGTTAGAAGGATGGTTTGATTTGATTTTGGTGAATGTAGTTGAGGGATTTTGTTTTTGTGATGGAGGGGATGAGGGTTTTGATGTTTTTGAGTAGTGTTATGAATGAATGAGTGAATGAATGAAGGTGGGAGGGGTTTTATAATGACCGAAATTTTTGAACTGCAGGGGCAATCCGTGCGGTTTCTGCTCAAGACGGGCGGATTCTGCACTTTCTGGGTTGGGAAAAACTCGCCTAAAGACGGGCGTATTCAAGAGAAGACGCTCGGATTCGCTGATACGGGACGGGCGGATTCTCCAGAAGACGGACGGATTCCTTCACAGGGATTTTTCCTTGTTTTCCTCACCTGAGAAGACGGGCGTCTTCCCTTCAAGACGGGCGTATTGCTGTTCAGGACGCCCGGATTCTCTTACAGTCAAAATTTTATCAAAATTCAGCTCAGGAGGACGTGCGTCTTCTACCCAGTACGCTCGGATTGTCAGAAGACGGGCGGATTCTCCTGAATCCGCTCGGATTCTACCCCTTTGTACCCGGATTCAGTTCCATCCGTGTACAATGCATTTCCATCACAAAAACAACTTGAAAACAATTAGAACAAACCTTGAGGAGTTTTACTTCCCCAAGGCAAAGAAAAGACACAACTAATAACAATATAAAGAAATCTAAATCAAGCTAACACCGTCCCCGGCAACGGCGCCATTTTTGATCGGTCCGTTTCGTGTTCACAAATAGAAAGATGTGGTCGTTGGGTCACGTCCGAATCAAAACACAATTTATAGCTCCACAAACAACTCTACAATTAGTAAAGAGGCAAGTAAAGGTCGGATCCCAAGGGACGGGAATTGAGATGAGATTTCAATTGAAACTAGTGGTGTCTTAGGGGTGTCACAAATTAGGTTGATGTAGAAGATCACTAACTAAAATAGCAATGAAATTAAACAAGCAAGATGAATTAAAAGGGTTGTAAACAATTGATCAAAAGCACTAGGGTGTCATGGGGTCATAGGGGAATCATGGGAATTGATCATACAAACATGTTCTCAAATTATAAGCAAGCAATTATTGTTGTGATGGATTGAGTTGGGTTATATCTTATAATCCTAGGAAAGTTTGGGTCCCGGAGCCGAATCGATTAGATTGTACAACACCTACAAGTCGACTTAATCTTCCCTACTCAACAACATGCATGGTCTAATGAGACTCGAGTTGGTTTATGTCTTACAAGTCTCATTGAAAAGATAGGTGATGGGTAAAAAATGCAAGGATTCATAGGCTCGCATTTCATCAAACATAACATGTGCATGAGTTGAGATCAAAACAAGCAAGCAAATAAAACATGAAAGCATATTAATTTAAGCATGAATCATTCCCCATGTTGGTTTCCCCTAATCACCCATTAACCCTAGCTAAGAGACTACTCACTCATTATCATGTTGATCATGCTAGCAAGGTTGTCAATCATACCAACAAAATGAAACATGATGAATAAATGAAAGTAATTAACAATAATTAAAAAGGGATTAAGAGAATTATACCTACTAATGATTCCAATAATAAAGCAAAGATATAAGAAGTACTTGATGCTTGATTGAGAGATTGTCAATCTCCCAATAATAACCCAAATAATCTTCAATTACCCAAAATAAAGGATGAACAAAAGAGAGATTAAGGAAATAAAACTTGTATTAAAACTTGATTCATTGTTGATTATAAAACTAAAGAGAGATTTGATTGATATTAACTACTCTAAGAATTGATAAGAAGAACATGCTCTTCTAATTAGACTAATGGGGTATTTATAGTGGAAATTAGGAGGATGCATTAGGGTTAACTAAGGGCTAAACTAGTAATTACACTTTTTAGATTGAGCAGGGAGGAGCCGGTATTTTTCGAAGGAAGGGCTTCTTGCTTTGTAACTTGGAGAAGGGGAAATCGCGCTGTAGAGGAATCCGAGCGGTTTTGGGTCGGGACGGGCGGATTCTGGCGGATGAAAACGAGCGTCTTTGAGGGAATCCGGGCGGATTGTGGTGGCCAAACCCGAGCGTCTTCTGGTGAATCCGCACGGATTGTGCATGGTGAGGCGGCCGGATTGTGGTCAATCCGCACGGATTGTGCCTCAGCAAGATTTCTTCTTCTTTTCTTCCCTGTTCTTCATAAATTCCTTGGGGATTTCCTTGGGGACTCAAGGATCCTTTCTCAACATTGCTCATCTACTATCATATGTACAAAGGCCTTCTAATCTTGTCTCTCCTTGATGCTTGGTCATTGGATTCGATCAATTTAGTCTCGTTTTGCCATGGAAATGCAAGATTCTTACTCCTTTCCTACCAAGGGATCAAAATCTCAAAGAATATGCAAAACAAAGAACTAAAGATAATAATGCAAGATTCTTACTCCTTTCCTACCAAGGGATCAAAATCTCAAAGAATATGCAAAACAAAGAACTAAAGATAATAAATGACCCAAATATGCACTAAAAAGCATGGGAACAAGGCTAATTCGGGGGCTAAATATGCGCTAATTATGGTCACATCAAGAAACTTCAAGGAAGCTGTGACCGCGGATTCAACAATGGAGGCTGAGTACATTGCAGCATCAGAAGCTGCCAAGGAAGCTGTGTGGATCAGGCAATTCACGGAAGGTCTAAGAGTAGTACCTGTAACACCCCGATTTATAAAGGAGCAAATGGGTTAAACGGGTATGGTCGTTGGGTAAATGTAGATGGGTAATTCTTGACCCAAAAGACAAAATGTGATGTAGCCCGACTCAACATATACGATATAAACCCGACTTAATAACATTCACGATATTACGATGCAACCAATATAAAATGTATAATACTAATATATAATAATATCCGTTTAATCGATTATATAAAATACGGGGTATTACAGTCTACCCTCCTTAAAAGAAACTTCGTCCCGAAGTTTACCCTCTCTACCAACCAACGCAAACGAATTATGAAACGCATATACAAAAGTATGTAAGGCACCCACCAAATTGAATATTAAACGCAGTATTACATTCAACCCTCCTTAAAATAAACTTCGTCCCCGAAGTTTAACCATAAAAGAAACACATCATGTAACACTCCAACATAACCCACACAACGCATAACCAATATAGCCAAACTGAGAAATCACACATGAAAGTATAAAGATTTTACAATCCTACCCTCCTTAAACATGGTTACGTCCCCGTAACCTTCATTATTATAACAAAAGTTCTCAAACTACTGCTAACAACTGAAAGAGGATAAAAGATTCACAACTCACGTTCAAGTTACTAATCCCTACTAAAGACAATCAATATACAAGCTCTCTCAAGAAAGCTACAGTTACTGCTGCTACAGCACATCGCCACAGATCGGAGCAAAAGCCACGTTGAATAACTTAAGACATTTCAGTATTAATCTAGACACTCTGCATATCAATCAATACATGCAATAACATTCACAGGATCTCGCTTGTCAATCTAATTTATACATTACTACTCAGGTTACAAAGATGAAGATGCCTAGGTGCTCACATATGGTTCATGTCAAATAACATCGTTTCATCAAGGTTACTAAGCAAGATCACTAACGTAACATACCACGATAATCCTATCCGGCGTATTCTCGTGGCAAAGCATATTTTCAAGAAATATTGGTAACATTTATTCATGCGAATAATCAAATTATGAATGGAACAATGCTTTACAAGGTTACCGGTAAAAATCATTAGTAATTATTCATTTCACTAATCATTGTAATCTCATACCTTAGAAACATAGGGAATCAATCAACATAAGAAAAGAATTAGGGTCAAAACTTAATAAATCGATTTATGAAAATTTGTAACCTAATAGGTCCGATCGACTTTCCTTTACATAATCTGTACTGATTTAGGTCAAGACACGGAATCACCCATAAAATGAAGACAACGGTTCAAAGACTTATCATCCTAGAAATATTTTTAATCCTCATAACAAAGGGTTTGGGATTTATTCACGAATGAATGACACATTGATTGGCAAATTTTACAAACTTATTGGTCGAGTCAATCAAGCGAGTAAAAAGCGATATTGGAAAGTTAACATACAAGACTATCATACATAAAATTTTGTTCTTGGTGTTAAATATATTTAAACTGCACCCAACACAATGACATAAAAGATTAAATGTATTTAACTACACCAATTTCAACATACCATGTTAACACATAACTCACTTAAATCACCACATTACATTTCCCGTTTTGACATTCGTAACTAACCACAACCCACCAATTCACTACATGAACGAACAACATGACCAAATTAACCCACTAATTTGTGACTCCGTTCTAGCTTCATTCCTCCGGACTAGCAAATATCATGAAACCATAAAACCGGAACATTTGGAAATCTCATTCGAATTTATACTCACACGACAAAATTTAACTTCATTTTCAAAACTTTTACTTTCATCTTGGACGGTGAATAACTTTCTTAACATAAATCTTATAACAGAGCCGTCCATAGAATCCATTTACAGCTTACTACGAAACTCAAAATCAGATAAACTTAATTCAATTCCTTCAAACAATACAAGCTTAGGTGTCGACTCATATTTCATAATTTACGGAGTTCATCTTATTCATTTCAGTCCTATCTTTACTAATGAACGACTATTACCTCAACATCAGGATTTTAGTTGCACTTCTTTACTCGTTATATTCACGGCTAACACGACTACAACATTTAATCGGAGACCTTTTAGATAGTACACATTCCCTGGTGACGTCTCATCAAAGCATACGATTCGTACCATAAAGTAAAGCAAGTAACTACAAATTAACTGTGTTCAATCAAATTTTACCTCTTTATTATAGATCTATTTATCACAGGTTGCATGGTCACACAAAGTATAAGTACCAACTCAATTACATGTTAAATTTTAAAATGATTTATCACGTCATAAGAACTAGACAAGAGTCTAACCATATAGTCAATATAAGAAGATTATTAGTTTAGATCGGAGGCACACTATAAAATTCCCAGTTAAACTCCTTACGGAACCATCGACTGTGCGTCATGAGTAATTAACTTAATAATGTAGAAGTCAAACAACTGAAATTACAATTGAGTATTAATAGTTATATGATTCACAATAACAACAAAATTACTTCCATATCACACATATGTTTAACATTTTAGCAACCATACCATTCAATTGTATCCATCAACTCAGTATAATTCATTTTCAGCAAAAATAAAAGGTATCGCATAAACAACTTAAACATGTACATATACCATCATATAACTTGTAAAACATTATCTATGACAAAAGATTAGTAAGGTGAACAAGTTCTCTGGTTTGCACGGTTTGAACAAATAGGCAACTCGAGGCTCAATTAAACGTAACTATAACGACTATCATTTAAACATACGCATGACATGTGAATCATCAAAGGGTTATCTCATTATAATTCGACGGTTCGAGAATATATTTCAAATATCGTAACTATATCGTAACTATATCAACTATATTTCAAATATCGTGATAATTGCAACAATCTACTTAGCATTTCATGATAATACAACTATGAACATATCCAATAAGGAACAACAACACTATTTTATTATCATATCATAAGTTTAGGTTCAACTGAAATAAATTAATGCAATGAAAGTAATAAGTATAACTATAGGCACACAGACCCACATAAAAGACATGAGAACTCAGATGACATCCTACATGTGTGAACATTTAGACATACTCATTACTACCATCCATGTGTAAACATTTAAACATAATTATTATAAATATTCACGCGAGTATATTAGAACAATCAAGTTAACATTTAACGCCATCAACTTTACCAAGATATGACAATATAGTTTTATATTTATATATATCCGACCACTATACAAATATGATGAACACACCAGAGATATTACAACATGCCAAACATATATAAAATATGCAACAACTGGACTCGTATAAAATATTTCACCCTCGATTAAGGATCAGATTAAGCTATTCAATTTCACTCATACTATCATGCCAACAATGTTATAAACTAAACATTATTTTTTTTATCACTTGTTGAGATACATAACCAATGAATATGTGTGCTACTATCATCATATAAGGACACTATAATTTCACATTAATAAGGCTCATGAAATAATCGAACAACTGTATGAAAACTCAACATAGAATTCACATTTTAAAAGTTATGATTCACGTTGTAACTTCCAAAAATCACGAATAAATAACCGTTCAACGAAAACTTGAGTTATATTACTTTTTATAACATACAGAGAGTTAATAATTAGTGAGAAAAAGAATGAGGTCCAAAGCTCAAGAATTCAATTTTTAAAGGATTTTACAACTTAGTTGGTCCAAACAAGTATGTGACAGCAATTGGTCCGAAACTTGGGTCAGTTTGCAAAACTTACCATTTAATATAGAGACATCAAGAATTTTCGTGGCTTATCAATTTGAAAACATATGCGAATCTTCTGATCGATGGAGTTGGAATTATACAAAAATTATTAATACAATTTAAATGAGGATTTTTACAAAATCGTTGGTCAAAACATCACTGCACAGGAACTTCCTGCCCACAGCCCACTAAAATATTTATTACTCCTAATCCGTATATCCTATAAGCATGAAACCAACGCCAAATGAACACTAACTCAGGAGGCTATCTCTCATAAAATTGTCATCCATAGGCAATAAACAGAAAAGAAATGGCAGTAAGGTCAATTAAAGAGTAAAATCAAACAAAACGAGTTTCAGCACTAGGTCATTCTTTACTATGTTACAAGCTCTTATGAGCATACTATGTATACTAACCCATCCCAACTTAAATATCACACTTTGTACTTATGTAAACATCTATCCCATAGAATCCCTTTGCATCTCGATCTACTCCTTACATCTAAATCACGATTGCTATGACTAGAAACATGCAATTCAATAGTGTTTCTGATTACTATCACAATACTATACTAGCATGGCTTCGGGATCACATAACCGCATATCGCTAGACATAATAGCACTATCAACACGTCATTCAACATCCATCCATATAAATATCATCAATTCGCAATTATTTTCACGCTCACGATTACCACAATCCAACACTTCATTGATTATCAACCTGAACACGAAAATTTATTTCTCATCTCCAAAACATCATATGATCACGTCATCATTCATACAAAATACTTACCGTAACGTTGTCCTGCAGAGTGGTTAGAATATATGGGTCTCAAGGTATACATCAACTCGATTATATCCAAGGTTTTCCTTCTAACTACCCCATTCACTCAATTTATCTCGGGTTACCTGGTTCAAAACTGAGAGGGCAAAAGAGCACGTATTAAGGGCGCCTTCTTAACCGCACTGTGAGCTCCTAACATTTTATTCCCAGGGGTTCATTTTATTTAGACACATCCTACGTTCATTGGGTTCATAGGTTTAGGCCTGAGGATCGTTCGCTCTGATACCACTTTGTAACACCCCGATTTATAAAGGAGCCTCTAGCAAGACATTCCCTAATAAACCGGACTGTTACCATCTCGGTTTCTCGAGGTAGTGAATAACAAATTAAACTCCAAGGCAAATTACATAATTTCTTTAACTTAACTTTTTACAAAACCTCATTTAAATCAAATTACAAAGAACTAACATAAATAAAAGTGAAAGTCTTCTAAATGATGATCTAGCTACTAAGTCTTCTGATCCAGTGTCTCACGCCCATCAAGCTCCCATCCTATCTCATAAACCTGTCAAGTCTGCTCGCCAATATTTGGGTCATCACAGGTGTTCACGAATACACAGGGTCAACCACGAGGTTGAGTAGGGAATACAATGAAACAACAAAATATGATATGCATGCTCCTCCGTCACCTCCACCTCCATCTCAACTCATATCTCATAACCCGGAACGCCCGACCATACCGATCCCCGGTAGACTATATATCGACCGTAGCCGATCCGCCACTCGCGGTTGAGGACACCAGGGCAAGTCTGAGAACCCGCCGGGCCTTATCACAACATCATCATCACCACACCACGTCACCACAACATCCTCCATCTCCAATGCATATGAATGCTCAAGAAATTAATGCAACACAATATGTATATCATTGAACTGGTAAATCATAGAATCATGCCGGTTACCGAATGTTGTGATAATATACTCAATACGATCAATTCGGTCAAGCACATTCCAGGATATGAATCATAACATGAATCAACAACCACGAATCACGTCAACGTTCACAGTTTGGTCATATGAAACACAAACAAGTCAACACAATTCAACAACAACGATAATAAGTCAAGTGTATTTCCCTACCTTTTCGCAATCCAAGCACACAAGCAATCAATTATGATCCTTCACATATCCATCACCTACATAACATAATTATGTATAATTACCACCTACTCAATCAAATAATCATGCACATAACCTAGACTCATCATAACTTAATAGGAATATCAACTTAAAGAACAAACACGATTTTTCCTGATTTTCCAGCACATGACAAACTCGGAATAAAATACATAACTAATTCCAGAAAAATCAAATTTATACAAGGCCAATTGGATTGGAACCCCATGAGTCTTAGCGACAAATTATATCTAACGTGTTTTTCTCAAATTCTAAACTTATCAAGAGTTTTCAGACTGATTTCCAAAAACTGACAGAAACCGTCGCATAAAAAGTATTGATTCATAAAACGAGTTTAAAACATTATTTTGCAGTAATTCCAAATCCTATTACCATCTAGACTATGCAACGATAATGTATGAAGAAGCCTCATAACTGAATCGACATAAAAATTAGGGTTTCAAATCATTTTCCACAACCAAATCAGATTCGCGGACTTTTCAGCGACATGTTCATAAATAAATCACCTAGGACAAACCATAAAGAATTTGACTACGAGATTTTATATGCATAAACTAGACATCAAATAAACAGGACTCTCTTTTCAAACCTTTTGAAGACGAACACTTTAAAATAGTATAAACAATGGAATGAAATCGACTTACAAACAGGGAAATCGAATTAGGTTGGAATCGATGAGAAATCTTCAATCAAATGAAAGGCTCGACAATTCTTCTTCCTCTCCCTTTCTCTAGGTTCAGAAATGGTTTTATGAATGATAAAATGAAAAGAGGGGAGAGGGAGAGCGGCTCTTAGATTAGGTTTAGGGTAAATGGTGGTTACATGTTTCGGGTAGGGCAAATGGGTTAAACGGGTATGGTCGTTGGGTAAATGTAGATGGGTAATTCTTGACCCAAAAGACAAAATGTGATGTAGCCCGACTCAACATATACGATATAAACCCGACTTAATAACATTCACGATATTACGATGCAACCAATATAAAATGTATAATACTAATATATAATAATATCCGTTTAATCGATTATATAAAATACGGGGTATTATATTACCTACCGCCAATGATCCCATCACTCTCTATTGTGATAATAGTGGGACGATCTTCCAAGCTAAGGAGCCAAAGTCTAGTAATAGATCTAGACATGTACTTAGAAAATATCATGTAATTAGAGATTTCATTGAAAGAAAGGAATTGCGATTTGTAAGGTTGGGACGGATGACAACATAGCCGATCCGCTCACCAAACCTTTATCGCAAACCAAGCATGATGGATATGTTGCGTCCATGGGACTTAAACGTGTACCAAGTTTTTGTTAGATTTTGAAATGAAATAAAAGTGTTGTTTTTGTTCATGTTCACAATCACATTTGTCTTTTATCTTTAATTTATACATTGTTACATCCAAACGGGTTGTAGTGACAATTGAACCCCGTTAAAGTGAACACGGATTAACATAGTATTTGCCCATAGCCACTTGTATGAGGTGACGTCTCAAAGTGACTAGAATGTGATGCGATTGATGGCAAGTTCAAGTGCCATAGAGTCATGTGAGATGACTAGTCGATCACATAGGCAGACTGTTAGGAACATTTTGTCGGGACTTATGACCGCTTATAGAGTTCTGGCAAATTTATATAGCCTGGTCGTGGCGAGAGCTACTATAGTATTCTAATGAGTCGATTCTTTTGACTAAAGACTATTCGCCTAAGATGGCACAGTTTCAGATTAACTTTGATTTGTGTTACTACGACCTTCGTAAATGGGGTCAAATGGGGATATTTTGGGTTATGATGGCTGTGGCTAGTCAAAGGGAATGAGTGCGATAGGAATTGTCCACCCCTAGTCAGGGTTATAACAATATCTCAGGGCCACTCGAGGAGTAATGAACTGGAAATGCGTGGCCACGCTCGGAATGTATCCATGGTGGATAAATCCGGTCAATCAGTTATTCTCCAGATCGAGGAAACCACTCTCGATATGATCACTTGCAAGTACGACCTGAAAGACACCTTGCATTGAGTGGGAGATAGTAATAGGACAAGAGAATTGGTGACGCACACTTGTCGAGGACAAGTGGGAGATTGTTGGAATATGTGTCCTCCGACAATAATGCGATCACAACTGTTGATCATGATGATCACATGTTTAAGTCTCATTTTAAAGAATACAATTGGGAAGTAATATTTCTTGTCAACCTGGTCCACACATATCGGTAATGATTGGTGACTAGAGTTTGACATTACGTAGTCGTGCGACGGTGGTGATCAGTTGATCCCCAAGGTCATACCTAAAGGATAATACTCTTAATTGATCATTTAATTAATCGTATAACGTTACGAGTTAATTAAATTACTTAAAATATTGACGGATAATTTTGGAAGTAAATTTACGTATCTTATTATAATCTGATTAAATAAGATACGGTCTAAGTGATCGAATTGTTTTATTACTTGGATGAAATTATTGTTTAAGAAAACAATTGAAATTGAATGAATAATTTATTATAAATACAAGATGTTGTGATTTATAATTGGTAAATTATTTTGGTACAAGTAATTGTGAATTACTAAGTCGATTTTGTATATGACATATTTTTATTAATGAGTTGATTTTTAATATGTTAAAAATACATAACAATTTTACATGACATGTGACATGTGACAAATTGACAAATTGACAAAGATAAAATGGAATCCATTTTATCTCCTAATGGACCGAAATATTGGGTGATATTAACATTACAAATTATGTTAATTAAGTGAGTGGAAAACATGATTATTTTTCCTACAACTAGGCATGCAAACCTAGTGCCTCTTGTAAAGAGCACCAAGCTCATGCATTGGCCTTCTCCCCACCCTCCTACCCATTTTTCCTTGAAGAAGAGCCAAGGGTCTTTTGCCTTTTTAGTCTATTTTTCACTACATGCAAAGTGTGTGAATTATTATTCATTCTAACATCACAAAATATTTTTAGAGAGATAAAAATATTTTCTTCCTCCTTCTTCCTCCTCTTGACCGAAATCCAAAGAGGACCAAAAATATTTTTGGGTCATTTTATTTAAATTAATGTTATTCTAGTATTGATAATATTAATTTTATTAAGGGTATATCTTGGGTATTATTCCTTGGGAGGGATACTATACTTGTATCCTTTTGTTCATCCATTTAAGGAGAGCTCAAGAACAAGAGAGTAGGAGAACTCTTTTGTGCCCTTTGATCCGAAAATAACAATGTAAGAATGAAGATTTCTTCTTTAACTATTTTATTGTTTGCATGTATAAGATCACTTTTAATTTTATGACTAAATTAAATCTTTACATAATATGAATATGTTTAGCTTAGAGATCTAGATTTCTAACACCTTGCATCCCCGAGGAAATCCCCAAGGATTTTATGAAGAAAAAGGAAGAAAAGAAGAAGAAACAAGACTGCCTAACAATCCATGCGTCTTCCCCTGAAGACGCCCGTCCACCACCCACAATCCGTGCGTCTTCACCCTCTGGACGCCCGGGCAAAAACTCCAGAAGACGCCCGTCTTCCTCCACAAGTCGCCCGGGCAGAAATCACCAAATCCGCCCGTCCCGTGCTAAAGACGCCCGGATTCCCAGGCAGACCCATTTCGTCTTCTTCAAGCTTCAAGGAAGGATGCACATCTTTTTCTAGAGACCGGAGTCTCCTTAGAGACTGGAGTCTTCCAAAAGAGACCGGCGTTTCCTCAACAAGGGACTTAATCGTCGTTTAAGCCCTTAGTTAACCCTAATTAATGCACCTAATCCCCACTATAAATACCCCATTAGTCTAATTATAAGAGCATGTTTTTCTTAGCAATCTTTAGTGTAGTTAATATCAATCAAATCTCTCTTTAATCTTGTAATCAACATTTAATCAAGTTTTAACACAAGTTTTATTTCCTTAATCTCTCTCTTGTTCATCCTTTATTTTGGGTAATTGAAGATTATTTCGGTTATTATTGGGAGATTGACAACCTCTCAATCAAGCATCAAGTACTTCTTTTATTCTTTACTTTATTGGAATCATTAGTAGGTATAATTCTCTTAATCCCTTTTTAATTATTGTTAATCACTTTCATTTATTCATCATGTTTCACTTTGTTGGTATGATTGACAACCTTGCTAGCATGTTCAACATGATAATGAGTGAGTAGTTTCCTTAGCTAGGGTTAATGGGTAATTAGGGGAAACCAACATGGGGAATGATTCATGCTTAAATTAATATGCTTTCATAGTTTATTTGCTTGCTTTTTATGATCTCAACTCATGCACATGTTATGTTTGATGAAATGCGAGCCTATGAATCCTTGCACTTTTTACCCATCACCATCTTTTCAATGAGACTTGTAAGACATAAACCAACTCGAGTCTCATTAGACCATGCATGTTGTTGATTAGGGAAGACTAAGTCGACTTGTAGGTGTTGTACAATCTAATCGATTCGGCTCCGAGACCCAAACTTTCCTAGGATTGTAAGATATAAACCAACTCGATCCATCACAACAATAATTGCTTGCTTATAACTTGAGAATATGTTTGTATGATCAATTCCCATGAATCCTCTATGACCCCATGACACCCTAGTGCCTTTTATCAATTGTTTACATCCCTTTTAATTCATCTTGCTTGTTTACTTTCATTGCTATTTAGTTTAGTGATCTTCTATTCAAACCCCAATTGTGACACCCTTAAGACACCACTAGTTGCAATAGAAATCTCATCTCAATTCCCGTCCCTTGGGATCCGACCTTTATTTGCCTCCTAACGACAAGTAACCGAAAATATAGTCCCGACCACCTACTTTGTTGCACAATGGAGAGGGGACGACACTTCTTCTTGTCTAGGCAAGAGGGGGAATTCCACGATCCTACAGTGTTTCTAAGACTATAGAGACTTGGCTCTTGACAAAAGCATTTAGCGATTGTGGATAATGGTATACTAGTTTAACACAACTTGGAGGTAACTTGTTTGTATCCTCTCGGACTTATTAGCTAGGAGAACCAATATTTATGATGGAGTGTATGCCCTTGAATTCCTTCCCTTGTAGGTGATTTCCACAACTTAGATGAGAAAAGTTGTGACACCCCCACATACCAAGGTGCCTTACCAAGACTACCCTAGCATGAGAGACCGGCACCATCTCGGTTTCACGAGGCTAGTATATCAAAGTTACCCTTCCAAAACAACAATTATTAAAGTATAACGAATTAATGTTTACATGTTCCAAAATCCAAAACCAAAATACTGTTTGCTAGAACTGAACAACTGAAACTATGAAAGTAACTTCATGACAGCGGAAGCTAGACTCGAGTGATCACTCCCCATCTTGTCCCAAACCTAATGACCATCATCACCTGTCACAATATGCTCACCATCTCCGAATGGATCACCACATATTTAGAAAACAACAACGGGTCAGTTTACTGCATAATCAACAAAAGACAAGTACGATAAGATAAACAGCTGATCGTCATCTACCTCCAACTCCCAATCACAACATGTAACCGACTACACACTAAAGTCTGTAGCCCTGCTAGTGGGGGACCGCAGCCTTGCCCACCAAATTCTCGCTCTTCAATGAGCGATAACCCTGTTCATTAATGTGCACATCCCCTCATGTGGCGGGTTACACAAAGGCGAAACTAGGGCGTGAAGCCACTCCCGCAAGTGACTCCACTCAGCCGAGGACGCCCCCCGCGAACATCACCAACAACCATCATCACACCAACACCAAACTCCAATCCAACAACATCAGATAATCATAATATCAATCGTACAAACAATTACAACATAATCTCAAACCAATTAAACAGTAAACCGAGTAGGGAAACACTACCTTTTCGCAATCCAAGCACACACAAGCAATCAATAGCAATTCTCCATGACACCATCACCTACACACGAATAATCACGTACCATCACTATAAACCATTCCCCCAAATTAACCCAAATCAATAATTAGGGCAAAACCCTAAAAGACAACCCATTAACTGATTACAAAGCACTAGAGACTTCCAAAGAAATAGACGCAAGAGAGAAATGCACAAGGACTCACGAACAATCAACGATCTTGGGAGAGATTAGAGAGGATTAGAGTTACATAGAATATTTTAGGTTTTGTAAAACGTAAAAAGTGAAACAGTAAATCTTAATTTATAACTCTTACTGTCTCTAATCAAACCGCGGAAATAATCTCTGTCAAACCAGGTACTCGGTCGAGTATAGAGTATACTCGGTCGAGTATTACCATACTCGGCCAAGTATTCCTTGACAGTAGCCTGACCAGAAACACACGACGCATTACTCGGCCGAGTAAGCCATATCCGGCCGAGTAATAGACCTAGAAAATTGTAGTATTACAGTCTTCCCTCCTTAAAGAGAACTTCGTCCCCGAACTTCCAACCCAACCTATAAAAGAGTAACACCTAATACTAACTCCACCAACCATGCTTACTTCCACCACAGGGCTAACGATATCGTCTCAACTACAGCATAGCTTCTCGATACTAACTCCATAATACTATCAAATACCCACAACATAAGTGTTGCCAACTCTCTCTTACTTCCATAACGCTCACTAGCAAACTCAATACCAAGACAATCCACCAAACAAGATCAACCACCAAAAAGGAATGTTACATTCTTTTACCCTTAAAATGAACTTCGTCCTCGAAGTCTACTCATACACATATACAACATCACCCAATCCAACAACACTATCGAAGTTTACTCACACTCATAAACATCATACTCACTACCATTACATGTACAACCATCAACCTCTGTCTGTCGCATCCTACTCCTCTTAAGATAAATGTTACGTCCTCGTAACTTACTAATACTAGATCCTTAGGTATATCCTCTCATTATCTTCATCACCACCGCATGTCAACGATAACCGCCTATAGCATCAACACCTACCTACATCCATTCCTATATCCAAGGCTCTGTTACTCTAGTCGTTCTCATACCTCCATTTATTCGTCACACCACCTAACCTATACCACAAAGTCCGTAGCATAACCATTACTGCAAACGACATACTTCTTTATACCTACACTTATCCCCACAATCATAACTCGGGATCCACAATCGTTACACACACTCACACTAGATCCTCAATTGCTCCTGTTTATTGCCGTAAAACTCATCCATAACATAACATAATACTAGTTCCCAATAAAAATTACTATCCACTTGCCGCTTCTAGCTCAGCGCACGCACATTCCACGAATCTCTTGCCACAACTATGTCAACCAATGCCTCATCTAAAACAAGATCGAAAGTACCCTAACAACTTCTCACCACTGTGTCCCATAAACAGAATATCAATATACCATGACAACAACGGAAACATACGCAACTTTCTTCCATATCTTACTCTACCCTCACTCCCAAGCGAAAGCTGGTAAGAAACATTAATAAACAAAACAACACTTTATATGCCCAGACCGATACTGACAGGAAACAGCAGTAAACAAACAACAATCTATATAACTGATATATACTTTCAAAAGTTTGTCCCATCAGTATCCCGCCTACTCCACCACAACCGATGATGGCGTCGCAAAACCGCCACCAACAGTCGCACCGCAACACGAAAATACTCGTATCACAACACGAAGTACCATGCCCGGATCGCCACCCGAGGCACAATAACCACATCGATAGTCATCGCAACTTATACAATCCCATAGACACTGACTCAGTACAACTTCCTTGACCAGAAGACTTCCTTAAAACCGCTTTACTAGAACACAACGCAACATATTACATTGAATAACCGATAATAACCTTATGAATATCATCCATATTATTACTCATGAGGCCGGAACCTCACACTATCACTTACAGATATCATACATACTCATACAAGTATAACATATGACGCGGAACACTCATATAACGACTCATAACTATCACACCATACCATTACTCGTGAGGTTAGTGTTGGAGTAAGTGTCCTCAACAATAGTGCGATCACATTATTAAATCTCATAATATGAATACATAAGGGATGATTTAATTATACAGTCAACTTATCAACAGTTATCGGTAATGATTGGGTGACTAGAGTTTGACGTTACTATCGTTTGACGGTGGTGATCAGTTGATCCCTAAGATCACATCTGTTGGACCATATAGCTTAGATGTTTATGTTTTGATGATTTCAAGGTATTTTACATTTTATATACTTGTTGCGTGTAATCGTTTGTTAAGTGTTTTAGCATTAACTTATTACGAGCAACAAAGAAGATTGTGACAATTACATGAGAAGTTCAAGCCTTTGTTCAAGATCAAACAATTCAAAGATTCATTCAAGTATTCTGTGAAGACGAAGTTTGTCTAAAGAATAATCAAGCTTGGATGATGATGTAGCCTATACTCGAAGATCTCCTTGAAGATTAGAATAGTATAGGTGATTATCTCGTAATGGTAATCAAAGAATGAGTTTCTTAATTAGTAAAGTTATAGCTTTGCAGCTATAACATTACTAGTAAAAGAGCTCAATGTTATAGCTCTTCTACTATAACATTGAAATGCTGAGTTTTCATACATGACTTATAAATGTTTCGAAAATTATTTTGTAATTGTTTAAAGTTTATTTTAAATGTTTTAATGAAAGTATTTATTTTGTAAAGCCCGGTTTAGTGAGGAGTCCGGTTTTATGGTTAGCGTTAATTGATGGTTATTGGATCAACTTATGAGTTGGACTTTACTATCAATTAGGGTTTCCATATAGCCTCTCCTAAAACCTAAATTCTAATTATATATTAAGATTAGGGTTTGCATGATTCACGAGCTTATGAGCCGTGTTATGCGTGTTGCCTAAGAGATATTAGGTAAAGATTTTATTCTATAATAATATCTTTACATATCTTATATCTTACTTAATATATTTGTTTATGGTAAAAGATATTCTTGTTTTAGGAAATCTTATCATAATCTTAGAATTTATAGTAAAGATAATATTTGGAAAGATTATATTCTATCTTTTAGAATATTCTTTATTATCTTTCATGGCTTTTAGGAAAGGGATAATAAGAAGATATAATTTGTAATTATATCTTATTATTTCGGCTATTAGGGTTCTTGTAGAAACCGTGTAGCCTACCTCTTCCTTGCCTATAAATACTTTGCTATTTACAACATCTAAAAGAGAGACCTTAAGCATAAAAATTGTTTTCATATTTTAAAGAGCAAACCGTGTGTTTTTAACGAAAACCGATTTGCAATTTTGAAAGGTCGTGTGTTACAAAACTCGCATACTTGTTCTTCATTTATCGTTATAAGATAATAGTGCTTAGTTGATTTCTTAACTTGTTCATTAACGTGAACCTTTGTTAGAATCATTAGTACTTTCTTATTAGCGTAAGTTAGTCACTCGAGTATTTAACGATACTCATTGAGTTACAGCTAGAGTTAGTTGTACGAGTTGGGTTAGTAAATTTGTAATCCGTAGAAAGGTACTAAATTTATTAATCGAGAATAGTGGACGTAGGTTTCGACTTGTGAAACTGAACCACTTCAAAAATTCGTGTGTCTCTTCTTGTTTCGTTCTTTCGTTTATTTCGCTCGTCATCGTTAGTTGATTAGTTAAAGTTTAATCAATAAACTTTAAATAATCAATTACACACGCACAATTAAAAAAGCTTTAAAAAGTTTTAAATCCTCAATTCACCCCCCCCCCCCCCCCCCTCCCCTCTTGAGTATTTTGGATTAATAGACTCTTCAATTGGTATCAGAGCCTCGTGCTCTTGATTGCCTAACCGCAAAGAGGCTGATCTATCTTGTTTTTCATTTATCTTATCGTTTTATATTCCGCTGCCTATCACGTGATAAATGGATTCCAAATATCTCAAGTGTCCCGTCTTTGATGGGAAGAATTACGGATTGTGGAAAAACATGATGACTCACTATGTGAAAGGACACGATTGGGAGTCTTTGGAGGATTATTCAAAACGGACCGCACAAAATTCTTGTTGCATCCGAGGAAGGCACTACCTATGAAAAGAAAGAAGAGGACTATGTCGAGGCCGACTACAAGAAGGCCGAAAAGAACTCCAAAGCAATAAGTCTTCTGCAAAACGGAATGACTTCTACTGAGTTTGATCGGTTCTCTTCATGTTCCAAGGCCAAGGAAATATGGGATGGGCTTGAATTAGCTTATGAAGGTACTTCCATTGTTAGAAAGCACCGAATTGATTTGCTTATGCAAAAATATGAGCTATTCATCATGGAGCCTAATGAGTCTCTAGATAGTATGTCCTCAAGGTTTTCAAGTATAATAAATGAATTAAAAAACCTAGGTAGGAAATTCTGTACCGAGGACATTGCTAGAAAGGTTCTTAGGAGCCTTACTAAGAAGTGGCGTGCCAAGGTCACTGCAATGGAGGAATCACGAGATCTTGAAACTCTTTCCTATCAAGAACTCATTGGTGCTCTCATGGCCCATGAAATTACTCTTAACAAAGACGACGCTGAACCAAGTCGCAATAAGAGTATGGCCTTAAAGAGCGAAGAAGTGGACTCTGACCTAGAGGATGAAACTGTCTTGTTTGCACGACGTTTTAAAAATAAGATTTTTCGAAATAAACAAACAAAATCATCCTATAACAACAATAACAACAAGTCATTCAACAAAAAGGTTAATGACTCAAAGTCGTCTTTCGCAAATAGAGGTTGCTTCAAGTGTGGAGAATCTGGTCATATGATCAAAGATTGTCCAACATGGGAGAAGATAAAGGACAAGACGAAACATGAGAAGACAAAGAGAGAATTCAAGCAAGTTATGATGGCTTCGTGTTGGGGAGACCTTGACTCAGAAGATGACGAGGAATCTGAAGACGACGAAGTTGCAAACCTTTGTCTCAGCAGTGTGAGTCTTGACCTTATTTCCGACAGTGATGATGAAAGCACAATTTCTCATTCAAACTATTGCTTTCTTGGAGAATCAGATGAGGATGACGATGAAGAGGTAAGTTACCTTGAGCTTAAAAAACGTGTTAGGAAATTGTCTAAAAGTGCCTTAATTAACTTCTTTGAACAATCTCTTGATAAGTGTCACGAACAGGATTTGGAAGTGAAAGATCTAAAGGAACAGATTCTCGAAATCGCGGAAGAGAATCATACTCTCAAGACTAAAGCTAAGAAGTTGAAATCTAAAGTTATAGCTGAGAAAGCTACAACATTAGATTCTACTATGGCTGAAAAGAAGGAATTAGAGTCCAAAGTTATAGCTAATGAAGCTATAACCTCCGACCTAAAGCTTAACATCAAGCACCTTCAAGCCAAAGTTATAGCTAATGAAGTTATAACTTTAGAACTTAGAAAAGTCAAAGAACTCTTGGAAACTAAGGTCACATCTAATGAAGAAGTGATCTTGGATCAAAAGAAAGAGATAGATTCTCTTTCAAAGCAATTGAAAGAATCTAAGACCGATATGATCAATGTTAAGAAACACCACACCGATGTTGTGTTCATTCTTAACAAACGATTCCAAGACTTTCGTGACAACTTTAAAAAGGACAATGATGTAGATCACACGAAATGTCAAGAGGAAATCAAAACCCTAAAAGACCTACTTCTACACGCTAGAAAGGTCCATGACAAGTGGGAAGGTAGCACAAAAGTCCTAAACTTCCTAACCGAACAATCTGACAATAATATGAAGATGGGGTTAGGACATGAGTGCTACAGCCGTAGAGATCACTCTAAATGCAAATCAACACCTTCGGATTTTGATTTTAGAAAAAGAAAGTATGCTGATCTTCCTGAATACTTGATTTGCAATTACTGTGGTCATACGGGTCATATCCAAATCAATTGTGTCAAAAAGGTTCATGATTTACGGAAAAATGCCGAACATGCCAAAAATGTTGACACAGTTGTCGAGGATAAGGAAATCCCCACTAAAGAACCTAACGAAGAAAGGAACAACAAATTTCGTTGGTTCTATGACATGGCCTTTGACTACACTAAGAAACCTAGCACCTCACAAAGCCCTTGTCGATCTCAACCTAGTAAACCTATTCACAAGGGAAATAGTCAAGAGAGACCTAG
This sequence comes from Silene latifolia, assembly GCF_048544455.1. NCBI lineage: Eukaryota > Viridiplantae > Streptophyta > Magnoliopsida > Caryophyllales > Caryophyllaceae > Silene > Silene latifolia. The sequence continues at coordinate 27,555,434 of NC_133532.1, forward strand.
AGAAATTCCTAGACCTAGAGAAAACCCTAACCCTAGAACTCCTCCCAAGCCAAACAAACCTAAAGTTAGAAAAACGGTCATTAGACGTGTTTGGGTTCGAAAGGATTTAGTATTTAGAGTAACTAATCATAAGGGACCCAACTTAGCTTGGGTACCTAAAAACTGTATCTAATCCTTTTGCAGGAAGTAGTGAAAGAAAACAATCAATGGTATCTTGACAGTGGATGTTCAAGACACATGACCGGAGATAAGAATCTATTTCTTTCACTCAAGCCCTTCAATGGAGGAAACGTGACGTTCGCGGACAACAAAAAGGGAAAAGTTATCGGCGTTGGCAAAATCGGAATCTCTAAGTCTCACGCAATAAGTGACGTTTATCTCGTAGACGGCCTAAAACACAATTTGCTAAGCATATCTCAACTATGCGACAAAGGTAACAAAGTAGTTTTTCATACTAACAGTTGTCGCATTATTATTGAAGGAACTAGCAACGTTATTCTTGAAGGCCACCGAAAAAGGAATGTTTATATGGTAGATTTAAATGTTGTGCCTACTAACTCTTTTTCGTGCATGAAAGTTACACTTGATGATCCTTGTTTATGGCATAAACGTTTTGGTCACATTAGGTCACTGACCTTGAACAAGCTCAAGAAGTGAGACTTGGTTGAAGGGTTGCCTAAGATCAAGTTCGACCAAGAAAAGATGTGTGACACATGTGCAAGGTGTAAACAAGTAAGATCATCGTTCAAACCTAAAAGAGTAGTGAGCACAAATCAAGCCTTGGAACTGGTACACATGGATTTATGTGGACCTATGAAGGTAAGGAGTAGAGGAGGATCCAGGTACGTCTTTGTTCTTGTAGATGACTACTCAAGGTATGTATGGCCTATCTTTCTTCATTCAAAAGACGAAACTTTTGATGAATTTGATTGTCTTATGAAACGTGTTCAAAATAAATATAAGACTAATCTTGTATCTATTCGTACGGACCATGGCACCGAATTTGACAACCAAACTTTTATAGAATATTGTAGAGTTAATGGTATAGGACATAACTTTTCTGCACCAAGAACTCCTGAACAAAACGGTGTTGTTGAACGTATGAATAGAACTTTAGAAGATATGGCACGTACAATGCTTTTGTGTAGTGGTTTACCTCGTAACTTTTGGGCTGAAGCCATAAGTACTTATTGCTACATCCATAATCGTGCTATGATCCGACCTATCCTCAAGAAAACCCCCTACGAACTTCTTAGAAGTCGAAAACCTAATATCTCCCATCTTCGTTGTTTTGGGAGTAAATGTTTTGTACATAATAACGGTAAGAATCGTTTAAGTAAATTTGACCCTAGGAGTGACGAGGCAATTTTTATAGGATATTCAGATCATAGCAAGGCTTACAAAGTATTCAATAAGAGAACTCTCTGTATTGAAGAAAGTTTCCACGTCATCTTTGATGAAGATAACGTGTTCGATAAGCCTTTACAGGATGAGGAAGAAGACTTGGATGAACCCGACTTTCGTCTCTCAAGAGATGATCCCCCGGATTTGGAATTAGAGGATAATGAGATTGAGGGAATAAACGATGAACTTGATCGTTCCTCAAAAGATAAAAAGGAGAAAGGCAAAGTTATAGTTGATGATACTATAACATTGACTCAAGATAAGAACTCCCAAACCAATGTTATAGATGATGTTACTCTAACATTGAATCCAAATCAAGGTGTAGAGTCCGAGGTTATAATCGGATCAAACGCAACACCCGAATTGGATTCAGGGGGAACTTCCCCTAATTCCGAACCAAATGAAGTCGGGACAAGCTCAAATAACGATGGAGAACCAAGCACTTCGACGAAGTGGAAATACAAGAACTCACACCCCATGGACAATATTCTTGGGAATATTAAAAAGGGTGTTCAAACAAGACGTTCCTTAAACAACTTCTGCTCTTTCTACTCTTTTCTGTCCATGATCGAAGCAAAGAACATCAATGAAGCTCTTGCTGAATCAGATTGGATTGTAGCTATGCAAGAAGAGCTACAACAGTTCGAAAGAAACAAGGTTTGACATTTAGTTCCTAGACCAAAAGATCGAACAGTCATTGGAACTCGGTGGGTCTTCAGGAACAAATTAGATGATGCCGGAGTCATTGTCAGAAACAAAGCTAGATTGGTGGTTCAAGGATATAATCAACAAGAAGGAACAGACTATGACGAGACTTTCGCACCTGTTGCTCGTCTTGTAGCTATTAGACTTCTGATAGCATTTGCCGCACACAAGGGAATGAAGCTCTTCCAGTTGGACGTCAAGACGACATTTTTGAATGGATATTTGCAAGAGGAAGTCTTCATCGAACAACCCCTGGTTTTAAGAATATCAAATTTGAGGATCACGTTTTCAAATTAGATAAAGCCCTATATGGATTGAAGCAAGCACCTAGGGCCTGGTACGACAGATTATCCAAGTTTCTAGTTGTGGTGGATTGAGTAGAGGATCCGTCGACAAAACCCTATTTCAAAAACCGAGGATTCTGACCTTTTGGTTGTTCAAATATACGTCGATGATATCATCTTTGGATCGACCAACCGAAGCTTGTGTAAATATTTTTCTGAGTTAATGACTTCCGAGTTCGAGATGAGTATGATGGGAGAATTGAAATTCTTCCTAGGACTGCAAATACAACAAACAGATGAAGGCATTAAGATCCATCAACAGAAATATATCAAAGAGTTGATTTGAAAATTCGGAATGGAAAACTCACACGATATGCCTACTCCAATGGTCGAAAACAAGAAATTGACATTGGATGAAAACGGTAAATCAGTTGATGAAACTACTTACCGTGGGATGATTGGGTCACTGTTATATTTGACCGCAAGTAGACCCGATATTATGTTTAGTGTATGCGTTTGTGCGAGATATCAATCATCTCCCAAAGAATCGCATATGGACGTAGTAAAAAGAATTTTACGTTATTTAATTGGAACGGCCAACTTATACCTATGGTATCCAATGGAATGCAATTTTGACCTAGTCGGTTATTCTGATGCCGACTACGCAGGATGTTCTCTAGACAGAAAAAGTACGTCGGGTGTCGCCACGTTTGTTGGACCATGTATCATCACGTGGGGTTCGAAGAAACAAAATTCGGTTGCTCTCTCAATCTCTTTGAAGCCGAATATATTGCTGCAGGACTGGTATGTACTCAACTTTTATGGCTTAAGCAACAATTACGTGATTATGGTGTTGATGTAGGATGTATTCCTATTTTGTGTGATAATACTAGTGCGATAATTATTTCTAAAAATCCCGCACAACATTCACGTACCAAACATATTGAAATAAGACACCATTTTATACGAGACCATGTTGAGAAGGGGAATATAAAACTTGAATTTTGTAGTACTGAAAAACAATGGGCAGACATTTTGACAAAATCATTAGCTAGAGAACGATTTGAGACTTTACGGTTGGAAATTGGTTTAATCAGTGGTACCTAAGCTTCTATAGTTGTTCAATCTTTTTATGACTGACTAGTTAAGTTAAGATTGTATGACTGTGTCCGTATATTGCGTTGCATGAATAATTTCGTTTATAGAAATATTTTTATCATAAGATTCTATTTGCTATTTAGAATTTAATTAATATACAAACTTATTCTTATCACAGTAAACAAAACACACCATATTTTTATCTTTCCAAATCATAAAAATTTCTCAAATAAAGCTCACAAGTACACGGCTCATCTTTCCTATATCCAACCAACTTCCTAATTCATGTCTTATCACCATAAATTTCCATACTTATCACTTTCCTATTCCTAATTAAAGACATTTACCATATGTTACCTCCACTTGTTAACCCTAAAACCTACACCTATATCTACCCTTGCGTGTTACCCGTCCACCCATCCCCCACTTGCCTACTTTTCTTTCTTCCAAATCTTTACCATCATTACACCTCTTCTCCTTTACTCAAACAATCACCATCACCTTCTTTTTCAAACAATCACCATCATCATGAACACATCTCATGCAAAAAATACCCGATCCTCAACCCGTCACCACCAAAACCGCCCCTTTCCTCACCAAACATCACCTTTGCCACCATATACCCCTTCACCACAACCAAACCCAAACTCGCCCCTGTTTCGTAGTCGGGACGAATCGGTATCTGAAGGTAAAAGACGCCGTCTTTTCAAGGGTAAAAATAAAGTTGTTCTTGATGATAGTGAAGCTATTGTGGAGGAACCCGAGGTGATAGTTCGGAATGGTGTTGCTCGTACTCTGCTTAGGGATGCTTCGAAAGCCGCGACAAAGGAAGGGTTGAATCGTGTTCGGCTTACTCATGATGAAAGCATCTTGGTTAATCGAGTTTTGAGGTATTCCATTCATGGTGGTCGGTACTATCCGAAATCTTGGTTGGTTAGTGTACCCGCTCTTGCTTTCTTTATTAATTTTCTTGATTTTCAAGGGTGGAGTCACATAAGTCAGTTTTCGGGTCCTATATACCCGGTTGAGGTGGTACAATTCTTTGCTAGTGTCTCAATTAAGAAAGGAGTGTTGCATGCGGTTGTTAATGGTGTCGATGTTACCGTCTCTGTTTCGGATTTACGCTTCTTGCTTTTTCGGTTCCTAATGAAGGGATTGAATTAAATCCGAGTCTTGAATGGTCTAATGTTGGAAGTGAAAAGGAGTTGTTAGTGAAGAAGTATTTTGAGGAGATGACGGAGGGTGTCAATATCGTGGTTCGACCTCTCTCGGCTAAGATCAAGTTCCTCTTAAATTTTTTGTGGAACACAGTGGTGCCGAGAAGAGGGGGCCGTGATAAGGTGTCGAGTTATGAGGCGATAATGGTTTATTCTTGGTTGGAAGGTCTGAAGGTGAATTTGGGTAGTGTTGTCTTGCACCGTATCATTCAGACTAGTCTTACGGTTACTAAGGACAAGTTAAGCACCACAATCGATTTGCCGTATGGTATGTGGATATCTCGTTTGTTGTAAATTAAACAAGTGATCGGGCCTGACAGTTACGGTGTTAGTGCTAGAGATTGTATGTGTGACAAGTTAATCAAGCTAATGGGTCTTGTTATTGATGGACCCGAATTGCAACTTGCAAAGGATGTTGAGAAAGCCCCGGTGGATTCGGGTTTAGGAGCTATGGAGTCGAAGTTGGAGGGGTTTATGAATGGTTTAATGGAGAAATTCGAGGCGCATTCGGCTAGTTTGGCTACGGCATTGTCACGGGTTGGACCATCTCGGTCTTTAGACTCGGGTTTGGATGCTAGTCGGGTGTACTCGTGGATGGAGGACGTAGACAAAAGGTTAGCGGGTTTTGAGAGGGAGCTGAAGGCTATTCATGGGGAAGTGTTCCCACACGGTGATCGTCTCACTTTCCTTACGAGTCAGGGTGGTGCTTTGGTGATGCACGGGAAAGCGATGGCCGGTGATCAAGCTCTCACGTTGGAAGCTACAAAGGCTCTTTCTTTGAAGGTGCTTAATTTTGAAAGGAGCATTGGTACTCTTTCACAGTTGGTTAGGAGCTCCTTCGACCGTCTGGATGCTTTGGAGCACCGTACTAGACCCGACTACATGAACCCGTATAAGACCCGTAACATCTGATTTCCTCTCGTCCTACCCTCATTAGCCCTTACCTTAATTAGCTTTTCTTTTATTTTTCTTAGTGGTGTGTTAAACAAACTCTTATTCGGCCCATTTTGGCAATACACTTGTGGTTATGGCCCAAGTGTTCTATTAGACATGTGTTCATTCGGCCCACTTTGGCTTTAAACATGTTTAATTCTTAGTTTGTATGCTAATTATCTTTTGATGCTTATAGTCTTGCATGTTACTTTTATTTCTTATGGCGTTTTTATCTCTTGTCTCGTCTTATATTATTCTAGTCATTTTTGATTTGTTCTTAACTTTTCGATGATGTCAAGAGGGGGAAAGAACGTTTATAGTAAGCATCTACCTAAGCTTGCTCCTTGTCAAGACCGATTGTCTCTTAAAGTCCTTAAGTTTCGGTTTTTGAAACATTGTCTTGATCTTGCGTTAATCTTTATTATCAAGATAACGGTATTATATTGAGGGGGAACTTTCTTATTAGTCACAAGTTTAGGAGACTTGCCATCGTCAAAAAGGGGGAATTTGTTGGACCATATAGATTATATGTTTATGTTTTGATGATGTCAAGGTATTTTACATTTTATATACTTGTTGCGTGTAATCGTTTGTTAAGTGTTTTAGCATTAACTTATTACGAGCAACAAAGAGGATTGTGACAATTACATGAGAAGTTCAAGCCTTTGTTCAAGATCAAACAATTCAAAGATTCATTCAAGTATTATGTGAAGATGAAGTTTGTCTAAAGAATAATCAAGCTTGGATGATGATGTAGCCTATACTCGAAGATCTCCTTGAAGATTAGAATAGTATAGGTGATTATCTCGTAATGGTAATCAAAGAATGAGTTTCTTAATTAGTAAAGTTATAGCTTTGCAGCTATAACATTACTAGTAAAAGAGCTCAATGTTATAGCTCTTCTACTATAACATTGAAATGCTGAGTTTTCATACACGACTTATAAATGTTTCGAAAATTATTTTGTAATTGTTTAAAGTTTTTTTTAAATGTTTTAATGAAAGTATTTATTTTGTAAAGCCCGGTTTAGTGAGGAGTCCGGTTTTATGGTTAGCGTTAATTGATGGTTATTGGATCAACTTATGAGTTGGACTTTACTATCAATTAGGGTTTCCATATAGCCTCTCCTAAAACCTAAATTCTAATTATATATTAAGATTAGGGTTTGCATGATTCACGAGCTTATGAGCCGTGTTATGCGTGTTGCCTAAGAGATATTAGGTAAAGATTTTATTCTATAATAATATCTTTACATATCTTATATCTTACTTAATATATTTGTTTATGGTAAAAGATATTCTTGTTTTAGTAAATCTTATCATAATCTTAGAATTTATAGTAAAGATTATATTTGGAAAGATTATATTCTATCTTTTAGAATATTCTTTATTATCTTTCATGGCTTTTAGGAAAGAGATAATAAGAAGATATAATTTGTAATTATATCTTATTATTTCGGCTATTAGGGTTCTTGTAGAAACCGTGTAGCCTACCTCTTCCTTGCCTATAAATACTTTGCTATTTACAACATCTAAAAGAGAGACCTTAAGCATAAAAATTGTTTTCATATTTTAAAGAGCAAACCGTGTGTTTTTAACGAAAACCGATTTGCAATTTTGAAAGGTCGTGTGTTACAAAACTCGCATACTTGTTCTTCATTTATAGTTATAAGATAATAGTGCTTAGTTGGTTTCTTAACTTGTTCATTAACGTGAACCTTTGTTAGAATCATTAGTGCTTCCTTATTAGCGTAAGTTAGTCACTCGAGTATTTAACGGTACTCATTGAGTTACAGCTAGAGTTAGTTGTACGAGTTGGGTTAGTAAATTTGTAATCCGTAGAAAAGTACTAAATTTATTAATCGAGAATAGTGGACGTAGGTTTCGACTTGTGAAACTGAACCACTTCAAAAATCCGTGTGTCTCTTCTTGTTTCGTTCTTTCGTTTATTTCGCTCGTCATCGTTAGTTGATTAGTTAAAGTTTAATCAATAAACTTTAAATAATCAATTACACACGCACAATTGAAAAAGCTTTAAAAAGTTTTAAATCCTCAATTCACCCCCCCCCCCCCCCCCCTCTTGAGTATTTTGGATCAATAGACTCTTCAACATGTATAGGACAATTCCCTTAATTGGAAAAGTTAATTAATTGTAAATCAATACAGATTAATTAAATCCTTAAATTAAACAAATTTTATCAGTGAGTGAGAATTATATATCTTATTGTAATATGATTAAATAAGATTCAATTTAGTAATTAAAATGTTATATTACTAAAATTGATTAATGTTAATGAAACATTTGAGATAAGAATTTTTAGTTAATTATAATTATAAAATGTTGTATATTATATTAACTAAATTCAAAATGACCCATTTTACATTCATGTAATTATGAATTACTATTTAATTTGTTATGTGTTATTTATTTTGATATGTAATATAATTGTTAAATTAGCATTAATATGACTAACAATATGTCGTATGTCACATATTAAACATTGTATGACAATTGACAAAATATGTAAGATAAAATGGAGGTCCGTTTGAAAGGGGACCGGTTTTTAATTAGGGTGGTTAGGGTTGTGATTAGTTGGTTTTTTAATGCATAAACAACATGATTACTCTTACACACCTAGACCTACCCTAATGTTTTGGTAAGACCAAAAGCAAGAGTAGGCATGCCCTTCCCAAGGGCCTAAAACCGCACACCCCCCCCTTTTAATGAGATTAGTTCTCATTTTTAAGATTTTGAAGATTCTCATGCTCTCACTCCTCCTTCTCTCATAAATAGTTTATGTTCATAAAATTTGTTCAAAATGTAATATTTTCACAAGACTACTAATATAGTATTTATATTAATACTAGATTTAATAATTTAAGGTTACTAGTAATATTATCTAGTTATTAATATTATTAGTGTTATGGGTAATGTCTTAGGTGCTACTAAGAGGAGTGTTTCTATACTTGAAACTTGAAGTTCTTGGAGGATTATCCTAAAATACTTTTAGCTCAACAACAAGGTTAGGAAGGAGTCATACCTTGTGCCCTAAATCGGTCCACCATTTTGTAAGAATAAATCCATTTTCTCCTTATTTCATTTATTTACATATTCCATGCACTAGATCTATTATTCTAAATTACTGAGTAATTTAGAAACTAATTAGAAGAGTCTAATTAGGAGTTAATGAACCTTACAGTCAGAACCTCACACAAAGATTTACACATATCATGGACCCATAAACGAATCTAACTAGCCAATCCTGATCACGTAAGTTACCACTTGATAATGAATATCTCTCATCCGAACTTAACTTAGATGCCCTTCATAACATATCCTCCCATCCACACAATTATCACCACTCAGCGAACGTAACCATATCATCAGTACCCAACTACCAGCAAACACCTCTTATATCCACATCTTATACTCCCTCACATCCATACATACCAATCAGGCCTCCACAAAATCAACCTTTTTAGAACGACTAACTTCCCTATTTAACATCATCCTTAACCACTAGTGACAACACTAAGACACCACCATATTTCATGCAACTACTCTCTTACTATCACTTCTTAATATAAAAATTCATTTCCTTTCTTTGGTTATCATCCCCAAATAACGAACATCAAATCCATCAACAAAATTTACCTCAACATTCTTTCCAATTCTATCCTTTATTGTATCGTCACCTAACTCTCCACCAAAATCTCATATCGTGCAAACACTCTACCAGCTTCTTACTCCCTTAATTCCTCGAAACTCACGGCTAACATGTCGTCCTGAATTCCTATATAACCATTAGATCACACCCTCTTATGATGCTATCGTACCTTTCCATAATTCCTTACTTTCATGACCCATAACTTTGGTCAACGTTCTCCCAACTTACTTTCATCCAATAATACCAATTAATAATTCATCTCCTTCCGTCTTCTACAAAACTCTTTAGTAATACGATTACCTTCTTGTTGCTCCACAACTCAAATTCCATTAATTCATATCAATATCTTCTCGTTCTTTCTTATCACTGATCCTCTCCGATCATACTACTCACTAGTACTTGACACCATCAAGTTCACACAACTACGGTTACTCTACAATTAGTTGTATCTCCCTTTCGTGTCCCTAGAAAACTAAAATTTCACCTCATACCGTTAATTGCCCAAAGAATTACCCGCTAGGCTCACCTCATGATAATACAAATTCCCAAACTCGGCCACTATCTACACATCGCGACAATACTCGATCTCACTATACACCATTCATTTCCATCCCTCTATGACGACCTTTCCTCACATATACCCTTAAACAATGAAATCCTAACCGTCTCCCTCCATAAATCCTTACGCATCCCAATTTGCCACTATTCGCATCCCTCATCTCAATCTTTGCATTCTCACATTTTTTTACACTTACATCACCCTTGTCCATATACTCTTACTTTCATATTACTCAACACAGGACTATATCACTCACCACATCTCACAGGACATGCTCTCTGCCTCGATAAGTCAATCAATCTTCCCTCTCCTTTTCCACTATCCCTCACAACTACTTATAACTCATGTCCTTCCTACCCAAGACATATGCCTCATAAGCCGGTATTCTCCACATCATAGTATCTGGTAAAAGAATGCTTTAAGACCCAAAACATACTTGTGCACATAACCTATGGCTCTAAACATATTTAAGAACGTAGCCATCGATTCAAAACAACCCCCCAAAGAGGTACTCGGTCAAGTACATGACGTAATCGGCCGAGTACAGGACACTCGGTTGAGTAATGGGACTACTCGGCCGATTTCACGCCTCCAGAAGCTGAACAAAACTATCACAGAAAGATTACTCGGCCGAATATGGGTTACTCGGTCGAGTATAAAACATAATCAGCCGAGTAGGGCCTACTCGGTCGAGTACCGGCACAATTCTCAACAACGTCCAGTTTTCGTAAAACAGTCATATCTCACTCGTTACTTGGTCAGTCTGGGCATGTGACCTATCGTTACAGTCGTAAGAGGACAAGCTATCACCACCAATTATAATTATAGCAATATCATTTCTAGAACTCCAGTTATAACAGTTTTAAGACAACCCTTCCATAATTATTCTTCATAAAAATCAAATTTTCTAAACAAAACAACTTGAACATGAGTAAGGCAAACAATAACAACTCAATACCTCTAAAAATCAGTACATAGGTGAACTTTTATCATAACCATATGTAAATTAAACACAATATTCATATATATAGACGCATGACCTTAATCACATGCTACTACCAACAAACCAAACATTAACATCATCATGATCATATACACATACTGATGTGACTCATATTTGAGCACATTTAGTCCCTGAATTAACCTCGTTCCCATGCTTTATAGTGCATAATTGGGTCATTTACAATCTTTAGTTTCCCGTTTTGCATATTCTTTGAGGTTTTATCTCCTTGGTAGGAAAGGATTGCTAACCTGGCATTTACATGGCGAAATGGAGCTAAATTGATCGCATCTAATGACCAAGCATCAAAGAGAAGACCAATACTAGAGGCCTAAGTAGATAATAAAGTGAATTGGGCAATGATGAAAGGATCCTTGCATCCCCGAAATGATCCTTGCGGATTGTGGAGGAAGAAAAGAAGAGTAGTTGACTGCCAGGGATCCGAGCGGATCACACACGATCTGGGCGTCTTCGTTCAACATCATCCGGGCGTCTTTAGGCCAAGATGAGGGGATCTCAGCACAGGGAGCCGAGCGTCTCCAAGCCAATCCTCACGGATCGAAGGTCAAAGACCCCGTGCCACAGCTCAAGACCCACGGATTGTGGCAGGACTAGCATGACGGAGATGCTCATTTTCTTCGAGAGGAGCATTTCCTCAACTTTTCTTAGGGTATTAATAGTCATTTAAGCCCTTAGTAACCCTAATTTATGTACCTAATCTTTAGTATAAATACCCCATTGTACTACCTAGATTAGTAATCATCTCTTAATCAATTCTTAATTATCTCTTAATCAATTCTTAATCATCTCTTAATCAATTCTTAATCATCTCTTAATCAATTCTTAATCATATCCTAATACTCTCTTAATTAGTTTTTAATACTCTCAAATTAGTTGTAATACAATTTATCAATATTAATTATATCTTAATCTTTCCTTAATTTCTCTATTGTTCTTCATTTATTTTGGGTAATTAGAAGATTATTTGGATTTATTTGGGAGATTGACAACCTTCCATCAATCATGAAGTACTTCTATTATTCTTTGCATTACTATTTTGGAATCTCCATAGGTATAATTCTCTTAACCCTTCTTTTAATAATTGTTAATTACTTTCATTTGTTCATCATGTTTAGCGTTGTTAGTTTGATTGACAATCTTATTAGCATGTTGAATTTGATAATGAGTGAGTAGTCTCCTAGCTAGGGTTAATGGGGAAGTAAGGGAAACCAACATGGGGAATGATTCATGCTTAATCTAATATGTTTTCATGATTTATTTGCTTGCTTGTTATGATTTCAAGTTATGCACATGTTATGTTTGATGAAATGCGAGCCTATGAATCCTTGCATTTTTTTGATCCATCACCTATCTTTTCAATGAGGCTTGTAAGCTTATACACCAACTCGAGCCTCATTAGACCATGCATATAGTTGAATAGGAAGAATTAAGTCGACTTATAGGTGTTGTACAATGTTAACCGATTCGGCTCCGGGACCCAAACCTTCCTAGGGATTGTAAGCTTATACACCAACTCGATCCCATCACAATAATAATTGCTTGCTTATAATTTGAGAATATGTTTTTATGATCAACTCCCATGAATCCCCTATGAACCCATGACACCCTAGTGCTTTTAATCAATTGTTTACATCTCCATTTATTTACCTTGCTTTGTTTTTATTGTTGATTAGTTTTAGTTGATCTCCTTTCTCAACCCCAAATTGTGATACCCTAAGACACGACCATTTACAATTAAAAATCCTACATCAATACCCGTCCCTTGGGATCCGACCTTTACTTGCCTCTTTGCTAAGAGTAGTTTGTGAAGTTATAAATATTGTTTTGGTTGGTAGCTGTTGACGACGAGTTTAATCCCACACCAAAAATGGCGCCGTTGCCGGGGACGGTGTTAAATTGATTTGATTTTCATTAATTGTTTTTAGTTATGTCTTTCCTTACCTTGGGGAAGTAAAACTCCTCAAGGTACTTCTCACCTTTTTCTATTAGTGTACTTTGCAAGATGGATATTATACATTGTTGTGTAGAGGACCATAGGAGTACTACTTTCATTAAAGATCCTTTGCAAGCATTGGAAGCCTTAGAAGCAAGTGAGGCCAAAAATAAGCATTGGGAATTGGAAGTATATCTCCTTGAACCCGCTCTAGCCAACAAAAAACTTACCTATGAGCAATCCGTGTTGATAAATAACATTCTTGAGGAAGCATCACAATCCACTAAGGAAGAACAAGCAATCGAAGTTCATACCACACACGCCGAAGAGCTAGATGAATATATCATGGAATTTAAGTATGATGAGATTGATGAACTTGAGGAACAAATCGAACATGCCATGAGGATGGAGTGTATAATGGAGATGGAGCATGTCCTAATGAACCTTAATTGGTAGAAAGTGAGGTACAAACTTCAACTCTAAAACCCCTTCCCCCAAATTTGAAATATGCTTACCTTGATGAATCTAAAACAAAATCCGTGATTGTTAATGATAAACTTGATGAGAACCAATTGGAAAGTTTGCTTGATGTGTTGAAAAAACATGAAAAGGCTATAGGTTATAGCCTAGATGACCTTAAGGGGATAAGTCCCAATTTTTGTATGCATAGAATTCATCTACAAGAGGACCATAGGCCCACTATTCAAGGGCAAAGGAGACTAAATCCCCACTTGCAAGAAGTTGTAAAAGCGGAGTTTATGAAACTACTTGATGCAGGAATCATTTATCCTATATCGGATTCTGTGTGGGTTAGCCCCGTTCAAGTTGTACCTAAGAAAGGAGGTACCACGGTGGTGACAAATGAAAAGAACGAGCTAATACCCACAAGGAAGATCACCGGTTGGCGTATGTGTATTGACTATCGTAAATTGAATTCCGCAATAAGAAAAGATCATTTTCCCCTACCATTCATTGACCAAATGCTTGAGAGGTTAGCCTCTAGCAAATTCTTTTGCTACCTTGACGGGTAATCGGGATTCTTCCAAATCCCGATACACCCGATGACCAACACAAGACCACCTTCACATGTCCCTATGGAACTTTTGCATATAGGAGAATGCCATTCGGGATGTGTAATGCCCCCGCTACTTTCCAAAGATGTATGATGAGTGTTTTCTCCTATTATCTAGAAACCATAATGGAAGTTTTTATGGATGAGTTTAGCGTTTATGGAAAAGACTTTAACTCATGCCTGCATAATCTTTCTCTTGTATTGCAAAAATGTGAAGATGTTAGCCTTGTTTTGAATTGGGAAAAGTGCCATTTTATGGTCAACGAAGGTATTGTCTTGGGTCATTTGATTTCGGAAAAAAGGGTATCGAAGTAGACATGGCTAAAGTTGAGGTGATAGAGAAACTCCCACCTCCCGTGAATGTTAGGGGAGTGAGGAGCTTTCTTGGTCACGCGGGTTTCTATCGCCGTTTCATTAAAGATTTCTCAAAAATTGCGAAACCCCTCACTCAACTTTTGCTCAAAGATGCCCAATTCCAATTCACTAATGAGTGTGTTGAAGCTTTTGATAGAATCAAGGAAGCATTGATCTCGGGACAAATCATCCAACCACCAAATTGGGAATTACCATTTGAGATCATGTGCGATGCGAGTAACTACGCCGTTGGCGCGGTTCTTGGCCAACGGGTAGGAAAGGCCTTGCATGCTATCTACTACATAAGCAAGACTCTTGATTCCGCACAAGTGAACTATGATACTGCCGAGAAGAAACTCCTTGCCATTGTCTATGCTTTAGACAAATTCCGTTCCTATTTGCTTGGATCGAAAATGATTGTTTCCTCGGATCACCGTGCTCTTAGACATCTATTGATAAAGAAAGAAGCAAAACCAAGATTGTTGAGATGGATTTTGCTACTCCAAGAATTTAATTTGGAGATAAGAGACAAGAAGGGAGTCGAGAATGTGGTAGCGGATCACTTATCAAGAATTCGATTTCACAGTTATGAGGAAGATACACCAATCAATGACTCTTTCCCCTATGATATCTTAATGTCCATCCATTCACAACTTGAGAAACACACCACACCGTGGTTTGCCGACTATGCTAATTACATTGTTGGAGGAGTTCTTCCTCCAAATTTGAACTACAATCGAAGAAAGAGATTCTTGTTTTAAGTGAAGAGGTATTTTTGGGACGATCCTAATCTTTTCACGGAATGTAGTGATAGACTTTACCGAAGGTGCATACCTCAATGGGAAGTTCAAGGTGTTTTGGAGGGATGCCATTCATCACCTTATGGAGGACACCATGGAGCACGAAGAGCTATTGCTAAAGTCCTTCAATCGGGCTTCTTTTGGCCTACCATGTGTGAAGATGCTAGAGAGTTTATTCTCCATTGTGATCCATGCCAAAGAACCGAGAACATTTCTTGGAGAAATGAGATGCCACAACGAGGAATATTAGAGGTAGAAATTTTCGATGTTTGGGGAATTGACTACCAAGGACCATTTGTATCATCTCAAGGAAACAAGTACATTCTTTTAGTCGTCGACTATGTATTAAAGTGGGTAGAGGCAATTGCTACCCCAACCGATGATGCCAAAACGGTCAGTAAACTTCTCAAGAAAGTAATCTTCCCAAGATTTGGAGTTCCTAGAGCGATCATTAGTAATGGAGGGACACATTTTCATGAAAAGAAGTTCACATCTCTTTTGACAAAATATGGTGTTCAACATAGAATCGGTTTGGGATACCATCCTCAAACAAGCGGTCAAGTTGAAGTTTCGAATATAGAGATCAAACAAATTCTTGAGAAGGTTATTAACAAGACTCGCAAGGATTGGAGTATGAAGCTTGATGACACTTTATGGGCTTATAGGACGGCCTATAAAACTCCCATAGGAGCCTCCCCTTTCAAGCTAGTCTATTGAAAGGCGTGCAATTTACCAATCGAATTGGAGTACAAAGCCTTTTGGGCGATCAAAGCTCTCAACCTTGATCTCAAGTTAAGTGGTCAAAAGAGGATAATGCAAATTCAAGAGTTGGAGGAATTCCGACTACAATCCTACGAAAATGCCAAAATGTACAAGGAAAGGACAAAATTGCTTCATGACAAGCGGATTAGGCAAAAAGCTTTGCACAAGGGAGACAAAGTCCTTCTATTTAACTCCCGATATCGACTCTTTCCCGGGAAGTTAAATTCAAGATGGATGGGGCCCTATGTGATCACTGAAGTGGGGAAATATGGCGACTTCGAGATAAAGTCGGAAGAGGGGAATAAGTTCAAGGTCAACGGTCAAAGGTTGAAGCCATATTATGAAGGAGCGTTTATCGGAGAAGTCGAGGTCATCCGCCTCGAGCCTCTTCCGCCATGAAGAGAACATCAATAAGAGAGTTTGGTGGAGTCCTCTCCAAACCACAATTTGTAAATATACTAACTCTTCTCACTTGTATTTTTAACTTTATTGCATTTCCGTAAAGCATGATTTTTGACATGAGAGTTCGTGAGGGAGTGTTACTAACTATTTTGCATGAGTGAAGGATCCAGTAATTAAGTGTGGGGAAGCACTCTAGAGGATCAAAAATGAGGAAAATCCCCACGCGTGGTACTGAACCCGTGGGTGCTGTTTAGGAGAAGATCCGAGCGGCTCAGCTGGAATCCGCTCGACTTAGGCATGATCCGACCATCCTGGCTCCAAGACGTTCGTCTTGGGTGTGCTGATATTCAAGAATTTGTTCTGTTCTGAAATCCGGGCAGATTACTCAAAAGACGCTCGTCTTTGTCTGAAGACGCTCGTCTTGAGGGCAATCCGCGCATCCTGACTGCTGGCAAAAATTATCATTCCTTGCTGTTTATGAATCCGAGCGTCCTCTGAAAGATCCACTCGTCTCCTGCAAGAAAATCCGCCCGTCTCATGCAAAATCCGCGCGTCTGAGCACGGAGTAGAAAAACCAGATTACACTAACTATGGATCCGAGCGTCCTGAGCTCGATCCGCGCGTCTCCTGAAACACTGATCCGCTCGTCCTGGTCACAGTCCGCGCGTCTCCCTATCGTGTTGCTCTCCTATTTTCGACATATGCAATTTCTTTCCCACCACATATTTCATGACACATCATCCTTCCTTACTCTATAAAACATAAAACCACCTCCCATGTGACCCAAATCATAACAAAAGCACTCATTCACCTCTCTAAATTAAAAAACCCCCAAACCTAGGGTTTCATGAAGGTTCTCAATTACAAAGAATACCTTCATCTTTAACAAGCCAAGTTTCTAGATCCACCTTTAAAATGAGATCAAGAAGGTCTTTCCCTAGAGAAAGAAGCAGACCAAGGGTAATTGGAAGCTCCTCAACATCTCACCTCAACACATTGAGGAGAGAGCATGAAGAAATAGTTGACCTCTTAAGACTTAATGAGCTCTCCAACATAGAATTCGTCAATGATGTGCAAAGGCTTGTCTTCCATCGCTTCCTCCGTAAGAACATTCTACCTACTAAGTTTATGTGCCATGATACTTTGAGGAAACTTGGCATCTATCATCAAACCGAGGCACTTTTTGACTTATTCGGCCTTTCATCTATGTTTCACATGCAAGAACGCACTTATCGGTCTTTAGTTCTTGAATTCTTGAGCTTTCTAAAGATTTCTACCTTAAACAAGACAATTTGTGTGGAGTTTAGACTAGAAAACACAACTCGAATGATGACTCTTGTAGAGTTTGCTAGTGTATTGGGTCTTTATGTATCGCCTACCCGAAAATCAAAGCCGCGGAATTATAGCGTATCACCTCTATGGCGAACCATGACGGGTCGCGATTTCTCTTTCATTAAAGAAAGCTTGTCTTTTCACATTCAAAACCCCATTATTCGGCTTACTTATCGATTCATCGCAGGCACTCTCTTTGCCCGCCGTGATCCCGCAATAGTGAATGAACTCGATCTTGTTTTTATGGAGTCCTACCTCAAGATACAAGGGAGGAGCGGCTATCACTTTAACGCCCCCTAGTCCTCCTTGAAAGATGGGCTATGTTCCGGAATGGAGACGATGATGGTATGATCCACATCGTCAATGGGGGATTGATAACAAGGCTTGCAAAATTCTTCAACCCCAATTTCAACCACAACAACGCCAATACACCTCTTCCGGGCAACACAAAGATTGATGAAATGTTGATTCTACGACAACACCATTGGATAGCCCTTGAAGGCTATGAGAAAAGGATTAAGTGGAGAACCAAAGGAGAACCCCCATCTACCTTCCAATGGAAGGCTTAACAAGGATTTCACCGCGGAGGGGTCCTCTCTCTCCAATACCATCTTATCTCATCCCAACAAATGCAAATCAAGAAAATCAAACCCCACCTCCAACACAAACTCAACAACATGAACCCCAAGCAAATGACAAGGAAAAAGTTGTTATCCCGCCGTACCCATTCCCATATCAACCGTATAACCATCCAAACCCCTTCAATCTCCCACGAGATGACTTTGTCACGGGCCTACTTCAAGACATGCATCAAAAGTAATATGAAGCAAGGGTTGACAATTACTTTTCTCTCTACCCACAATTCCACTGATTGGCACACCAAGGGCATATTAGTGAAGAGGGAATGCTTCCCTCTTGGGCACAAACGGATATCCTTTTTCCGAATTTGGAACACGCCAATGGTGGGACACATGGAGTAGGAGATGAAGGAGGGTCAAGTGGCGGTGATACGGTGGAGGTCAATAGCGAGGGGGATGAGTTCATAGACTTTTATGAGAGTGATGAAGTGCAAGGAGATAGTGATTTCGGAGGGGATGATGATTAAAGAATCTTCCTAAGCTAGGTGGAGCGGGCGTGAGGCACCCACCAAGGCCAAGGTGATGTTTGTCTTTGTCCTCTCATCTTTCATGATAAGAATTTCATGCTTTGTTAACTTGTTTTATAATTGATTGTTTCATTTTTTTGTGGTGTCCTCGTAAAAAGAAGGACTATTATTCCACCTTGGCAACATCTAGGTGATGATAAATTAATTACTCCCTCTTGTAAAAATCCAAAATGACAATTTAGCTTCATGCATAGCATACTTGTGCATGAACTCCCCCATTTATACACTAGCAATAGTGTCCTATTTGGTTTGGGGAAGTTTAAGCACATGCATTGGGAGTTAATTCAAATTATGCTCTCCAACCAAAAAAATAAAAAAAAATTCATGCATCATATAGTATAGTTTAGAATGCATTCACTTGTTTATATTTGTCATATAGTTTTCATTTAGTGTAGAATTCATGCATTCCTATATAGCTGGCATAATTTTCCATCGTATTGGCCATTGAGGACAATGCCTATACTAGTGTGGGGATGGGGAATTTTAACTTGACCTTTAAATCAAAAAAATGATAAAATTTGAAAAATTTGAAAAATACAAAAATATGTTCATTCCTTTATAATGTAGTATTGTATATACTTGTTTGTTTGTTTGTCTATCCTTTTTCACATTGATCGACTACGCCACATCCGAGACATGAGGATCATGAAGACCGCATGGTATGATCTTTCCAATCTCCTTTTTCCTCTTTATGTTAATGACTATGTGGCTTTATTTTGATTGATGCGGTATGAAACAATGTGATTATAGGAGTTGCATTTAGATTATTTGGCATACTAGTTGGTAGAAGCATTTGCATTAGGTTGTATAAATGATAGTTTCATCATGGCATATAGTTGCATTATAGGAAATATTTTGTGAAAGCATCTATTTGGGAAGCTTGACAAGTGTATATAAGGCCCTTGTAGATACTTTTTCTTCTTGAGACTTTGCTCACTAGAATGCTTGTAAAACACCCTAGGATGTGTCATGCTAGTATCCTTTGACCCATGGATTAAAGCCTAGTCAAGAGTACCTTGTGGTGTGATAACTCCTTGGCTACCGTTTATTTCAAGGTGACCCTTGAAACCATGCAACCATCTTCCATATTCTACCACATTTTGTCATCAGAAAGGGAATGGGCAGAAAAATTGTTCAAAATTTGAGTTCAAGCAATGAAAAGAAATGAAAAAGTTTGCAATTTGCATCAAAAGAAAAGAGGAGTACAAAAATAAGAACTCTGAAGCTTCAAATATAAGGCACCCTCATTACTAATTGGGACTTTGAAAATGTTCAAAAGAAAATGCAAAAAAAAAGTTGAAAGTTGTCAAGTATTGAAATGCCAAACATCAAAGAAATGACAACAAGAAATTGTTCTTAAATGTCGAATGCCACAAGAAATTGGGGGAAATAACAACAACAAAAGCAAACTCCCATATGAAACTCAAAATACAAATAATCCCTTTTATCCATCGAATCCACTTTTGTGCATGGTACAGAGGGGACGACCCTTCTTCTTGTCTAGGCAAGAAGGAGAATTCCGCGATCCTCCAGTGTTTCTAACGCCATAAGGAGTCTACTCTTGACTAAAGCATTTAACGATTGAGGACAAAGGTACCCTAGCTTGACACAACTTGGAGGTGATTTATTGGTATCCTCTTAGGCTTAGTAGCTTGAAGAAACCGTATCTATAATTGAGTGTGTACCCTTAGATTGCTTCCCTTGTAGATAAATTCCGCCACTTAGATGAGGAAAGTGGCTATTCTTTTGTAGATGCATCCATTACTTGTTTTGTGTGCTTAATGCTTAGATGTATCGCCATTTTGGCAAGCCCCACCTTGCCTTGCAAGAAGGCATCCTACCTCATGGTTGTCTTGTTGTGAGTTGAAGGGGTGGAGTGAGACCCGCTAATTATCTCACATCGGCTATATTAGTAGGTTAGTTTAAATAATGGTCCTAGTTGTAGTCACCTCTTTACTCGGGACGAGCAAATGTTCGGTTTGGGAATCTTTGATGTGACTCATATTTGAGCACATTTAGTACCCGAATTAACCTCGTTCTCATGCTTTATAGTGCATAATTGGGTCATTTACAATCTTTAGTTTCCCGTTTTGCATATTCTTTGAGGTTTTGTCTCATTGGTAGGAAAGGATTGCTAACCTGGCATTTACATGGCGAAATGGAGCTAAATTTGTTGGAGTATGTGTCCTCGACAATAATGCAATCACATGTTTAAATCTCATATTAAGAATACATAAGGGAATGTAACCTTTTATTGTCAACTGATCCACATTAATCGGTAATGATTGGCTGACTAGAGTTTGACATTACTGTCGTGTGACGGTGGTGATCAGTTGATCCCTTAAGGTCATACCTCTAGGGAAACATTCTTAATTGACTAATTAATTAATTGTATGATGATACAAGTTAATTAATTCCTTAAAATTGAACAAATGATTTTGTGAGTAAATATACGTATCTTATTA
The DNA here is from genome assembly GCF_048544455.1 of Silene latifolia. Classification (NCBI taxonomy): domain Eukaryota; kingdom Viridiplantae; phylum Streptophyta; class Magnoliopsida; order Caryophyllales; family Caryophyllaceae; genus Silene; species Silene latifolia. The sequence goes on from NC_133532.1 coordinate 27,576,607, forward strand.
TAATTCGATTAAATAAGATTTGTTCTAAGTAATTAAATTGTTTTATTACTTAAAGTTTATTGTTTATGAAACAATTGAAATTAGAATGAAGTGATTAATTATAAATACAAGAAGTTGTGATTTATAATTATGTGACCCATTTTGAGTAATAGTAATTGTGAATTACTAGTTAATTTGGTATGTGATTTATTTTAATCATATATAATGATTTTAAAAGTGTTAAAAATACATTATTTAAGAGACATGTATAGTAACATGTCCAATATGTCACACAAGACAAAATGACAAATTGACAAAGTTAAAATGGATCCATATTAACCATGTGGACCGTGTAAATGGAAGAGGGAAGGGGATTTTGTGCCTTAATTACTTTTATTTAGTGGGTAACATGATGATTACCTACTAATCATAGGTATGCATATCTATACTCTTGAGAAGAGAAAATTGCAAATGTATTGGGCACCCTACCCACCCAAAACCGGTGGCCTCCTCCCCTACACACTCAAGTAGTGCATTTTCCACAAAACACTAATTCATTCCAACTAATTTTCAACTTGAGAAAATTATTTATCTCTCTACTTCTTGTTGTTGAACAAAATATAAAATCTCACAAAATCACTAATATTATTCCCTAAATACTAGAAGTAGTATACTTATAATATTAGTAATAATTTTAAGGGCACAAATATTAATTCTAGTAATCAAATTAATATTTGTATTAAGGAGGTTTTCTTGGTACAATCCTTGAGGAGAGATTCTAAATTGAATATTGTTCATCCATTTGGAAAGCTCAAGAACAAAGTAAGGTAGGAGACCTTACTAGTGCCCTAATAGCCGAAAATACATTTGTAAGGGACCAATTTTCTTCACTCTTGTATTTTGTTTTGCATGCATAAGATCCTTAAGTTTTTATGACTGAAACTTTAAACTAAATTATGTGATATGTAAAAGATGATTTCACAACAAATGGTATCAGAGCAACACGGTTGTTGCATGCAAAATCGGGTTAGTTTTTCCGAGTTAATTAGTTAACATATAAAACTTGTTATTTAGGATTTATGAAGATAAATCATGAAATAATTTTGCATGTTAAAAGTTTCTGGTCCTAAATGGATTTTAGGTCATATGGGACGATTTATGGATTTTTATTGTTCATTTTATAAATTATTGGCAATAAAATGTTATTTTTATGAGAAAAATGTCATTTTTGGACGAAAAATAGCTAAACTTCAAATTTTTCAGTGGTTTTTGGATATGTTTTCACATATATTATCTACTGATGGCATGTTAAATCTCGTGAATAACTAAGTTATTTTGTATGAAATATTGATTTTATAAGCTTAAATTGAATTTAAAGGGTTTATTAGGTTAATATGAGTTAAATTTCGAATCTGGTCATGGAAATTTTATACGTTGTCACATGCATTTTTACTCAGTGTGTGTAAAAATATTAGATGTATTGTACTTCTTATGCATGAATTATGAATTTTTGAGTAAAAATTCAATAAATAGTGACTTAAATTAGGCTATAATGCTAAAACATATTTCATGACTATAGAAAAACATCATATGTTGCATTTTATCCCACATTTCAGATCTAAAAGTGAAAAGTTGATTAAAATTATATTTCTCATATTTTAATGGTGATGGTTGTTAAAACCGATAAACCGCAACGATGTCTTCCTCGAAAATTTTTCGAAATTTTTAACCTAAGTTTTGAACATTATGAGTGTCATGGTATTTTTTCAGAATGTTCATGAGTTTGAATTTCAAATTTTAAAATTATTTGAAATTTTTTTTTAATTTAATTTGCAGTTTATAGTATAATATTGTATTTTTGGTCCATAATGAACAATACTAAGAAATCAAGTTGAGTTATTGTCAAAATATTAGTGAAGACAAAGTTTTGAGTCCAAAGATGGTTAGGGTAATTAACTTGAACAAAAATGTGAATTTATGAGACACTTTGTGATTTTAACAAGTTTATAATCACGCAAATCCATAAAGAACCGATGAAATATACGATATTGGCTCTTAAAAGGCGATTTGGCATAAAATTAAGCATGTTCATACATATTATAATGCTGTATTTTATTTATGATTGTCATATTTTTATTTTATATAATTTTGAATTATGTAATTTTACTTAGTATGGCCTTAGTTTTTAATTAATATTACCCGAAATGCATTGGAATATCGATTCGGTTGTAATTATTGTGATCTCGTATCACCGTTTTGTAATTTAATAGATTTATTTTTATTTTTATTACAAATGTATAATAGGAAATTATGTAATTTTTATTTATTATTTGTAATTTACCGGAGTTTCCATGAAGACGTTGTTACCTGGAGATGCGTGCCAAGACCGAAGTTCAAGGGACCAAAGGAGTTGGTTTCCGAATTTATAATAGTTTATTAAATTTACTATTTTTAGGAAGGCCATACTAGGATTTTTTTTTTTATGCTTAGCATTTTCTTTATATGTTTGCATGCATAGCAAATCGCCATAACTACACATGCATTTTATTTAATCGAGTCATCGACCGTGTCAATTATAATTATCGTAGTTCACCGCTTTAGTTCACTTAAAACGTGATAGATAATAAATTTACATGACCTCTCGCTAAATTAATAATTGAGATAAAGCCTTACCAAATAGTAGAACCCATGAAGTATCAATTTCATAAGGGAGTTAAGTCGGCTTCACCGTAATACAAACCTTGTTACGTTGGAGAAGTGGGGTAGTCAAATGTTATTACATCGAAATTTGGATTGAGCTCAACAGAAGTATTCGTGACCGTAGTCGCATGTGTTCCGGGCTAAAGATAAATATTAGAGTAATTTTATCGACCGAGAGTTCTAGAAGTAGAATCGATTAAAGAGTTAATCTACCGAGTTATATTGATAAGGGATGAATCGGCTCACCGTGACCGAATTAATATGAATTTGGATCTCGGGATCATTTATAATAGTTGGGTAGAGGTCACTATATAAATGCTTAAAACTTGTTTAAAAATGTTAACAAGTATTATTATTATTGTTAAAACAATAGATGTTTATTAATTCCTTCATCTTTATTTTGTAGTCAAATTTGTTTTCTCATTTGCAATGGCAACTCCAATTTCAAACGCATTCACTAGCTCGAACACTCTCACTAATATTTCATGGCTCCGATCCTTCATGGATCGTTGTAAACAAGAAAAGAATGGGTCAAACTTCGCCGATTGGGACGCCCAACTCCGCTTGGCCGCGGAGGGTGACGATAAGATTCGTTACCTCACCGAGGCCTCTCCCGCCGCACCGACCGCTAGGTCTACTCCCGCCGCTAGGCAAGCCTATGAGACTTACCAAAAGGAGTCGACCGCGATCAAAAATGTGTTAATCTTTTCCATGGAGGCCGAACTCCAAAGGAGTGCTATAAAGATTAGCACCACCTATGAGATCTATACGAAGCTTGTGACCATGTTATCACAAGCTCCGAGGATCATTCAATATGAAGCGGCATCCGCATTCTTCGATCTCAACATTAAGGAGGGCCAAAAGTTTAGCCCTCACGTGCTCAAGTTGATGGAACATGTTGAGACGTTGAAAATGCAAAAGGTAGACATTCCCGAAGAACTTATCATTGATCGAATTCTTCATTCCTTGAACAAGGTTAAAGGATATGTTCAATTCCGAGTGAATTTTAATATGCAAAACTTGAAAGTTTCCCTCGTTGAATTGCACAAAATGCTTGTGCAAGCCGAGAGGGATATGGGGCTAAATGCTAGCACCACCAAGGATGTGCTCAACATCAATCAAAAGAGCAAGGGAAAATTCAAGAAAGGTGGTGCAAAAGGTAAGAATCCAACCCCCTTTAAGAACAAGGGAAAAGCTTGTGAAGCTAGCTCCTCTAAGCCCAAGAAGGGTGCCCCGTCCGGGGACAAATGTGTTGGAATATGTGTCCTCCGACAATAATGCGATCACGACTGTTGATCATGATGATCACATGTTTAAGTCTCATTAAAATGAATACAATTGGGAAGTAATATTATTCTTGTCAAATGGTCAACATATATCGGTAATGATTGGTTGACTAGAGTTTGACATTATTGTCGTGTGACGGTGGTGATCGATTGACCCCTAGGTCATACCTAAAGGGCAATACTCTTAATTGATTATTTAATTAATCGTATAATGTTGCGAGTTAATTAAATTACTTGAAAATTGACGGACGATTTTAGAAGTAAAATTTACGTATCATATTGAAATGTGATTAAATAAGATACGGTCTGAGTAATTGAATTGTATCATTACTCGGATAAAATAATTGTTTAATGTAACAATTAAATTGAATGAATTGTTATAAATACAATCAGTTGTGATTTATAAATTGGTAAAATTTTTGGCACAAGTAATTATGAAATTACTAAGTCAATTTTTGTATGTGACGTATTTTTATTAATACGTTGATTTTTAATATGTTAAAAATACATAACAAATATATGTGACATGTGACATGTAACATATAGACAATTGACAAAAATAATATGGAATCCATATTATAGAGTGGGCCGAAAATTAGAAGGATTTAAGCTAATTATAAGTTGTTTGTAATTAGTGGAAAAACACAATGATTAAAAGCAAACCTAGCCATGCAAGCCTATTGTTCATTGTGAAGAACAATTTTTCCATGCATTGGCTCCCCTATATCTCTCCTCTTACACGGTTTTGGGGAAGTAAAAATGATCATTGTTTTCTCTATAATTTTACCTAATAATATACTAAGTGTAGTGTATTATTATTCATTCTAATTCACTCATCCAAAATAGAGTTCTAGTGAGAAGAAAAATCCTCTCTTCTTCTCTCTTAAAAACCGAAATATTCAAGAGTTAATAAATTTTTGGTTCAATTTTCTACCTTGATTAATATTATACTAGTATTGTAATATTAATTAAAATTAAGAGGAGCCTTGGGTATAAAGCTTGGGGAGAGATCTTATACTTAGATCTTGTTCATCCATAAAGGAAAAGCTCAAGAACAAAAGAGATAGGTGATCTCTCTTGTGCCCAATATAACCGAAATATTGTATGTAAGGACATGATTTCTCCTCTATTTATATTATTGTTTGCATGCATAAGATCCATTTTAATTTTATGACAAATTTATTTAGACATATATGAGTATGTTAGTATGTATATGAATCTACATTTCCTTCAATCGGTATCAAGAGCCACGGTTGTTTGCATGCAAATTGGTTAAAAGTTTTTCCAAGTTATATGAATAACAAATAAAACTTGTAAAATTTGTGTTATTATGATATATCACGAAATTATTACATGCATGTTAATATTTCTGGTCCTAAAGTGTTTTAGGATATTTTGGTTAATTTTTCGGATTTTTATTGTTCATAATTTACAATAATGGCATTTAAATGTGATTTTATGAGTAAAAATGTCATTTTTGGTCTAAAAATAGCTATACTTCGAATTTTCACTTGGTTTTTGGATATGTTGTCACACATATTATTTTGAGATAACCTGCAAAGTTTCATAATTTTTGGACTTGTTATGCTCGAAAAATGAATTTTTCATTATTAAATTCGGATTTAGGTGAAAAATAGGTTAATATGAGTTAAATTTCGAATCTGGTCATAGAAAATTAATATGTTGTCACATGCAATTTTACAAGATGTGTGTAAAATAATTGGCTATAAAGAAGTCTTTTTGCATGATTTATGAATTTTTGAAGAAAAATAGCATAAATAGTGACATTATTAGTGGAAAATTAATAAAACATAATCTATGACTTAGAAAAAAACGTCAAATGTTGCATTTTGTTATATTTTTCAGATCTAAAATTGAAAAGTTAATGAAAATAATTTTTCCATGTTTTTATGATTATTTTATTAAAAAACCGATAAACCGCAACATTGTTTTTCCGGTAAATTTTCGAATTTTTTTAACCTAAAGTTTTTGAACATTATGAGTGTCATGGAATTTTTCCAGAATGTTCATGAGTTTAAATTTCAAATTTTGAATTTATTTGGAATTTTTGGATTTATTTGAAGTTTAATAGCTTATTTTGTAATTTTTGGTCCATTTATGAACAATTTTGTAAATAAAGGTTAATTATGGTCAAATTATTAGTGAAGACTAAATTTTGAGTCCTAAGAGGTTAGGGTAATTAACTTATGCATAAATATGAATTTATGTATTTTTGTGATTATAAAATGTTGAAATCACGCAAATCCGTAAAAACCGAGTAATATACGATATTGGCTAATTAAAAGGCGATTTAGCATAAAAATTGAGCATGTTCATACATATTATAATGCTGCATTTTTCTTTATGATTGTCATAATTTTAATTTATGTAATTTTGAATTATGTAATTTTACTTAGTATGGCCTTAGATTTTTAATTGGTATTTCCCGAAATGTATGGGAATATCGATTCGGTTGTAATTTTATTGTGATCTCGTATCACCGTTTTGTAATTTAATTGATTTATTTTATTTTAGTTACAAATGTATAATAGGAAATTATGTAATTTATTATGTAATTTTATTCATTCCGGAGTTCCTAAAGACGGATTTCTTCAAGAATGGCGATACATAAAGACGGTGTTACCTCGAGATGCGTGCCACAACCGAAGTTCAAGGGACCAATGGAGTTGGTTTCCGAATATGTAATAGATTAATAGTTTTTCTATTTTAGGAAAGGCCATACTAGGATTTATTTATCTTTATGCTTGCATTTTATTTTATGTCACATGCATCGCTAAATCGCCATAACTAAACATGCATTGTTATTTTATCGAGTTTATCGACCGTGTCAATTCGAATTATCGTAGTTCACCGCTTTAGTTCACTTAAAACGTGATAGATAATAAATTGACATGACCTCTCGCTAAAACAAACAATTGAGACATAGCCTTACCAAATAGTAGAAACCATGAAAACCTATTTCGCGAGGGGAGTGCACTCGGCCACCCCAGGGTACAAACCTTGTTACGTAGGGGAAGTGGGTGATGAATGTTAATCCACCGAATTCATGTTGATAAGGGATGTATCGGCTACCCAGTGCCCAAGTTGATGTGGTTTTGGATAATGGACACATTTATTCGAAATTTGGATTGAACTCAACAAAAGTAATTGATAAGGGTTGCATCGGCTACCCCGTGCCCTTGTTGATGTGTTTTGGGCTATAGATAAACATTAGAGTAATTTTATCGACCAAGAGTTCTAAAAGTAGAATCGATTAAAAGGTTAATCCACCGAGTTATGTTGATAAAGGTTGCATCGGCTACCCCGTGCCTAAGTCGATATGAATTTGGGTCTTGGAATCATTTATCTAGTTGGGTAGAGGTCACTAGAAAATGCATAAAACTTGTTTAAATCATACATTTTTACGAGTATAATTAAAACGACATTTGTTTTACTCCTTATATTTTGTTTTGTAGAACACTTCTTTTTCATAACAAATGGCAACATCAACACCAACTCCTAATGCTACACCACTCGCTACTTCATCTTGGCTCCGATCCTTTATGGATCGATGTAAACTTGAAAAGAATGGGTCAAATTTCTCCGAATGGGATGCCCAACTCAAATTAGCCGACGAAGGTGACGACAAGCTTCGTTACCTTACCGAGGCCTCTCCACCCGAACCCTCCACTAGGTCCACCGCGGCCACGAGGGAAGCCTATGAGACTTACCAAAAGGAGTCCGCCGAAATGAAAAATGTCTTAATATTTGCGATGGAGGCGGAACTCCAAAGGAGAGCCTTTAAAATGGGCAATGCTAATGAGATTTACTCCAAACTTGTGACCATGTTTTCACAAACTCCGCGGATCGTCCAATATGAGGCGGCCGCGGCATTCTTTGATCTCGACTTCAAAGAGGGCCAAAAGGTTAGCCCTCATGTGCTCAAACTCATGGAGCTTGTCGAGACCTTGAAAATTCAAAAGGTTGAAATCCCCAAAGAACTCATCGTAGATAGGATTCTACACTCCTTGTCTAAGGTCAAGGCATATGTGCAATTCCGGGTGAATTTCAACATGCAAGACAAGGATGTGTCTCTTGAGGAGTTGCACAAGTTACTTGTGCAAGCCGAGAGGGACATGGGGTTAAATGTGAACCCTCCCAAGGATGTGCTTAACATAAGCACAAAGAGTAAGGGGAAGTTCAAGAAGAGTGGAAGGAAGGGTAAAAAGCAAGCTCCCACATTCACCAAAGCTAAGACTTGTGAAGCTAGCACCTCCAAAGTCAAGAAGGGTCCTCTTGATAAATGCCATTATTGTAATGGCATGGGTCATTGGAAAAGAAATTGTTCCAAATACCTTGGTGATATCAAAGCTGGAAAGATCACTCCAGTAGGTAAATGACTAACCTTCTTTTATGTTTCTAAATTCAACTATGGTATTATGATGCAAAGTTGTGATAATGTATCTCCCTTTTTATTGTAAATAGGGCCTCCACCAAGCAAAGACAAAGGAAAGGAAAAACAAGCATGAGAAACCATGGAGAAGCTTAGGATAGCTTTTATGGAGCTTTGTTTTTCAATTGTCTTATTTTAAGTTATGTTTTGAATTTTAGAACTTTAAATTTCCGTGTTCGACATGGAAAGGTATTTTGGATAATGGTTTGTATTTTGGATGTTGGTGACTTGGTTTGCAACCCAAGTCACCCGTTTTATCATTTATCCTTTATCTTCTAAAAATTTCATCTTTAAATGCTTGCGTTTTGAAACATAAGATTATTCACTTAAAAGTGATCCAATAGACAATTATAATGACGGGTTTCATTATATGTCCACATGCTTAAGGCTTGTGTATGATCATTTATAAAGTGATTTTGAGTTTATGAACTCTCTTAAAGGTATGTCAACCACCAAGTACACATATGAATTCAATAACAATTAGTCAACCTATGAGGTAGTTCTCCTTATAATTCAACATCATTAATTTGTGTCTCATATGCTATCTTTGAATGTTTAGTGTATTCATTCTAAAGATAGAGTGGGATAAAAATGAGGACACAACACACAAGACAAAAATCAAATTGTGTACTTGTGTAAATTTAGATCTACGCAAGAGAAAATGATTTGAATAAAGGTATATCTATTTACATGGTATGCCGAATAGATGAGATCTATGGTCTCAAGTTAGTTCTATATGACTAAAGAGACCAAGTGTAGTAATCATAAGAGTATATTCTCAAGATAACTACACGAGGAGACCAAAAGAAGGTTTTGGAAGAAAATGACTAATGTAAAGTCTTAACAAGTTTTTTTGACTAAGTTTATGAAACATTTGACCAATAGTTTCAACCTTGAGATTTACTTAAGAGCCTAAATGAATCAAAGTTACATACTAGTTATGATCGAGTTGCAAAGAATGATATACCGATATCTTCAAATGGCCAAAGTTTTAACCACGCAAATGTCATTGCTTAACCTCGCTATGAAATGGTTAAACCTCCTTCCAAAAGGGTATTTGCGAAGGACGTATTCTAGATATTATTTATATTTGAATAATGACATTACTACACATCATTATGACATGAGTGTGTTGGAGATTTAAAATCTCTTTCCGTAAGGTTAAGATGAGACCACTTCAAAATAGGTATTTTGAAAGGATATGATGGGAACATATATGGTTTTATCCTAATAACTTGGCAATACAATTTATATTCCATTCTTGATAAATTTCGATTAAGAAGTCAATTTCGAAATGTGCAGAATTGAGTGGGAGTTAAGAAATTCTCATGTGAAGACATGGAATTTAGTGGGAGCCATCATCCTTTGAATGTTTACAACTCATCACTCATTAAAGAATGACGAGCTAATACCTTCTTTCATAAAGAAGCATTTGAGTTTTCAATTCTGGATGAAAATGGACAATGATGAATCCAATTACATCATGGGATGTTGGATTAGTATTAAAGAGATACACATCGTATCAACATATACATAGGTTATTCATATGAATGAAAATGGAATTACCATTAGCAGTCATGGTAGTTCATTGAACCTGAGAACGGTTGATCTCATGATTATTAGTAACTAATGTTTCCGCCATTAGAATAATCACATACATGTCCAATTATGAATCATATGCATAAGAGCATGATGATTGATTTGTGAGCCATAATGTAAAACGTCATGAATTCTCAAGTAGAGTCCGATGAGCGATTTCAGTGCTTGACGGAATATTCCATTATGTGATAAGAGGTTGCACATTTTGTAGAAGATCCGAGCACATATAAGGATTTATGAGAATCCCAAATCTTTCAAACTTGAAAAGAGAAATGAGAAGTTTTGGAAAGATGCTTGGTTGAATAAGAGGTTATTCAAAAACAATCTTTCCTAGTTAAGCTAGGACTTGTGAGAAGTCTTGAGCTAATAATCTTGTCAACTATTACAAGATTCTACAAAACATATACCTAGTGCATTGTGTGTGGATGGAATACTTGATCGGTACAAGTTGCATTGTTCATCGCAAATTCGTTCGTTATGAAATGATCGATAAGAAAGTTCTTTCAAGTTAAAGAACCAAAACCAAGGTCGAGAACCTTGATATGTACTTGGTAAGATTCATGCTATGAGAGAGAACATGAATGTGAAGGAAAATGCAAGTGTAAGAAGTTTGAACACATGGACACATGGGATGTTAAACTTCTATTGCAATCAATAAGTGTTTACACTTACGATAAACATCACAAGGTTGTAATATGATATTGACTACCCAAGTGTGATGTCGACATTTGTCGTTTGAGTTATTGTTAACTCACTTTGAACATTGTTATATCCAAATGGGTTGTAGAGACAATTGAACCCTGTTAAAGTGAACATGGATTAACATTGTTTTTGCCCATAGTTACTTATATGAGGTGACGTCTCGAAGTGACTAGAGTGTGAGGCGATTGATGGCAAGTTCAAGTGCCATAGAGTCATGAGAGATGACTAGTCGATCACATAGGCAGATTGTTAGGAACATTTTGTCGGGCCTAATGACCGCTTATAGAGTTCTGGCAAATTTATATAGCCTGGTCATGATGATCACATGTTTAAGTCTCATTAAAATGAATACAATTGGGAAGTAATATTGTTACTGTCAACTGGTCAACATATATCGGTAATGATTGGCTGACTAGAGTTTGACATTACTGTCGTGTGACGGTGGTGATCGATTGACCCCCTAGGTCATACCTAAAGGCAATACTCTTAATTGATTATTTAATTAATCGTATAATGTTGCGAGTTAATTAAATTACTTGAAAATTGACGGACGATTTTGGAAGTAAAATTTACGTATCATATTGAAATGTGATTAAATAAGATACGGTCTGAGTAATTGAATTGTATCATTACTCGGATAAAATAATTGTTTAATGTAACAATTAAATTGAATGAATTGTTATAAATACAATCAGTTGTGATTTATAAATTGGTAAAATTTTTGGCACAAGTAATTATGAAATTACTAAGTCAATTTTTGTATGTGACGTATTTTTATTAATACGTTGATTTTTAATATGTTAAAAATACATAACAAATATATGTGACATGTGACATGTAACATATAGACAATTGACAAAAATAATATGGAATCCATATTATAGAGTGGGCCGAAAATTAGAAGGATTTAAGCTAATTATAAGTTGTTTGTAATTAGTGGAAAAACACAATGATTAAAAGCAAACCTAGCCATGCAAGCCTATTGTTCATTGTGAAGAACAATTTTTCCATGCATTGGCTCCCCTATATCTCTCCTCTTACACGGTTTTGGGGAAGTAAAAATGATCATTGTTTTCTCTATAATTTTACCTAATAATATACTAAGTGTAGTGTATTATTATTCATTCTAATTCACTCATCCAAAATAGAGTTCTAGTGAGAAGAAAAATCCTCTCTTCTTCTCTCTTAAAAACCGAAATATTCAAGAGTTAATAAATTTTTGGTTCAATTTTCTACCTTGATTAATATTATACTAGTATTGTAATATTAATTAAAATTAAGAGGAGCCTTGGGTATAAAGCTTGGGGAGAGATCTTATACTTAGATCTTGTTCATCCATAAAGGAAAAGCTCAAGAACAAAAGAGATAGGTGATCTCTCTTGTGCCCAATATAACCGAAATATTGTATGTAAGGACATGATTTCTCCTCTATTTATATTATTGTTTGCATGCATAAGATCCGTTTTAATTTTATGACAAATTTATTTAGACATATATGAGTATGTTAGTATGTATATGAATCTACATTTCCTTCAAAATGCCACTATTGTAATGGCATTGGGCATTGGAAGAGGAATTGTCCTAAGTACCTAGGCGACATCAAAGCTGGAAAGGTTATTCCAGTAGGTAATTTAATTATCCCTATCTTTTTATGTTTCTATCTCAACTTTGCTATTGTGATACAAGTTGTGATAATTCCCTTTTTATTGTAATTAGGACATTCGAGCAAGGACAAGGACAAAGAAAAGCAAGCCTAGAAGATCTTGAGGGAAGCTAGATGTAGCCGCCCATGGTGCTAGATCAATGGGAGCTTGGCTTTATTTTGTCTTTATTTTGTGTTGTATTTTGGAATTTTAGAACTATTTTCAATTTCCTCGTTCGACTTAGGAATTTTCTATTTCCTCAAACAATGGTTGTATTTTGGATTTTGGTGACTTGATTTGCAACCCAAGTCACTTACTTTATCGTATTGGTTGTTCTAAAATTTATCATCATACATTACTTGCATCTAGAAACATAAGATTATCGACTTAAATTGATTATATAGACGATTATAATGATCGCGTCATTATATGTCCATAAGCTATGAATTCGATTCTCCTTATGTCATAGTGACTAAAAGTCACAACTTACTTATGAAAGATCAATTATGAAGTTAAGATTGAGTTGTTGAACTCATATAAGGGAACATTACCAACCTCATTTGATTCACCTATCCAACTCAAATCGTCTTGTCTAAGTTATCCTTTTAAAATGTCTCGACTAAATCACTATTAAATAGATATATGATTTATTTTTCTCCTTAACCATCATTATTTGTGGCTCAAAAGCTATCTTTGGAGAAATAGGATATTTTTCTAAAGATAGAGTGGGAGAAATTTAGCCACAAGCCTTGAGAAGGTAGATAATACGCGAGGAGACCAAAAGAAGATGTTCTTGTAAATAATACGCGAGGAGACCAAAAGAAGATGCTCTTGTGGATACTACGCGAGGAGACCAAAAGTAGATGTTCTTAAAGATACTACTCAAGGAGACCAAAAGAAGATGTTCTTAAGGAAACTATATGAGGACACCAAAAGAAGGGGTTCTTTTGAAATATAGATCATGATCTTTGAAGTTACAAGAGATCTTAAAATTAGACACTTTACTTAAGAGCCCTATGAAACTAAAATCTATGCAATTAAATAGATTTATTTGGGATTGTTGAAACCAATCCAAAGTAAATAGAAGTTTATGATTAAGAGTTGTATAGAGTGGCATGTCGATGTCTACTAGAACTAAGTTAATTGTTAACTTAGCTATGGAGTCAAAACATTGCTATTCATTATAGTAAGTAAAGTATCAAAGCCACTTCCTAAATGGGTATTTTGAAAGTGATATGTGAATGACATATATGGTTTTGATTAATACTCATTGCTATTCATTATAGTAAGTATAGTATCAAAGCCACTTCCTAAATGGGTATTTTGAAAGTGATATGTGAATGACATATATTTGTGAAAATCCAAGGCAGATTATTGACATAAGGAGTACAAGACTAGAAAAGAGTATTCTATTGTCATCCATTGCAAATTTCTACGAAATGAACCTAAGTGCGTTGTGATTAAGTGGTGGACGTGAAAAACTATAAGTAGTGTTTTCTACCGAAAGCCACATCACAAGTTATGTGATAACACTAATAGCTTCTTTTAAGCTTAGAACCTATGTCTGGTATGAAGTCTAGACATGTATTTAGTAAAATTCATGATATAAGGGATAACATGAAGTTGAAGGAAAACGTAATTCAGAAAGTTTGGGCACATGGACACATGGTATGTTCACAAACTAAACTTTTATTGCGTCATGCAAGTGCATAAGTGCACTAATGATTATAAGACATGGAGTAGCAACATGGTATTGACTACTCATGTGTGATAATCACATTTATTGTTCGAGTTATTATTAACTCATCTTATACTTTGTTACATCCAAAAGGGATTGTTAGGACAATATTGAACCCCATTAAAGTGAACTGGATCAACATAGTATTCGTCCCTAGTTACTTACATGAGGTGACGTCTCGAAGTAACTAGAGTGTGATGCGGTTGATGACAAGTTCAAATGTCATAGAGTCATAAGAGATGACTAGCCGATCACATAGGCAGACTGTGGGGACACTCTGCCGGGCTTATGACCGCTTATAGAGTTCTGGCAATTTTTATAGCCTGGTCGTGGCGAGAGCTACTATGGTATTCTTATGAGTCAATTCTTTGACTATTAACTGTTCGCCTAAGATGGCACAGTTTCAGAATGACTTTGATTTATGTTCGGTGACCTTCGTAATTGGGGTCTAATGGGCATGTTTTGGGTCATGATCAGATGTGGCTAATCGAAGGGAAGAGTGCAATAAGAATTGTCCATCCCCGTCAGGGTTATCTAATATCTCAAGGCCACTCGAGGAGCAATGAACTGGAAATGTGTGGCCACGCTCGGAAGGTATCTATGGTAGATAAATTCAGGTCAGACAGTTATTCTCCAGATCGAGAAAACCACTCACGATATGATCAAATGCAAGTACGACCTGCAAGACACCTTGCATTGAGTGGGAGATAGTAATAGGACAAGAGAATTGGTGACGCACACTTGTCGCGGACAAGTGGGAGATTGTTGGAGTATGTGTCCTCGACAATAATGCGATCACATGTTTAAATCTCATAGTAAGAATAAATAAGGGAATGTAACATTTTATTGTCAACTGATCCACATTAATCAGTAATGATTGGATGACTAGAGTTTGACATTACTGTCGTGTGATGATCCACATTAATCAGTTGATCCCTTAAGGTCATACCTCTAGGGAAACATTCTTAATTGACTAATTAATTAATTGTATGATGATACAAGTTAATTAATTCCTTAAAATTGAACAAATGATTTTGTGAGTAATTATACGTATCTTATTATAATTCGATTAAATAAGATTCGTTCTAAGTAATAAAATTGTCTTATTACTTAAAGTTTATTGTTTATGAAACAATTGAAATTAGAATGAATTGATTAATTATAAATACAAGAAGTTGTGATTTATAATTATGTGACCTATTTTGAGTAATAGTTTTTGTGAATTACTAGTTAATTTTGTATGTGATTTATTTTATTCATATATAATGATTTTTAATGTGTTAAAAATACATTATTTAAGAGACATGTATAGTAACATGTCCAATATGTCACACAATACAAATTAACAAATTGACAAAGTTAAAATGGATCCATATTAACCATATGGACCGTGTAAATGGAAGAGGGAAGGGAATTTTGTGCCTTAATTGCTTTTATTTAGTGGGTAACATGATGATTACCTACTAATCATAGGTATGCATACCTATACTCTTGAGAAGAGAAAATTGCAAATGTATTGGGCACTCTACCCACCCAAAACCGGTGGCCTCCTGCCCTACACACTCAAGTAGTGCATTTTCCACAAAATACTAATTCATTCCAACTAATTTTCAACTTGAGAAAATTATTTATCTCTCTACTTCTTGTTGTTGAACAAAATATAAAATCTCACAAAATCACTAATATTATTCCCTAAATACTAGAAGTAGTATACTTATAATATTAGTAATAATTTTAAGGGCACAAATATTAATTCTAGTAATCAAATTAATATTTGTATTAGGAGGTTTTCTTGGTACAATCCTTGAGGAGAGATTCTAAATTGAATCTTGTTCATCCACTTGGAACGCTCAAGAACTAAGTAAGGTAGGAGACCTTACTAGTGCCCTAATAGCCGAAAATACATTTGTAAGGGACCGATTTTCTTCACTCTTGTATTTTGTTTTGCATGCATAAGATCCTTAAGTTTTTATGACTAAAACTTTAAACTAAATTATGTGATATGTAAAAGATGATTTCACAACAAAATTGACCGCATCTAATGACCAAGCATCAAAGAGAAGACCAATACTAGAGGCCTAAGTAGATAATAAAGTGAATTGGGCAATGATGAAAGGATCCTTGCATCCCCGAAATGATCCTTGCGGATTGTGGAGGAAGAAAAGAAGAGTAGATGACTGCCCAGGGATCCGAGCGGATCACACACGATCCGGGCGTCTCCGTTCAACATCATCCGGGCGTCTTTAGGCCAAGACGAGCGGATCTCAGCACAGGGAGCCGAGCATCGCCAAGCCAATCCGCACGGATCGAAGGTCAGAGACCCCGTGCCACAGCTCAAGACGCACGGATTGTGGCAAGACTAGCACGACTGAGATGCTCATTTCCTTCGAGAGGAGCATTTCCTCAACTTGTCTTAGGGTCTTAATAGTCATTTAAGCCCTTAGTAATCCTAATTTATGTACCTAATCTTTAGTATAAATACCCCATTGTACTACCTAGATTAGCAATCATCTCTTAATCAATTCTTAATCATCTATTAATCAATTCTTAATCATCTCTTAATCAATTCTTAATTATCTCTTAAAACTCTCTTAATTAGTTCTTAATACTCTCAAATTACTTGTAATACAATTTATCAATATTAATTTTATCTTAATCTTTCCTTAATTTCCCTATTGTTCTTCATTTACTTTGGGAAATTAGAAGATTATTTTGACTTATTTGGGAGATTGACAACCTTCAATCAATCATCAAGTACTTCTATTATTCTTTGCATTATTATTTTGGAATCTCCATAGGTATAATTCTCTTAACCCTTATTTTAATTATTTTTAATTACTTTCATTTGTTCATCATGTTTAGCCTTTTTAGTTTGATTGACAATCATATTAGCATGTTGAATTTGATAATGAGTGAGTAGTCTCTGATGTGACTCATATTTACGCATATTTAGTCCCCGAATTAGCCTCGTTCCTATGCTTTTTAGTGCATAATTGGGTCATTTACTATCTTAATTTCCCATTTTGCATATTCTTTGAGGTTTTGTTCCCTTGGTAGGAGAGGAGTGCAAACCTTGCATTTTCATGGCAAAATGGAGCTAAATTGATCGAATTCAATGACCAAGCATCAAAGGGAAGACATACTAGAAGGCCTATGTAGATAATAAAGTAGATTGGGCAATGATGAAAGGGTCCTTGCATCCCCAACAAGATCCCCGAGGATTGTTGCGGAAAGAAGAAAAGAGAAGTGCTGACCCAGGATCCGAGCGTCTCCCTGCTCAGGACGAGCGTCTCCCTGCCCAGAATCTGAGCGTCCCGATGCCAAGACGCTCGTCTTAAGCCCCCAAATCCGAGCGTCTCTCCCCTGATCCGCTCGGATTCCCTTGCAAAACCCACCGTGCCTACTGCCTAGACGCTCGGGACGAGCAGATTTCCTGGAGACTACCAAAACGGAGATGAGCATCTCCTTGGAGAGGAGCACTTCCTCAACTTTTCTTAAGGGTCTTAATAGTCATTTAAGCCCTTAGTAACCCTAATCCTTGTACCTAATCTATAGTATAAATACCCCATTGTACTACCTAGATTAGCATGTGATCTTAATCTCATCTTAATCTTATCCTAATAAAGTCTCAATACTCTCTTAATCTTGTAATCAACTCTTAATTTAGCATTAATACAAATCTCATTTCTTAATCTTTCCTTAATTTCTCTATTATTCATCATTTATTTTGGGTAATTAGAAGATTTTTTGGGTTTATTTGGAGGATTGACAACCTTCCATCAATCATCAAGTACTTCTATTATTCTTTGCTTTATTATTTGGAATCATCTTTATAGGTATAATTCTCTCTTAATCCCTTTTTAATTATTGTTAATCATCTTCATTTGTTCATCATGTTTTGCCTTGCTAGTATGATTGACAACCTTGTTAGCATGTTAAACTTGATAATGAGTGAGTAGTTTCCTTAACTAGGGTTAATGGGGAATTAGGGGAAACCAACATGGGGATTGATTCATACTTAATCTAATATGTTTTCATAATTAATTTGCTTGCTTGTTGTGATTTCAACTTATGCACATGTTATGTTTGATGAAATGCGAGCCTATGAATCCTTGCATTTTTTACCCATCACTTACCTTTTCAATAAGACTTGTAAGACATAAACCAAGTCGAGTCTCATTAGACCATGCATATAGTTGGATAGGGAGGATTAAGTCGACTTGTAGGTGTTGTACTATCTAATCAATTCGGCTGCGGGACCTAAACCTTCTTAGGGATTGTAAGATATACACTAACTCGATCCCATCATAACAATAAGTGCTTGCATCTAGTAGAGAACATGTTTGTATGATCAAATCCCATGAATCCCCTATGAACCCATGACACCCTAGTGCTTTTAATCAATTGTTTACATCTCATTTTAATCATCTTGCTTGTTTTCATTGCTTTGCTTTTATATTGTTGATTAGTTTAGTTGATCTCCTACCTCAACCCAAATTGTGACACCCTTAGACACAACCATTTGCAATCGAAAATCCTACATCAATACCCGTCCCTTGGGATCCGACCTTTACTTACCTCTTTACTAAGAGTAGAGTTGTTTGTGAAGTTATAAATATTGTTTTGGTCTAGGTAACTTTTGACGACGAGTAACAAAACCGATCCGACCAAAAATGGTGCCGTTGCCGGGGACGGTGTTAACTTGATTTGATTTTATTTGATTGTTTTTAGTTGTGTCTTTCATTGAGTTTATCAATCCTTTTGCAAGAGAAGGAGAGGATAACCCAACACAAAACCAACCACAAAATCAACCCACAATTCCTAAATTTTCATCACATTCCGTACCAACCGAGGAGAACCTACCAAATGGTACTCCTACACCACAACACTTAACCGGTAATTTCATTGCAAAATCCGCATTTATACAATTGGTTGAGAGAAGTCAATTTGGGGGGAAGCCTAGTGAAGACCCTTATTCTCATATGGAGACTTTTTGTGACTATTGTGATGCGATTTCTCAAACCGGAGTTACTCAAGACAAAATTGGATGGGTCTTATTTCCTTTTTCTTTGATTGGTTCCGCGAAACAATGGTTGAAGAGCCTAGATAAGGCTACTCTTGGTATTGACTCTTGGAAGAAATTGGCACTTGCTTTCTACAAAAGTTCTATCCCTCCGGAGAAGACTAACATGTTGAGAGCCCAAATCACCGGGTTCAAACAAAGGGATGAGGAATCTTTGTATGAAGCATGGGAGAGATTCAAGGATACTTGTCGATTTTGTCCACACCATGGACTTAGCGAGTGGTTCCTTGTACAACAATTTTGGAACGGTCTATATGAAGACTCCCGAAATATTCTCAATATGGGATCAAATGGTATGTTTACCGAAGTTGATGATAATTAAACATGGAACAAGATTGAGGAAATGGTTGTCCATAACTTACAATATAGTAGACCTAGGAAGGCTACTAGAGGAGGAAAGCATGAAGTGGACTCTTCATCAATTCCAAGTGGAGTATGTGAGAGTTGACACCATTAATTTGAAGTTTGAGAAGGCTATAGCTAAACTTGAAGAGGCCTCCAAATCACCTAAGCAACATGTTAATGCCATGGTGGCATTTTCATCAATTCCAAGTGGAGTATGAGAGAGTTGTGGAACTTTGGGACATGACCAAAGTGAATGTAGGGGAACAAGTGAACAAGTGCATGCTTTCCAAGCATACAAGAGTGGTACCCCTTATTCCAACTATTACAATGAAAACACCAAATTCCATCCCAACCTCTCATACAAAAGCCAAAATGTTCAAAACCCTCAAATAACATACACCCCACCTCCAATGAGAAACCAAGCTCAAAGACCCTTTTACAAGCAAAACCAAAGTTATCAAAATCAACCTCCATACAATCAAACAAACGACCAAGGTTTTGATGTTCAAAAAGCGGTCCTCCAAATGCAAAAGAACCAACAAGAATTTTTCACTCAAATGCAAAAGGATAGCCAAGCAAAAGACATCACCATTAACAACATACTAGCTCACACAAAGATGTTGAAGACCCAAATGTCTCAATTAGCATCTTCAAGTTCACAAAGACAAAAGGGGCAATTTCCACCTCAAGGTAATCCCCCAAGACAAGAGTCGGTGAGTGCCATCCATTTAAGGAGTGGTACAAGGTATGAAGGGCCGAAGAGTCCCGTTGATAAAGATGTTGTGAATGCTAGTGACAAGGAAAGAGTTGTTGAAGACTCTCAGAAAGAAGAAGAACCCACCACCATTCAAGAAGTTTCAACGGAGAATGAAGAGAAGGCTAAAGAGAAAGAGCCTATTATGATTCAGCTTCCATTTCCAAGTCGTCAAGCTAAGCCTAAGTTTGATGAACAACTTGGGAAGTTTATGGAGATTGTGAAGAACTTGGAAGTCTCAATTCCATTTACGGAATTAATCAATCATGTTCCGGCCTATGCGAAATACATGAAAGATATTCTTACAAAGAAGAAATCCATCCGGAAACTTGAGACTATTGCTTTCACTAAGGTGAGTAGTGCCATCCTACAAGGAAGTTCACCTCCAAAACTAAAGGATCCGGGAAGCTTCTCTATTCCATGTACCATTGGCGATACCACGATCAACAAAGCTTTATGTGACCTTGGGGCAAATGTGAGTGTCATGCCATATTCGGTGTGCAAGAGGCTAGGAATGGGAGAGCTTAAGTGCACTAATATCACGCTTCAAATGGCGGATCGATCAACGAAGACACCTTTAGGGGTATGGGAAGATGTGCCGGTAAGAATTGGCAAGTTCTTCATCCCGGTGGACTTTGTTATTGTTGATATGGAGGAGGATTCCAACATTCCTATCATTCTAGGAAGACCTTTCTTACACACCGCGGGAGCGGTGATTGACGTGAAACATGGAGAGCTCACACTCGAAGTGGGAGATGAAACAATCACTTTTAATCTTGACAAGACAATGAGAGCTCTCCGACTACATGAGCCATGTTTCATGGTTGATCATTATAGCCGAGAAAGTGATAGGAAGAAGTTGGCATCTCAATGCAAAGAACAAGCTATGGGTAAAGAATCACCACCCATATGGGAGAAGAAAATGGGTAATCTCCAAGATGCTCCATCCAAAGAGCAAGAATGTTTCAACAAGAATGAGAGCTTGAATAGCTCACCACCACTCATGACAAGAGAAGAGGAAGGCCTCATTGGCCATAATGAAAAGAAGAAAGAGGAGTTGTTCTCATCAACTCATGATACTATTGGGGAACAAGTAGACGAAGTATACGGTCTTTGGGATGATGAGTTTGAAGGGTTATTCAATCCTTATATTGGTAATGCTATGACCCAAGACCACAATGAAGAACAACATGTGCAAAGGTCTATTGAGGATCTTTATCATAACAATGAACAAGCATTCGACCACTTCTTCAAGGTGTTAAGCAACATCAACAACACCTTGGCTATGCCCCCTTGACATCTCATACATGGATGAGAGTTTGGTGGAGTCCTCCCTAAATCACCAGTTGTAAATATTTTAACCCCTTAACTTGCATTTTACTTATTGTATTGCATTTTTTCAATTTTGGATTTGTATTTTTATGCCTTGATCAAGATTATCATTTCGAGAGAAAGTGAGGGAGGGATTTATATGTTTATTTATGTGTAGTGTTTTGACATAATGTGGGGATAGCAATTGCCTAGGCTATCCAAGCCTTCGTAGTGCCCCCACAATAAAGACCAAGGGAATGAAGAGTAAATGACACGGGTTATGAAATACCCACGGGTGGAACTGAATTCGTGAGGTACAGGGACAATCCGAGCGGCCCGTGAAGAATCCGCTCGTCCTGAAGAGAATCCGAGCGTCCTGGGAAGAAGACGCTCGTCCTGAGAGAGCTGGAAAGAAAAAAAAATTATGACTGAAGATCCGAGCGTCTCTATATAGAATCCGCTCGTCTCAGTCAAGACGCTCGTCTCACAGAGGATCCGCTCGTCTTACTGCTGGTAAAATTTAGGATTTCCTCCTGACAAGGAATCCGAGCGTCCTCAAGTAGATCCGCTCGTCTCCCCTGTTTTATTTTCTGAAGCAAACTGACGCAGAATCCGAGCGTCCCGACCCAGAATCCGCTCGTCTCCCCTGTTTAATTCAAATCCAACGGGATTAAAACCCCACCTTTCCCATTTCATTTTACTCATTCAAAACACAACCACGTCTCCAAAACCCTCAAAACCCTCAATCCCTCCATCCACAAAAATCAAATTTCTCAACCAAATTCACCCAAATTAATTCCAAACTCCCTCAAAACTCAAAAAAATCACTCCTTTGTCAACAACAAGCAATTAAAACACCAAAATCTTCAAAGTTTGAATCGCTTTTTAGGATACAAGGCAAAATTCAACTATCCTAAATCGATTTGGGTCTTATTGAAACTTGAAGAAATCAAGCATACCTTTGGTGTTACTACATACAAGGAGAACATGGCTAGGACAAAAGGTGGAAGCAAGGCACCTACAAAGAAGAATCTCTCAAAAAGGCAACAAGCTCTACATGCTCTACAAGCTTCAAAGGCTTTGGTGGTTCAAAGTGCAAGGATGGAAATTCAAGAGACTACTCCTCCTATGGTGGAAACTACTACTTCTACTCCGGTTATTGAGTAACTAGATGATTATCCGGAGGTAATTTTCACATCCGATGCTCATAGGATGAAATTTGTATCCCTTGCTAAGAAATCTATCTTACGCACCAAATTTATATGCCAAGAGACCTTGACCAAATTGGGTGTCTTAGAACAAACCAAGAATATCTTCGAGTCCATGGGATTGCTTACTTTGTTTGATATGCAAGAGTTGACCTACTCATCCCTCACCTTGGCGTTTTTAAGCTCATTGAAAGTTACAAAGGTGGAGACTCGAACAAACATTGAATTTCGCCTTGAGAATGTTGGTAGGAGAATGTCTTATGACGAGTTGGGTAAAGTTTTTGGCCTTAGCAATGACTCGACCTATGCGAAGAAACCCGTCACAAAATATGATCCCGCTCCTTTATGGAAGGTTATTACCGGAAGAAAGTTTACGTCTTACCATGATTGTCGTGCCCTTTATGTCCATGATACAGGTATAAGGGTGTGGCACAAGGTTGTTGGGCATACTTTGATTGCTAGAAAGGGAACAAACCACTTCACCGAGCTTGATTTTATTTATCTCGAGTCAACCTTGAATGTTGGTAGAGAGTTCACCAAGAGGTACAATATTCTTCGACTTTTGATCGAAAGATGGCTTATGGTCGACCACGGAAAGGAAGGCACGGCCTTTATTGTTAATGGGGGATTGGAAACTTATTTGGCAAAACACTTCAACCGGGACATCAACAAAGATGGAACTTATAAACCGGTTAAGGGAGGCCATATCCTTGATCTAGCCACCATAGTTTAAAAATTTAAATGGCTCAAGAACGACACTTTTGACGACAAATTCGAGTGGTTAACAAAAGATGCCAAGTCCTTCACTTTACCGAACAAAATTTGCCGACTAAATGTCCATAGGCCACACTACCTTCTCCCACTCTCCGAGGAAGCCGATTACATAATACAACACCAAAGGGAGGACATTGTCGAGCCCTCCTCCTCTATTATCACTCCACCCTACCCATTCACCTACCATGAGTTTCAACCCGAAAATGTTACGGCGGGAATGACTACTTGACTCTTTTGATGCAACAAATGCACAAGCAAGCCCATGAGGATCGAGTCAATGCATATAGAGCACAATATCCGCCTCTATTACATCTAGCTAGGCAACGGCTTCTTGACCCATCTTGTCCTTTGCCTAGTTGGGCGGATAGGGAAGTCTTCTTTCCTGGTGCTTCTAGGGGTGCTAGCTTGGGTGAAGAGGAGGTTGTTGTTGAGAGTGGTGAAAAAGAAGGTGAAAAAAATGAAGAAGGTGAAGAAGAAGAGGGTAGTGAGGAAGAAGAAGGAAGTTCAAGAACAAGTGATGATAACTCCGGATCTATGAAGGTTGATGATGATGGAGATGATAGTGATGACGCCATGGGCGAAGATTGAGGATTAGCAAGCTCTTGGGAGGATGCCACATTACTTTGTGAGTTTCCTACACCTCCTTTAAGGTTTGTTTATTTCTCTTGTTTTTCATATAATTTTTATCTTGATCATGATTTTTGAGTCCTAGCATCAACTAGAGGACTCACACTTCGGTCCCATTGAGGTGTTTCTTTTATTATTCCCACATTCAAAATCCAAAATGACAATTGTAGTTTCATGCATAACATCTTTATGCATGAACTCCCCCAAGTTTTGACATTAGAAATAGTGTCTATTTTGGTTTGGGGAAGTTTATGCATATGCATTGGGAGCTAATCTAAATTATGCTCTCCAACCAAAACAAAAACTCATGCATCATATAGCATAGCTTAGTTTGCATTCACTTGTTTATATGTCATATAGTTTGCATTTAGTTTAGAAATCATGCATCTTCATATAAATTGCATAATTTCCTATCGTATTGGCCATTGAGGACAATGCCCATACTAGTGTGGGGATGGGAAATTCTAACATGACTTTTTAAAACAAAAATGATAAAAATTGAAAATTACAAAAACATGTCTTTTTATTTCATAAATCATAAAAACCATAAAAATTTGAAAAATTCAAAAACACAAAAACATGTTCTTTTCCTTTCTAGTATAGTCTTGTATATATTGTGTTTGTTCATCCTTTTTCACATTGATCGACTACGCCACATCCGAGACATGAGGATATAGAAGACCGCATGGTATGGTCTTTCCAATCTCCTTTTTCCTCTTTATGTTAATGACTATGTGGCTTTATTTTGATTGATGCGGTATAAACAATGTGAATTTAGGATTGCAATTAGATTATTTGGCATACTAGTTGGTAGAAGTATATGCATTAGGATGTATAAATGTTAGTTGCATCATGGCATATAGTTGCATTTAGGAAAATTTTGTGAAACCTGTTGGAGTAAGTGTCCCCGACAATAATGCGATCACAATTGTCGATCATATTGATCGCATATTTAAATCTCATATCAAGAATACGAAAGAGATGATACATTACATATATAGTCAACTGGTCCACACATATCGGTAATGATTGGCTGACTAGAGTTTGACATTACTGTCGTGCGACGGTGGTAATCAGTTGATCCCTTGAGGTCACACCTAAAGGACGATTCCCTTAATTGAAAAGGTTAATTAATTGTATGACGATACAGATTAATTAATTGCTTAAAATTGAACAACTTATTATAAGAGAGAGAAAAATGACATCTTATTATAATGTGATTAAATGAGATTTCATTTAGTAATTTAAGAAGTTATATTTCTAAAATTAATCGGTGTTTGCGAAACACGCGAGATGAGAATGATAAGTCTGTTATAATTACAAGATGTTGTTAATTATACAAACTAGTAATCAAATGACCATTTTATGAGAAAGTAATTTTATATTACTAGTCAATTTGTTAAATATGATTTATTTAATTTGTAAATGATATTTAATTTGTTAAATATGCATTTTAAATTAAAACATGACATAAGACATGTCACATGTCACATGACATACAATTGTACAATTGACAAAAATAAAATGGACTCCATATTACTACATAGAAACCGAAATTGGGTGGGCATGCTTGGAAGTTTTGTCTTTTTCCATTTGTCTTATTCATTTGTCCATGACACTTGATAGTGACATGACTATGGACAAAGCCTTACACATTTGTCTTGTGAAGACAAAAAGAAGAAGAAAAATGGTCATAAGACCATACAATGCCACCGGTTTTGGGAAGAGATTTAGAGAGGATTTTTCCTCAATTTTTATTATTCTCTTATGATTTTCCATAAAACTACTTTCTCTCTCTTGTTCATCATAAAATCAAGTTTGATAAATCTAATTTGTACAAATCAAATACTAATAATACTAGTAGTAGTATATGAGCATTAGTAATCAATTTTAAGGTAAACCACATTACAAATATCTAGTACATATTAGTTTGTGGGATTGAGGGATAGTTTTGGGTGCTACTAATTGGAGGACTTCTATTTTGAAGTCATGTATGTTCATCCATTATTGGAAAGATCAAGAACTAACAAGAAGGAGATCTTGTTGGTGCCCAATATGACCGAAAATTTGTTGGTAAGAAAACGATTTTCTCACCTTTTGTTATTAAGTTTGCATGCATAAGATTAGTAATTAATTTTATGACTAAATTAATTTGTAACATATAAGAATATGTTAAGTAATGAGATATAGATTTCCAACAAGCGGTATCAAGAGCCTTGGTTGTTTGCATGCAAATCGGTTATAGTTTTTCCGAGTTATACGATTAACATATAAAACTCATAAATTTGTGTTATTATGATATATCACAAAAATAATTTATGCATGTTAAAGTTTCTGATCCTAAAATGTAATTAGTATATTTTGGTTAATTTATGGATTTTTATTGTTCATTTTATATAATATTGGCATTAAAATGTGATTTTTATGATAAAAATGTCATTTTTGGACGAAAATTAGCTAAACTTCAAAGTTTTCAGTGGTTTTTGGATATGTTTTCACATATATTAGTTTTAGATGATCTGGAAATGTTCAGAATTTTTGGAGTTTTTATGCTCGAAATATGGATTTTTCATGATAAAAATCGGATTCAGATGAAAAATAGGTTAATATGAGATAAATTTCGAATCTGGTCATAGAAATTTATTATGTTGTCACATGCAATTTTTGAAGATGTGTGTAAAATAATAGGCTATAATGAAGTCTAAATGCATGATTTATGAATTTTTGATGAAAAATAGCATAAATAGTGACTTAATTAGTGAATAATTGCTAAAACATACTTCATGACTAAGGAAAAACGTCATATGTTTCATTTTATTACCTTTTTCAGATCTAAAATTAAAAAGTTGATAAGTATAATTTTTCTCATGTTTTTATGGTTATATTTGATAAATCCGATAAACCGCAACAATGTTTTTCCCGATAAATTTTTCGAAATTTGAACCTAATTTTTTGAACATTATGAGTGTCATGGTATTTTTCCAGAATGTTCATGAGTTTAAATTTCAAATTTCAAATTTATTTGAAATTTTTGTGATTTATTTGAAGTTTATAGCTTTTTTATTGTAATTTTGAGTCCTCTAATGAACAATTTTAAGAAATATAAGTTAATTATAGTCAAATTGTTAGTGGACACTAATTTTGAGTCCTAAGAAGGTTAGGGTAATTAACTTGTGCATAAATATGATTTTATGTAATTTATTGTGATTTTAAAAGGTTGAATCACGCAAATCCGTAAAAATCGTTTAATATACGATATTGGCTCCTTAAAGGCGATTTAGCATAAAATTGGGCATGTTCATACATATTATAATGCTGCATTTTATTTATGATTGTCATAATTTTATTTTATGTAATTTTTGAATTATGTAATTGTACTTAGTATGGCCTTAGTTTTTAATTGGTATTACCCGAAATGTATGGGAATTTCGATTCGGTATTAATTTATTGTGATCTCGTATCTCCGTTTTGTAATTTAATAGATTTATTTTATTTTAATTACAAATGTATAATAGGAAATTATGTAATTTGTTATGTAATTTAATTATTTCGGAGTTCCTTGAAGACGGTGTCACTCAAGAAGGCGATACATAAAGACGGTGTTACCTCGAGATGCGTGCCAAAAACCGAAGTTCAAGGGACCAATGGAGTTGGTTTCTGAATATGTAATAGTTAATTAGATTTTCTATTTTAGAAAGGCCATACTAGGATTTAAATTTATGCTTTGCATTTTATTTATATGTCGCATGCATCGCTAAATCGCCATAACTAAAACATGCATTATCGTTCTATCGAGTTTATCGACCGTGTCAATCATAATTATCGTAGTTCACCGCTTTAGTTCACTTAAAACGTGATAGATAATAAATTGACATGACCTCTCGCTAAAACAAACAATTGAGACTTAGCCTTACCAAATAGTAGAAACCATGAAAACCTATTTCGTGAGGGAGTGCAGTCGGCCACACCGGGGTACAAACCTTGTTACGTAGGGGAAGTGGGTGATAAATGTCTATCCACCGAATTCATGTTGATGAGGGTTTCATCGGCCACACCGTGCCCAAGTTAATGTGGGTTTGGATCATGGACACATTTATTCGAAATTTGGATTGAACTCAATAAAAGTTTTTCGGTAAGGGTTTCATCGGCCACACCGTGCCCTTGTCGGATGTGTTTTGGGCTAAAGATAAATGTTAATGTAATTTTATCGACCAAGAGTTCTAAAAGTAGAATCGATTAAAGAGTTAATCCACCGAGTTATATTGATAAGGGTTTCATCGGCCACACTGTGCCCAAGTTAATATGAATTTGGATCTTGGAATCATTTATCATAGTTGGGTAGAGGTCACTATGTAAATGCTTTACTTGTTATTTACAAGTATTAATAAAACGATAAATGTTAAGTTTTCCACTATTCCGTTATCATATTGTTCTATTTCTTTACCACAATTCATATACGATATCATTTCGTTTTTGATTCAAATCTCCATTAAAACATCGTAACTAAAGACAAATATGAATTTGCTTCTAAAACCTCAAATGAACCATTGCTAAGGATCTCTTGTAAAGAGTATAGATTAAAGTTATTCATTATCAAACAGGTTTTTGATTCTTGACTAACATATCTACTTACAATGAATTGTTTCTCATATGCTTAATTAAATTAAGTACCTTGAAGCGATAAATTGTTTTGGTGATTAGATTTGTTAGAATTCGTAATTGACCAAAATAACGCAACCAATTCAATGAAAGTTTTAAGACTAAAACGAACAAATGAAGAGTAATCTTCATGAATTCAATTTTGCTTCTCAAAGCAAAGACTCATTGAAATGATTGGGAGCATTCTCTTAAACCGTTAAGATGAGGACGAGGTTCAAGAAATAAAGATTATAATGGAATTGATACAAGGTAATGTCAAAGGTAAAGTTATTGAGAATGACGATACTAAACCTATCAATCCCGACCGATAAAGTTTCCATTGTCTTAAATGTTGGACACTAGAAAGGAAACTACCCCAAATTATTGAAGAATCAACAAATTAGTTGCGTGACATCTAATAGGATCTTTTTCTTTAAATGTTTATATGATTGACATAAATTTTGCTAGTACTACTTCGTCAATATTAGAAACCGGTGGTGGTTTTCATCATTGTACTTGATACATAGAATGATTAAAATATGACGACTAGCAACAATGAAGTCGAGAGATAGAGTCATTGTGTACTAAATCTAGTTTTCGGGTTTGGAGATTGTACTTAATTGTGACTATTAAGTACATAAACTCTAAATAAGAATACAAACTTGTTAAGATACAAAAGAGGTTTCACTTTTGTGACCCTATACACCACGATTTGATGTATGGCTAGCCCATTATCAAGGTGATTATATTCTAAACCAAACTAGAATAATATATCATGAAGATGATGCAAGACTCAAATTGGTAACCCAAGATCAAACCTAAGATTCTGGAATGATGAACGCAAAGAGTTATCGAGTACTCTTGAAACCATTAGATCTAATGGTATATGCGTATCTTGTATTCAAAGCAAGATGTCTCGTGCCTTTTGGTTGAAAAGGAGATCGAGGTTGTAAATCATTGATCCAAAATAGGTTGATCATTTTCTTTTACCAACGATTTAGGTTGACACTAATGTGTTCACTTAATAAGGTAAATAGAGAAATCTTTGAAGAAGTTCAAAAGTTCAAAGAAGCGCGATTTAGTCGTGATTGGATTATCAAAGTGAAGACTTTGATATAAAGCCAAAGGAAATATGATATAGTATCATAAGTTAATCTCTCTTAGCATACATTATGAGATAATGTGTGGTTGGATAAGAATTCAAACGCTATTCGATATGGTTTGGACTTCAATCAAGTTACTTTGAGTTACTTGATCCTTTTGGGGATTTTATCATTTCCTCTAGATTATTTTTCCACTAAATCTAAAACGGTTCATATGAGATATGAAATGGTAGGGTACCATGTTTGTAAGTTTTCACAAGAAACAAATGCTCATTTTTCCCTTTCAATTATCACGAGTACGACGGGTTTGCGCCTCGTGAAGCTGTCTTTCTAAAAATACAAGTTTATTTCTAGAAGACAGATTGGGGGAAATTATTCAAGAGCCACAAAGAATGTTTTGTCGAACTAACTGGTCTTTCTTGACTACATGAGACGTTTTGTGTAAGATGTTGTTTCTTTAAAACCTAGGAGGTTAAATTCGTCACTTGTTGAAAATGATGAATTCATGCTACTTTTAAGAAAGTAAAGAGCTTACAACTTACAAACAAATTGTTTGATTCAAGTTGATTACTTCTTGAAAGTAATGAACATATTACTTACATGAGAGTGTTTAAATCACAACTCAATACAAGTCTTAGAGCCATGAAAATCCGAAATAAAAGGCTTACTTAGTGACAAAGGGTTTTGCACTAATAAAGAGAAATTTCAAAGCTTGATTGGTTGCAAAGGGTTTTGCACTAATTGAAATGCTTAAATCTATTTGGATCTTCTTAGGGATTGTGTTTCATTATGAGGATACACATACAACAAGTGAATCTAAAACCCACTTCTTCAATTAGAAGGAATGTATTCAATACATGTCTTAAGTTTTGAAGATTCTTGCAATCCTAAGATAATGTGAAACTTAAGAGAGGGTCTTAAGTAGGACATCAATGAGTTGGAATCAACATTTTGATCATGTGATAAAACATTTCTCGATAAGTCGAGAAGTTCTGTTTATACATGGAGTTTAGTGGGAGTTACGGAAATTTTAGTAGTCTTATATGTGGATGACATATTGATCATTGGGAATGATTTAAGACTTATGGAGTATTAATAATACATCTTTAATATCCGGATTTATGAAGATAAATCTACATGATATTAGCGTCAAAAAAGAAGTCTTATGTTGATAAGATTCATGACTATTTCAATTCAAGTTGAACATATTTGATTGATTCCATTTGCTTCCGCTGCCGGATCAATTAAATGAGTAATGACGTATAACACTTCATATACTTTGAGTATGATGAATTGTTTTCAAAATCGAATTTAAGTAATCTTTACCTAGTAAGCCATAAAGATTACCATTAAGTGCTTGCATAAGCATTAAGGATGTAATGCAAAGTGTTTTTTGATGCAATTTTGTGTAAGGGTGTTACACAAGTGACAATTGACAATTGAGATTGCGCATGGTTTCTGACAAAACCATAATCAAAACACATTAGGATTGGTTAAGATACCATTGTGGCTATGTTAATTAAGAAGTAGATTTTCTAGAATCGTTCTAGGCAATAAAGAACAATGAGAAATATTTACAACGGAAATTGAGTACACTTGCAATCATGGGATGTGCAAGAAGGATGAGTCCCGCACACTGTGAAAACAGTGGGAGCTATTCTAAGGCTATAAGGCCTATGTCTTGATTGGATCTCGGCACGTACTCAGAAAGTTCTGTAATGCAAATGTATACATTACAAAGGAAAACGAGTATGTAGTAAGGTTGAGTAAGGTACAAGAAGTTGATAAAACCTACTAACCAAAGCCTTCTCATAGGCTTAACATGATGAGTCATGTCATTTCAATTAAATTGAGATGAACAACTACATTCAAGATCAAACTAGATTATAGAATATGAAATAGTAGTCAGGCATTGACTATTCATATGTGATAATCGCATTTGTCGTTCGAGTTTTTGCTTTAAAAACTCTTTTCTTATACTTTGTTACATCCAAACGGGTTGTAGAGACAATATTGAACCCCGTTAAAGTGAACCCGGATTAACATGGTATTCGCCCATAGTCACTTGTATGAGGTGACGTCTCGAAGTGACTAGAGTGTGATGCGATTGATGGCAAGTTCAAGTACCATAGAGTCATGTGAGATGACTAGTCGATCACATAGGCAGACTGTTAGGAACACTTTGTCGGGCAGTGACCGCTTATAGAGTTCTGGCAAATTTATAAAGCCTGGTCGTGGCGAGAGCTACTATAGTATTCTAATGAGTCGATTCTTTTGACTAAAGACTATTCGCCTAAGATGGCACAGTTTCAGATTAACTTTGATTTGTGTTACTACGACCTTCGTAAATGGGGTCAAATGGGCATATTTTGGGTTATGATGGTTGTGGCTAGTCGAAGGGAATAAGTGCGATAGGAATTGTCCACCCCCTTGTCAGGGTTAAAACAATATCTCAGGGCCACTCGAGGAGTAATGAACTGGAAATGTGTGGCCACGCTCGGAAGGTATCTATGATAGATAAATCCGGTCAATCAGTTATTCTCCAGATCGAGGAAACCACTCTCGATATGATCACTTGCAAGTACGACCCGAAAGACACCTTGCATTGAGTGGGAGATAGTAATAGGACAAGAGAATTGGTGACGCACACTTGTCGAGGACAAGTGGGAGATTGTTGGAGTAAGTGTCCCCGACAATAATGCGATCACAATTGTCGATCATATTGATCGCATAGTTAAATCTCATATAAGGAATACGAAAGGGATGATACATTACATATATAGTCAACTGGTCCACACATATCGGTAATGATTGGCTGGCTAGAGTTTGACATTACTGTCGTCGTTGTGGTGATCGATTGATCCTTGAGGTCACACCTAAAGGACGATTCCCTTAATTGAAAAGGTTAATTAATTGTATGACGATACAGATTAATTAATTCCTTAAAATTGAACAAATTATTATAAGAGAGAAAAAAATGACATCTTATTATAATGTGACTAAATGAGATTTCATCTAGTAATTTAAGAAGTTATATTACTAAAATTAATCGGTGTTTGCGAAACACGCGAGATGAGAATGATAAGTCTGTTATAATTACAAGATATTGTTAATTATACTAACTAGTAATCAAATGACCATTTTATGAGAAAGTAATTTTATATTACTAGTCAATTTGTTAAATATGATTTATTTAATTTGTAAATGATATTTAATTTGTTAAATATGCATTTTAAATTAAAACATGACATAAGACATGTCACATGTCACATGACATACAATTGTACAATTGACAAAAATAAAATGGACTCCATATTACTACATAGAAACCGAAATTGGGTGGGCATGCTTGGAAGTTTTGTCTTTTTCCATTTGTCTTATTCATTTGTCCATGACACTTGATAGTGACATGATTATGGACAAAGCCTTACATATTTGTCTTGTGAAGACAAAAAGAAAAAGAAAAATGGTCATAAGACCATACAATGCCACCGGTTTTGGGAAGAGATTTATAGAGGATTTTTCCTCAATTTTTATTATTCTCTTATGATTTTCCATAAAACTACTTTCTCTCTCTTGTTCATCATAAAATCAAGTTTGATGAATCTAATTTGTACAAATCAAATACTAATAATACTAGTAGTAGTATATGAGCAATAGTAATCAATTTTAAGGTAAACCACATTACAAATATCTAGTACATATTAGTTTGTAGGATTGAGGGATAGTTTTGGGTGCTAGTAATTGGAGGGCTTCTATTTTGAAGTCATGTATGTTCATCCATTATTGGAAAGCTCAAGAACTAACAAGAAGGAGATCTTGTTGGTGCCCAATATGACCGAAAATTTGTTGGTAAGAAAACAATTTTCTCACCTTTTGTTATTAAGTTTGCATGCATAAGATTAGTAATTAATTTTATGACTAAATTAATTTGTAACATATAAGAATATGTTAAGTAATGAGATATAGATTTCCAACAAAACCATCTATTTGGGAAGCTCGATAAGTGTATATAAGGCCCTCGTAGATACTTTTTCTCTTTAAAACTTTGCTTGTTAGAATACTTGTAAAACACCCTAGTATGTGTCTTGCTAGTATCCTTTGACCCATGGATTAAGGCCTAGTCAAGAGTACCTTGTGGTGTGATAACTCCTTGGGTACTGTTTATTCCAAGGTGACCCTTGAAACCATGCAACCATCATCCATGTTCTACCACATTTTGTCATCAAAGGGAATGGGCACAAAAATTGTTCAAAATTTGAGTTCAAGAAATGAAATGATAAATCAAAAATTTTGTAATTACATCAAAAGAAAAGAGGAGTAACAAAATGAAAACTCCTATGCTTCAAAAATAAGCACCCTCACTACAAATGAGGTAGCTTTGAAAATGTTCAAAAAGAAAATGGAAGAAAAAGTTGAAATTGTCAAGTGTTGAAAATGCCAAACATCAAAAGAAATGGCAAAGAAATGTTCTCAAAATGTCAAATGCCACAAATTGGGGGGAAAAACAACAACAAAGCAAACTCCCATATGAAACTCAAGTTCTATTGAACCCTTTTCCATCGTATCCACTTTTGTGCATGGTAGAGAGGGGATGACCTTTCTTCTTGTCTAGGCAAGAAGGGGAATTCCGCGATCCTCTAGTGTTTCTAACACCATAGGGAGTCTACTCTTGACGAAAGCATTTAATGATTGAGGACAAAGGTACCCTAGCTTGACACAACTTTGAGGTGATTTATTGGTATCCTTCTAGGCTTAGTAGTTTGAAGAAACCGTATCTATGATGGAATGTGTACCCTTAGATTGCCTCCCTTGTAGATAATTTCCGCCACTTAGATGAGGAAAGTGGCTATTCATTTTTGTAGATGCATCCATTACTTATTTTGTGTGCTTTAATGCTTGGATGTGTCGCCATTTTGGCAAGCTCCACCTTGCCTTGCAAGAAGGCATCCTACCTCATGGTTGTCTTGTTGTGAGTTGAAGGGGCGGAGTGAGACCCGCTAATTGTCTCACATCGGCTATATTAGTATGTTAGTTTGAATAAGGGTCCTAGTTTTTGTCACCTCTTTACTCGGGACGAGCAAAGGTTCGGTTTGGGGATATTTGATGTGACAAATATTTAAGCATATTTAGTCCCCGAATTAGCCTCGTTCCTATGCTTTTTAGTGCATAATTGGGTCATTTACTATCTTTAGTTTCCCATTTTGCATATTCTTTGAGGTTTGTTTCCTTGGTAGGAGAGGAGTGCAAACCTTGCATTTTCATGGCAAAATGGAGCTAAATTGATCGAATTCAATGACCAAGCATCAAAGGGAAGACGATACTAGAAGGCCTATGTAGATAATAAAGTAGATTGGGCAATGACGAAAGGATCCTTGCATCCCCAACAAGATCACCGAGGATTATTAAGGAAAGAAGAAAAGAGAAGTGCTGACCCAGGATCCGAGCGTCTCCCTGCCCAGGACGAGCGTCTCCCTGCCCAGAATCCGAGCGTTCCGATGCCAAGACGCTCGTCTTGAGGCCCCCAAATCCGAGCGTCTCTCCCTTGATCCGCTCGGATTCCCTTGCAGAACCCACCGTGCCTACTGCTTAGACGCTCGGGACGAGCAGATTTTCTGGAGACTACCAAAACGGAGATGAGCATCTCCTTGGAGAGGAGCACTTCCTCAACTTTTCTTATGGGTCTTAATAGTCATTTAAGCCCTTAGTAACCCTAATCCTTGTACCTAATCTCTAGTATAAATACCCCATTGAACTACCTAGATTAGCATGTGATCTTAATCTTATCTGTAACACCCCCTCATACCAAGGTACCTTACCAAGGACTACCCTAGCATGAAAGGCTGTTACCATCTCGGTTTCCCGAGGTTAGTATATCAAAGTTACAATTTCCAAACAACATTTATCAAAGTATATAAGTTAAAGATTACATTATCTCAGACCAACTCAAAATAAACGTACAAGGTCTCAATACAAATGAAATCCAAGACATCTAAACTCATAACAACGGAAGCTAGACTTGACGTGGTGACTCCCCATGACTGTCCCATAGCTAAACATCTGCATTACCTGTCACAATCTGCTCACCATCCCCGAATGGATCACCGCAGGTTTTACAAAACAACAACACGTGGTCAAGACTACTCAATCAATACAAGACAATAACAATACAACCAGTGATCATCGATCTCACACGAGAACCGACTACACACCGAAGTTTGTAGCCCTGCCAGATTACCCATCGCAACAGGTAATCCTCGCCGCCAGTGGGTGACCGCAGCCCATCCCCACCTAGTCCAGCTCATCAACGAGTGACTAACAATCCCTGTCCCTTAATGTGCACATCCCCTCCCGTGGCGGGTTCCACGGAGGGCGAACAAGGGTGTGAAGCCACTCCCGCAAGTGACTCCACCACAATCACAATCACATGACATCACAACCATCTCAATCCGCTCATACCAACATCGTCACAACAATCCCCATACTCCGATGATCAGCAAATAACAATAATTACAACAAGCACAATCTCAAATCAATTGTGAAGAACCGAGTAGGGAAACCCTACCTTAGCAATCAACAGTGGGAAAGGACTTGAACACTCAGAAAGGCTCCTCTACGAAGTCTTCTCCTATAACATAATCATATCACACAATTACACATTGCACAATCCCCATATTTCCCCAATTCCGTAAAACACACAAAGAACCCCAACGAATACAAACAACATAGAATAACACTTACCAACAAAAGAGGATGAGGAAATGTACGTAAGGACTCCGAAGGTTTCGCAATCAACAAAGCAAAGGGGTGATTAAGGAGTAATTAGGGAGAGATTAGGGTTACGTAAGAATGATGAAGTAGAAATGATATTTTGAAAATCGACGCGGATATAAAATAAATCTTAAACGCTCCCTAATCAAACCGTCGAAATAACACTTCGCCAAACCGGACACTCGGTCGAGTAAGTGTATACTCGGCCGAGTGTCCCATACTCGGTCGAGTGTTCACTTTACTCGGCCGAGTGTTCCTCGGCAGAACCAAAACAATACACAACCTCAGCACTACTCGGCCGAGTAGGTTCTACTCGGTCGAGTAGTCACCAAGGAAAATCCGTAGTGTTACAATCTTCCCCCCTTAAAAAGAACTTCGTCCCGAAGTTCACACTCTACTATAAAATAAAGCACAACACTACGCCACAAGGCTACACCAACCACATATAACAACACCAAGGAACTATACAAGTCACCACAAAAATCATTATCCCGAGTCAAAGCAAAACAACAAACAAAACGAAACACGACCGCAAAGTTCCAACCCAACCTATAAAACATGGACACTTAACACCAACTCCACAAACTACTCTTCCTTCCACAACATGGCTCACGATATCGTCTCAACTATAGCATAGGCTCAATACCGACTCCATAACATTACTTCCATAACACTCAATAGCACTCAATCCACAAAAGAAGATCAATCATCAAAACTGAATGTTACATTCTATCATCCTTAAAACAAACTTCGTCCTCGAAGTTTACTCAAACACCTAAACATCATCTTCCAACTGTCAAAACTATTAGACTCATAATCATTATCATTCAATCACAACACTGTTGAAATATTCTCTCATTGCTAAACATCGAACTACAACAAGCACGGTCATGACCTTTAATAAAATCAACACAAATATCCGTCCTTTATACTACACCAACACTCTACTTCCAATTATACTACCATATGCACAACCATCAAAATCTCTTTTATCGCATCCTACTCCTCTTAAGATAAATGTTACGTCCTCGTAACTCACTAATACTAGATCCTTCGTTATACCTCTCATTATCTTCATCACCACCACATGTCAAAGATAACCACTTATAATCGAAGCAGTCGCCATGCATATATCTTAGGCTCTCTTACTTAAACAACTCTCATCCTTCAATTCACTCGTCACACCCCCTAACCTATACCTCAAAATCCTTAACTTAACCCAAAACTTCAACTCTTCCACATTACCGCAACATGACATATATCTTTATATAAACTATATAAAACTCATATCACCAAAAGCATAATTCACACTCCACACTTGTTACGTACACTCACACTAGATCCTCAAGTTCTTTTCTTTCATTACCGCAAAACTCATACATAATCGAACATGACACTAATTCCCAATATCCTGCACTCACTATCTCAACAAAAGATTATGAACCACTTGTCGCTTTCAGATCATTACAACACATATTCCACGAATCACTTGCCATGACTATGACTACCGATGCCTCATCTTAAAACAAGATAAAAATTATCGTAACAACTTCTCACAATCGTGTCCCATCAACAGAATATCACTATACCATGACAACAACGAAAACATATACAACTCTTTTTCACATCATACTCTACCCTCATTCCCAAACCGAAATCGGTAAGAAACATCAACAAAACAAAACAACGATCTTTATGTTCAACCAAAACTCACAAGGAACAAGACAAACAAAACAACAATCTATATGTTTAATGGTATGCACTTACGAAAACTCGTATTATAGTCATCTCACCTACTCCACCACAACCGGTGACAACATCGCAACATTGCCACAACAAGCAGCACCACGGTGCGAAAATACCCGCATCACAACAAGATGAAAGTACCGTGCCATACACAATCCCATAAACACCGACTCAATATAACATCTTCGACAACAAACTTACTCAAAAGCGCTTTACCAGATCAAAACACCATACATAATACGGAATAAATAGACAAGAATCTCATGCATACCATCCATACTTTTCATGGATTAAACCTATATCATGAATACACATGCAAGTATAACCAGTCTTGTCAGACCACCCAAACTATCACTTTTTTTTTTATCATCATTCCATTAAGTTACCGTATCCAACATATATTACAAACATTCATATAACAACTTTATGACTATCACACCATACCGCATCTCGTGAGGTCACAACCTCACACAAACATTTACATACTCCTAAGACCCATAATCACATCCAAATAGCCAATCCACGATTACGTAAGTTACCACTTGACAATGAATACCTCTTATCAGGACTTAACTCAGGTGCCCTTCATAACATATCTTCTTTTACACACAATTATCACCACCCGTAACGTAGCCATATCATCTGTACCCAACTACTAACGAATACCTCATATATCCATACCTTAAAATCCCTCACAACCAAACATTAATCACCTTCACAAAATCAACCTCATTAGAACAACTAACTTCCCCAAAATAACATCATCCTCAACCACTAGTGACAATACTATGACACCAACATTTTTCATGTGACTACTCTCTTACTATCACTTCTTAATATAACAATCCTTTTCCTCCCTTTGGTTCTCATCCCAAACGACAAACATCAAATATATCAACAAAAATCACCTCAACACTATTTCCATTTTCATCCGTAATCGTATCGTCACCCGACTCACCACCAAAATCTCATATCGTGCAAATTCTTTACCCAACTTTTGCTTTCTTTAATTCCTCGACAAACTCCCTTAATGATTCAACTCTTCATTATTTCTGTCTAACTCTTAAGTGCTCCGGTTACCTTCACATTGCTCCAAACTCAATCCCCATTATTTTATGTCGATATCATCTCACTCTTTCTTACCATGGGTCTTCTCTCATTATACTATAACTCCCAATTGTCACTAATCTATCCATAAAATCAACGTTTAAAGTTCAAACAATTGCATCTCCCTTTTTAAATCACTAGGAAACCAAAATTCATCTCATAACGTTAGCTGCCCAAAGAATTACTCACTAGGCTCACATCGTGAAAATTCCAAATTCCCAAACTTGGTCACCATCTACAAATCCACGTCGCGACATAACTCTATCTAAGTTCACTATATAACCCTCTTCTCCATCCCTCTAACGCAACCTTTCATTACATATATCCTTAAGCAACACAATGCTAACCGTCTCCCTCTATAAGTCTTTACACATCCCGAAATGTCACTATTCGTATCTCTCATCTCAATCTTTCATTCTCATGCTTCTTTGCACTTACATCACCCTTGCCCATATACACTTACTTTTATACTACTCAATACACGACTATTTCACTCATCATATCTCACAAAACATGCTCTTTACCTCGATTAGCTCATCATTCTTCCCTTTTTTTTTTTTTTTTTTTTTTTTTTTTTTTCACTATCTCTCACAACCACATTAACACATGTCTTCCTTATCCAACACTTATCTCTCATAACCCTAAGCATTCTCCTGTCATACCTTAGGTAACTTACGTATCAAGACCGTCTCTCATATAAAAGAATGCGTTAAGACTCAAAACATACATGTGTATATACCCTATGACTCAAAACAATGAAAAACATAGCCACCGGCTCAAAACAAAAGTAAAAACATAGCCACCGACTCAAAACAAAAGTAAGAACATAGCCACCGACTCAAAGTGGCCGCCCAACGAGGTACTCGGTCGAGTACATAACATACTAGGTCAAGTACAAGGTACTCGGTCGAGTAATTATATTACTCGGTCGAGTTTTCGACTCCAGAAGCAACTCAATTGCCGCAGAAGGATTACTCGGTCGAGTATTGGGAATACTCGGCCGAGTAGACCTTACTCGGTCGAGTATAAGACTACTCGGCCGAGTTCACGACTCCAGGACGCTAAACAAGTATTATCACAGAAAGATTACTCGGCCGAATATGGAATACTCGGTCGAGTATAAAAGACACTCGGCCGAGTAGGGACTACTCGGTCGAGTATAGGCGCAGATTCAAAGACCGTTCAGTTTTCGTAAAACAATCATATCTCACTCGTTACTTGGTCAATCTGGGCGTGTGACCTATCGTTAGAATCGTAAGAGGACAAGCTATCACCTCAACTTGGAATCACAGCAATATCTTTTCTAGAACTCGACTTATGACAGTTTTAAGACAACCCTTCCAAAATCGGTTTGTATACAAATCAAAAATTTCTTTTCAAAACAACTTTAACATGCATAAAACAAGCAATAACGACCCAATGCTTCTAAAAACCAGTACATAGTTGAACATTTATCATATTCACATTAAAATTAAACACCACATTTACATATACAGACGCATGACCTTAATCACATGCTTCTACCAACAATCAAGCATTAAAATCATCATATTCATATGCACATGTACCACTACCATACTTTATGCTCAACATTGTATTAAACAGGTAACATGATCACATTCTTCATGCTCAATATCAACCAGATACAATTTCACAATTCACTTTTCATCTTTTACCATGTTCCAACACTTAACATGCCAACATATTCCATGCTCAAAGTTTCAACATCAACAAATCGTCGATACATCTTTCAACTACTACCATATTCCACTTCTTTCCTCATTTAATCCAACCATGCACAAGATTCAAACTACAGATATCAAACACACATAACTCAAACATACAACAGTTTCCCCCCATGTGACCGGCTTGAGATCGTAAGGGCCTTAGTGCGACTCCGGGACGTCTCCCAAGTCTTTGCGGTAGCTCCAAACAACTCTCCCCGGGTTCATTTTATTTAGACTCCCTAAGTTCATTGAGTTCATTAGTTTTAGGTGCCGGAATCGTCGGCTCTGATACCACTTTGTAACACCCCCTCATACCAAGGTACCTTACCAAGGACTACCCTAGCATGAAAGGTCATTTACCATATCGGTTTCCGAGGTTAGTATATCAAAGTTACAATTTCCAAACAACATTTATCAAAGTATATAAGTTAAAGATTACATTATCTCAGACCAACTCAAAATAAACGTACAAGGTCTCAATACAAATGAAATCCAAGACATCTAAACTCATAACAACGGAAGCTAGACTTGACGTGGTGACTCCCCATGACCGTCCCATAGCTAAACATCCGCATTACTGTCACAATCGCTCACCATCCCCGAATGGATCACCGCAGTTTTACAAAACAACAACACGGGGTCGATACTACTCAATCAATACAAGACAACAACAATACAACCAGCTGATCATCGATCTCACACGAAGAATCGACTACACACCGAAGTGTGTAGCCCCGCTGATTACCCATCGCAACGGGTAATCCTCGCCGCGATGGGTGACCGCACCCATCCCCACCTAGTCCGGCTCATCAACGAGCGACTAACAATCCCCTGTCCCTTAATGTGCACATCCCCTCCCGTGGCGGGTTCCACGGAGGGCGAACTAGGGTGTGAAGCCACTCCCATAAGTGACTCCACCACAATCACAATCACATGACATCACAGACCATCTCAATCCGCTCATACCAACATCGTCACAACAATCCCCATACTCCGATGATCAGCAAATAACAATAATTACAACAAGCACAATCTCAAATCAATTGTGAGAAACCGAGTAGGGAAACCCTACCTTAGCAATCAACAAAGTGGGAAAGGACTTGAACACTCGTAAAGGCTCCTCTACGAAGTCTTCTCCTATAACATAATCATATCACACAATTACACATTGCACAATCCCCATATTTCCCCAATTCCGTAAACACACAGTAACCCCAACGAATACAAACAACATAGAATAACACTTACCAACAGTAGGATGAGGAAATGTACGTAAGGACTCCGAAGGTTTCGCAATCAACAAAGCAAAGGGGTGATTAAGGAGTAATTAGGGAGAGATTAGGGTTACGTAAGAATGATGAAGTAGAAATGATATTTTGAAAACTGACGCGGATATAAAATAAATCTTAAACGCTCCCTAATCAAACCGTCGAAATAACACTTCGCCAAACCGGACACTCGGTCGAGTAAGTGTATACTCGGCCGAGTGTCCCATACTCGGTCGAGTGTTCACTTTACTCGGCCGAGTGTTCCTCGGCAGAACCAAAACAATACACAACCTCAGCACTACTCGGCCGAGTAGGTTCTACTCGGTCGAGTAGTCACCAAGGAAAATCCGTAGTGTTACATTATCCAAATAAAGTCTCAATACTCTCTTAATCTTGTAATCAACTCTTAATTTAGCATTAATACAAATCTCATTTCTTAATCTTTCCTTAATTTCTCTATTGTTCATCATTTATTTTGGGTAATTAGAAGATTATTTGGGTTTATTTGGAGGATTGACAACCTTCCATCAATCATCAAGTACTTCTATTATTCTTTGCTTTATTATTTGGAATCATCTTTATAGGTATAATTCTCTCTTAATCTCTTTTTAATTATTGTTAATCATCTTCATTTGTTCATCATGTTTTGCCTTGCTAGTATGATTGACAACCTTGTTAGCATGTTAAACTTGATAATGAGTGAGTAGTTTCCTTAACTATGGTTAATGGGGAATTAGGGGAAACTAACTTGGGGATTGATTCATACTTAATCTAATATGTTTTCATAATTAATTTGCTTGCTTGTTGTGATTTCAACTTATGCACATGTTATGTTTGATGAAATGAGAGCGTGTGAATCCTTGCATTTTTTACCCATCACTTACCGTTTCAATAAGACTTGTAAGACATAAACAAACTCGAGTCTCATTAGACCATGCATATAGTTGGATAGGGAGGATTAAGTTGACTTGTTGGCGTTGTACAATCTAATCGATTCGGCTCCGGGACCCAAACCTTCTTAGAGATTGTAAGATATACACTAACTCGATCCCATCATAACAATAAGTGCTTACATCTAGTAGGGAACATGTTTGTATGATCAAATCCCATGAATCCCCTATGAACCCATGACACCCTAGTGCTTTTAATCAATTGTCTACATCTCATTTTAATCATCTTGCTTGTTTTCATTGCTTTGCTTTTATATTGTTGATTAGTTTAGTTGATCTCCTACGTCAACCCAAATTGTGACACCCTTAGACACAACCATTTGCAATAGAAAATCCTACATCAATACCCGCCCTTTGGGATCCGACCTTTACTTACCTCTTTACTAAGAGTAGAGTAGTTTGTGAAGTTATAAATATTATTTTGGTCTAGGTAACTTTTGACGAGGAGTAACAAAACCGACACGACCAGACTCCTAGCTAGGGTTAATGGGGAATTAGGGGAAACGAACATGGGGAATGATTCATGCTTAATCTAATATGTTTTCATGATTTATTTGCTTGCTTGTTATGATTTCAACTTATGCACATGTTAAGTTTGATGAAATGCGAGCCTATGAATCCTTGCATTTTTTGATCCATCACCTATCTTTTCATTGAGGCTTGTAAGCTTATACACCAACTCGAGCCTCATTAGACCATACATATAGTTGAATAGGAAGAATTAAGTCGACTTTTAGGTGTTGTACAATCTTAACCGATTCGGCTCCGGGACCCAAACCTTCCTAGGGATTGTAAGCTTATACACCAACTCGATCCCATCACAATAATAATTGCTTGCTTATAATTTGAGAATATGTTTG
The DNA here is from genome assembly GCF_048544455.1 of Silene latifolia. NCBI lineage: Eukaryota > Viridiplantae > Streptophyta > Magnoliopsida > Caryophyllales > Caryophyllaceae > Silene > Silene latifolia. The sequence goes on from NC_133532.1 coordinate 27,620,979, forward strand.
TATGATCAACTCCCATGAATCCCCTATGAACCCATGACACCCTAGTGCTTTTAATCAATTGTTTACATCTCCATTTATTTACCTTGCTTTGTTTTTATTGTAGATTAGTTTTAGTTGATCTCCTTTCTCAACCCCAAATTGTGACACCCTAAGACACGACCATTTACAATTGAAAATCCTACATTAATACCCGTCCCTTGGGATCCGACCTTTACTTGCCTCTTTGCTAAGAGTTATTTGTGAAGTTATAAATATTGTTTTGGTTGGTAGCTTTTGACGACTAGTTTAATCCCACACCACATACCCCACATACCCCACATCATATTACATATACTCCAATCACTTCCTTTCAACCCAAAGATATACTTCATTCACATATACTTAAAGGTACAAGTACAACACACATTACATTCTCACTTCATCCAACAACTTCACAAAAATCACAGCTACAATTACAACACACATTACTTTAAACACACAACGATTCCAAAGACACCTCCATGTTGACCGGCTAGAAATTGTAAGGGCCTCAATGCAACTTCGGGACGTCTCCCAAGTCTTTGCGGTAGCTCCAAACAACTCTCCCCGGGTTCATTTTATTGTGACTCCCTATGTTCATTAGGTTCATTGGTTTTAGGTTCCAGAATCGTCGCTCTGATACCACTTTGTGACACCCCCACATATCAAGGTGCCTTACCAAGACCACCTTAGCATGAGAGACCGCCACCATCTCGGTTTCCCGAGGCTAGTATATCAAAGTTACCATTCCATAACAATAATTATTAAAGTATAACAAATTAATGTTTACATGTTCCAAAATCCAAAACAAAAATACTGTTTGCTAGAACTGAACAACTGAAACTATGAAAGTAAGTCTCATGACAACGGAAGCTAGACTCGAGTGATGACTCTCCATCTCGTCCTAAAGCTAACGACCATCATCACCTGTCACAATCTGCTCCCCAAATGGATCACCACATATTTTATAAATAACAACGGGGTCAGTTTACTGCATAATCAACATAAGACAAGTACGATAATTTAAACAGCTGATCATCATCCACCTCCAACTCCCAATCACAACATGTAACCGACTACACACTAAAGTGTGTAGCCCTGTCATTGGGGGACCGCAACCTTGCCCACCAAATCCCCGTTCATTAACGAGCGATAACCCTATCCATTAATGTGCACATTCCCTCATGTGGCGGGTTACACAAAGGGCAAAACTAGGGCGTGAAGCCACTCCCGCAAATGACTCCACTCAGCCGAGGACGCGGCTCGCGAACATCACCAACAACCATCATCACACCAACACCAAACTCCAATCCAACAACAGCAGAAAATCACAATATCAATCGTACAGACAATTACCACCTAATCTCAAATCAATTAAACAGTCAACTGAGTAGGGAAACACGACCTTTTCGCAATCCAAGCACACACAAACAATCAATAGCAATTCTCCATGATACTGTCACCTACACAAGAATAATAACGTACCATCACTATAAACCATTCCGCCAAATTAACCCAAATCAATAATTAGGGCAAAACCCTAAAAGACAACCCATTAACTGATTACAAAGCACTAGAGACTTACCAAAGAAATAGACGCAAAAGAGAAATGCACAAGGACTCACGAACAATCAACGATCTTGGGAGAGATTAGAGAGGATTAGAGTTAGGTAGAATGTTTTAGGTTTTGTAAAACGTAAAAAGTGAAACACTAAATCTTAATTTTTAACTCTAACTGTCTCTAATCAAACCGAGAAAATAATCTCCGTCAGACCGGATACTCGGTCCAGTATAGAGTATACTCGGTCGAGTATTCCTGGACAGTAGCGTCACCGGAAACACACGATGCATTACTCGGCCGAGTAAGGCATATTCGGCCGAGTAACAGACTTAGAAAACCGTAGTATTACAAAAGTGGCTTTTATTTTTATAGATGCATCCTTTACATGATCTCGTGTGCTCAAATGTTAGGATGCATCGCAATTTTGGCAAGCCCCACCTCGCCTTGTAAGGAGGCATCTTACCTTATAGATGTCTTGGGGTGAGTTGAAGGGGCGGAGTGAGACCCGCTAATTGTCTCACATCGGCTAGTAGTTTTATAAAGGTCATTGTTTTAGTAACCTCATTGCTCGGAACGAGCAAAGGTTCGATTTGGGAATATTTGATGTGACTCATATTTGCACACTTTTATTTACCGAACTAGCCTCGTTCCAATGCTTTCTTGCATGTATTTGGGTCGTTGCTTATCTTTAGCTTCCCACTTTGCATATTCTTTGAGGGTTTGTGTCCTTGATAGGAGAGGAATGTTAACCTTGCAAATATTTAGCAATTTGGAGCTAAATGAATCGCATCTAACGACCAAGCAACAAGGAGAAGATCGATACTAAAGGCCTAAGTAGATAGAACAAGTATTTGGGCAATGATGAAGGACCTCCAAGGCTCCTCAATGATCCCCACGGATCTTGAAGCAGCCAATTGAAGAAGAAGCCACACTGGCCTATTGGACGAGCGTCTGAAGCTCAGCCTGAGCATCCTGATGATCGAGACGGGTGTCCGACGACTCTGCCCGAGCATCCCACAAGCAGGATGGACGAGTTTCCTTAGAGCATGGTCGTCCAATAGGGTCAGGTCATGCGGCTAATTAGGGACTTGCAAGGCGTTAATTTTCATCTTAGGGACTTAATCGTCATTTATGCCCTTAGTTACCCTAATACTTGTACTTAGTATAAATACCCCATTGTATTAGGGGATTAAGCACCAATTCCTAATCAAGTTTTAGTAGACTATTAGTAGGGTTAATTACATTGTATTACACAATTCAATCTAAATCAAATCTTAATCTTTCTTTAATCGTTCAAGTGTTTTTAGATTTAGTTGGGTAATTTGAAGACTATTTGGGTTTATTGAAGAATTGACAACTCTTCCTCATTCATCAAGTTTTCTTCTATTATTCTTTGCTTATTATTTGGATCATCCTAAGTTGGTAATATCTCTTTTATCCTTTGCTTAATTATTGTTTATTACTTTACTCATTCACCATGTTTAGCCATGTTAATATGATTGACACCCTTATCAGCATGTTTACCATGATTATGAGTGAGTAGTCACTTAGCTAGGGTTAATGGGGGATTAGGAGAATTAATCATGGGGTAGATCTTTACTTAATAAGTTCATATGATTGCTTGTTAGTTGTAGTTTCAACTTATGCACATGTTATGCTTGATGAAATGCTTGATTGACAACCTTCCATGAATCTCTTATCCATTCAACAAGACTTGTAAGACATAAACTAACTCAAGGCTTGTTAGAATATGCATATAGTTGAATAGGAAGAAACTAAGTCGACTTGTAGGTGTTGCACAGTCTTGACCGACTCGGCTCCGGGACCCAAACCTTCTTAGGAGTTGTAAGATATAAATTAACTCGATTCCACTACAACAATAACTTGATTGCATCTATGAAACTTGTTTATATGATCTCAATATGATTCTCTTAAGAACCGATGACACCCTAGTGCTTTAATCAATTGTTTACAACCTCATTTACTTGCTTTGCTTTACTTTCATTTGTTTACATTTTCTTTTGTTAAATAGTTTAGATTGCAAACCTCAAACTCAATCCAAATTGTGACACCCTAAGACATAACTTTCTAAAATGATAAATTCATCCAATACCCGTCCCCTGGGATCCGACCTTCACTTACCACTCTACTAAGAGTAGTTTGTTAAGATTATAAATAGTGTTTGATAGGGAATTGACGACATTCCGAACCCTCTTCAAAGCACTATGCTGATAACTCAGAGATTAAACAACAATGAGGACACTCGAGGTTATGACCCGAAGGGAGAAAGAAGGGTTCACTGAATTCTTGGCCCGTTGGTGCGCTGAAAGAGTAAAATTGGCTAAAAATCCTGACGAAGTCGATATGGTGGATAAGTTTATGAAAAACCTCCAACCAGCCTACCAAGATGTATAGAAATACCAAAATTTTAGTACATTCAAAGATTTGACCCGCAGCGGAAGGAAAGTCGAGGATGACCTCCGCGCCGTTGAACCTACCAAACCAAAAGGGTACCCTGGAGCCACTTACTCTAAATCAAAGACACCTTCTAGTGATAATAATGTATAAGCCATTAGTCTTTTGGGATGAACTTCTTGAAGACCGCAACGCTCCAGTCTTAGGGTGTTTACTGATATTGGGTCTACTTATTCATATGCTCTAAGATGACTTTCGACCCAAGGGAAACTGAAGTCCTTTAGCCAAACTTTTGAACCACCTTTGGGACAACGGAACCGATGGTACAAACCTGATGCATATTGTGCCTATCACCAGGCAAGGGACATGATACAGAAATCAAACACGAAGTCCAAGACATGATTGAAAATGGAACGCTCCTGATCCCAACTGTCAAGCCCAATAATGTAACTAACCCATTTGGTGATCATGCAAATGGGATCTTTATCGAAGACAATGTCGATGTGTTCCACCTTATCTGGCTAGTAAGCCGCTTAAATGGGATCTATATGGGACAAATTTCCGTTGATCGCTCTAAGTTCAAGCCAAGTTCGAAGAATGAGGCCCAGGAACAGATTCGATGATTACGAGTCGAAGTCTATTTTCTAATTTTAGTGTAAATCGACGCTACGACTTTCTTTTCTGCAATCGTGTCTTAGTTCCGCGATCTAGGGTGTGTCCGAGAAATCGCTCTTTCTTCGAGTGTGTCAAACGTTCATCAATTTGAATAGAAAGTATCACATGTTAACTTTAAGATCTGTTCCACTTTTGTTCATCAATCTAAAATGCACGACGCACTCGAAGGGTGCTCCTAGTTATAAATGTATCTCGTTGTAGATGGTAAGGTACCTTAGGATCCAGTGACTATTTCCTTTACCTATTCCATGTCTGGAGGTAGAAAATATCCACTAGAACTAGTGCATTAGATAAGCTTACAATGACCCTGGATGTTTCCCCGTAAAACGGTCTCGTCTCTGAAAGAGATGCAACCAACCTAGTTTGACGAAGAACGCAAGTATCACTCGATCTGTTTAGCCCAAATGTTTCAAGGCGAATCCACTTGCAACCGGAAGCATTGTTTCAAAAAAAAAGAAGGAAAAAATGACAAAGAAAAAAGGAAAAAGAAAAAGATAAGAAAAAGAAGGAATAAAAAAAGAAAAAAGAAGATGACGAAATCACGGAACGCTTATGGTTGAATGTCGAAGTTACATAAGCTAGAATTCCAGCCAAATACCAGTAGTTGAAGTTCAATGGGCGAAGCCAAAACCATATGTACCAACGGTTTCTGGGGAATAGTCGGGAATTTTTAGAACCATCCCGCCTGTGACGTTACACAAAGCCTTTAGGGTCCAAACATGGAAATTTAAACCTACATTGTTGTACCAACCCATTTGCACTCGAGTTTTGTCAAACCGGAGACACATTTGCCCACCACAATGTAAGCCATAACCCATTGGCCTAAGCACGAAAAAGCGAACCATCAGAATGACGGTTCACTATTCAAGCCTTTTGTTGCCAAGCTCCACATCCCAGAAAATCACAGCATCCTGCACCAACCATAGACATTAGATTTGAGAGTACCTTACGGGCTAGAACACGATACAATATGATTTCTTAGGTGAAACCTTCGAGTGTGTACAAAAAAAATTAATGACTACGTTTTTGCACCTTCATTGAATTACGTCGTATTTGATTCCGCTCCATTCGAAGACGTAAGCAGTCCTTTAGAATAAAGGATTCAATCAACCCACCATCCACATTTTAGCGACCATCCACAATGTATCTAACACGTTTCTTGCGGGTCTTAACCAAAGTCCAAATGGAGCCACCTTTGCCGAGCTGGTCGTGGTACTCGGTTTAAGCTAGGATAAAGATATAGATTCATGATGAGAATTTGTCAAGTCTCATAATGAGTTTCTATCTCATGATGTTGGCAAAGATGTTTGGTCAATCGTACAGAATGTCGGGTCTATTTGCTAAGTAGATGGGGATTTGTTTCAGGAACCAAAAATGAAAGCTCGTTGAAAAGAAAGAAGGTGGAGGCAAAAATAAAATGAAAGCACGCTGAAAAGAAAGAAGGCGGAGGCAAAAATAAAATGAAAGGCCGCTAAAAAGAAATAAGGTGGAGGCAAAAGTGAAATGAAATCCCGCTGAAAAGAAAGAAGGCGGAGGCAAAAATAATATGAAAACCCAGTGAAAAGAAAGAAGGCGGAGGTGACAAATGATGATGGTTCCCGATAGCAATGAAGGATGACGATTTTGTTTTCGACGGGACGATGAAAGATGATGTTGTGTATGTTATTCCCAAGTTGAAATAATTAAGGATGATGTAGTTTGAGTTTGGGCCATAGTAATAGAATTCTCAGTGCCAGCAGTAAAGGTTCATATTTTGGGTCAGTGCCCTTTTGGGCCAGTACTAGCAGTGGATGAAATTGTGGGCCGGATAGCAGAATGCTAACTGTCAAATCATTGATAAGACTTGAAGAATGAAGTAGTGTCTGTCTATCCAGAAGCGATGGTTCACTACGCCAAATCTGGCAATCAATAAGGAGCATACATCACAACGGTTTAATGCATTTAATAACGACGCTTAGATTACCGTTTTCCAAATATTGGCAGAAACCTAGACCGCGCAAATAGGAATAACGATTTCCCTCGAAATCCTTTATTATAATTTGACAACGGCTGCTTAACAAACCGTTGTCCAAAACTTTTAACGATTTCCAAAAACTCGTTATAGAATCACTCTTATCAACGGTTGTTAGACAACCGTTACCAGTTTAAGAAAACGGCATTTCGAAAACCGTTACTAAATTAGCACCAGTAACGGTTTGTGGTACCCATTGTTATGTTATAGATACGGGTTTCTTATAACCGTTATCATTTTCAATTATGAAAGAACGGTTTTTCAATTCAAGCGTTGTCACTATTTGATTAGATTTCTGAGTTTGACCACTGTATGCAAAAATTTATCAGAACTTTAAAAAAAATTCAATTTGACCAATAATATTCCATTTGACCAAAATAATTCTATAAATATGTCTTCATCATGTTTTAGGTCAAAAACTAAATTATCACACATTTAATCTTTAATTTCTCTCTAAAAAAATATGGCTGGTGTATCGGAGCTACAATCACGTAATCGTTACGCACAGCCTTTTACTTGCATTCTCCATAATCTCCCGGTTCGTTAAGATGGGAATGGAAAGGGTTTAAACCCTAATTTTGGGTGGTTGACGCAAATGCTTCATGACTCTTGTTTCACTGCGGTTAAAAAAGTGTACCTTGTGTCTACAAACAAGCAAGGTTTTGTAGGCTTCGCTTTTATCGAGTTTGACGAAGCCAACTCCCATGATAGTTTTCGTCAGGCAAGAACATTAAGGGCTATATTTGTGGGGAAAGATGCGGGGAAAGAGGACTTCTATTCGGATGCTAAACAAAAGGGCCCTTATCTATGGGTTGCGACCCATATTGATCATTGTCACATTACAGGAGGCATCATATTCCTGCCACCGTGCCTGTGTCATGGGAGAAAGAGGCCATTCCACCTGCGCTGCCCGCTGATGATGAAGAGTCGATCTACGACTTGATCTATGCCGAAATTGGGCATGAAGACTATCCTAATTCTTCATCAGATTCTAATTAAGTCTTTAATTATTATCTGACATTTTGAGTTGTATTTTGATTATGGTGGTTATTTGAATTAAAGTTTAATTATTTATGTAATTTGTTACTACGTTTTAATTAAGTCCTTAAACTCAAATGCAATCCACTAAATAAAATATTATAATGACTAACTTTCTACTTATTGTTTTAGCAGGAATTTTACTGAATAAGAACTTCCTGCCAGGGATTTATGTGTAGGGTGATCTAACTCAAACAATTCGCCTGACTAGTACTATTAAATGAAATAACAGATAACAAATAATAACACAAAGATTTTATACGTGGAAAAACCCTGGGAATAAGGGAAAAAACCACGGGCACCAAGCCAGGAGTGATTGTTACTATGATTTTAGATGGCCTGACAGAGTATTGGTATATCAGGCGTGACAGGCGAAATTATAATGCTTAATAATACACAAATGTAAATAAGAATGAGAGAGTGTGGAATGTCCTTTCTGATTTTGTCTTCTCTTGTATTTATACTTGTTTTCACCATTTTCTCTCTGCCGTTTAGGGTTTCCTGGTAAATAGGGCATGTGCCCTATTTACCCGGAGGTAGTTGCCATCTTATTTAGCTGTTGCCTTTGACTGTTTCCCTATATCTCTTCCTTCTTGAATTGGTCTTCCTTTTTTGTAGGGAGTATATATAAACTGCATGTTTGTCGCCTGCAATGCTTATTCGATGTTAGCCTGGCGTTCTTCCCTTTCAGGCTACTGGTTATCTTTCGCCTGTCTTTCATCAACTCATTTTTGGTGCCTGTCCATACTTGATCAATGTCTGGTTTCAGATGTCTTTTGCTTGGAACTCTACTTTGGCTGTTGCCTGGCCTATGTCAGCTCAGGCAGGATAATTTTGGGCCCAACAATTGCCCCTTATCTGCTTATTCCATTATTGGGTCTGGCCAGGAATAAGGAGATAAAAATTTGGGCCAGGCGAAGGATTTGTGCAGGGATTTTTTATCGGATTAGAATTAGTGTTTGATTCAACTTCTTGTAACGGTTACTTGCCATAAATAGGGTAGGTTCACAAAACCCTAGGATAGTCATGATTAATCTCAACCACTTGCTTTCCTAGCCGTTATAGATTTGCGGTTATAAATATCCTGCCTTTGCCGTGTTTGTCTTTACATTCCAATCTCCAATTTTCTTCTTTCTCTTTCTAAAAATTCTCTCTTTGCAAAGATTCATTTTCCAGAAAAATAAGATATGGCTGGTGGTAGGAGAAAGACAGCAGCTTCCAAAGCTCCTGCTGAGACTGAAAAAGTTCCTGTTAAAGTCGAAATGGTTTCTGCCGAGGTTGAGAAGGTCCCTGATATCATTCCTGAGGATGATGTGGTGGAGATTGTTGCTGCCCCTGAGATTCTGTCCATGTCTTATAACGGGATTGAATATACTCATATTAAGGCTTTGGCGGCTTCTTTTCATGAAGCCAATCAGCTAAAACCAGCTTTTGAGCATTATATCAAGGGCAGGGGCCTTATTCCCCATGGGGGTGCGGTTTGGATCCCTGAGAGCGGTCCGGTCAGGGCTAATTGGAGTAGTCTAGGCTGGTTCTGTATCTTTGAATGAGCATTCAGGGGTGGCTGTCAGCTTCCCCTTTCTCCTTTCATGACTGAGGTGATTAGGGCTATCAGGGTTCCCCCGTTTCAACATATGCCAATGGTCTGGAAAATTGTCCATTCAGTTGAGCACTTGTGTTCTAAGCACAAGTTGGTTATTACCCTGGATGACTTCAAGAATGTCTATCAGCTGAAGAGTCATTCTACTGGAAGGTTTAATTTTCGAGTCAGGTCGAAGATGGCTCACCTGATTACCAACTTTGATTCAGGGGATGATAAAGGATGGGCTCAAACCTATATGTTCATCAAGGCTGATTCAATTGCCCCTGATCTGGACTATCTCAATTATCCAGCTGTTGAAGGAGGTAATTTTCTTTCCTGTATTATTTTGGTTTGGCAATAATATACCTTGGAGAGTTTACTTACTTTGCCCATGCTTCCTTGTAGTAAATGATTGGGTGAATGATCCTGATGCCGAGGGGTCGGCTGATCGGATAGCAACGTTCATGGCATTGCCTGAAGAGGAGAGGGCGTGGCCTGCCTGTCTGGGGCAAGCTTCCATGCCTCGTTTTAAGAAGGCCAAGTTGAGTACATATAAGCCGGTGAAGAGCATTAAGGTTCCAGGGGTATCTTCATCAGGGAGTAAGTTTTTTTGCTTTCTTTTGTCATTCTGTTTCCTGTATTGGACATGTGTTTATATTGCTGATTTAGAACCTCGTCGTGCAGCTACCAGAGCTTCTGCCAGGATTGCTATTTTTGCTTTGTCTCTTGTGAAGGCAGGGGTTTCTCAAATTACAGGAGAGAAGTCTAAGAGTAGTGAGGCTACGGGAAGTGATAGTGCTGTTCAGGTTCAGGAACCTGTGCAGGGGGTTCAGTTGGCATCGCCTGAGAAGGTTGTGGATGAGAGTGACCGTCCTGAGAAGAGGAAGAGAGTGGATGAGTCTTCAGGAGGAGTTCATGAGGTCAGGGGGGTTAGGGCTCGTATGGATGAGGTCCAGTTTGCCAAGGAACAAATTCAGGCTCAGGCTTTTGTGGTTGATGATCCCTACTTCAAGTATCAGGCAGAGGATGCTTCTGCCCGTGCTTTGGCTGCTATGTACCGTACCAGGGACTATGCTGCCAACCTGATTACCATGCTTCAGGAGGTATGTTTTTTTTTCTGTTTTTTTGGCTTGTTTCTTGTGGGTATTTGTGTGTGTTTTCTTTTTTGTGTCTTAGATAGGCGTTTTATTTTTTGTTAGAATGTCAATGATACGCTGAGGGGCGCCTGTCAACCGGAATCAGTCCATAGCCTAAAAAATACCCTAGATTGGGAGGTACAGATTTTGAAAAAAGATGCTGAAAAGTTTAAGGCTGAGTTGGAGGTGTCTAAGGCTGAGAATCACTCTTTAAAGGAGGATAATGAGGCAGGGAAGGCTCGGTTGGTGGTGGAGTCTTCTAAGCAGAAATCTGCTCAGGATGCTCTGAAAGCTCTTCAGGCCAAGTTGGATATTGCCGAGGAAGAATTGAAGGCTGAAAAGCAGGCTATGCAAGAGCAGTTGAAGGTGAATGAAGAATTGGCTGTAGAGAGGGATGAAGTTCAGGCCAGGTACAAAGATGCTGCACTTTATTTCTTTGGCAAAGGTCGTGTGGATGCCATGAAGGAGCTATTGGAGTTAGTGTCCTCCACAATAGTGCGTTAACATAATAAATCTCATTAATGGAATATCATCAGATATTTAAGTATTTGATCCTCGTCAGTTGATTAACGTAAATCGATAACGGTTGGCTGACTAGAGTTTGACGTTATTGTCGTGAGACGGCGGTGATCAACTGACCCCTTTCGGTCACACCTAAAGGAACGAACCCCAATTGATAACTAATTAATTGTATGAGATACAATTTGTTTAGTCCCTTGATTTATTGACTAAGAGGTTAGTCGATTATTTTTAGAGAGATTTCGAGTTGCGAACTCGAGGAGCGGCAGTTATTATTTAATTATGCGATAATTAAATAATAAGTTTTGGGAAACGGGTTTTAGTTAATTAATCGTAATTTACTAAAATTGTACTAATTGATTAATGTGATTAATATTAGTACGTAAATAATATGTGTAGTGGTACACGTATATTTACGGAGTGAATTGGACGAATTAATTATGGAAGTATTTAAACATGATACGATGTTTAAAATGAAAATTACACGGATTTGTGCGACAAATATAAAAACCAACATGGACCCGTATATTGGCAATTGGACCGTGTAAAATAAGTGTAGTGGATGATTACTACCATAATATATATCTTATACTAGATTTTGCATGTGATGTAAGATAAAATTATAAGACAAAAATTGTCCACTTGAGCACTCCACCCACCCGCCACTTTTGCCCCATATACTCCATCATTTGTTCACATTTTTAGACTGCCTCACTTCTTCACTCTACCATTTGCATGTGAACAAAAACTCATCTACCTTCTCTCTAAAATAATAATCCTCTCTACTAAGTTGTTAGTATACATAAATAATATTACTAAGATTAGTTAGTAATATTTCTAATAATAATCAAGGGTACAATATTAATAAGTTCTAGTTCATACTTGTTAATATTTTTGGGTTAGTTCTTGGGTGCAACTTGAACGAGACTTTCTAGTTGAAGGTTTTTCAAGGAGGATCATCCACATCATTTTAGCTCAAGAACAAACTAGTAAGGAGAACTAGTTTGTGCCCATTTTACCATATATTCAATGTAAGGAAATTGTTTTTCCTTATACTTTCTTTTTATGCTTTCATATTAGCATGCATGTTACATAGATCACATAAACAACAATTTATGAGATAAATTAATTTTATTAGAGAGTCTAATATAGATCTATGATCTTTCAAGTGGTATCAGAGCTTAGGCTTGTAATTTGCATGTTGATTTTAAGCATTTTAATGAATTTTGAGATAATTAGTAAAAACTCAAAAATTGTGTTAGAAGAGGTTTTAGCACGAAATTTTTGGGACATGCATACCTACAGATCTCAAAAGGTTTGTGGAATTGTTTGGTGATTTTTGAAGTTATTTTGCTATTTTTAATGATTTTTGGTAGAAAACCGAGTCAAAATGTCGCATTTTAGTAAACAATTGACTAAAATTAGTTAAATGTTGATTCGGTTCATGGATTTTTTATGGTAGTTCATGCATGTTTTCTCACTGTTCGTATGTAAAAAGTTGAAGGTTGGTTCGGAGTTTTGCATGTTTATTGATTTTTTGAGTAAAAAGTCGATAAAAGTCAAATTAATTAATCATAATTTCGAAATTTTTGATTCTGCCCATGATAAATTTATGTACATTTAAGAATATTATTTAAATGTCAAAAGTGATTTTGCATGTGTGTTTTCACTTTGTTTTGATGTTTATTGGTTTTAGTGGTTAAAAACCGATAAATATCGATCTATTTCTTCACAAAATTTATCCGGAATTTTTTGGGCATTTTTCTGACTTTTTGGTGTTCTTGGGAGTGTTTTAGAATACTAAAAATTTTTGTTTCAATTTTTGGATAATTTTTCAATTATTTTGGATTTTTACTTAAATATTATGATTTTACCGATTAAATTAGCAAAATATCACCAAATCAAAATAATTATTTATCATAAAATTAGTGAGGACTAATTTTGAGGATCAAAACAGTTTGGACAATTAGTTTGGACTTAAATGAGATTTAAGAGTTAATTATTGATTTTTACATGTTAAAAATCGATTAAATCCACAAAAACCGAGATGGATACCAACGATTGATAGATAGGGTGATTTTGGCATCATATTTACAGCATTTTAAGCATATTTATTTAAGTTGAATGAATAATTGTCATTTATTTAAAGTATTTATCTTTTTGTACCTAGTATGGCCTAGTTAATTTTAATCGTTATTACCCGAAATGAATGGGAATATCGATTTGTTTGTAATTAAATACGATCTCGTATCGTCGGTTTGTAATTAATTAATAGTTTTATTTATTTTATTTAATTAATGTATAATAGGAATAGCTATGTAATTCATTTGTAATAGTTATTTTACCGGCGTTTCCAAAAGACGGATTACAACGAGGCGGAGTCTATTTTTGGAAGGTGTTCCAAATCCCACAAGGAAGAGCCACTTATGGAATGAAGAGGCAAGGGACCAAGGAGTTGGTTTCCGAAATGTAATAGACTAGTTTTTATTAACTAGGTGACCATACTAGGATTTATTCATATGCTTACATGTTTGCTTGTTTTATTTTTTCGCGCATGCCAAAATCGCCATTCACATGCATTTTATTTTTCGCGGTTGTCAATTCACGTCATTTACATTCACCGAATTAATTCACTTATAAGGAATTTATGACTAAATTGACAAGATCTCTCACATAACTAAAATTGAGATTAGCCTTACCAATTAGTAACACCTATGAATCTCTTGTTCATTAGAGCCACGCTCGCCCAAGCGGCGTGTTCTCTTTTTACCTTGGGTAAGTAGGGTGGTAAGCGGTTATCACGCGCCAAAATTGGTTGGACTCAACGGGATATAAGACGGTCTTGTGTTCCGGGGCTAGTAGATGAATTTGAGGAAATTCGTCGACCAAGAGTTCTAGAGGTAGAATTAGTCAACGTGACTTACCGAATTTACGCAATTATGGGATGTTTCGCCCAAGCGATGCTCATTTTGTTTAATATTTGGGTCTTGGAATCATTTATATAATTTAGTGGGAGGTCATTATATAAATGCTAAAACTTGCTAAACATGTTTTTACAAGTAATTTTTAAAACAATGAATGTTAATTTTTCCTTTTTGTTGTAGCATTTTAATTCGCAATGGCAACTTCATCAACTCCATCGACTACTTCACTAGGCAAAGATTCAAGGCTAAGGTCCGTAATGGACAAATGTATTTTAAAAGATGACGGTAGTAACTTTGTTGAATGGGAATCCAACATCAAAAGTGTCGCGTTGTCCGACAATGTGCTCACTTACTTGACCGATGCTCCTCATATCGAGCCCGGTGCAAGAGCTTCATCGGCGGTGCGGACCGCCTATGATGACTATGTGAGGATGTTGAATGATATCAAGAATGTGTTGATATGGTCAATATCGCCAAAGCTCAAGCTATCATGCATTTCTTTAAATGCTTACGAGATATTCACTCGTATGATCCCTATGTTTTCACAAACACCTAAAGTCCGTCAATACGATGCGGCGGCACGCTTCTTTGAAGCTAAGCTTGAGAGAGGCCAAAAGGTTGGTCCCCATGTACTAAAAATGGTTGAATATGTTGACATCCTAGAGCGTCTAGGGTGTAAGATTCCTAAGACTCTTGTGGTGGATCGTATCCTTCACTCACTCCCCACCAAGTTTGCCCACTTTAGGGTAAACTACAACATGAATGACATGGATAACAGTTACCATGAAATTCATGCACTCCTCACCCAAGCGGAGAGGGATATGGAGGCTAGTGGGAGTTAAAAGGGATATGTTTTAACCATGAAGTTAAAGAACATGTCTCTTGGAGTTAAGAAAGGAAAAGGGAAAGAAAATCCCAATTCAAGAAATCGTCAAAGAAACATGACAAGGGAAAGGGGAAGGCCGTTGAGAATGGCAATCCCAAGGCAAAAAGTGTCAAGCTCTCTGAGGCCGAATGTTTCCATTGTAATGGGAAGGGGCATTATAGGAGGAGTTGTCCCAAATACTTGGAGGATCTCAAGGAAGGGCGTGTGACGCCTGTTGGTATGATTTCCTCTCTCTATGTGATAGACGTTAATTATGCTTGTACTTCCACTTGGGTACTTGATACCGGATGTGGCTCTCACCTTTTTAACCATTTGGAGGGTATAAAGGACGTGCAAGCACTAGCAAAAGGTGATGTGGATCTCCGCATGGGCAATGGAGCTAGAGTAACCGCCGTTGCTGTAGGGACCTATGTGCTCACTTTAGCTAGTGGTTTAGAGTTGTATTTAAATAAGTGTTATTTTGTACCAACTTGAACTAAGAATATCATCTCCATTTCCGCGTTAGACGCGGAAGGCTTTTGTTTTATGATTAAGGATAAGTGTTGTACTTTTTCTTTAAATGATGTGGTTTATGGCAAGGCCATTTCAATTGGAGGCATTTATGTTTTAAATGATGTTAATGACGTTTATCATTTGGAAACGAAAAAGCTCAAAAAGGGTGATCCAAACGAATCCTACCTTTGGCATTGTCGTTTAGGCCACATAAACGAAAGACGCATTAAGAGACTTGCTTCATCAAAAGATCTCGCTCAAACCATTTGGTTTCGAATCTTATGATACATGCAAGTCTTGCCTTTTAGGCAAGATGACTCGTGCACCTTTTGCGGGAAAAGGGACACGAGCTAGTGAGGTTTTGGCTCTCATACACACGGATGTGTGTGGACCATTAACCATCACCGCTAGAGGAGGTTTTCACTACTTCATTACTTTTACGGATGACTTAAGTAGATATGGGTATGTCTACTTAATGAAGAACAAGAGTGAAGCCTTTGACAAGTTCAAAGAGTTTCAAAAAGAAGTAGAGAACCAATTGGATAAAAAGATAAAGACTCTACGGTTCGACCGTGGTGGTGAGTATCTAAATATTGAATTTGATTCACACTTAAAAGATTGTGGTATAGTATCACAATGGACTCCTCCTGGCACACCGCAATTAAATGGTGTGGCCGAAAGGAGAAACCGAACTTTACTTGATATGGTTCGGTCAATGATGAGTCTAACTGAGCTTCCTAGTTCATTTTGGGGTTTTGCACTCTTGTCTGCAGTATTTTCACTAAATCGAAGCCCGACTAAAGCGGCCGATAAGACTCCATATGAGATATGGACAGGGAAAGTCCCTCATTTGTCATTCATGCGTATTTGGGGTTGCGAAGCGTACGTTAAGATCAAGTCTGACAATAAGCTTGCACCCAGGTCTGACAAATGTCTTTTTGTAGGATATCCAAGGGAAACACGTGGCTATTACTTCTACAATAAACACGAGAACAAAGTGTTTGTGGCTCGTGATGCTGTCTTTCTAGAAAAGGAATTTATTTCTAGGCGATAGAGTGGGAGAAAATTTGAACTTGAAGAAGTTCGAGAGCCACAAACCGAGAATGAGGTAGAGGAGAACGTGGAGGATAGCATTCCCTCTTCCTCTAAAACGGTAATTATTCCTAGAAAGTCAAGTAGGATTTCTAATCCACTACCTACAAACCGGCCATGTCTAGTCCCGACTCCTCGCTTTGGCTAGAAGCCATGCGGTCCGAAATGGATTCCATGTACGAGAACCAAGTATGGGACTTGGAGGATTTACCTGAGGGAGTGCGACCTCTTCAGTGTAAATGGATATACAAAATTAAACTCGGCGTGGATAAACATGTGGATGTTTACAAAGCTAGATTGGTGGCAAAAGGTTTCACCCAAGTTCATGGTTTACACTATGACGAAACCTTCGCTCCAGTCGCTATGCTTAGGTCCATTAGGATAATCTTAGCGGTTGCCGCATTTCATGATTATGAGATTTGGCAAATGGATGTCAAAACCGCCTTCTTGAATGGGATTCTAGAAGAAGAGGTGTACATGATACAACCCGAAGGTTTTGTGGATACATCTAACCCTAAGAAGGTGTGTAAGCTCAAGAAGTCCATTTATGGTCTTAAGCAAGCATCTAGGAGTTGGAATCATCGCTTTGATCATGTTATTAAACAATACGGTTTCACTAGAAGTGTGGAAGAACCGTGTTTATACATGAAGTTTAGTGGGAATAAGGTTGCATTCCTTGTCCTATATGTGGATGACGTATTTCTCATTGGGAATGATGTTCCATCGCTCACTTCCGTTAAGGAGTGGCTAGGGAAACACTTCCAAATGAAGGACTTGGGAGAGGCACAACGAATCTTAGGTATCCGGATCTTTAGGGATAGGTCCAAAAGGATACTAGCATTGAGTCAAGAAGCTTATATTGACAAAGTTCTTGACCGGTTCAATATGAAAGACTCCAAGAGAGGATTTCTGCCTATGGGCCAAGGGATAACTTTGAGCAAGTCACAGTCTCCCTCTACCCCTAAGGAAATTGAACACATGAAGACCATCCCTTATGCTTCCGTTGTTGGGTCTATCATGTATGTTATGATTTGCACTCGCCCCGACGTTGCGTATGCCTTGAGCATGACAAGTCGGTATCAAGCCAAGCCTGGTGAGAGTCACTGGATAGCCGTAAAGAACATCCTTAAGTACTTGAGAAGGACTAAGGATTCGTTCTTAGTGTTTGGAGGAGAAACTGAGTTGCGTGTAAGAGGTTACACGGACGCAAGTTTCCAAACCGATCGGGATGACATGAAATCCCAATCCGGCTATGTGTTTATGCTAAATGGAGGAGCTGTTTGCTGGAAGAGCTTCAAGCAAAGTGTTACTGCGGATTCTATAACAGAGGTTTGAGTACCTTGCGGCATCCGAGGCCGCGAAGGAAGGAAGTTGTTTGGATTAGGCAATTCATGGAGGGGCTAGGAGTAGTCCATTCCGCCAAAGATCCTATCACTCTATATTGTGATAACAGTGGAGCTATTTTTCAAGCCAAATAGCCTAAGTCTATTAACAAATCTAGACACATTGAAAGGAAATACCATGTAATTAGAGATTATGTGGAAAGGAAGGAAATTGACATTTGTAAGGTTGGGACAGATGACAATATTGCTGATCCTTTAACCAAGCCTTTATCAAAGGCTAAGCATGATGGTCATGTCGTCTCTATGGGATTGAGACGAGTACCAGAGTTTCTTTAGAGTATGGATATGTAATAATTGGATAGTGTATCTTTTATTATATATATGATTATCACATTCATTGTTTACGTATTCATTCTTTTATGAATTTTTATTTAGTGTGACTAAATTTTAATACCTTGTTTATCTGAATAAGTTGTGGAGACAATGTTGAACACTATTCAAGTCAATAAGATAAACATTGTATTTTGTCCCTAGTCACTTAATGAGGTGACGTCTCGGAGTGACTAGATTGTAAGTCGATTGATGGTTGTTCAACACCATAAGGTCATATGTGATGACTGGTCGATTACATAGGCAGAGTGTGTGACACTTTGCCGGACAGTGACCATTTAGAGAGAACCTAAGTTCTATTATAGATGCCTGGTCGTGGCGGGGATCTCTAAGATGTTCAAATGAGTCGATTCTTTTGACTGGAGACTATTATCTGAGCAGGTGCAGTTTCCGAGTGACTTTGGTTTTTGTCCTAGGTCGTGCCGTGAAAGGAGGCCAAAAGGGCATTTACTAGGTCATGGTGAGTTGTATTGTGCAAAAGGATAGATAGGGCATACAGGAATTGTCCACCCACGTTGGGTAACTATATCTCAAGGCCACTCGAGGAGTTAATGACTACAAATACGTGGCCACGCTCGGAAGTAATCTGTGAGAGATTTTTCCGGTCAGGTAATCACACTCCCGATGGAGAAAACCACTCGCGATGTGTTCATGTGCAAGTGCGACCTGAAAGACACCTTGCATTGAGTGGGAGATTAAAACGGACAAGAGAATTGGTAGCGCACACCTTGTGTCGGACAAGTGGGAGATTGTTGGAGTTAGTGTCCTCCACAATAGTGCGTTAACATAATAAATCTCATTAATGGAATATCATCAGATATTTAATTATTTGATCCTCGTCAGTTGATTAACGTAAATCGATAACGGTTGGCTGACTAGAGTTTGACGTTATTGTCGTGAGACGACGGTGATCAACTGACCCCTTTCGGTCACACCTAAAGGAACGAACCCCAATTGATAACTAATTAATTGTATGAGATACAATTTGTTTAGTCCCTTGATTTATAGACTAAGAGGTTAGTCGATTATTTTTATAGAGATTTTGAGTTGCGAACTCGAGGAGCGGCAGTTATTATTTAATTATGCGATAATTAAATAATAAGTTTTGGGAAACGAGTTTTAGTTAATTAACTGTTAATTTACTAAAATTGTACTAATTGATTAATGTGATTAATATTAGTACGTAAATAATATGTGTAGTGGTACACGTATATTTACGGAGTGAATTGGACGAATTAATTATGGAAATATTTAAACATTATACGATGTTTAAAATGAAAATTACACGGATTTGTGCGACAAATATAAAAACCAACATGGACCCGTATATGGTCAAGTGGACCGTGTAAAATAAGTGTAGTGGATGATTACTCACATAATCATTTTACCTTATTTTGTATACTACCATAATATATATCTTATACTAGATTTTGCATGTGATGTAAGATAAAATTATAAGACAAAAATTGTCCACTTGAGCACTCCACCCACCCGCCACTTTTGCCCCATATACTCCATCATTTGTTCACATTTTTAGACTACCTCACTTCTTCACTCTACCATTTGCATGTGAACAAAAACTCATCTACCTTCTCTCTAATATAATAATCCTCTCTACTAAGTTGTTAGTATACATAAATAATATTACTAAGATTAGTTGGTAATATTTCTAATAATAATCAAGGGTACAATATTAATAAGTTCTAGTTCATACTTGTTAATATTTTTGGGTTAGTTCTTGGGTGCAACTTGAAGGAGACTTTCTAGTTGAAGGTTTTTCAAGGAGGATCATCCACATCATTTTAGCTCAAGAACAAACTAGTAAGGATAACTAGTTTGTGCCCATTTTACCATATATTCAATGTAAGGAAATTATTTTTCCTTATACTTTCTTTTTATGCTTTCATATTAGCATGCATGTTACATAGATCACATAAACAACAATTTATGAGATAAATTAATTTTATTAGAGAGTCTAATATGGATCTATGATCTTTCAGGAGCCCGTTGAGGTCAGGCCTTTTTGGAATCCTGATCAGGAGTTGGCTGATCTCAATACCACTTATCCTGAGCTCTGTAAACTACATGCTGGCGAAGAAGTGAACTCTCTACCATCCAAAGGAAACAGTAGTGATGCTGACGGGGAGGGAGATGAAGATGAAGAAGAGGAGGCTGCTGATGAGGGAATTGGTTCTGCTACAGCTTCCAAGGCGGTCTAGTTTATTTTTTTATCTTGTTATTTTGTGGAATTTTGTGTAGTTTTGGCCTATCTAGGGGGGATGATTCCTGGACAAACAGTTTGGAATTTGTTTTTGTTGGTTTTGGGTATTTCCTGGATGAATAGTTGTTCTTCCTGCCTGGGAAGGGTATATTCCTGGGTAGGTATTAATATATCTTTTCTTCTCTTGATTTTCTTGCTGTGCTTGACTGGATTTGTACCTGTACATTCATGCGGCGTTTTTCTATTAGAGTAATGCCTGTCAGGAGGGCTTATAGCCCTCATTCCTGTGTTTTTAGGAAATGGTGGCTCTGTTTGCCTGTCAGGAGGGCTTTTAAAATGAGGGTGGTTGCCGGTCAGGAGGGCTTACGGCCCTCAGCCTGTCAGGAGGGCTTATTTTGACAAGTACTCTGGTCTATTCCACCATTGTACTTGCCTTTTTATGTACTGAGCTCAGTTTAGTTTTTAGGTCAGGCAGGTAGGTGCCAAATTGTAGAGCATCTTAGAAATGCTATTCAGGTTGGGTGGAGTGGCCCTCAATCCTGAACATTTGTTTAAGCCTAAAATGTAGCATATATCGAGTGAAAAGAAGGCGTAAAACAAGTTTTCAGGATTGGAAATAAAGTTTTAGATAAACCTAAGAATAGCAGGCAAGCAGTTTAGCACATAGCCGGAAGTTCTATTGACACGTATATAGAGTAGGTAGTTTTACCTGCTTCTCAAATATGAAATAGTTTCAAGTGGGAAATGTTCCAGGATCTGGGGATCATTTCTCCTTCCAAAGTTTGTAACCTGTAAGCTCCTTGTCCTACTATTGAATCAATTAGGTACGGTCCTTCCCATGTAGGGGCTAGTTTGCCTGCGTTTTTTTCTCTGGTGTTGGGGAAGACTTTTCTTAGGACTAGGTCTCCTTTTTTGAATACTCTGATGTTGACATTTTTGTTGTAACTTCTGGCTACTGCCTGTTGGTAGGAGGCTATCCTGACTTTGGCTGCATCCCTTAGTTCTTCTGTTAGGAGCAGGTTATCTTGCAATAGGGGCATGTTCTCTTCTATGGTGTTCAAGCTACTTCGGTGGTTGGCACATGAATTTCTGCTTTGGTATTCGCTTCTGACCCATAGACCAGGGAATATGGTGTCCGGCCTGTGGTCTGTTTTGGGTGTAGTCCTGTCGGCCCACGGGACTAAGGGGAGCTCTTCTGCCCATCTTCCTTTTCTCCTTTTCAACTTTTTCTTCAGGCAGCTGATTACTACTTTGTTGCTTGATTCTGCCTGACCGTTGGCTTTTGGGTAGCCTGGTGTAGATGTAACTAGGTTGATATTCAATGTGCACAGAAGTTTGCTGTTCTCTTTCCCACAAATTGTGTACCGTTGTCACAGACTATTTCTGAAGGTATTCCATATCTGCATATGATATTCCTTTTGATGAATGATATGACATCCTTTTCTTTGACTTTCCTGTAAGAGTCTGCCTCTATCCATTTGGAAAAGTAGTCAGTCATTGCTAGCATGAAAACTTTTTGTCCAGGCGCTTGAGGTAATTTGCCTACTATGTCCATGCCCCATTTCATGAATGGCCAGGGGGCTGAGATGGAATGTAGTAGCTCTGATGGTTGATGGATATAAGGGGAGTAAATTTGGCAGGCTTCACATTTGGAGCTATATGCTATGCAGTCAGCTCTCAGGGTTGGCCAAAAGTAGCCTGTCTTGAGGACTTTGCTTGCCAAGCTTCTGCCACCTTTATGATTTCCACAGTATCCATCATGTGTATCTTCTATGACCTGTCTGGCTTCATTTGGTTCCAGGCAACGTAGGTAAGGTCCAGCCTGAGACTTTTTAAACAACGTGTTATTTATAATGGTATAAGTGGAAGCTTTGATTTTCAGGGCCCTTGCTTCGTTTTTATCTTTAGGGAGTATCCCCTGTAAGAACCAATCATTGTAGGGTTTAGTCCAAGAGGTTGTGTCTTCCTGGATGGGACAAATTTGATCAGGCCTTTCTATGGTTGGTTCCAACAGGTGGATGATGGGTATTTTATCAAACACAGTAGGGCTGAAGTTTGATCCCAGGCTGGCTAGGGCATCCGCCTGGGTATTTAAGTCCCTTGGTATTTGGTCAATGTCAAAGGTTTTAAATTTTTTGCAAAGGTTTTTGACATATTCTAAATAGAGCATCATTTTTGAATCCTTTGCTGCATATATTCCTTTGACTTGGTTGGAAATTAAGAGAGAGTCAGTTTTTACCTTGAGGTTTGCTACACCGAGTTCTATACATACCTTTAGTCCAGCAATCAGGGCTTCATATTCAGCTTCATTATTTGTGGCTTTGAATTCACAACTAATAGCCTGTGCAATTAGGTCTCCCTGTGGTGATTTTAGGACTAGTCCTAGGCCAGTGCCTTTCATATTTGTTGCTCCATCTATGTGGAGAGTCCATTCCTGGCCTGTTGATGTGACCATAATTAGCGCATATTTAGCCCCCGAATTAGCCTTGTTCCCATGCTTTTTAGTGCATATTAGGGTCATTTCTTATCTTTAGTTCTTTGTTTTGCATATTCTTTGAGATTTTGATCCCTTGGTAGGAAAGGAGTAAGAATCTTGCATTTCCATGGCAAAACGAGACTAAATTGATCGAATTCAATGACCAAGCATCAAGGAGAGACAAGATTAGAAGGCCTTTGTACATATTATAGTAGAAGAGCAATGTTGAGAAAGGATCCTTGAGTCCCCAAGGAAATCCCCAAGGAATTTATAAAGAAAAGGGAAGAAAAGAAGAAGATGTCTTACTGAGTGACAATTCGTGCGGATTGTCCCCAATCCGGCCGTCCCAGTGCGCACAATCCGTGCGGCTTTGCTCTAATCCGCTCGGATTCCACCTCCACAATCCGCCCGGATTCCCTCGAATCCGCTCGGACCCCATCACCAGAATCCGCCCGTCCCGACCTTATTCCGCCCGGATTCCAGCACAGCGTGATTTCCTCTTCTCCAAGCTACGAAGAAAGAAGCCCTTCCTTCGAAAAATACCGGCTTCTCCTTGCTCAATCTAAAAAGTGTAATTACTAGTTTAGTCCTTAGTTAACCCTAATGCATCCTCCCTAATTTTCACTATAAATACCCCATTAGTCTAATTAGAGGAGCATGTTCTTCTTATCAATAATTAGAGTAGTTAATATCAATCAAATCTCTCTTTAGTATTGTAATCAACAATTAATCAAGTTCTAATACAAGTTTTATTTCCTTAATCTCTCTTTTGTTCATCCTTTATTTTGGGTAATTGAAGATTATTTGGGTTATTATTGGGAGATTGACAACCTCTCAATCAAGCATTCAAGTACTTCTTTTATCTTTGCTTTATTATTGGAATCATTAGTAGGTATAATCTCTTAATCCCTTTTTAATTATTGTTAATTACTTTCATTTATTCATCATGTTTCATATTGTTGGTATGATTGACAACCTTGCTAGCATGATCAACATGATAATGAGTGAGTAGTCTCTTAGCTAGGGTTAAATGGGTGATTAGGGGAAACCAACATGGGGAATGATTCATGCTTAAATTAATATGCTTTCATGTTTTATTTGCTTGTTTGTTTTGATCTCAACTCTTGCACATGTTATGTTTGATGAAATGCTAAGCCTATGAATCCTTGCATTTACCACCATCACCTATCTTTTCATTGAGACTTGTAAGACATAACCCAACTCGAGTCTCATTAGACCATGCATGTTGTTGAGTAGGGAAGATTAAGTCAACTTGTAGGTGTTGTACAATCTAATCGATTCGGCTCCGGGACCCAAACTTTCCTAGGATTGTAAGATATAACCCAACTCAATCCATCACAACAATAATTGCTTGCTTATAATTTGAGAACATGTTTGTATGATCATATCCCATGATTCCCCTATGATCCCATGACACCCTAGTGCTTTTAATCAATTTTTTACACCCCTTTAATTCATCTTGCTTGTTTATTTTCATTGCTATTTTAGTTTAGTGACCTTCTACATCAACCCAATTTGTGACACCCCTAAGACACCACTAGTTGCAATAGAAATCTCATTTCAACTCCCGTCCCTTGGGATCCGACCTTTACTTGCCTCTTTACTAATTGTAGAGTTGTTTGTGAAGCTATAAATTGTGTTTTGATTCGACCGTTACCCAACGACCACATCTTTAATTGTGAACACGAAACGGACCCGATCAAAAATGGCGCCGTTGCCGGGGACGGTGTTTGTTTGATTTAGATTTCCTTTTTATTGTTATTAGTTGTGTCTTTCTTCGCCTTGGGGAAGTAAAAACTCCTCAAGGTTTGTTCTAATTGTTTTCGAGTTGTTTGATATTTTGCATGTCTAGAAGGTCACAAGGTGATTTGCTACCTTTTGACCGTGAAATTGAAAGAACTTTGACGAACAATAGGAGACTTGTTAGGAGGAATTTAAGAGGTATTAGTGAAGTTGTTCAACCCACTAGTGAGTTCGTCAATCCTTTCGCAATAGAAGGAGAGGAGAACCCATTACACAATACCCCACAAAATCCACCTACAATGCCTAAATTTTCATCACACTCCGTACCCACCGAGGAGAATCTACCAAATGGTACTCCTACACCACAACATCTAACCGGAAATTTTATTGCCAAGTCCGCCTTCATCCAATTAGTTGAGAGGAGCCAATTTGGGGGGATGCCTAGTGAAGACCCTCATTCTCATATGGAAACCTTTTGCGACTATTGTGATGCAATCTCTCAAACGGGCGTGACTCAAGACCAAATTAGATGGGTCTTATTTCCTTTTTCTTTAATCGGCACCGCGAAGCAATGGTTGAAGGGCTTTGATAAGGCCACCCTTGGAATAGATTCTTGGAAGAAGTTAGCTCTAGCTTTCTACAAAAAATTCTACCCACCGGAAAAGACTAACATGCTAAGAGCTCAAATCACGGGTTTTAAGCAAAGGGATGAAGAATCTTTGTATGAAGCTTGGGAGCGGTTCAAGGGAATTTGTCGCTCATGTCCTCACCATGGACTTAGCGAATGGTTCTTGGTACAACAATTTTGGAATGGTTTATATGAAGATTCAAGGAACATACTCAACATGGGATCGAATGGAATGTTCACCGAAGTTGATGACAATCAAACATGGAACAAGATTGAGGAAATGGCGGTCCATAACTCACAATATAGTAGACCTCACAAGGCTACTAGAGGAGGAAAGCATGAAGTGGACTCCGTTACTCAATTGGGTGCTCAACTTAGTGCTCACATTGACACAATCAACTTGAAGTTTGAACAAGCTATGGCTAGACTTGAAGAAAACTCAAAATCATCAAAGCATCATGTTAATGCCATGACGGCATCCTCATCAATCCCAAGTGGGATATGTGAGAATTGTGGAACTTTGGGACATGACCAAGGTGAATGTAGGGGAACAAATGAACAAGTGAATGCTTTCTAAGCATACAAGAGTGGTACCCCTTATTCCAATTTTTACAATGAAAACACCAAATTCCATCCAAATCTCTCATACAAAAGCCAAAATGTTCAAAACCCTCAAACAACATACACTCCACCACCCATGAGAAACCAAAATCAAAGACCCTTTTACAATCAAAACAAAGGTTACCAAAATCAAAATCTATACAACCACCAAAATGACCAAGGTTTTGATGTCCAAAAAGCGGTCCTCCAAATGCAAAAGAATCAACAAGAATTTTTCACTCAAATGCAAAAAGATAGCCAAGCAAAGGAAACAACCATCAACAACATTCTAGCTCACACCAAGATGTTGGAAACCCAATTGACTCAACTAGCATCTTCAAGCTCACAAAGACAAAAGGGGCAATTACCACCTCAAAGTAATCCCCCTAGACATGAAACAGTTAGTGCCATTCACTTGAGAAGTGGTACAAGGTATGAAGCACCGAAGAAGCAAGTTGAGGATGAAGTTGTGGAAGCTAGTGAAAAGGAAGAAATTGTGCAAAGTTCCAAAGATGGAGAATCATCAAAAGAAGAAAGTTCAAAGAAAAATGAAGACAAGGTCAAGGAGAAGGAGCCCGTTGTGATTAGACTTCCTTTTCCAAGTCGTCAAGCCAAGCCCAAATTTGATGATCAACTTGGAAAATTTATGGAAATTGTGAAGAACTTGGAAGTCTCGATTCCTTTCACGGAATTGATCAATCACGTGCCGGCCTATGCAAAATACATGAAAGATATCCTCACAAAGAAGAAGTCGATCCGGAAACTTGAGACTATCGCCTTCACTAAGGTGAGTAGTGCAATACTTCAAGGGAGTTCACCTCCAAAACTAAAGGATCCGGGAAGCTTCTCAATACCGTGTACCATTGGCGACACAACGATCAACAAAGCCTTATGTGATCTAGGGGCTAGTGTGAGTGTCATGCCGTACTCGGTGAGTAAAAGGTTGGGGATGGGAGAGCTTAAATGCACCAACATCACACTCCAAATGGCCGATAGATCGACGAAGACACCATTAGGGATATGGGAAGATGTCCCCGTGCGAATTGGGAAGTTTTTCATCCCGGTGGACTTTGTCATTGTTGATATGGAGGAAGATTCCAACATTCCAATCATTCTAGGAAGACCTTTCCTACACACCGCGGGTGCGGTGATTGATGTGAAACATGGTGAGCTCACTCTAGAAGTCGGAGATGAAAGCATAACTTTTAATCTTGACAAGACTTTGAGAGCTCCTCATTTGCATGAACCATGTTTCATGATTGATCATTATAGCCGAAAGGATGAAAGGAAGAAATCGGAACTCCAATGGAAGAAGAAAATTGAAGATGCTCCATTCAAAGAGCAAGTGAATTGTGACAAGGAGAGCTTGCAAAGCTCATCAAAATCAACCAAAGAAGAAGAGGATGGCCTCATTGGCCAAGAGAAGAAATTGGGAGAGTTGTCTCCATCAAATCAAGAAATTTCAATGATCAACTTAATGAAGTTTGTGGTCTTTGGGACGACGAATTTGAAGGGATTTTTAATCCCTACATTGGTAATGCCATCGATCAAGATCAACAACAAGGGCAAAGGACTATTGAGGACCTCTACCATGATAATGAACAAGCTTTTGATTACTTTTTCAAGGTGTTGAGCAACATCAACAACACCTTGAACATGCCCCCTTGACATCTTATCAAGAATGAGAGTTTGGTGGAGTCCTCCCTAAACCACCACTTGTAAATATTTCTAACTCCCTAACTCGCATTTCAATTCTTGTATTGCATTTTTGTCATCTTTGGATTTTTATTTACTTTGATCAAGATAATTGTCATGTTTGAGAGAAATGAGGGAGGGACTAACAATTTCAATTGATGTGTAGTGCTTTACCTTAGTGTGGGGATGACAATTGCCTAGGCTATCCATGCCTAGTAGTACCCCCACAATGAAGAACACATGATTCGAAGAAGAATGGAAGAATGGTAAGGGAAATGCATTGTGCACGGATGGAATTGAATCCGGGTACAAGGGGTCGAATCCGAGCGGATTCAGGAGAATCCGCCCGTCTTCAGTAATCCGAGCGTACTGCAGAAAAGACGCCCGTCCTGAACTGAGCTGAATTTTGAAAATTTTTGACTGTAAGAGAATCCGGGCGTCGAGGCGAAATCGCCCGTCTTGAAGAATCCGCCGTCTTGAAAGAAAGACGTCCGTCTTTGCGGTGAGGAAAACAAGAAAATTTCTGGGATGAAATCCGTCCGTCTTCTGCAAAAGACGCCCGTCCCGTGTTTTGAAATCCGAGCGTCTTCCTATGAATCCGCCCGTCTTTAGGCGAGTTTTATCAAACCCAGAAAAGGCAGAATCCGCACGGATTGGGCAGAATCCGCACGGATTACCCCCGCAGTTCAAAATTTTCGGTCTATATAAAATCCCTCCCACCTTCATTTATTCATTCATTCATTCATAAACACTACTTCAAAACATCAAACCCTCACCCTCTCCATCACAAAAACAAAATCCCTCAACAACATTCACCAAAATCAAATCAAAACCATCCTTCTAACAACAAATTAATCACTCCTTCTTCATCAAAAATCAAAACCAAGCACAAATCTTCAACCTTTGAGTCGATTTTTGATTTCATAAAGGCAAAGCCTTTCACCTTTAAATCGATTTGGGTACACTACAAATTGAAGATTTTCCATTCTTTTCTTGGTTAATTCATCAATGGCAAGGACTAAGGGAGCAACAAAGGCACCAAAGGCTAAGGCACTCTCACAAAGGCAAAAGGCTCTTCAAACAAAGAAAGCATTGGCTATGGTGGTAGCAACACCAAACTTGGAAGTGCAACAACAACAACAACCTTCTATGGGAGCAACAACACCTTCTACTCCGGAAATTGATCAACTTTTGCATTATCCGGAGGTAACTTTTATTTCCGAAACCCATAGAAATACTTTTGCCAAGTTTGCTAGGAAATCAATTCAATCCACCAAATTTATATGTGAAGATACCTTAGAAAAATTGGGTGTTCTTGAGCAAACTAGAGCCTTTTTCAAAGCCATGGGGTTGAAGAAATTGTTTGAAACAAAGGAATTGACATACCCCTCCCTTACCTTTGAATTTTTGAGTTCTTTGAAAGTCACCAAAGTTGAGAATAGGGAGAATCTCGAGTTTCGTCTAGCTAATGTTAGTAGACGCATTTCCTTTAGGGAATTGAGTGAAATTTTGGGTCTTAGTGATGAACCGCGTTATTTTAAGAATTATGGAAAGTATGACCCCGAACCTCTTTGGGAGGCAATTTCCGGGAGGAAATTTGAGGACTTTCATGCGAGTCGTGCTCTTTTGGTCCACCATCCGGGCATAAGAGTATGGCACAAGGTCATGGGAAACACCATAATTGCAAGGAAAGATACCAACCATTTCACGAGACTTGATTTTATTCTTCTTGAATCGGCTTTGAATATTGGAAGAGTACACACCAAGCCTTACAACTCTTTGAGGCTCTTGGTAGATAGATGGCTCAACGTTGATTGTGGGAAGAAGGGCACTACTGTTATTGTCAATGGCGGCTTAGTCACTATCCTAGCCAAACACTTTGATCCTAACTTCAATAAGGATAGCAAATATAAGGCGAAGGAGGGTGGTCATCTTGTTGATTTGCATACTGATACGTGCCTAATGTATAGTCTTTTTGGCCTATTTCAGCACGTATTTCTATGCGTTTATATACTGTTTTTATAGTATTTTGCCCCGAATTGGCTACTTTGGTGTATTTTGTCCTTTTTGTAGGAATGATCGCAAAAGTAGCGGAACCATGCTCTTTTCTGTCCTTTTTGCATGCATTTAGAGGAGACGGGATTATCCCAGAGTGAGATGTTGCACTGAGAAGTGTTGTTGCACGCACTACGAGGTATTTGAGTGAAGACGTAAGCTGAATTGAAGATCCAAGTGGTCTATCGAGCTGTTTGGAGGACGATCGAGAGGTTCCTAAGCTCCCCAAGACTCGATCGAGTTGTTCCTTTCTCGATCGAGTAAGCTACATTTGATCTGGTCCTCGATCGAGTGCCCTGAAGGTCGATCGAGGAGTTTTCTGCTGAGCCGTTGGTCGATCGAGTGGTTTTGCCTACTCGATCGAGAGGATTTCGTCTGTGGGCTTTAATTAGTCCGTGTTTTAGTATTTCCGCATAAACACTTAGGCTTTTTAGCTATTTAACCTATGTTTAACTAGGTTATTAGTCATCTTTTATCTTGCATTCTCTTAATCATCTTTACTATCATACACATTAGCCTACTGTTACTTTTGAACGTTGGATTGTTTTGATCGGATTTCGAGTTCTTTACGCCGGAATTGCTTAGATTGTAATTCTCTTTTCTTCTTTAATAATAATTAACCTTCCTTTGTTGTTTTAATTCCTGTTTTATGTTATTGTTTTTATTCCTTCTTGCCCTAATTATTATCATTGCTTCTTATTATTATTTCGCTATGTTTTCTGCTGGAAATTTACATGCTGTTAGTTTATCAATAGATATGAGTAGCTAATTCCCCTTCATGTTGGGATTAGGGGATCTGCGGTAGAATAATGACGACGTAGTGAATGAATTAGACGAATTGATATAAGAGATTCTGTCACTATAGCAATATAACTGTAATCACCGACCTAGTTGAGTGCACGCTTCTATGTCACCTATTAAACTGGCTACAATTAACCCTGGATCGAAAGATTGGATTAAATAGGCCTGCTATAAACAGTAGACTACCCTAATGAGGACGACAGTTAAGTTAGTGGTATTTTAGGGTGGGAAGTGGACCGAAAGGACCTCCTAATATCCGTCTCATAATTAGTTCGTCTGAGTCATTTACTGCTAAGTTGTTGAACTGCCGTAGTGAACCGAAGTCCCGACATGCATCTCTCTTATTGATAGTTTAATTTATTTCTTGCTTTACTGCTCTTCCTTATTTCTCTTCCTTCAACCTCCGTAGTTAGAAACCAAAAATTAATCAAACTCAATTGTACCTTAGAATTAGAAATAGATAGCTGTAGTTACATTCCTCCCTGTGGATTCGATACTCGACTGCCTCTACTACATATTAGTTGAGACCGTTAGGTTTTATTTTTGACAGGTACGCGACAGACGTGTCAAATTTTGGCGCCGTTGCCGGGGAGGCAATTGTTCCAATTACTAGCTGTTCTATTTTTAATTCCCCTTTTAGTTTAAGGAACATCGTTCCTTAGACTATTCTCATATCTTGTCTGTAGTTTCGTCTTATGCGCAGGTCGCAAGGTGGTCCACTGCTACCTTTTGATCCCGAGATTGAGAGATCCTGTCGCGCAAAGAGGAGACTATTTCGAGAGCAACAGGAAGAGGAAGAGCCCAGTTCTCGCGGCAATTTTTACGAGAACGAGCTTTTCGAAGACAACCCGCCGTCTTCTCCAGTTTCCGACTATTCACTTGAGTCTATCACTTTCCCAGAATTTCCCGAAATGGCCGAGGAAGCTACCATTGCTAGTCACTCGAGAGCCGACCGACAATCTTTATAAAGGGTTCGAACTGCCTGGAGATGCTAGGAAGTTCGAGCCTAAGCCTTCTTACATTAGCATGGTCGAGAAAAATCAGTTCGGGGGAGCTGCAAAAGAAGACGCGGCTCAGCATATGGAGACCTTCATAGATTACTGCTGCTCCATACCACCTCCAGCTGGCGTGACAGCTGACCAGATCAAAGAAACGATGTTCATCTTTTCACTCCGCGATGCTGCGAGGGAGTGGTACAGGGATTTAGACAAAGCTGCTCACGGCATAACAGATTGGAATTCGCTAGCATTGGCATTTTATAAGAAGTATTTTTCTGCTTTGAGAACCATAGCCATCAGAGCTCAGATAACCAGTTTCAAACAAGGGCCCGACGAGAATTTCCATGAGGCATGGCTTCGTTTTAAGAAACTAGTGCGAACCATACCGCATCACGGTTTCGAGAAATGGAGTCTATGTAACCATTTTTACAATGGTTTATATGATGATCAGAGAGCTATACTAGATGCAGCAGCCAACGGCCGGTTCTCTGACAACTTGGGGCCGACGAAAGGTTGGAAAATCATAGATGATTTAGCCACTCACAGGGCTGAATACGGGAACTCAAGGGGAAACCAAAGGAGAGCTGCTGAATCCTCTTCAGTGGCTGCACTAGAAGCCCTTACTGCTAGGTTCGACAAGTACGAACTAGGGGGAGCTCTCAAGCCAGGGATGTACCAAGTTAATGCTATGACAGACGGCCCTTTCGTCTGTACGAGGTGCGGGGTAGACGGACATGTCGCTGATTATTGTCCTAGTCCTTATGAGCAATGTGCTGCCTTCCAACATTACAGGCAAAACAACACTCATTACGAGCCAAATATCCACCCCAACTTGAGGTGGAGTAACCAGAACAATGTACTCAATCCCACCGCCCCTCCGAATCAGCAGCAGCAGCCCTATATCCCTCCACATCAGAAGCAACAAGGCTATCAGAAGCCTCCGTCTTTCAACCCACCTAGCCACGGTTCATCTTCAAGCGGGGTGAGTGAAATGGGCGAGTTGAAATCTATGATGCAAGCCATTACAAAGCAGCTTTATGCGAGTGATCAACAAAGAAGCACAAGTGATCAACAGCGAGACGCGACCATAAAGGCACTTGAGACTCAAGTTGCCCAACTCGCCGCGAACCAATCCTCGAGAAAACCAGGTCATTTACCGACTCAAAATGAGAAGAACCCAAACGAGACGGTACATTTGATAGAGTTGAGAAGCGGTCTCTCTTATGAGGGACCAGAAATGAAGAAATCAGACCTGGGTATAGCTGCAAATGATGATGAACAGTGTTCTGTTAAGAAGAAGGGACTCACGACACTTGATTACTCGATCGATGAAATCGGTGTTCGATCGAGTGGAAATGGTGAAGAATCTGGTCGATCGAGTAGTCTCTCTACTCGATCGAGTGAACTGGAAGCTGACGATGGTCGATCGAGAGGGACTGTTGCTCGATCGACTGATGTTGCTGAAGAAGGAGCTCGATCGAGTGACCACACTGCTCGATCGAGTAACATTGATGACGGGAAGCTTATTCGAGAGCCTGCTAGTGCTCGTTTAAGCGAGGAATCACCGGAAAGACCTCGTTCGAGAGGTAAGAAGCGTCGAAGGATCTTGAACTTGCTCGGAAGACACTTTGGAGGCGAGAAATAAGGGACTTGAGATTCCAATTACTGTTCCCTTCCCGAGGCGGCTGCAGAATACCAAGATTAATCAACAGTTTAGCAAATTTGTTGAGCTGTTGAAGAGTTTGGAAGTCTCCGTGCCGTTCACTGAATTGCTTATGAAGGTACCCTCTTATTTACGATTTATGAAAGATATTTTAGCACGAAAGAGGACCATTAATGATAATGAGACCGTAGCTTTGACTGAGATGGGGTCACCCTTATCTCAAAATAAGTTACCTCTAAAGCAATCAGACCCGGGTAGTTTTTCGATCCCTTGTCACATAGGTATGCAGTTGATTGACAATGCGTTATGCGATTTAGGCGCTAGCGTAAGTGTTCTACCTTTGTCTCTAGCTAAAAGACTTGGTGTGACAAAGCTGAGTTGCACCAATATGACTGTCCAGATGGCCGACCGTAGTCTATCACGGCCACTAGGTGTAGCGGAAGACGTACCTGTTAGGATCGGGAAGTTCTTTATTCCCGTTGACTTTGTCGTCCTAGATATCCCCGAAGATGTGCACACCCCTATCATTTTAGGGAGACCATTCTTGTCCACTGCCCGTGCAGTGATAGATGTCGGGGGGAAGACTTTGACCTTCCAGGTAGGGGATGAGGAGTTGACTTTTCGTCAGTCCCAATTCCGGAGGGCTCCCATGCAAGCTCAGCCTTGCAATGCCCTCTCTTCTGTTGACCCTATTATTGACACTCCAGATGAAAGTTTGGAGAATATTGCTATTATTGCTAACCCTCCGCCTCAGATTGAGAGCAACAAGGAGGAAAATTCGTCTGTTGTCCTTACCGCAGTACGGATGAAGGCAAAATAGGAGCGATCAAAGGACGGTGGAACCATTGTCAATCAAACGGAGCCAAGAAGGCTAAGGAAGGCGACGCAGGGCGAGAACAAAGACGATTCGCACCTACGTAGATTGGAATTATATTCCTCCTCCTCTCGAAATTCAAGTTCATGGAAGTCAAAGAGGACGGCCAAGATCGCTCAAGTGACGTCCTCGGTCGAAAGCCCACGAAGGGGCTACTGACAGCTGATGGGAATTAAACGGGGAAATGCCCCGTGTAACAAAGTGTAATAGACAAGTTTTGAATTTACTTTTGAATTCTTTTTATTACGTTTTTATTAGGACAATTAGTTTAGACATTCTTTTTAGCGTAGAATAAGACTATAGACTGTGTTGCTGCATTTTTGGTATTTTTGGGATGTGTTTGGATATGTCTTACGCAGGTTTGGGGAAATGCACGCATTTCAAGGGAGTAAAGACGGAAATTCAAAGGAATGTATACGAGGAAGTCTTCGATCGAGTATTTTTGTACTCGATCGAATGGCAATTAAGTCGATCGAGCTTGCTAGTTACTCGATCGAGGATGACCAAAAAGAAACAGCTCGATCGAGAGGTTGGTTACTCGATCGAGTTAGGGGACATCAACAAGTCCTCGATCGAGTGACTTAAAACCACTCGATCGAGAGGATTGAACAGGGACCGAGGGAGTTTTCTATCTTAAACTCTTTAATTCCCTAATCCCATTTCATTTCATTTCTAATTTTCCTCTAACTTCCTCCCCTAATTGCGATTGATTTCCCCCAAATCCCCATCTCTTGCCCAAAAATCACCTAATCAAACACCTACATTCTCCTGCTAGTTAATTAATCTTCCATAACCCCTTAATTTCCCCCTCTTTTGTGCTCGTTTTTACGGTTTTCAAAGGGGATTAGGGTTTGCGGTTTTGTCGATCAAATTTCCGCCATTGTTGTCTGTTTTTGGAGTTTAATTACTTTTTGTAGGTCAATCATCATCAAGTAAGTATTTATATCACGCTCCTTGCTATTTCTCTTGATTTAATTCGAATTGCTTTGAGGTGATTGATGTAGGGTTCGAAAATTCCATGTATAGTCGAATTTATTCGATTTTATTGTGTTTATTTGCCCTTATTTAGTTTGATGATGATATTTGCGCAATTCCTCACTGTTTCTACATATTAAATTCGAATCTTGCGCGATTTTCGCGATTAGGGTTCCTGTGAGTCGGAAATTTCGACTGTCAGACGGTTGTTTTGCTTTGTAATTGCGGTTTTTGCCTACTTGTTACTGTTGTTAACCGCTGTTAACTGCTTTCCCGTCCCCTATCGCCATTACATGCTTTGAATTATTAGGAATCTCGCGCTGTGAATGGTTACTCTTGACTGCCCGGAGTGATACATGCCCCATTTTAGGTTTTTCATGCTGTATTAGCCCCTTGCAGTCACTGTTTTATCATATTATCACCACTCACATTCGGTTTTTCGAAAATTATTGAGGAATTGTTGGTTTTGTATGCTGGAAGTCGGTTTTCCCGACTAATAGGGCTCTTCTTTTGCTGTCACATGTTGGTTAGCGGTTGTTTTAACCACGGTTAGCAGCATCGTCTCTTATTTATGCCCTTTGACACTTTGCAGGATGGACGCGAGCTCTCCTTCTTCTACTAGTACGTCCTCCAGCTCTTCTGTGAGCGAGCAAGTGGCCCCTGCTGTTGCCACTAGCTCCGCTTTGATCACCACTGCAGCACCAGTTTTACTTGTCTCAGCTGCAGGGACAGTCTACTCCGCGGCTAGCTCAGCCGGGAGTTCGGTTCAGGCTTCACCAGCCACTACTCCTAGGCCCTTCTCTCTGCTGGACTGTGGATTCAGGCCCCGTTTTCCGCAGCTTGGCATGGTGCCACCGAGGCCACACCGGCAGCTAGCCTTGACTAGCCATCACCGCTGACCCATCGGGGCTACGGCTAGGAGGAGAGGCGCTCTCACACCTGTACCGAAGCTGCCCACGAGGCGCCCGAGGATATGTGCAGGTACCTTACTGAGATGAGGCGGGATATGGCTTTAGCTGTATTCCCGCTTTACGAGTTCCATATCCGAGCCCGGCGACCGATTCCAGAGGGGTGGCCGCATCCTTCCTTCTACCGATACCCAGCGGACGGGTACCCTCCGTCTTCTTCTGACTCAGAGGAGGAGCCGGAGGAGACAGCGGTAGCTCGAGAGGTGCGGCTACGGGCAGAGGAGGCGGCTGACCCTCCGTTCGTACCTGGTCTGGCTGACCAGCCTGGTGACGACGACTGAGTCTCCCCCTTGTTTGTTGCTGGTTTGGGGAAGTTCGTGCTTTGTATGTTTTCTTACTCTTTTTATTTCGTCTCCTTTATTTTTATTCCCTTGGTTGTATACCCCCATCCCCCATTTTTCTCTTTGGTGTATCTTTGGAGGACAACGAGGGCGTTGTCCGTTTTGGTTTGGGGAGGGTATTGCATCCTTTTGAGTCTGCATCTGTATTTGTTTTGCATTCACGTTTCATTTCTCAGTTTGTATTTGTTGTTTATTTTCAAAAATCAAAAATCAAAAAAAAATTAGAAAATGTTAAAAATTCAAAAAATTTCACGTTTATTTTTGCATTTAGGTTGAGTCGGAACGGTAGATTCCCATGATGAAATTGCACTATAGCTTGTCATATTACTTGAGCCTTGCACTTTCATTGATAGTTATTAGCTTTGTCATATGCATAATCTACGAATTTCTGTTCAAATAATAGCTGACTGTTTAGACTTGACCTATAAACTGGCAAACTACTTAAAAATTCTGAGTCTTAGAGCCATAACTGGTGACATTCATGACCAGTTCATTAGGAATTTTGAGAGTAGTACTCCTTGCATAGCATGTTTGTCTCTTTTGCACATTTATGACATTCAATTTCTCGTCAAATGCACATATTCGGGTTCGTGGTTGGTGTCACATGCAGGGAGGGTCTTGCAAATTTCCCTTTCTTTATATATCTTCACCCATTTAGCTCCACTTTAGCCAAAACTTGCTTTTTTTGACCCATTAGCTACATTCCAAACTAAGCCTGCCCAGTCAAGCTAGTTAGTTTGTCCTTTTGTGGTATGTTTTCCATTGCAGTTTGGCCTGTATTTCTTGTTGGAGTTGGTGTTGTATTAAGGAAGGAGGAAAGGAAAAAAAAAAAAGAGTATTGAAAAAGAAAAAAAAAAAAAAGAAACGTGAAAGAAGAAAAAAAAAAAAAGAAAAAATGATGAAAAAATATGAAAAAAAATGAGATTCACGTGGAACAAAAGAAAAAGAGAAAAATTGTGAAAGTTGGACCCTCTTGTCAGAGTTGAGAAGATGTTTGAAGACGTACAATTGACAAGAGGGTTGGTTGTTTCAGTTAGTTGTCTCAGACGGTGTTTAAAAAAGGGAATTTTGTGACCGTCTGACTCCTCCACTCTTATTCCATATTTTTTTGAGGAGATTGTGTTTGAGTCTAGTGAGTTTTGTGCCAAGTGAAGGGCACCTGTGTTAGTCTTTCAGTCAGTTTGAGATCCGGATGGTTTATTATGGTCCTGTTAGGAACTAGCTTGACGCTTTTACCTCCACATTTCCATAACTTGTTTTGCCTTTTCTCACCTGAACCTCACTATTCCCATTTTATTTGCAAACCCTCGGCTGTGACGGACATTATTGGTTGGAGTGTGTGCATTAGTACTTGAATTGTCTTTCATTTTTGTTGCATGCATGCTATGTAGGTCGCAGTTAGGTGAGTGACTGTTTTTCTTCTCTCTTTTACATATAATATTTGCCCTTTGCTTCGTGAGAGAAGAGTGACCACGTGAGAGTCCAGTTTTGTTGGTCTTGCAAGGTCGACAAGTCGACTTTATTTTACGAACGACTTATAATTCGTTTGCGTATTGACTGCTTAGCTTTAACCGTTGATTTTCGTTGCATTAAATTGGTTCAAGTAGACAAGTTAAGCTAGCTCTGAGTTATCATTTCCGTTCCATTAGTTTAGTTTCGAGTTTACTCGAGGGCGAGTAAAGGTTTGGTTTGGGGAGATTTGATACGTGCCTAATGTATAGTCTTTTTGGCCTATTTCAGCACGTATTTCTATGCGTTTATATACTGTTTTTATAGTATTTTGCCCCGAATTGGCTACTTTGGTGTATTTTGTCCTTTTTGTAGGAATGATCGCAAAAGTAGCGGAACCATGCTCTTTTCTGTCCTTTTTGCATGCATTTAGAGGAGACGGGATTATCCCAGAGTGAGATGTTGCACTGAGAAGTGTTGTTGCACGCACTACGAGGTATTTGAGTGAAGACGTAAGCTGAATTGAAGATCCAAGTGGTCTATCGAGCTGTTTGGAGGACGATCGAGAGGTTCCTAAGCTCCCCAAGACTCGATCGAGTTGTTCCTTTCTCGATCGAGTAAGCTACATTTGATCTGGTCCTCGATCGAGTGCCCTGAAGGTCGATCGAGGAGTTTTCTGCTGAGCCGTTGGTCGATCGAGTGGTTTTGCCTACTCGATCGAGAGGATTTCGTCTGTGGGCTTTAATTAGTCCGTGTTTTAGTATTTCCGCATAAACACTTAGGCTTTTTAGCTATTTAACCTATGTTTAACTAGGTTATTAGTCATCTTTTATCTTGCATTCTCTTAATCATCTTTACTATCATACACATTAGCCTACTGTTACTTTTGAACGTTGGATTGTTTTGATCGGATTTCGAGTTCTTTACGCCGGAATTGCTTAGATTGTAATTCTCTTTTCTTCTTTAATAATAATTAACCTTCCTTTGTTGTTTTAATTCCTGTTTTATGTTATTGTTTTTATTCTTTCTTGCCCTAATTATTATCATTGCTTCTTATTATTATTTCGCTATGTTTTTCTTTTGAAATTTACATCTTTCGTTAGTTTATCAATAGATATGAGTAGCTAATTCCCCTTCATGTTGGGATTAGGGGATCTGCGGTAGAATAATGACGAGGTAGTGAATGAATTAGACGAATTGATATAAGAGATTCTGTCACTATAGCAATATAACTGTAATCACCGACCTAGTTGAGTGCACGCTTCTATGTCACCTATTAAACTGGCTACAATTAACCCTGGATCGAAAGATTGGATTAAATAGGCCTGCTATAAACAGTAGACTACCCTAATGAGGACGAAAGTTAAGTTAGTGGTATTTTAGGGTGGGAAGTGGACCGAAAGGACCTTAATATAATATCCATAATTAGTTAATTAGTTCGTCGAGTCATTTCTTTGCTAAGTTGTTGAACCGCCGTAGTGAACCAAGTCCCGACATGCATCTCTCTTATTGATAGTTTAATTTATTTCTTGCTTTCATCGCTCTTCCTTATTTCTCTTCCTTCAACCTCCGTAGTTAGAAACCAAAAATTAATCAAACTCAATTGTACCTTAGAATTAGAAATAGATAGCTGTAGTTACATTCCTCCCTGTGGATTCGATACTCGACTGCCTCTACTACATATTAGTTGAGACCGTTAGGTTTTATTTTTGACAGGTACGCGACAGACGTGTCACATACTATGATACACAAGTACAAGTGGGTTGCCCATAACCCCCTTGACACTAAGTATGGATGGCTCACTAGTGAAGCTAAATCGTTCACCTTGCCCTCAAAGATTTGTCGTCTAAGCGTCCACCGGACCAATTATCTACTTCCCCTTTCTAAAGAGGCCGAGTATATTATTCAACAACAAAAGGGCGAACTTGAAATGCCCTCCTCTTCCATTGTCATACCACCTTACCCTTTTGAGTATGAAGAGTTCAAGCCCACGAGGATTGAAGCAAGGAATGACTATGTGACTCTTCTCATGCAAGCAATGCACAAGCAAGCCTTTGAAGATCGGAAAAATGCTTACTTGGCTCAATATCCACCCCTCATACACTTAGCTAGGCAAGGACTCCTTGATCCATCATGTCCTTTACCTAGTTAGGCGGATAGAGAAGTCCTATTTTCGGGTGCATCTAGGGTCGTTTCGGGTGGCAATGAGGTTGTTGGTAATGATGAAGAAGTTGATGATAACATTGGTGAAGAATCAAGTGAAGGAGGAGAGGATGGTGAAGAAGATGATGAGCAAGATAAGGAAGAAAGTGATGAAGTAAATGAAGAGAGAAGTGGCAATGTGACCACTTCTAATGAGGAAAGTGATGGTGATAGCATGATGGAAGACTAGCAAGCCTTGGAGACTCCTACCCTCTCATGGTTTGTCTATTTCTCTCTTTGTTTTAAATATTTTTCTTGATCATTGATGGAGTAGTCCTAAGCACCATAGAGGACTCACACCTCGGTACCATTGAGGTGTTCTCATTTTATTGTTCCCATTTTCAAAATCCAAAATGACAAATTAGTTTCATGCATTGCATAGTGTGTGCATGAACTACACCCATCCTTGGACATTAGCAATAGTGTCTCACTCGGTTTGAGGAAGTTAATGCATACACAACGGGAGGTAATCTAAATTATCCTCTCCGTCATAACAAAAACCATGCATCATGTAGTGTAGCTTAGTGTAGATTGGATTTAGTGTAGAAATCATGCATCATCTTTGCATAATTTCATCATTTTGGCCATTGAGGACAATGCCCATATTAGTGTGGGGATGGGAATTCTAACATTTAACTCTTACTCAAAAATCCAAAAAAAATTGAAAAATTTCAAAAATCATAAAAATTTGAAAATTGAAAACCCAAAAACATGTTTATTTCCTTTTGTAGTCTTGTATATATTGTCTTGTATATATTGTGGTTATTCTATCCTTGTTCACATTGATTGACTACGCCACATCCGAGACATGAGGATCATGAAGACCGCATGGTATGATCTTTCCAATCTCCTTTTTCCTCTTTATGTTAATGACTATGTGGCTTTATTTTGATTGATGCGGTATAACAATGTGAACTTAGGACTTGCATTTAGTTTATATGGCATATTAGTTGATAGAATCACTTGCATTAGGATGTTTATATTAGTTGCATCATGGCATGTAGTTGCATGTTAGAAATGTTTTGAAAAATGCCTAATTTGGAACTTTGACAAGAGCAACTAAGCCATTGCAAATACTTGTTCAACTTAAGACTTTGCCTACTAGAATGGTTGTAAAACACCCTAGATAGTGTCATACTAGTGTCTTTTGACCCATGACCCAAAGCCTAGTCAAGGGTTTGCATGTGAGTCACATATCCAACCCCGTGATGCGATGTGGACTTGGTTAACTTGTCTAGGTGACCTTGTTTGACCTTGTGGTAAGGCAACCCAAAAATATTTTCTATCAATAAGCTTGAAGTGCTCATTTCAAAGAAATTTTGTCATGTGGAAGTAATCTAATGCCAAGGAACCTCAAATGTTATGAATTGTTGAAAGTTGAGAAATTTAAGTTGTTTTGATGGAGGCGTACCACTTCGATGTGCTTTGGTGCGGGATCCATTGAATTGGGCCCCCATACGGTTGTGAATTCAGCCGCCCAGAGACAGAGTGACTATCACCCCGAAAAGCTATTGTCTAGAGGTTAACCGGTTGCCTAATAAGCGATTGGTGAAAGCAAAGGACACTAGCCCGGAAGGGACAAACCCCATCTTAAATTTTTGAAATGTGAAAGTTGAAATGAGGACAATTTTGAATACTAGTCATATCCACCCATTGTGTATAAAGAATTGAGCATTTCATTCCCAAAAAGCCTTTTGTCAAGCCACTTGGTCGAGCTTGGGACGATCCATGACCTTTACTTTTGTAGAGAATTCTAGACTTGTCATGTCATATGCTACTAGTATCATAGGGATCATCATTCCACCACCATCCGATCGCTCTTGATGAAAGCATTTGGAAATTGAGGACGAAAGTAGTATAGTTTAACACCATTTGGAGGTGATTTAGTGCCATCCTCTTAGCCTTAGTAATTTGTTGAACTAGTATTTGTGAAGGATTACATGCTCTTAAATTTGTTCCTCTTTAGTGCCTCCGCCACTTGATGAGGAAGTGGCTATTCCTTTTGTAGATGCATCCATTATGTGATTTTGTGTGCTTAATGTTTGGATGTGTCGCCATTTTGGCAAGACCCACCTTGCCTTGCAAGAAGGCATCCTACCTCATGGTTGTCTTGTTGTGAGTTGAAGGGGCGGAGTGAGACCCGCTAATTGTCTCATATCGGCTATATTATTAGGATAGGTTAGTATTGGTCCTAGTCTTTGTCACCTCTTTACTCGGGACGAGCAAAGGTTCGGTTTGGGGATATTTAATGTGATCATAATTAGCGCATATTTAGCCCCCGAATTAGCCTTGTTCCCATGCTTTTTAGTGCATATTAGGGTCATTTCTTATCTTTAGTTCTTTGTTTTGCATATTCTTTGAGATTTTGATCCCTTGGTAGGAAAGGAGTAAGAATCTTGCATTTCCATGGCAAAACGAGACTAAATTGATCGAATTCAATGACCAAGCATCAAGGAGAGACAAAATTAGAAGGCCTTTGTACATATTATAGTAGAAGAGCAATGTTGAGAAAGGATCCTTGAGTCCCCAAGGAAATCCCCAAGGAATTTATGAAGAAAAGGGAAGAAAAGAAGAAGATGTCTTCATTGAGTGACAATCCGTGCGGATTGTCCCCAATCCGGCCGTCTCCCAGCTGCACAATCCGTGCGGCTTTGCTCTAATCCGCTCGGATTCCACCTCCACAATCCGCCCGGATTCCCTCGAATCCGCTCGGACCCCATCACCAGAATCCGCCCGTCCCGACCTTATTCCGCCCGGATTCCAAAGACAAGCGTGATTTCCTCTTTCTCAAGCTACGAAGAAAGAAGCCCTTCCTTCGAAAAATACCGGCTTCTCCTTGCTCAATCTAAAAAGTGTAATTACTAGTTTAGCCCTTAGTTAACCCTAATGCATCCTCCCTAATTTTCACTATAAATACCCCATTAGTCTAATTAGAGGAGCATGTTCTTCTTATCAATAATTAAAGTAGTTAATATCAATCAAATCTCTCTTTAGTATTGTAATCAACAATAAATCAAGTTCTAATACAAGTTTTATTTCCTTAATCTCTCTTTTGTTCATCCTTTATTTTGGGTAATTGAAGATTATTTGGGTTATTATTGGGAGATTGACAACCTCTCAATCAAGCAT
The DNA here is from genome assembly GCF_048544455.1 of Silene latifolia. Taxonomy (NCBI): domain Eukaryota; kingdom Viridiplantae; phylum Streptophyta; class Magnoliopsida; order Caryophyllales; family Caryophyllaceae; genus Silene; species Silene latifolia. The sequence goes on from NC_133532.1 coordinate 27,663,900, forward strand.
TCAAGTACTTCTTTTATCTTTGCTTTATTATTGGAATCATTAGTAGGTATAATCTCTTAATCCCTTTTTAATTATTGTTAATTACTTTCATTTATTCATCATGTTTCATATTGTTGGTATGATTGACAACCTTGCTAGCATGATCAACATGATAATGAGTGAGTAGTCTCTTAGCTAGGGTTAAATGGGTGATTAGGGGAAACCAACATGGGGAATGATTCATGCTTAAATTAATATGCTTTCATGTTTTATTTGCTTGCTTGTTTTGATCTCAACTCTTGCACATGTTATGTTTGATGAAATGCTAAGCCTATGAATCCTTGCATTTACCACCATCACCTATCTTTTCAATGAGACTTGTAAGACATAACCCAACTCGAGTCTCATTAGACCATGCATGTTGTTGAGTAGGGAAGATTAATTCGACTTGTAGGTGTTGTATAATCTAATCGATTCGGCTCCGGGACCCAAACTTTCCTAGGATTGTAAGATATAACCCAACTCAATCCATCACAACAATAATTGCTTGCTTATAATTTGAGAACATGTTTGTATGATCATATCCCATGATTCCCCTATGATCCCATGACACCCTAGTGCTTTTAATCAATTGTTTACACCCCTTTAATTCATCTTGCTTGTTTATTTTCATTGCTATTTTAGTTTAGTGACCTTCTACATCAACCCAATTTGTGACACCCCTAAGACACCACTAGTTGCAATAGAAATCTCATTTCAACTCCCGTCCCTTGGGATCCGACCTTTACTTGCCTCTTTACTAATTGTAGAGTTGTTTGTGAAGCTATAAATTGTGTTTTGATTCGACCGTGACCCAACGACCACATCTTTAATTGTGAACACGAAACGGACCCGATCACCTGTCTTATGGGTGTCAAGGTGATTGACCTCTTTTATGAGGTCTGGTTCTAGGGTAGGACTGAATTCAACCACGAAGTCTGCTAATGCCTGAGATTTAATTGCTGTCCTGGGTTCAAAGGTTATATCATAGGTGCTAATTTGTACTGACCATTTTGCCATTCTGCCTGATAACTCAGGCTTTCTCAGGACAGATTTGATAGGCAGGTTGGTTCTTACAATAATTGGGTGACTCTCAAAATAAGGTCGAAGTTTGGTACAGGACATTACTAAAGCAAGTACATATTTTTCAAGTAAGCCATACCTGGTTTCTGCATCTAGGAGACTCTTACTTACATAGTAGACTGGATGCTGTTGGCCGTCAATTTCTTTGGTCAGGACTCCACTTACTGCTGTCTCTGTGATAGATAGGTAGACCGTCAGGGGTTCTCCTTTGTCTGGCTTGGCAAGTAGTGGAAGTGTAGTTAGGTATGTTTTGAGCTCTTGGAAGGCTGTCTCATGTTCAGGCAACCATTTGAATGCCTTGTTTTTCTTGAGTAGGTCATAGAATGCCTTGTACCTTACTGATGATCTGGAAATGAATCTATTCAGGTCGCAACTCGTCTGTCGGTTTTGAATGTCTTTGACTGACTTGGGAGATTCAAGTTCTAGTATGGCTTTTATTTGTTCTGGGCTGGCTTTTATTCCTCTTTTGGTCACCATGTAACCTAGGAATTTGCCTGAAGAGACTCCAAAATGGCATTTGGATGGATTAAGCTTCATGTTGAATTCTTCCAGGATCTTGAAAGCTGTTTCCAAGTCCCTGACGTGATCTTCAGCCTTCTTTTATTTGACCACCATGTCATCAATATAGACTTCCATTGTGTCTCCTATTTGGTCTTTGAACATTGTATTGACCAGGCGTTGGTATGTTGCCCCTGCATTTTTCAGGCCAAAGGGCATTGCTGTGTAGCAGTATATGCCTCTTTCTGTGATGAATGCAGTGTGTTCCTGATCATATGGGTGCATCTTGATTTGGTTGAATCCACTTGAGGCATCCATGAATGTCAGGAGTTCATGCCCTGCTGTAGCATTCACCATTGCGTCTATGTGTGGTAGTGGAAATGGGTCTTTTGGGCAGGCTTTATTGAGGTCCGTGTAATCTACACAAACCCTCCACTTGCCATTCTTCTTTTGTACCACCACTACGTTGGCTAGCCAGTCAGGGTACATGACTTCTCTTATCATCCCCATGTCCAATAGTTTGTCCACTTCTTCATTAATGATAGCATTTCTTTCAGCGGCAAACTTTCTTCTTTTCTGCTGGTGAGGCTTATAAGACTCATCTATATTTAGTTTATGCGTAATAATATTGGAATCTATACCGGTCATGTCAAAATGTGACCAGGCAAAACATGAAGATTTACTTTTGAGAAAACTTACTAATTCTGGCATGATGTTGTCAAGGACATCAGATCCTACCAGTACATGCCTGTCAGGATACTCAGGGTCTAAAATTACTTGATCTGTTTCCATTTTGGTTTCTTCCATATGAGTTGTCCTGACAGGGTACTGTAATTGCTAGGTGAGAGACTTACCTGCCTTTGAAGGCTTTAGTGACTCAGTATAGCATTCCTGGGCAGATTTTTGTTCACCTTTTATGGTTTCTACTCCCCATTCTATTGGTATCTTGATGCACTGGTGGTAAGTGGAGGGTATGGCCTTTACATTGTGGATCCATGGTCTTCCTAATATGGCGTTGTAGGATGACAGGCAGTCCAGGACTCCAAATCTTTCGTATGAGGATACTCCTTCCACGTATGTGCGCAGGTGTATCTCCCCCAAGGTGTTTCTTGTTTCTCCACTGAATCCTACCAGGACATTAGATTTCTTTATGATTTGGCTTTCATCAATCTTCATTGCTTTAAGGACATCAAGCATGATCAGGTTCACTGAACTGCCTCCATCTACCAGGATTCTCATGACACGTGCAGTTCCTATTTGCATGGTGATAACCAGGCTGTCATGGTGGATGTCTGGAATGCCCTTCATATCAGTGTCGTCAAAAGTAATTTGAGGTAAATTGCTAGGTTTAAAAGGAGATTTCATTTTTGACTCCCTAGCAATTTTCTTTGCAATTTGAATCAAGTCGAGCCACAAATCTCTGATCCTTCGTTGATGAACTTGACTTCATAGATGGGTGGTGCAGGGGGTAAGTCACGTTGTTGTCTTTCTGTGTTCCTTCTTGTTCCATCATCTTCCCTATTTTTTGTTGGCATCAGGTCTTTCAAATATCCTTTCTTTAGTAGGTAAGCCACTTGTCTGCGCAGTCCCAGGCATTCTTCTGTTGTGTGCCCTATATCCATATGAAATTCACACCATTTGGTGGTATCCTTCCTTGGGTTGGAGTTGTCTGACTTCTTTGGCCACTTGACAATGTCTCCCATATGGTCAAGTCTTTTGATCAGTCCTGCAATGTCAACAGATAAGTTATATTCTTGGATAGGAGGATAAGTATAGGAGTTACCTCGTTGTTCATGTGTATAGTTGACTTATGATCTGTCAGGTCTTGTGTAAGGAGATGGCCTGGAACTGCTTCCTCTATGATTAGAACTTTTTCTGTTGACTTTGTCATATCCTGAGTTGCTGTCAGCATTGTCTGCCTTGTAGCCTTTGTCTTCTTCCAGCCTGATATAGCCTATGGCTAATGCCGGACATCTTCAAAGGTATGATAGGGCTTCATGGTCATTGCGTCATAGAAGTCACTGTCCAGGGGTAACCCTTGCTGAAAGCTTCCACAAATTTGTTCCAACATCACATCCGGGGATTGAAACCTTTTCTTTGTTGAATCTTGTCATGTAGGATCCGATTGATTCTCCAGGCTTTTGTTTAATCTGTATAGGTCATGGATCTCTTTTCTAGTTCCCTGCTGGCAAACCGATGATTGAAAGAATTGACCAGGTCAGCAAAGGACTTGATGCTTCCATTTGGCAGGTTTATGTACCATTGCAGGGCAGGTCTATTCAGGGTTGTTCCAAATCCTTTACACATGCAGACTTGGCGTAATTCACTGGGAATTGATGCTGCTAGCATCCTTTACTTGTAGTAGGCAACATGATATTGCGGATCTGTGGTCCCATCATAGATCCTCATTGAGGGAATCACAAATTTCTTTGGCAGGTCTATTTTTGCTACTTCATCCACAAAGGGTGAATCAGCATAACTCTCTGGATTCGCTTCTTCAATTGGGGTAGGTTCTCCTGGAATCTTTTCAAATCTTTCATGGAGTTTTTGGATTTCCTGGAGCATAGCCATCATGATGGCTGTGTTAGTCTGATCTGGTGAGGTTTCTTCATTTTGGAGTTCCTCTGAGTCTGTTTCTTCTCCTATCTTGGACTTTGGTGGGGTAGGAGTGCCAAGATTAGAGAAATCAATTTTCCTGATGATTGAGGAGAATGGTGTGCCAGGCTGAACTTTCAACTTTGGTCCTGAAGCTTTCTCTCCCAGCTTTAGTTTCAGGCTGGATTCTGATTCTTTCAATTTTGCAACTTCTGCTTCAGCCTGAGCCATTTTTTGTTTCAACTGCTCCATTTCCAACAATTGTTGTTTCGCGGCAGCCAGTTGTTGCTCAACGCTATCTCCTGCCATTTCTCTTCAGTTTTTTGTGGTGTTAGGTTATGGATTTTGATTGTTTTTGAGCTAGATGCCCCATGGTGGGCGCCAATTGTTTTGGCAGGAATTTTACTGAATAAGAACTTCCCGCCAGGGATTTATGTGTAGGGTGATCTAACTCAAACAATTCGCCTGACTAGTACTATTAAATGAAATAACAGATAACAAATAATAACACAAAGATTTTATACGTGGAAAAACCCTGGGAATAAGGGAAAAAACCACGGGCACCAAGCCAGGAGTGATTGTTACTATGATTTTAGATGGCCTGACAGAGTATTGGTATATCAGGCGTGACAGGCGAAATTATAATGCTTAAGAATACACAAATGTAAGTAAGAATGAGAGAGTGTGGAATGTCCTTTCTGATTTTGTCTTCTCTTGTATTTATACTTGTTTTCACCATTTTCTCTCTGCCGTTTAGGGTTTCCTGGTAAATAGGGCATGTGCCCTATTTACCCGGAGGTAGTTGCCATCTTATTTAGCCGTTGCCTTTGACTGTTTCCCTATATCTCTTCCTTCTTGAATTGGTCTTCCTTTTTTGTAGGGAGTATATATAAACTGCCTGTTTGTCGCCTGCAATGCTTATTCGATGTTAGCCTGGCGTTCTTCCCTTTCAGGATACTGGTTATCTTTCGCCTGTCTTTCATCAACTCATGCTTGGTGCCTGTCCATACTTGATCAATGTCTGGTTTCGGATGTCTTTTGCTTGGAACTCTACTTTGGCTGTTGCCTGGCCTATGTCAGGTCAGGCAGGATAATTTTGGGCCCAACACTTATAATAAGAAAAAAGAATGAAAACGGCATAATAAGATAATAAGAATTGGAACCGTTATAATAATAATAAGACAAAATGATAATGGTTCTTTGTTAAGCCGTTATCGTATTACATATATCAACAGCGGTTATTTTAAAGTCGTTGTCATATTACACCAATTAACAACGGTGTTTCTTAAAGCCGTTGTAAAAACAGGCCCACTGTGAAAACTGAAAAGTTTGTGATTTTAGTTTACCAATGCACGCCCTATTTATTGGTTGTTTGACCATTATTCACCTCATGCATCCTTGGACAATTACAACGGTACTTATAAGAACCGTCTTAGATTATGCAACTCTAAAAATAAATGAAATTTCAAAGGTATTAATAATAGAATGACTGATGGTGAACTAAACATCTTTGTCGTCGTCGCCGTCATTAATATTTATAGCTTAATAAAGGTAATCTCATTTTCATAGCTACTGGCTTATATATGGGTCGTACTTGGATGATTGATGGTAATATTGGTGATCCCATTTATAATGATGGAATTGCTGAATTTTACAATTTCGTTAGTGAAAATTTTCATCTCCACTCATCAACCCCTGCCCTTGTAATAGATGTGGTAATAGGGTTTTGCCTATCCCAGATGTCAAAATAAACTTAGAAAAGAATAGTTTCAGTAGAGATTATAGGCGTTGGATTTTTCATGGAGAATTAGAGGATGAGGATGGGGAATCTGATGTAGAGGTAAATAATCATACACCTGAAGCGGCTGGTTTAGATATAGGGGATGGGGCATATGATGTGTGTGACATGCTTCCTGACGGTAATAGTTTTACGGATCTTCTAGCTTTGCCATGTGACAGGCTTCCTGACGGTAATGTTCCTCCGAGTCGGACATATGAGGCTAAAAAAATGATTAGAGAATTGGGCATGGAATATGAGAAAATACATGCTTGTCCCAATGACTGCATATTGTACCGTAAAGATTATGAGAAATTATCATATTCTCCGCGCTGCTCTGTATGGTGTTATAAGACTAAGGAAGGGATCCGGCTAAGGTGTTGTGGTATTTTCCAATAATACCCAGATTCATAAGGATTTATTTGAATGAAGAAGATGCAAGAATGTTGACTTGGCATAATAGTGGAAGGATTGAAGATGGAAAGTTAAGACACCCAACGGATGGTCAACAGTGGAAAGAGTTTGACGCTAAATATCCTGACTTCGCCAAAGAAGCAAGGAACTTGCGTCTAGCGCTCTCCACATATGGAATGAACCCTCATAGAAACATGAATACCCAACACAGTACTTGGCCAGTTGTGTTGGCCATCTATAATTGGCCCCCATGGGTTTGCATGAAACGGATGTATCTGATGTTGTCTTTGTTGATATCTTGCCCTGACAACCTGGAAATGACATAGATGTGAATTTGGAAACACTTCTAGATGATCTGAAGATTCTGTGGGAAAGAGGGAAACCAGTGTTTGATGGTTATAAGAAGGAAAGTTTCAATTTGAGAGCTATGTTATTGTGTACAATAACTGACTTTCCGGCATACGACGATCTTTCTGGACATACTGTACATGTGAAAGAGGCTTGCCCATTGTGTGGGGGGGATGTTGAATCAGAATATTTGAAGCATTCTCCCAAGCATGTGTACAGGGGAAATCGTCGATGGTTATGCCCTGATCATCATTATTGTAAGCTTCACAAGGCGTTTAATGGGTGTCCTGAGCAACGTGGGAGTCCTCGGATTTTGAATGGTCATGAAGTGTATGAGAAAGTGAAAGATATTGAGATAACGTATGGGAAGAAGGGACCTAAGTTGTCTACTCGTGGTTATAAAAAAAAAACCATATTTTTTTACCAAACTTCCATACTGGCGTGAGCTCCCGGTTAGACATTGCCTAGATTTTATGCACATTGAAAAGATCGTTTGTGATAATATAATCAATACTCTGCTGAATGTTCCGGGTAGGACAAAAGACAACAAGGCAGCTAGGGATGATAGGGATGATATGGTTGAGATGGGTATTAGGCCCGAGCTGGCAGCTAAAACAAAAGGAAATTGGACTTTTTTGCCACCTGCAACTCATACTCTTTCAAAAAAGGAGAAAAAAGAGTTTTACGAATGCTTACATGGTATTAAGGTGCCACAGGGCTATTCATCTAATATTAGAAGCCTTATTTCGTTGTAGGACCTAAACCTTACTAGTTTAAAGTCAAATGACTGTCATACATTGATGCAACAACTACTAGCTGTGGCCGTTCGTTCAATTCTACCTCCAAAGGTTCGACATGCTATAATTAGATTTTGCTATTTCTTCAAATCAATCAACAGTAAAGTCATTGATCTCGATGAAGCGGAAATTTTGAGGGAGATCCTCCTCACCAGTCTTTGTCAGTTTGAAATGTATTTTCCTCCCTCATTTTTCACTATCATGGTTCATTTGACTGTCCATCTAGTCCATGAGGTTTTGTATCTCGGGCTAGTGTATTTGAGATATCAGTACCCATTCGAACGATTGATGAAAGTTTAGAAGGATTGCACATTTAATAGGTTGGAAACAAGGACGATCTTTTTATATTAGCGTCACAAGCAAAACAAGTGTTTTATATTACCGATCCTATGGATATGAAGTGGTCAGTTGTTCTATCTTGCCATCGCCGAATTCCAGATAATGAAGACGACGAATTTGAAGGACTTGATCAAAGTGCTATATCGCAATTTGGTAAGGATGTTGAAAATGTTAACATTCCAAACATATATACACGGGATGATCATGATGAAGGTATTTGGGTTAATGAAAAGACCAGCAAATCCGAAAAACGTTCCCGGCAACCGTGAAAATATCAGCAATCCAATCAAGATATCTTACGTCATGTGTAATGATTGTCTTCCTGTTATATATCAAACTGCTGTTGTAAACGTTTTCTGCTGGTGCAACAGGAGGGTTAGGGAAAAATCGTATCAAACAAAATGAATTATTAAATAAAACGGTTATACCTAAACCGTTGTTCAGGACGTCTACAGTTATAAGGGTTCAGGCCATTGTTATCTATATGAAAATGATGCTTTAGTTCTTGGCGGTAAAATCAAACACAATGAAATATAAAGTAAAACGGTTATACCCAAACCGTTATTCAGGACGTTTACAGTTATAACGGTTCAGGCCGTTGTTATGTATATAATAATGATGCTTTATTTCTTGGCGGGAAAATCAAACAACATTAAAATATTACAGACAACGGTTATTTGAAACCCGTTGTAGATAGTACTAATCAATTACGGTTTCAAACAAACCGTTGTCTGTTTGGGAACAAAATACAACGGTTTTTCTTATACTTTGTTTAGTACTTTCCAATAAACAAGGTCTTGCAAGTGTTGTATTATTCACACATATATACTCTGAGCTTCCCCTCCCCCACATAATATCCTCAAACATTGAGCTTCTTCTCAACCACCAGCCTACCCCATTGTCGTCGCAGTCATCGTCATCATCGCCATTGCCACCGCCAGATCAATTCGGATTTTCCTTTTTAAAGAAGTAATAAACCCCCCTCTCTAGAGATTTGTTTGTTATTATAAGTATTGTTGAACCATATAGATATATATATGTTTATGTTTTGATGATGTCAAGAGTGCTTTATATTCTATATACTCGTTGCGCATAATTGTTTGTTTAGTCTTTTAGATTGGACTTACTAATCGTAAGCATTAAGGAATTGTGATGGAAGTATGATGCGTTTATATTATGATCAAGCCCTCAATCAAAGGATCAAGATATTATAAGATATTGAAGAATTATTCAAGCATTCTTGAGAAGATGAAGCTCATTTAAAGATTAATAAAGCTTGGATATTAAAGGAGCCTACATTCGAAGATCTTCTAAGAAGATTAGATTAGTATAGGTCGTTGTCTCGTTATGGTAACTTAAGAATGCAATTCTTAAGTAAGTAAAGTTATAGCTTCACAGCTATAACATTGCTTATAAAAGAACTCAATGTTATAGCTCTTCTACTATAACATTGAGATGTGAAGTTTATAAAATACACGACAAAATAGTTTTTAAATTGTTTTTGGAAAACCGTTTTAAATGTTTTAGTAAAAGTATTTGTTTTACAAGGGAGCTTATTTTAATATTGAGTATGGTTCTACTATGAGCTTATAATTAGTAATTATGATTGAATCAACTTATGAGTTGAGGCATCTTGCTAATTAGGGTTTCTAGTTTTTACATACTCTAAAAAACCCTACACCTGATTTATCTTACCTAGGGTTTTCGTGAAAGAGGATTGGGCTTATCAGTCGTTTCTTCCTCGTACACGATTAGTCTTTTTACAAGTTAGGGTTTTATGTAAATCTTTATAATATTTGATTAGAGATTTAATATCTCTTTTATATTATTTTGATTTATTTTTTCCTAACTTATAAGATATTATTTTTGCAAAGATAGAAAGAAAAGATTGAGTAAATTTTTAAAATAATATTTGATTAGAGATTTGTTATCTCTTTTTTATTTGATTTATTCCTTTGTATCTTATAAAAATATTAGGGATGAATAGTGCCGCGTGAACAGTGCCGTGAATAGTGCTGTGAATAGTAATTTCTTTCTTGCACAATAAGCCTTTGCTTGGATAAGGGTTAAGGTATTAGGATAATATTTGATAGAGATTTTTTGTCTCCTTATATTATCTTTCCTAATTTCCAAGATATTGGTAAGTTGCTAAGATAGGAAGATATTATTTAATAAGGTAAGTCTTGGAGAAGAATTAAGGAAGATTTAACCTAATTCTTTCTTGCTTTACAAGACTTCCACACGGCACTTAGGGTTTCTAATAAACCGAAACCCTTGCTCCTCTTTTACTATAAATACTCCATACTTTACATCATTAAAAGTTAAGACCTTTGAGCATAACTTTAATTTATTTCAAAAAGCAAAACCGTGTTTTAAAGCAAGAAAACTGTTTTGTTATTTTTCGAAAAAAGGTCGTGTGTTTTATAAACTCGTGCATTCGTTCTTATTGTTATCGTTACAAGATATTAGTGCTTTAATTGAATTCTTACTCGTTCATTAACGTGAACAAATTAGTACAATCATTAAGTGCTTTCTTATTAGCGTAAGTTAGTCACTCGAGTACTTAACGGTACTCGTTGAGTTACAGCTAGAGTTAGTTGTACGAGTTGGGTTAGTAAATTTGTAATCCGTAGAAAGGTACTAAATTTATTAATCGAGAATAGTGGACGTAGGTTTCGATTTGTGAAACTGAACCACTTAAAAAACCGTGTGTCTCCTTCTCTTTCGTTCGTTTGTTTACTTTGCTCTTACTTGATCATTAGTTAATTAGTTAAAGTTTAATCAATAAACTTCAAGTAATTAATTATATTCATACAATCGAAGAAGTTTTAAAAAGTTTTAAATCCTGAATTCACCCCCCCCCCCTCTTGAGTATTTTGGATCGATAGACTATTCAATTGGTATCAGAGCCTCGTGCTCTTCATTGCCTAACCGCAAAGAGGCTGATCTATCTTTTTCTTATTTATCTTATCGTTTTATATTCCGCTGCCTATCACGTGATAAATGGATTCCAAATACCTCAATTGTCCCGTGTTTGATGGGAAGAATTACGGGTTATGGAAAAACATGATGACTCACTATGTGAAAGGTCATGATTGGGAGTGCTGGAGGATTATCCAACACGGACCGCACAAAATACTAGTTGCATCCGAAGAAGGCACTACCTATGAGAAGAAGGAAGACGACTATGTCGAGGCCGACTACAAGAAAGCCGAAAAGAACTCTAAAGCAATAAGTCTATTGCAAGGCATCACTACTACAGATACAGGCTATAACAACGGTCAAAAACCGTTGTTATATAAAAAAGCGGACGTTGTTAAAGCGTCCGTTGTAGAAGGTTTTAACAACGGTTGGTTTTCTTAAGGAAACCGTTGTTAAAAATATTAACAACGGTTTTAAGTATAAAAACCCGTTGTGGAAAGTGTGACTCAATTTTGGGGGGAAAGTTATAACAACGGGTTTTAATATACGAAACCGTTGTTATAACTAAAGACAACGGGTTGTTTTAAAATAACCGTTGTTGTTTGTTCTTAAAAAATAAAAAAAAATTAAATTAAATATTACTAGATGCATGCATAATTACGGCCTGTTTGAATTCGATGCATGCATTATTACTGACATCACTGTACATATGAACGGATAATATGGAATGAGAAGGGTTAGTAATAGGATTTGAAGCAGCATTATTGAGAGATATGATGATGATTATTATGGCACAACTTCCTAACATATATATTAATTAAAAAGCAATTAACTCAACCCACACATTGCTTAGTATAAATACATTGCATATCTCAACTAACATTTCCATTATCTCATATATTCATCTCCAAACGCTAATCGCTAAAACAAACTCTACTTAATCTTTCAAATCAAACTCAAAAACTCTAAGAAAATGAATGATTTCATCCTTAAGACTCTTACCATGATCGAGAACAACAACAACTTCATCCGCCGGTTCCTCCATATTGAGGAAAGTTTCAGGAGCTACCTTGCGGATGCTCGATCCGCACTGAAGCACGCCAAAGAAGATGGCTTGACGAGCAAGCGGCAGCGATTGCGGCTATATGACGATATAGCAAGCTCGCTGAACGGAACCTCCAAATAGCCAAGGAGGAGAGGACGGATACGATAGAGCAGAATAAGATCCTCTATGAATATATAAGAATTGCATTTTTACATATGTAATTTTTTTTTTAATTTATGTATTTATAAATATATATATATATATATATATATATATATATATATTAATTATGTTTATCTTACTTCTTCATCTTGCTTCTTCATTGTTTTACTAACTAATTATGCGAACAATACTTAAACAAATAACATAATGGTCGATAAAAACACATACATGCAAAAGAATCAAATAGAAAAAGAAAAAAATGACGATGAAACTAACAGAGACGGCGAGATTTACCTGATAAATACAGAACGTAATAGACGATGAAATCACAGTGACGGCGAGAAGATAAAGCGACGATGAGAAAGAGAGAAATAGAGAAAGAGAGAAAGAGAGTGTGTATGTGTTTTGTGTTTGTTTGTCTGCTGTGTTTGTGTTTGTGTATTAAGGGTTGTGTTTTGTGGCTGCAGCAGACTTCTGTTTGTGTGGTTTATAGTATGGAAGGTATTGAAAACGGTTATTAAACAACAACCGTTGTGAAATATGTTTTAACAACGGTTGTAAAAAACACCCGTTGTTAAATAAGTTTTAACAACGGGTTTCAAAAATAACCGTTGTGATTACTTTTCACTAACTTTGCGCCAATTTTGCGCCAAATTATTAACAACGGTTGTGCATGTGTGACCCGTTGTTAAAACTAATAACAACGGTTTTTATAACCATACCCGTTGTAATTGATTTTAGTAAAATTCGCGCCATACATTCTACAACGTCTATTGTGATTTTCGTGAATAATCGTTGTTAAAGGGGCGTTGTAGTTGCCTGGATTTGTAGTAGTGCATGACCTCTTCAGAGTTTGATCGGTTTTCTTCGTGCTCAACGGCCATGGAGATATGGGATGGGCTTGAACTAGCTTATGAAGGTACTTTCATTGTTAGGAAGCACCGTATAGATTTGCTAATGCAAAAATATGAGCTTTTCATAATGGAGCCTAATGAGTCGTTATATAGTATGTCCGCAAGGTTTTCAAGCATTATAAACGAACTGAAAAACCTAGGTAGGAAGTTCAGTACTGAGGACATTGCAAGGAAGGTTCTTAGGAGCCTGACTAAAAAGTGGCGTGCCAAAGTCACAGCAATGGAGGAATCACGAGATCTTAAAAACCTATCCTACCAAGAACTCATTGGCGCTCTCATGGCCCATGAAATTACTCTTAATAAAGATGATGCTGAACCAAGAAGAAATAAGAGTATGGCTTTAAAAAGCGAAGATGTTGACTCTGACATAGAGGATGAAACCGTCTTGTTTGCACGCCGTTTCAAAAATAGAATCTTTCGAAACAAACAAGCAAAATCATCCTACGACAACAACAACAACAAGTCGTCCAACAAGAAAGTTACAGAATCAAAGTCATCATTCGCATACAGAGGTTGCTTCAAGTGGGGATAATCCGATCACATGATCAAGGATTGTCCAACATGGGAGAACATCAAGGACAAGGCAAAACGCGAGAAGACAAAGAAAGTGTTCAAACAAATAATTGTTGGAATATGTGTCCTCCGACAATAATGCGATCACAACTGTTGATCATGATGATCACATGTTTAAGTCTCATTTTAAAGAATACAATTGGGAAGTAATATTTTACTGTCAACTGATCCACACATATCGGTAATGATTGGCTGACTAGAGTTTGACATTACTGCCGTGAGACGGTGGTGACCAGTTGATCCCCTTAGGTCATACCTAAAGGGTAACACTCTTAATTGATCATTTAATTGATCGTATGACGATACGGGTCAATTAAATTACTTAAAATTGACGGACGATTTTGAAAGTAATATTTACGTGTCTCATTGTAATTTGATTAAATGAGATACGGTCTAAGTAATCGAATTGTTTTAATTACTTAGATGAAATTATTGTTTAAGGAAACAATTGCATTTGAATGAATAAATTATTGTAAATACAAGATGTTGTGATTTATAATTGGTAAAATATTTTGGTACAAGTAATTATGAATTACTAAGTCGATTTTTGTATATGACGTATTTTTATTAATGTGTTGATTTTTAATATGTTAAAAATACATAACAATTTTATGTGACATGTGACATGTGACATATGACAAATTGACAAATTGACAAAGATAAAATGGAGTCCATTTTATCTCTAATGACCGAAATTAAGGGAAGTATTAGGAATATATTGTGTTGATTATGTTAGTGGTAAACATAATCATTTCCTCCTAAACCTAGCCATGCAACCCTACTTGCTCTTGTGAAGACCACCTTGTGCATGCATTGGTCCCTTTCCTTCCCCCTTACCCGGTTTTTCAAAGAGCAAGGCCAAGGGTCTTTTGCTCTATAATTTATCTTATACACTACATCAAAACATTAGTGTATTATCATTCATTCAACATCTAAAATAAGAGTTTTAGTGAGATAAAATCTTCCTCGTCCTCCCTCTCTCTTAACTGAAATTATTGAGAGACCAAATAATATTTTGGGTCAATTTTTACACAAAATTAATATTGTTCTATTAATAATAATATTAATTTTATTAAGTTGTTACTTTGGGAATAAAACCTTGGGAGGGATTCTCTACTTGAATCCTTGTTCATCCACTAAAGGAAGCTCAAGAACAAGTGAGTAGGAGAACTCACTTGTGCCCATAAAATCCGAAATCCTCAATGTATGATGATGATTTCTTCTTTAAATCTTTTATTGTTTGCATGCATAAGATCATCTTTTAATTTTATGACTAAATTAAAATCACCACATATATGAATATGTTAAGTATAGGGATATAGATTTCTAACAATAATGATGGCTTCGTGCTGGGAAGACCTTGACTCAGAAGATGACGAGGGATCTGAAGATGACGAAGTAGCCAACCTTAGTTTCAGCAGCGTTAGTCTTGACCTAATCTCCAACAGCGACGATGAAAGCACCAACTCTCATTCAAACTATTGCCTTCTTGGAGAATCAGACGAAGATGACGATGAATAGGTAAGTTATCTTGAACTCAAAAAACGTGTTAAGAAATTGTCTAAAAGTGCCTTGATAGAATTTTTTGAGCAATCCCTCGATAAATGTGACGAACAGGACTTGGAATTGAAAGATCTAAAGGAACAGATTCTTGATATTGTAGAGGAGAATCATACTCTAAAGGCTAAAGCTAAGAAGTTGAAATCTAAAGTTATAGCTGATAAAGCTACAACATTAGATTCTGCAATGGCTGAAAAGAAGGAATTAGAGTCCAAAGTTATAGCTAATGAAACTATAACTTCGGACCTAAAGCTTAATATAAAGCACCTTCAAGCCAAAGTTATAGCTAATGAAGCTATAACTTTAGAACTTAGAAAAGCCAGAGAACTTTTAGAGACTAAGGTCACATCTAATGAAGCAGTGATCTTAGACCAAGAGAAAGAGATAGATTCCCTCACAAAGCAATTAAAGGAATCTAAGACCGATATGATCAATGTTAAGAAACAACATTCAGACGTTGTATTCACTCTTAACAAACGATTCCAAGACTTTCGTGATAATTTTAAGAAGGATAATGATGTAGATCACACGAAATGTCTAGAAGAAATCAAAACCTTAAAGGATCTACTCTTACATGCTAGGAAAGTCCATGATAAGTGGGAAGATAGCACAAAAGTCCTAAACTTCCTAACCGAACAATCTGACAATAATATGAAGATAGGGTTAGGACATGAGTGCTACAGCCGTGGAGATCACTCTAAATGCAAATCAACACCTTCAGATTTTGATTTTAGAGAAAGGAAATACGCTGATCTTCCTGAATATTTGATTTGCAATTACTGTGGTCATATGGGACACATCCAAAACAATTGTGTCAAAAAGGCTCATGATATACGAAAAAATGCCGACCATGCTAAAACTGTTGACACAACTATTGAGGACAATGAATCCCCCATAGATGAACCTAACGAAGAAAGGAACAATAACTTTCGTTAGTTCTATGATATGGCTTTTGAGTATACCAAGAAACCTAGCACTTCACAAAACCGTTGTCGATCTAAACCAAGCAAACCTGTTCACAAGGGAAACAGTCATGGTAGACCTAGAGAAATTCCTAAACTTAAAGAAAACCCTAGATCAAGAAAAATTGCTAAACCTATAATTCCTCCTAGACAAAATAACCCAAGGTTTAGAAAAATGACCTTTAGATAAGTTTGGGTACGAAAGGATTTAGTATATAGAGTAACTAATCATAAGGGACCCAACTTAGCTTGGGTACCTAAAAACTGTATCTAATCCTTTCTGCAGGTAGTAGTGAAAGAAAACAATCAGTGGTATCTTGATAGTGGATGTTCAAGACACATGACCGGAGATAAGAATTTGTTTCTTTCACTCAAGTCGTTTAACAGAGGAATGGTGACGTTCGGGGACAACAAAAAGGGAAAGGTGATCGGTGTTGGCAAAATTGGAATTTCTAAGTCACATGCGATCAATGATGTCTATGTAGTGGACGGTCTAAAGCATAACTTTCTTAGCATATCTCAACTATACGACAAAGCTAACAAAGTTGTTTTTCATACTGATAGTTGTCGCATTATTATATATTGAAGAAACCAGCAATGTTATTCTAGAAGGCCACAGGAAAAGGAATGTATACATGGTAGATTTAAATGCTGTGCCTACTAACTCTTTTTCATGCATGAAAGTTACACTTGATGATCCATGTTTGTGGCATAAATGGTTTGGTCACATTAGCTCACTAACCTTGAAGAAATTCAAGAAGTGGGACATGGTTGAAGGGTTACCTAAGATCAAGTTCGACCAAGAAAAAATGTGTGACACGTGTGCTAGATGCAAACAAGTAAGATCATCATTCAAACCTAAAAGAGTAGTATGCACAAATCAAGCCTTGGAACTAGTACACATGGATCTATGTGGTCCTATTAAGGTAAGGAGTAGAGGTGGATCCAGGTACGTCTTTGTTCTTGTAGATGATTACTCGAGGTATGTATGGCCTATCTTTCTTCATTCAAAAGATGAAACGTTTGATGAATTTGATTGTCTTATGAAACGTGTTCAAAACAAATATAAGACTAATCCTGTATCTATTCGTACGGATCATGGCACCGAGTTTGATAATCAAACCATTATAGAATATTGTAGAGTTAATGGTGTAGGACATAACATTTCTGCACAAAGAACTCCTCAACAAAATGGTGTCGTTGAACGTGTGAATAGAACACTGGAAGATATGGCTCGTACAATGCTTTTGTGTAGTGGTCTACCTCGTAACTTTTGGGCTGAAGCCATTAGTACTTCTTGTTATATCCATAATCGTGCTATGATTAGACCTATTCTTAAGAAAACCCCTTATGAACTCCTTAGAGGTCGAAAACCTAATATCTCTCATCTTCGTTGCTTTGGGAGTAAATGTTTTGTTCACAATAATGGAAAAAACAGGTTAAGTAAATTCGACACTAGGAGTGATGAGGCGATTTTCATAGGATACTCAGATCATAGCAAGGCTTACAAAGTCTTCAATAAGAGAACTCTCTGTATTGAAGAAAGTGTCCACGTTATTTTTGATGAAGATAACGTGTTTGATAAGCCCTTACAGGATGAGGAAGAAGACTTGGATGAACCCGACTTTCGTCTTTCTAGAGACGATCCCCCGGAATTAGAATTGGAGGACAATGAGATTGAAGAAATAAATGATGAACTTGATCATTCCTCTAAAGATAAAGAGAAAGTTATAGTTGATGATACTATAACATTGACTCAAAATAAGAACTCCCAACCTAATGTTATAGGTGATGTTACTATAACATTGAATCCAAATCAAGGTACAGAGTCCGAAGTTATAAACGGCTCTACTATAACACCTGGATTGGATTCAGGGGGAACTTCCTCTAATTCTGAGCCAATTGAAGTTGGGTCAAGCTCAAATAATGATGAAGAACCAAGTACTTCTACCAAATGGAAATACAAGAGCCCACACCCAATGGACAATATTCTTGGAAGTATTAAGAAGGGTGTTCAAACGAGACGATCCTTGAATAATTTCTGCTCATTCTACTCATTCCTATCCATGATCGAACCAACAAATATCAATGAAGCTCTTGCAGAATCAGATTGGATTATAGCCATGCAAGAAGAACTTCAACAGTTCGAACGAAATAAGGTTTGGCACTTAGTTCCTAGACCTAAGGATTTATCTGTCATTGGAACAAGATGGGTTTTTAGGAACAAACTAGATGATGCCAGAATCATTATCAGAAATAAAGCAAGATTGGTGGTTCAAGGTTATAATCAACAAGAAGGGATAGATTACGATGAGACTTTCGCACCTGTTGCCCGTCTTGAATCTATTAGACTTCTAATAGCATTCGCAGCTCATAAAGGGATGAAGCTCTTCCAGATGGATGCCAAGACAGCATTTCTAAATGGGTATCTACAGGAAGAAGTCTTCGTAGAACAACCCCCCGGATTTAAGAATAGCAAATTTGAAGATCACGTCTTCAAGTTAGATAAAGCCCTATATGGATTGAAGCAAGCACCAAGGGCATGTATGACAGATTATCCAAGTTTCTACTTGACAGTGGATTCAATAGAGGATCTGTTGATAAAACTCTTTTTCTAAAATCGGAGGGTTCTGACCTTTTAGTTGTCCAAATCTACGTTGATGATATTATCTTTGGATCAACCAACCGAGGTTTATGCAAGTATTTTTCTGAGTTAATGACATCCGAGTGCGAGCTGAATATGATGGGAGAATTGAAATTCTTCTTAGGTCTGCAAATTCAACAAACTGATGAAGGCATTAAAATTCATCAACAAAAATATATCAAGGAGCTAATTAGAAAGTTCGGAATGGAAAATTCCCATGCCATGTCTACTCCAATGGTCGCAGACAAGAAATTAACTTTAGATGAAGACGGTAAGTCAGTTGATGAAATAACTTACCGAGGTATGATTGGGTCATTGTTATATTTGACTGCAAGTAGACCTGATATCATGTTTAGCGTATGCGTTTGTGCAAGATATCAATCATCACCCAAAGAATCGCATACACTAATGGAAAAAACCTCTATTGCGTCAGTTGTAGAGGGCTTTTTGCATCGGTTTTGGACTGACGTATATCGAGGGGTCGTATTTGATATGCGTCGATTAGAAACCGACATAAAAAAAAGTGAACATTTGCGTCAGTTGTGTTTTAAAAACCGACGCAAATAAGTAGTATTTACGTCAGTTTCTACAATAGAATGGACGCAAAAGTTGTTATAACTGACGCAAATAGTTATTATTTGCGTCAGTTCTACACATAACCGATGCATTTGGTTTACTTTTTGCGTCAGTTTTGTCAAAAACTGATGCAATTGATACTTTGTTTTAGCGCCAATTAATTCAACTATTTGCGTCATTTGAAGCTAAAACTGATGCATTTGACATTTCATTTTCGCTCCAATTTATTTCCCTCATCTGCATTATTTCATTCAATAACCAACGCTTAATGATTTTTTTTATATATAAAAAAATTTGCTACCAAAATTTCGGCACCACCTCTCCATAAAATTAACAATCCGAATACCAACTCCAACAAGAAATCCATCGGGGCTTTGTCCCTCATTCGTACCAAAAAAACAAGAAATCCAACCAACCACTAATACATCACATGTAAAACTTATTACATCTCATTCACCCCAATGACATTCCAAATACAATCTAATGTATAAGTAATCCCACTGTAACACCCCGTATTTTATTAAGTTGGATAAAATTCTTTTAATTGCTATTTTGAATTTAATTACATCATTTAACGATTTATATATATATGCTTAGCTAATTAATTAATTTCATCATAATTCGATACGTTAATTTTAAAGTTAGTTCGAGTTTATTGAAGTTAGTTCGGGTTTATTTATTTAATAATTTCCGTTTCTTTACGAGTCCTTATGAAAGTTGTTTTAAGTGAACCCGAGATCGATTTTGGGAACAAAACCGTCCAATTAGCTATTTTGAGCTTATTTCACTAAATTAGCAATTTTTATTAATATCCGTTAGTTTTGTAAAAATCGCTAATAATTCTGATTCAAGCTGATATTGTATTATTTACGTTAACTAGCTGAGTTTATTTTATTTTCACTCATTAAATTTATTTATTATTGATTCCGTTTTATTACTGAAACTTTTACTAAAACCGATTTTATTAACTCGAAACGGTTTTAATAACTATCGAAGTTTCTTAACGATTTAAGAAACGACGTATAATAAATAGCAAAGGCTAGCAGGTCATTGTCTCATTTTAAAACGACGTCTCTTTTCTTATTTTTTGTTCTTTGTTTTCTTCTTAAGCGAGTCTTCTTCCCTTTTCAAAATTTGATCCGTTAATCGACGTATTGCCGTTCCTTATCCGTTTTCAACTATTTTCGTTCCATAGCATTCCTCTCGTCGTTTCCGTCAATCCGTTGTAAGTAAAATTCATTTTCGTCATGTATTTTTACAAACCCAATTTATACTTTCAGCTTTATTTATTATAAGACGGTTGTAAGTGCTTTGAGATAGACGGGCAATTTGGTAGAAGATTTGTTAGTCATAAATGATTAGTTCAATCGGAAAAAGGTAACAATGATAGGTTACTCAATATTACTTGTAAAATATGTTTATTTCGAAATCTTTGGTTAGTCTGCATTTTTATAATTAAGACGGTGTATAATTATATATAGGGATCCTTATGGATGTTAATTAGTCGGTTGTATAGTTGAGACGGTGTATACTGATATGTGGAGATGATTGAGACGGTGTATACTGACCTCTAGGGATCATTTGGGATGCTAGCTAGTAAGTGGTATATTTAAGACGGTGTATCCTTGACATGTAGGGATTGTTTTGGACTAATATGGACTCGTGTTGGGGCGATTTTTGTAGTCTTTAGGGACTGTTTTTGAGTTGCTTTATACTTGTGGATTTCCGCTCTAAAACCGTTTTAAATGCTGACTTAGTTGGCTCAGCTAGGACTGATTTTAGGCGCGAGAATGGAGTCTTAAAGGGACGATTGGTACTGTTTTGGCGGGGGACGAGAGCCGTCATCGTGGGTTTTCACTTTGCATTTGAGGACTGGAGTTGGGGTCGAACTTAGGCATCTTTTGGCTTCGTTTTGGTGATTTTTGGGTCGAGGTTATGAAGTAGGGTGAAGGGTGGCTATGGGTAGTCGGGTGGTGGTCGTGTCGGACTCTCTGTGGCTTGCTTTTAGGCGAGTCTGATGGCCTGGCAGATGGCCTGGTGTAGCTTAGATGGCCTGGCCGTGGCCAGGCAAAGGTGGCCTAGCTAAGTCACGAGTTTGAGGCCATGTGTAGTTGGTGGTTAGGCCGAGTTTGAGGTTGTCATTATAACTTTTGAGCCGTGTCTATAAATTGTTTTGACGCTAGTTTGGTTTATTTAAAATATAATTAAATTAATTTCCATCTCATATTTTATATAACGATAATTCGTTAATATCGTCCTTTCACATAATTATTTTAGGTGACTCATATGTGGTTGAAGATGAAGAGTAATTTTGGGTTTTAGAAGCTTTCTCAAGGGTTATTTGCCTTTTTCTAGCGTAAGGTAACTATTCCGAGTTACTCGACGAATTAATGTCACATTAGTAGTTGATGTTGTGCTTGTTGTTTGTTAAGTGTTTAGGTGATTGATAATGTGTTACTTTCGTTTTTCACATGATAGAAATTAGAAATAGCATGAGAATGATATTGTGATAAATTTTGTGATTTGGGCCAAAGTAGGCCAAGACTCTGAGCTGGGCCAGATTGACCGAACGAGTTTGGTCAAACTAGGTTTAAACCGGTCAGCCTCGATTTGACCGATGACCCGTCGTGGGACTCGGGTCGAGGGTTTGTCTTTGAGGTGAGATTGGTTGTTATTGGAGGTTTTATGTTATGCCTTGATATTTCTAATTATCATTTCACATGTTGGTTGTTGGATGCTTTGGATGCCTTATGCTTGAGTCTTGTTGCCTCTTTGCCATTTTAGCTTGTTCTCATGAATTATGAGATTAACGGTTAGCTGGAATTTGGATTATTATTGATATTGAAGATATTGTTGGATTGTCAGCTGAATATGCTCTTGTGTAACCTTTCATATGCTAGGGTGTGTATGATCATTTGAGTGTGCAAGTTTGGACTCTTTGCCTCTCTTATGGTTAATTGGGTGTCCTACTTGTCTTGTGTGGTGTGGGCTAAAGTATTCAAGCTGGGACCTAGATTGGTTTTATTTAGGTTCTAGGTGAGTATTTCGGCCTTCATCATAGATAGGTTTTTATAGTCTTTGACGAGTGTATGTTCACTGCTCAATAGCCTTTGTGTTCCTGACTTGGTGGGTTTATATCCAAGTTGGGGCATGACCTCGTTACTTATTTTGAGAGTAAGTGGTCAGCTTAAGTACTAGCCAACCCTTTGGTGGACTCCTTAGGGTACTCACATGGTTTTATAAAATTGTGGGTCTTGGGTGCGGTGGTGTGTATCCGCATGTCTAGGTCTGCGCAGATTTAGGACTAGGGTTGTGTTGTGTCTTGGCCATGTTTTTATAGAACCTCTGAGCCAGGATACCGGTTCGATTACCTTCCCTACCTCGTGGTATAGACTCGAGTTACAAAGTGACTATTGACCGTGCTAAGAACTTATGCCTGTCTCTAGATATATTGCCCTTTCTTGGTTGATGATTCTATGAATCATAGAAGGTGAGATGCAAGCCGGCTATGGTTGATAGAGTTTGGATTCCTGTGTGTTATTTGACTCACATGATAGTGTAGCTTGAGTCGGTCTAGTATTAACATGCTAGGACTATGTGTTGTTATATTGTTGTTCACATGATAAGCACGATTGTCTAGCATCTATATGCTAAGGCATTGTGTGATTCGGATTCATATTCTTATGTTTACATGTTATATTAATTATGACATTTCGTGGCTGGGAGAACTCGGAGTTACTCCCCACTGACTGTGGCTTTCGTATTTGTATAAAATGCGATTGACAGGTTGGTGATGCATATATGAGGTACATGGACGAGCTAGCGAGCAAAGTAACCTTGGGACCTAGATGGACAGGTTGGTGATGCATATATGGTGACCCTTAAAAACTTTTTATGTCACATACATTTTAGGGACATATGTCTCCCTCTTTACATTGGTTGTATAATTTGCTATTCGCGACTTTAGCGATGGTTATGTTATGAAACTTCTAGTTAGACCTTGTATGTTTGACACCTTCCAATTTGGATATCTTTATAACGAGTTCGAGGTTTTAAAAATTACGGGTTTTTACCCAAATGAACCTATTACAAACATATCCATGCAGTTTTATTCTAGAATTACGTGTTTACTTTTCCGCAATAAATGAGGGTGTCACAGTTGGTATCAGAGCATATTTGCTCCCGACGCACGTTTGTGCACCCCAATATAAATAACTTGACCTTAAAATAATAAACTTGAGAGATGGGTAAGATGGGTAGACTTAGGACCTTATGTTGTAGTCTCTTTGTGTTTGCTCTTTGTTAGGTACTAACCTGTTTGTTGATTGTCATTTAATAATTGTTGCGTTCTTGGATCAATGACCGTGAGCTTATCTATAGCTAATGGAGTTATTACCCTTATTATAAAAAAAATTTTTGAACTAAAGTTTTTGAAAATATTTTAATGTTTTTCACTGGTTTTAACGTCAATTAGTGTTAAAACTTGTTATTGGAGACGTCTGATAATTAGTTTTATCATTTGTTGGTGTAAAAATGTATTTTTATGTCTTTAAATTGGAATATTGATGTTCTTGAGTGATCGCCAAGAGTATCTCCGTTCCATTGAAAGGACACTTATATTTTACGAAGATCAAGATTTAGTGCCGATTGCTGAGGATTGAAGATTTGTTCAACCTTTGAAGAATGCTTCTACTTCCTTGAAGATGTTTCTCGTTCTTTGTGTATCTCGCCTTATTCTTAATCTCTTGGTGCTTATCCTCCTTCTAAACTCCCTTCTGTTTTACTTTAAAAGCTACGCTTGTACTCCTAACTTGTCCTTTGTTCTTTGCTTATCCTCCCTTAACGCCATTAGATAGTACTCTTTCTTTTGAGGAATGTTGACCTTGGTTGGAAAATTCGACTTTTGAGGAGATTGTTTGTGTCTGACCCTTAATCCTGGTTTTGAGAGGATGTGATGTTAGAAAGACTTAGGTAAGGTGATGAGACATACTTAGTGATTCTTATACCTAGTTCCTTGACAAAGTGAGTATAATTGATTGGTAGATTCTTTGTGTTAGGAATGAGTTGCCTAGGTGATTAAAGTTATAGAACTTGGCTTTATTGTTTATTGAGAACTTTGTTGAGAAGTCTTTGTCAATTCATTCTTTGGTTTTTAAAACATTGAGGTTGTGTCGAGTGCTTGAGATACAGAGATGCTTTTATACTGGAGTGGTAGATTTGCTTTAGGGAAATCCTAATATGTGATAAGATAGGTGGAAGAAGTATCTAACCGATTTATCACCCCTTAAGCGTATGGTTGAAACCATTATTAATATTTAATAACGGTTTCTTAAAAGTATACCCGTTGCCATAAACATATTTAACAACAGTTTTATAACGGTTCTTGAGTTGTGATAACGGTGTTATAGATCCGTTATTGATGTTATATAACGGTCGCGTGTTTGTATACAACCGTGGTATATATTTAACAACAGTCATTACAATAACGTTCCGTGTTTCTATTTAATAACGGTAATTGCATTATTTGACCGTTATTGAAGGTCTTATTTGGCGTAGTGGTTAAACATTTCTACCCCCAGCAAGTCAATGTTTGAATTTAAACCCGTACACAATTAGGGGTTTTATTTCTTTTTTGTTTGAAGGTAGCGGGCTATGCCCGACACATGTTTAGTTACGGGTCAGAATGTCTGAGTCATGAGTCGTGTCTACCTATAATGTATGAAACTTCGCCAGCTGAAGGTTCGGAAATACGGAATTTCAAAAAAAAAAATCAAAAATTTTTTCGAAAATTTTTAGCTTCAACGAAGCCTGATTTCAAGTAACCTATGATTGTTGGAGATGATATGGTGGACCTTGAGAAGTTTGAAGTATGATTCCATGAATAAAATGAATGTCTCTTTCCTATTGCCTATGAAGACCATTTTGCACCCACCATGGAACCTATGATTGTTGGAGATGATATGGTGGACCTTCTCCAAAAAGTCAAATTGTCATATAAAAGGTACTTGGTGGAAAAGCTCAAGAACAAAATTGCAAATGAGCTTACTTGTTGAGATTTGGCACCCACAATCTCAACTCCTAAGGTATCCTGTCATCAATGTTATGAGAATTCTCCTTCTACTTTGGAAGGATTGACAAATCCAAATGCTATCATCATCACCGAAATTAGAAGAGAAGGTGGTAAGTGGAAGTCTCCGGACGCAAATAAGCCATACTTCATGCCTCGTGTTGACAAGAATCATGGGCTTGTTGGTTTGTAGCATTGCAAAGGCTCAAGTGCCAAGAGCAAGGTGAAAAAGAAAGTGAATGACGAGCTCCCTTGGCCAAGCTTCATATTAATTTGGAACAAACCGTATTCATGCTTGTTTGAGGCTTGCTCACAAGCCTTTGACCATCTTCTAAGAGCCTTGAGCTCTATGGACAATGAATTTCGACAATTCAAACTAGTTTGGTGGAGTCCTATCTCAAACCACCATTTGTAGTATATGCCTTTCCACAATTTTGCATTGTACAATATCGTATATACTTTTAGATTACTTGCATTTTCTTATATAAGAGTTGTGAGGGAGGGTTACTTACCCTTTCTTTGAGTATATTTTCAGAAAATGATAAGAAGGGATCGCAAAAAGGGTGCACGGGAAAGAATTCAAATGAAACAAATGAAGGATTGACAAGAAGCAGCTCAAGCCGCTCGTCCTGGCAACAAGCCGCTCGTCCTGAGCCCTGCTCCAGGCAAGAATGAACACTGACACAAAATCTGCTCGGATTGCCCTCAGGACACTCGTCCCGACCATGATCTTCTCGAGCCGACTCTAGGATGCTCGTCTTGTACAGTGCCTTGAGTAGTATTCTAAACTGGAAGAGAGTCTGAGCAGATTCTCAAGAGGACGCTCGTCCCAGCAGAAACCCGCTCTTCCCAACACTAAGCCGCTCGTCCCACCTGAATGCAAAACACAAGGACGATCTATCTGAGAATCCGCGCGTCTCCTGAGCGGGACGCTCGGGCAGCAACCTCGGGATGCTCGGATGAGCATGGTAATTGCCTGGGTTGATTAACATATCCGCCCGAGCCCAGCCCAGACCCACTCATCTCTCACCCTCTCTTCGTTATAAACGCCCCCACCATCCGTATTTCTTCCTTATCTTATCTACTAAAAATCACATCTCATCATCCACAATCAAACCCCATCACAAAAACCAAGCAAAACCCTAACATTCATATCAATAAAATGATGAATCTAAGAAGCAAGAGCAAGAAATCAACCGAGGCCGCACCAAAACGTCGCAAGGGTTCTACTTCATCCGCCTCACGGGAGGCAAGATGTCGAGCGAATGTAGTGATACACGGTGTTACACAACTTGAGTATTTCCCCGAGGTACTCTTCACCGACGATGACCACCGCCAAAGATTTGAGCAATTGCTAGGGACAAGGGCTTAAAATTTCAACACACCCCTTAAGATGCTTACAAGGCTCAATGACTATGCTCAAGGGAATTCTAATATCAAGACTTTTGTAATGGGAGGCCTAATCACAATTATGGCCAATGAACTTTGCCCCGGGTTCAACATTAATGGGAACTATGAAAAGCTTAAGGGGAGCACTTTGATTGATGAGGATGCTATCTTCAACCACCACCGGTGGTGTACTTACAACCAAGCCGTAAGTGTAGAGTGGTTCACAAAGGGATGCACATCAGTTGTTCTCTTGGGATGGAACATACCGCCTACCGTGCCCCGGTTGAGCCGGTACTCACCTAGACCGAACTACTTACTCCCCATTGAGATCCAAGACAACCCACCACCAAGAGAAGAAGCACCTCGTCAACCTCGTGAGTTGCCGGAATGAGGAAATGCACCACCATCTTATGTACCCATTCC
The DNA here is from genome assembly GCF_048544455.1 of Silene latifolia. NCBI lineage: Eukaryota > Viridiplantae > Streptophyta > Magnoliopsida > Caryophyllales > Caryophyllaceae > Silene > Silene latifolia. Next base: position 27,691,006 of record NC_133532.1, read on the forward strand.
ACCCTACCCAACACAACATGTAACATTCACTCCTCAGGATCCGAGAGCTCCAAGCATGAATGATTTAATGCAACTCATGCAAAATGTCGATCTTAGAGTGCACGGAGGGAGGGTTGACAACTACTTGGCCCAATACCCCTCCTACTACAACATGGCTCAACAAGGGTACATCAACCCTAGAGGCCCCCATCCATCTAGGGCTCAACCACACCTTTTGTTCCCTAACTATGGCAACCAAGAAGGGAACTTTAGTGACCAAAGTGGAGGATTCTTTGGCCAAGGAGGAAGCTATGACCAAGGAGGATCTAGCGGACGTGGGTACCGCAATGATGATGATGATGATGATGATGATGATGATGATGATGATGACTGAGATGGCTAGAGGTGTTTGACCACACCACCTCCATTTGTATTCCCTATCTCTCATGTATAGTTGCATTGCATTTTAAATTATCTTGCATTTAGTTTAGACCTCACTTGCACTTGTATTATATTTCACATTGCATTTACATTAGTTAGTTCATATAGTATAGTTGCATTGTAATATATCTCACATGATTCATATAGTTAGTTGCATATAGACTAGAATTCATGCATAATCACTAATGATCAAACCTATTCATTTCTACACTAGAAATAGTGTTTAAATCGGTTTGGGGAGGTTTGATCATAAGTGATCATAGTCTAAATAGAAAACATGCATCATATAGTATAGTTTAGATTGTATTCATATGTCATATATGTCACACAGAAATGCATTTAGTTAGAGCATGCATTCATTCATATCATTGCATTTATTTCCATAAATTCAAAAATCCAAAAACAAGTATTTCTTTTTCATTCATACTCCTACATGTACATTGAGGACAATATCCAAAATAAAGTGGGGGATGGGAATTTATATTCCAAAAATACAAAAAAAAAAAAATTGAAAAATTTCGAAAAAAAAAAATCCCAAAAATATGTTCTTTAATTGCATAAAAATAAAATCCATAAAAATTTGAAAATTTCAAAAACCAAAAACATGTTCTTTAATTTAGTAGTGTAGAATTGTATATACTTATGTTTTTGTTCTCTTCTCACATAGATACAACACTACATTTGAGGCATTGTCAAGGAAATGTGAAAACCGCTTGGTATGATCGCTCTAATCTCTATTTCCCTTCCATTTATTTTCATTATTCATATGAGGAGGATGGGCTTACATGTCAAGGAGGATGTTGTGTATTTTGTTATTGGAGTTTGTGTATCTATTTGTTGTTAGGAGTTGCATCTAGATTATATGGCATCTTAGTTGATAGAAGCATATGCATTAGAGTTGTATATATGTTAGTTGCATCATGGCATGTAGTTTGCATGGTTAGAAAAATTTTGTGAAAATGCCTATTTGGGAAGCTTGACAAGTGTATATAAAGCCCTTGTAGATAATTTTTCTCCTTGAGACATTGTTTTGTTGGAGTTAGTGTCCTCCACAATAGTGCGTTAACATAATAAATCTCATTAATGGAATATCATCAGATATTTAATTATTTGATCCTCGTCAGTTGATTAACGTAAATCGATAACGGTTGGCTGACTAGAGTTTGACGTTATTGTCGTGAGACGGCGGTGATCAACTGAGCCCTTTCGGTCACACCTAAAGGAACGAACCCCAATTGATAACTAATTAATTGTATGAGATACAATTTGTTTAGTCCCTTGATTTATAGGCTAAGAGGTTAGTCGATTATTTTTAGAGAGATTTCGAGTTGCGAACTCGAGGAGCGGCAGTTATTATTTAATTATGCGATAATTAAATAATAAGTTTTGGGAAACGGGTTTTAGTTAATTAACTGTTAATTTTCTAAAATTGTACTAATTGATTATTGTGATTAATATTAGTACGTAAATAATATGTGTAGTGGTACACGTATATTTACGGAGTGAATTGGACGAATTAATTATGGAAGTATTTAAACATGATACGATGTTTAAAATGATAATTACACGGATTTGTGCGACAAATATAAAAACCAACATGGACCCGTATATGGTCAAGTGAACCGTGTAAAATAAGTGTAGTGGATGATTACTCACATAATCATTTTACCTTATTTTGTATACTACCATAATATATATCTTATACTAGATTTTGCATGTGATGTAAGATAAAATTATAAGACAAAAATTGTCCACTTGAGGACTCCACCACCCGCCACTTTTCCCCTCTTTACACTCCATATTTGTTCAAATTTCTACACTACTTCATTCTTACACTCTACCATCTTTTGCATGTGAACATTTCACTCTATCTCTCTACAATAATTCATCACTAGTATTCATTATTAATATTACTAAGATAAGTTAGTGATATTACTAATATTTATCAAGGGAGCAATATTAACAAGTTACTAGTACAAACTTGTTATTATTTTTTGGGTTAGTTCTTGGGTGCAACTTGAACGAGACTTTCTAGTTGAAGGTTTTTCAAGGAGGATCATCCACATCATTTTAGCTCAAGAACAAACTAGTAAGGAAAACTAGTTTGTGCCCATTTTACCATATATTCAATGTAAGGAAATTGTTTTTCCTTATACTTTCTTTTTAAGCTTTCATATTAGCATGCATGTTACATAGATCACATAAACAACAATTTATGAGATAAATTAATTTTATTAGAGAGTCTAATATGGATCTATGATCTTTCAAGTGGTATCAGAGCTTAGGCTTGTAATTTGCATGTTGATTTTAAGCATTTTAATGAATTATGAGATAATTAGTAAAAACTCAAAAATTGTGTTAGAAGAGGTTTTAGCACGAAATTTTTGGGACATGCATACCTACTGATCTCAAAAGGTTTGTGGACTTTTTTGGTGATTTTTGAAGTTATTTTGCTATTTTTAATCTTTTTGGTAGAAAACCGAGTCAAAATGTCGCATTTTAGTGAAAAATTGACTAAAATTAGTTAAATGTTGATTCGGTACATGCCTTTTTTATGGTAGTTCATGAATGTTTTCTACTGTTTGTATGCAAAAATTTGAAGGTTGGTTCGAATTTTTGCATGTTTATTGATTTTTTGAGTAAAAAGTCGATAAAAGTCAAATTAATTAATCATAATTTCGAAATTTTTGATTCTGCCCATGATAAATTTATGTACATTTAAGAATATTATTTAAATGTCAAAAGTGATTTTGTATGTGTGTTTTCACTTTGTTTTGATGTTTATTGGTTTTAGTGGTTAAAAACCGATAAATATCGATCTTTTTCTTTACAAAATTTATCCGGAATTTTTGGGCATTTTTTCTGACATTTTGGTGTTCTTGGGAGTGTTCCAGAATACTAAACATTTTTGTTTCAATTTTTTGGGTAATTTTTTAATTATTTTGGATATTTACTTAAAATATTATGATTTTTCCGATCTAATTAGCAAAATATCACCAAATCAAACTAATTATTTATCATAAAATTAGTGAGGACTAATTTTGAGGTTCAAAACAGTTTGGACAATTAGTTTGGACTTAAATGAGATTTAAGAGTTAATTATTGATTTTTACATGTTAAAAATCGATTAAATCCACAAAAACCGAGATGGATACCAATGAATGATAGGTAGTGCGATTTTCGCATCATATTTACAGCATTTTAAGAATATTTATTTAAGTTGAATGAATGATTGTCATTTATTTAAAGTATTTATCTTTTTGTACCTAGTATGGCCTAGTTAATTTTAATCGTTATTACCCGAAATGAATGGGAATATCGATTTGTCTGTAATTAAATACGATCTCGTATCGTCTGTTTGTAATTAATTAATAGTTTTATTTATTTTATTAATTAATGTATAATAGGAATAGCTATGTAATTCATTTGTAATAGTTATTTTTACCGGCGTTTCCAAAAGACGGATTACAACGAGACGGAGTCTATTTTTGGAAGGTGTTCCATATCCCACAAGGAAGAGCCACTTTTGGAATGAAGAGGCAAGGGACCAAGGAGTTGGTTTCCGAAATGTAATAGACTAATTTTTATTAACTAGGTGGCCATACTAGGATTTATTCATATGCTTACATGTTTGCTTGTTTTATTTTCGCGCATGCCAAAATTGCCATTCACATGCATTTTATCTTCGCGATTGTCAATTCACGTCATTTACATTCACCGAATTAATCCACTTATAAGGAATTTATGACTAAATTGACAATATCTCTCACATAACTAAAATTGAGATTAGCCTTACCAATTAGTAACACCTATGAATCTCTTGTTCATTAGAGCCACGCTCGCCCAAGCGGGGTGTTCTCTTTTTACCTTGGGTAAGTAGGGTGGTAAGCGGTTATCACACGCCAAAATTGGTTGGACTCAACGGGATATAAGACGGTCTTGTGTTCTGGGGCTAGTAGATGGATTTAAGGAAATTCGTCGACCAAGAGTTCTAGAGGTAGAATTAGTCAACGTGACTTACCGAATTTACACAATTATGGGATGTTTCGCCCAAGCGATGCCTATTTTTGTCTAAAGACGGATCTTGGAATCATTTATATAATTTAGTGGGAGGTCATTATATAAATGCTAAAACTTGTTGAACATGTTTTCACAAGTATTTTAAAACATTGAATGTTAATTTTTCCTATTTTTGTTCTTTAACGTATTTACTATGACATCGCGCACTTCATCCTCTATTTATTATTATACTCGTTTCGTTTTTTCATAGGAAGCGGTTTCTTTGAAGGAATTCGGTAGCAATGATTGGTAACATGATTTACTAATTCACCTACATAAGCTTACAACAATTATTGCGATTATTATACAACTTAACATCCATAGATATTTAAAAAGGGGTTTTCATGTTGCAAACTCATATTACGAGTTTAAAAGGGAGTCAAATTTTATCAAGAGAGTCTTGATTTCGAAAGTGACACCTCCGTCATGATGATGACATATTAATTACTCAAGAGTAATTTAAATGTTTACGAAAAGTGTTTTCAAAAACACAAATAATACTCCAATATAATACCGTCAAATGGCTCAATTCAATAAAAGCCAAATCGATTGTTTATGCGCTAAAGAATTTAGGCATATGATAACAATTGAACGGTTAGGTAGTCCAATTTCGCAAGAAGTTGAGATTTTGCCACATGTTTCACTCATTTTATAGTAATTCACTCTTACTAAGTGTATAAAATATCACAAATGACATGAAGAGAGGTCTTCATGAGATTCATTTTTGCTTGATTGAAGCAAAAAGGAATGTGAAAGTGAGTGGGAGTTAAGAAAAATCAACCCTAGATGTATGCGATAGAACAAAGTTGAAAGAGACATCTACTCAATGGATAGGCTAGTTCCACTATCTTGGTATGACATACTAAGTATGGATCATTTCTTTGTAAAGAAGTTTACATGAATTGATAAAACGTAAGACGTCTAGCATAAGACATTTTGTATCGAAATGGTGCTAGATTAGCAATGATTTCGATGGGGACAAATGTACCTAAATTTGGTTTTAAAAGAATGTAATCATCTATGTTTTTACATAGAAGGCATCACTTATGTGATTTAAAGCAAAATGTTGTACCTACTCCTATGATAACATCGTGGTTGGTTTAGACCACTTAAGTTAGAGGAATTTTACATTCTTCATGAAAACTTTACACTATCTAGTAGATTTTAAAGTCTCTAATCTAGTGAACCCTATTGATCAAACCTCAAGTAAATTCGTTTCAAACGAGTAAACGAAAAGCACATTGAACAACCATTTGATTGTGAGTCTTATTGTATGTGTGCATGTATTATGTTTTTCTTTTGCAGTAAAGAAACACAATAGTGAGGTGACCGACCATATACATACGGATGTGTAAGGCCGATAGTTGGTAATATACATACTTGGTTACTTTTACCGTAATGTTAAGTAGATATGAAAACCTCATATCTATTTAATAAGACATAAAAGTGATTTTTGAAACGTGGAATATTTTCAAAATGAAGTAGTAAACCAAAAGCACTTCAAGATCAAGATGTTGATCGGAAGTTTCAAAGTATTGACTTTGAAGATCAAATGGGTAATATCAAGTAATGACCTTGATAATCACTAAGAAGATTGTGAACCAGTTCACATAATACCTTCTCCTTGGGACACCATAGAGTATGGTGTAGTCAAGTATATAAACCGAACTTTATGAGATATAGTTTGAGGTTTTTCGCAATTTTGTAAGCTATTTTCTCACTAAAAGTTTAAAACCCGACTATAATAGCCTTAATGACTCCATATGAGATATGGGTAGGGAGGGTCCCTAACTTGTCATTATTATACATTTGGGATCATAAATGTCTATGTTCAGAACCAATTTATGTATTTGTGAGGGTTATCCAAAATTGAACCACTTGGTTTTTACTCCTCCAAAACGAGAACAAAGAGTTTGTGGCTCGTAATGCTGTCTTTCTAGAAAGATTTTCATTTTCTCGAAGACAGAGTGGGAGAAATTTTGAACTTGCGGAAGTCCAAGACCCACAAACTGAGTACAATGCAAGAAGACGTTCTTTATTAAGGCTCAGTGGTGAGTATAATGCAAGAAGACGTTCTTTATTGTGGCTCAGTGGTTATAAGGAGATAATTTTGCGATAATATTGCGTTACTTTTCAAAAGTAACGAATCTTAAACCCACATCAAAGGCTTTTCTATAGTATGAACTCTATGTGATGGCGTGTCACCATGCAATTCGAATTGATCTCCTTGCACACGATGCGATAAGGAAGGAAACACGAGATGTTTTTGAGACTTGACTTAAGGTGAATACTTTGGTTGGTTACCTTGATCTTGTCATAAAGGTTACATAAGATGTTTAAAATTTGGGCTTGTTATAGAGAGTTTGTGACAACCCAAATGCCTTTATCAATTCGTATGGTCTTAGCAATATAGCCTCTCATGAGGATGAGTTTAGGCAAAAGGATAACGAAACTTTCTCCTTGGGAGAAGTTTCATCAATGCTAAGAAGCCTAGCATGTTTGAAAGATCCCTTTTGTGATCTATATACATCAAAGAGTTGGAACTTTGGGTTCAATCATGTAGTCTATCAAACGGTATTACTCGAGTGTCGAGATAACATGATGATACATGGAGTTTAGTGGGAGCTAAAGTAAGTTTCTTAGTCTAAATATGTGCTTGACATATTAGTGACTAGAAATGTAGCTAAGGTGATATTTCTTATTCAAAATATGTGTTTGACATATTAGTGACTAGAAATATTCTCGAGTGAATACTTGAGAGTAGCATGGCGCATCTTAAATATCCAGATCTAATGAGATAGATCTCCATGGATATTAGAATTATAGTCAAGAGACTTATGTGATAAATTTCTTGGCTCGTTCAAGTTGTTGAACAATTAATATGATCTCATGTGCTTCCTCTGCAGGATCTATTATATATGCTAAAAGCTTCTCTCATCTGGACTTATCATATTGAGAATATGAGAAGTCATTACCAATCATTTCCTTGTGAGGGTCACTAGATGATTATCAAGAGCATCCTTGAGTACTTGAGAAGCACTGAGGATTTACCCTTGTAGTTTGGAGGAATTTATGAATTTTGTGTAAAAGGATTACACGGAAACATTCCTATGCTTATAAGATGTTATGGGCCTCGTCATGGAATGGTTAGCATGTAAGAGTGTTATGTGCATAAAGAATAATATTTATAAGAAGTTACACATATATGTATAAGAAGTTATACATGTATAAAGAAGATATGTATGAGGAGTCATACATAAAAGATGTCATATGAAATATGTGTATGTATAAGTGTTATGCGTACAAATCATGAACGAAAAGCTAAGTACATTACAGCATCCGATGTTGTAAAAGAGATAGTTGATAACCGGAATTTAATGGGACTAGAGTAGTTCTGTTAGCCGAATATCTTATCCCAAGAGACTAAGAAAACAGTGGGAGTGTTTGACTGGCTTTAGAACCAGAGTCTAAAAACTTGTTTAGACATGTACTTAGAAATGCTCTATGTGATGAAAAGATTGCATAGAACAAAGAAAAATTGCAATGGAAATTAGAGTGATGCAACTGTTGCTAATCCTCTAACCAAAGCCGTTGGCATAAGGTAGACATGATGGTTATGTCATTTCAATGTGATTGAAGAGTATACCTTAATTGCTAAAGATCGTTATGTAAATATTTGATAGAGTATTGATATTTACATAAGTGATGATCGCATTCATTGTTAGAGTTTCTTTAACAACTCAATTATTCAGTTTGACTAAAAACCAGAATACCTTGTTTATCTGAATAAGTTGTGGAGACAATGTTGAACAATATTCAAGTGAATAAGATGAACATTTATTTTGTCCCTAGTCACTTAATGAGGTGACGTCTCGGAGTGACTAGATTGTAAGTCGATTGATGGTTGTTCAACACCATAAGGTCATATGTGATGACTGGTCGATTACATAGGCAGAGTGTGTGACACTTTGTCGGACAGTGACCATTTAGAGAGTCCCTAAGTTCTATTATAGACGCCTGGTCTTGGCGGGGATCTCTAAGATGTTCTAATGAGTCGATTCTTTTGACTGGAGACTATTATATGAGCAAGTGCAGCTTCCGAGTGACTTTGGTTTTTGTCCTAGGTCGTGTCGTGAAAGGAGGCTAAAAGGGCATTTACTAGGTCATGGTGATCTGTATTGTGCAATAGGATAGATAGGGCATACAGGAATTGTCCACCCACGTAGGGTAACTATATCTCAAGGCCACTCGAGGAGTTAATGACTACAAATGCGTGGCCACGCTCGGAAGTAATCTGTGAGAGATTTTTTTCTGGTCAGGTAGTCACACTCCCGATCGAGAAAACCACTCGCGATGTGTTCATGTGCAAGTGCGACCTGAAAGACACCTTGCATTGAGTGGGAGATTTAACGGACAAGAGAATTGGTAGCGCACACCTTGTGTCGGACAAGTGGGAGATTGTTGGAGTTAGTGTCCTCCACAATAGTGCGTTAACATAATAAATCTCATTAATGGAATATCATCAGATATTTAATTATTTGATCCTCGTCAGTTGATTAACGTAAATCGATAACGGTTGGCTGACTAGAGTTTGACGTTATTGTCGTGAGACGGCGGTGATCAACTGACCCCTTTCGGTCACACCTAAAGGAACGAACCCCAATTGATAACTAATTAATTGTATGAGATACAATTTGTTTAGTCCCTTGATTTATAGACTAAGAGGTTAGTCGATTATTTTTAGAGAGATTTCGAGTTGCGAACTCGAGGAGCGGCAGTTATTATTTAATTATGCGATAATTAAATAATAAGTTTTGGGAAACGGGTTTTAGTTAATTAACTGTTAATTTACTAAAATTGTACTAATTGATTAATGTGATTAATATTAGTACGTAAATAATATGTGTAGTGGTACACGTATATTTATTGAGTAAATTGGACGAATTAATTATGGAAGTATTTAAACATGATACGATGTTTAAAATGATAATTACACGGATTTGTGCGACAAATATAAAAACCAACATGGACCCGTATATGGTCAAGTGGACCGTGTAAAATAAGTGTAGTGGATGATTACTCACATAATCATTTTACCTTATTTTGTATACTACCATAATATATATCTTATACTAGATTTTGCATGTGATGTAAGATAAAATTATAAGACAAAAATTGTCCACTTGAGGACTCCACCACCCGCCACTTTTCCCCTCTTTACACTCCATATTTGTTCACATTTCTACACTACTTCATTCTTACACTCTACCATCTTTTGCATGTGAACATTTCACTCTATCTCTCTACAATAATTCATCACTAGTATTCATTATTAATATTACTAAGATAAGTTAGTGATATTACTAATATTTATCAAGGGAGCAATATTAACAAGTTACTAGTACAAACTTGTTATTATTTTTTGGGTTAGTTCTTGGGTGCAACTTAAAGGAGACTTTCTAGTTGAAGATTTTTCAAGGAGGATCATCCACATCATTTTAGCTCAAGAACAAACTAGTAAGGAGAACTAGTTTGTGCCCATTCTACCATATATTCAATGTAAGGAAATTGTTTTTCCTTATACTTTCTTTTTATGCTTTCATATTAGCATGCATGTTACATAGATCACATAAACAACAATTTATGAGATAAATTAATTTTATTCGAGAGTCTAATATGGATCTATGATCTTTCATGTTTGCTAGAATACCCTCAAGACACCCTAGGATGTGTCATACTAGTATCTTTTGACCCATGGACTAAGGCCTAGTCAAGAGTACCTTGTGGTGTGATAACTCCTTGTTAGCGTTTATTCCAAGGTTACCTTTGAAGCCATACAACCGTTCTTATACTTCTATCATCATGTTTTGCCAATACAAAGGGAATGGGCACAAAAATCTTCAAATTGAGTTCAAGTATCAAAATGAAAAATAAAAAAGTTTGCAAATTGCATCAATGAAAAGAGGAGCAAAAATAGACTCCTAAGCTTTAATAAAAGTACCCTTGTTACAAATGGGGTTACTTTAAAAAATGTTCAAAAATGCAAAAATTGAAATATTGCGAAGTATCAAATTGCCAAACATCAAAAAATGGCAAGAAATGTTCTCAAATGTGAAAATGCCACAAGAAATTGGGGGGGAAAACAAATCAAAAAGCAAACTACCAATGTGAAACTCAAAACATCTTGACCCGTTTTATCCATTGATCTTATTTGTTGCATGGTGGAAAGGGGACGGCCCTTCTTCTTGTCTAGGCAAGAGGGGGAATTCCGCGATCTTACAGTGTTTCTAACACCATAAGGGGCCTACTCTTGACAAAAGCATTTAGCTATTGAAGACAAAAGTACCCAAGTTTGACACAACTTGGAGGTGATTTGTTGGTATCTTCTTAGACTTAGTAGATTGGAGAAATGATATCTACAATGGAGCGTGTACCCTTGAATTGTTTGCCTTGTAGATGATTTCCGCCACTTAGATGACGAAAGTGGCTATTCTTTTGTAGATGCATCCGTTACTTGTTTTGTGTGCTTAATGCTTGGATGTATCGCCATTTTGGAAAACCCCACCTTGCCTTGCAAGAAGGCATCTTACCTCATAGATGTCTTATTGTGAATTGAAGGGGCGGAGTGAGACCCGCTAATTGTCTCACATCGGTTATATTATTATATTAGTATGAATAAAGGTCATAGTTTTAGTCACCTCTTTACTCGGGACGAGTAAAGGTTCCATTTGGGGATGTTTGAACCTATTTCGCATACTAATATAGCATTTCATGGCTATTTTATCCGTCAATTCCTTCCTATTTTGATTTCCTATTGCATTGTATATGTCTTGTAGGAAAGAATATAATGAGACGGAATTCCCGTCTCTCACGCATATTCGGAAGCTTGTTGACGATCTTGGATCGACTAGTATGAAGAGGAGGCAAGAACGATGACCAAAGAAGTAAGAATAAAGAGTATATATAAGGATTGAAGGCTTATAAGCAAGAAGAAGGAACCCTGTGCCAGGATCCGTGTGCCTGAGCACAGGACGAGCGTACCAGAATGTCATGATCTGAGCGGCCTGACCACGGGACGAGCGGATCAAGGAGCTATGATCCGAGCGTCTCCCTAGTGATCCGAGCGGATCCCTTTACAGATTCAACCATGCCTCAAGCCAAGACGCATGGATCTCCCAAATAGTTGCTACATGATCCGCGCATTTCCCTCGGGACTTGCAAAGCTCTACTCAACACTTAGCATTGTTATTTACTAATCTACCCTTGCTTAACCTAATGATGTAATACTATATATACTCCATTTTTAATAATCAATAGAGGAGAGCCCTCTTGGTGGAGGCAAACCTTCCTTAGATTAGATTAGGAGTAGATTAGAATAGATTAATCTCAATCATTCCACATTAATCTTCCCTTAATTATTGTTCAAGTTTATTATTGGGTAATTGAAGATTATTGGGTTATTATTGGAGAATTGACAACTATTCATCAATCAATCAAGTTTTCTTCTATTATTCTTTCCTTTCCAATTATTCATCTTAAGTTTGGTATAATCTCTTTACTCTTTATTGTTTATTTCCTCATTCTCTTATCATGTTTAGACTTGTTGTGATGATTGACACCATTAATGACATGTTTCCCATGATAATGAGTGAGTAGTTACTTAACTAGGATTAGTGGGAGATTAGGGGAGTTAATCATGTGATGAATTCATGCTTAATGAGTTCATTTGAATGCTTTCTTATTGTTATTCAACTTATGCACATATCATGTTTGATGAAATGCTAGACTATGAAGCCTTGTATTTTTTACCCATGAATATTGTTGAATAGGGAAAACACAAGTCGACTTGTAGGTGTTGTACAGTCACTAATGACTCGGCTCCGAGATGTAAGTTTCCCTAGGATTTGCTTTATCATGCATGTGGTTTAATAGGAAGAATTAAGTCGACTTGTAGGTGTTGTAAAATCACAAATGACTCGGCTCCGGGACCCAAATCTTCTTATGAATTATATGACATGAGCTAACTTAAATCCAACAATAATAAATTGCTTACATCTATATAACTCAAGTATGCTATCTTACCATGATTCCCCTATGATCCCATGACATCCTAGTATCCCTTTATTATTTGTTTACATCTTTATTTACTTTATTGCTTTCATTAGTTTAGAATCTTAAAACAAAATCAATTGTGACAACCCTTAGCAGAACTACAATTAGATTGAACAATTCGAGTACCCCCGTCCCGTTGATCGACCCCGACTTGCTTGCTATGCTAGTAGTTTGGTATAAATGTGTTTGATGGCGGACAATGACCCGCTCACCATCAAGTAGCGCCTTTATATGATGGGGTGGTCCTTGGTAAGGCAACTTCATATATGGAGGTGTTACTGACGGTGTGGGAGAAGTATCTCCAACGTATAACGAAATCCTCCTTTTGGAAAGTTGTGTTCGAGCTCACGTGAGCTAATGTATATGTAACTCAAGTGAGTAAGATCATGGGAGAGGTATCTCCAACGTATAAGGGCAACCTCTTTTTGAAAAGCTTCGTTTTAGGCAAGGACTGCAGAATGTCGAGGCCTATGTCTGCCGAACTACGATACGGGTTTAATTCCGTCACAACGGATACGTAAGCGCCTAAGGATAAGGTTCAACCCACCATATATGCAATTTTATGAAAATGATAAAACGATGGGTCGACGAGCAACGGTGATGAATTGATATGACGATAGGTAGACTTTTACTTTCGCCTTGTCCAGGACTCGGTGAAAGTGGTGGCTCTTTAGATACCCGTATCCGTCGATATTGGAATTTACAGAAATCCCGCCCAACACTCAATGATGATAAGACACATGTTTATTTATCGAGATAGCTCATTAATGTATTTTGTTTTGTGATGGAGATGGGTATTATTTGACGGTTTTATAATTCAAATGAAATTTAAATAATTTTTTTTGAGTTTGAAATAAATGAACATCGGTTTTCGTATTTTCAAGTTTATTTAAAAATTAAAGCTTTTTTTATAATTTATTTGAAAAAAAATCATTTTAAAGTTTTTATTTTAAGTTTATTTGATAGATGAAATATGTGACAATTTACGATTTATCGCTTTTTCCTTAATTTGAAAAGTTAGATTTAGAAAAAAATTGAACTCGATTTGTGAGGCGATTTCAAGCTCTTTTTTTAGTACAATTTGAGGCCGAAATTCAAGGAGCATATTGGTGTGGACATGGGCCACCTGCACGACCTGTCGATCTGTGGGCATGCAACGGTCTTTTGAAAGCCACGCTCGGCGGCGTAAAAATGCTTTTGACCAGGTCATTTTAGATCGGTTGGTTTCGTCTCGGTCAAGGTCTCGAAACGATGTAGAGATGTTCAAAGTCGCCACCAAGCAATTATGGGATGCTTGGAACCCGTTCAAATCCACTTTAAGCCTAAGTCAATCAAGGCACAAAGCGGTGCTTGCCATAGGTACTAAAGTTAAGGACTCGTCCCCCTTTAGCATCCTATCGTTAAAATGAATCTCGTACGCCCTAGATAAGGCCATCCGTTATCCAAAGGTTCCGAGTAAGGGGTGAGGGTACGTATTGGGAAGCCCTTTAATCGGACACCCAATCCTGCCCGCATTAGCGGCCTCTACTAATCGATCATGAAGGTTTAAATGCATGAATGCACATCCAAAAGTCTTAACCTAACATGTGAAGATTTCCTAAGTCGGTCTGTTTATCCAAATATCAAGAAAATGTTGTCGAGTTGGATTTTAGATTGATTTGCATGTGAAGCGGAAATTAAACATCCATTTACCAAATTCAGGTTATGATGCTTAACACGATCCATTTATTTAAAAAATTGTGTTTAAAGGATAAAGTATAAAATGCAAACTCGTCAATATGATCCATCACGTATTCGGGTTAACCGTAATCGGGATCGTCCTAGACGAGTGCTGAAAAGGAAGCAGGAGGATGTTGGGAAATGTGTCCTCAACAATAGTGCGATCACATGATTTAAATATCATTATTAAATCTCATACTAAGAATACGTGAGGGATGATTCTTTATATAGTCGACTGACCGTCATTAATCGGTAATGATTGGCTAACTAGAGTTTGACATTACTGTCGTGTGACGGTGGTGGTCAGTTGATCCCTTTAGGTCACACCTATAAGATGAGGCCCAAATAGATATTTAATTAATTGTATGCGATACGAATTAATTAATTCCTTAATTATGAGAGTGCAATTTTACGTCTTATTGTAATGTGATTAAATAAGATTTAATTTAGTAATTAAGTGTTAAATTACTAAATTAGTTGAGGTATTATATAAGTTTTGAGGTAGAGGTAATTAGTTATTTAAAGTTACAAGAAGTTGTAATTTTAACTAACTAGTAATTATGGGACCCATTATATGATGATATAATGGTAGTATACTACTCAAAAAGTGGAGTGTATATTATATTATTAATTGTAATATTTAAGTGTTAAATGATTACATTAATAATTAATTATGTAAGATAGTTAAACATATGACTTATAAGCATTTGTGGGACAAATGACAAAAGGCAAAAATGGACCAAAATAGGTCCAATATTTCGGTCATATTAAGAGCACAGGAGATGCTCTTTTGTCTTTTGTTAGTGTTGGTTATTGTGTGATTGTGACATATCACGCAAGCCTTTTCATGCTACATCTTACACACATGCTCCCTATACTCTACCTATACTAAACAAAGAGTACAAACAAAAGCAACAAGATTCCCTATATGGGGAATGGCCACCGGTTTTGGCCTTATAAGATGAGCATTTGTTGCTCATTTTTGTTGTGGTTGTTGGCTTGTTTTTCCTCTCTACTTTTCCTCACATGCAATTGCAAAAATCTCTCACGAATACTAATACACATCAAACTATTACTAGAGGTAGTAATACTAGAAATATTAGTAAGATTAAGGGAACATTTCTACTATATATCTAGTTAATATTAGTAGCAATTTTTGGGATTAATCTTGGGTGCAACTAACTTATTGGAGTGTCTTCTATACTTGGAGTCTTAGGAGGATCATCCATCACATTTAGCTCAAGAACAAGTGAAGGAAGGTGACCTTACTTGTGCCCATATATTTCGAACCACATAACAATGTAAGGAACATTGTTTTTCTTATAATTCTTTCATTTTGTTATGCATGCACTAGATCTAAAGAACAAATAATTAACAAGTTAATTAGTTCACTATTAGAGGAGTCTAATAATAGGTATATGAACCTTACAAGTGGTATCAGAGCATAAGGATGTTGCATGCATAATCGGTTATTATTTTTCCGAGTTAAAAGGTTAACATATAAAACTAAAAATTTGTGATTTGTAAGTATAAGCCACGAAATCACCATGCATGTTATATATTCTGGTCCTAAAATGTTTTTAGGTCATTTTTATGATTTATGGAAATTTATTGCTCATTTTAATGATTTTTAGTGATTTTATTACATTTTTATGACTAAAATGGGAATTAAAATACTAAAAATAAGTAAACTAAGTTTCTGACCTTGGAAATTTTATATGACCTCACATGCATATTTTACAAGTTGTGTGTAAAAAGTCGATTTAATTTAATTAATATTGCATGATTTATGATTTTTATGATATAAAAATGGATTAAAAGAGGTAAAATGGTTAAAAATAGTTAAATCGCGAATTAAGCCATGATCTTTTAATATGATGTCACATGCATAATTTAGAGAGAGTATGTAAATTTCTAGATTAAACGATCTCCTTTAGCATGATTTATGGATTTTTAGAGTAAAAATGGCATAAATAGTGACTATTTTATCAAAATTAGCTAAAACGTATTACATGGCTTGAGAAAATTATTTTAAGTTGAATAAATATCCCACTAATCAGATCGAAAGTTGTAAAAATTATTGGATTAATTTTCGGATACTTTAAGTATTTTATGAGATAAAAACGATAAAATGCAACTATATTTTCTCAAAATTAATTCGAAAATTTTAACCATGATTTTTGACATTATGAGTGTCATGGAATTATTCCAGAATGTTCAAAAATTTAAAATTCAAATTTTGAAATTTTTATAATTTAATGAACGAAAAAAAAATTAAAAGAAAATAAAAGAAAATAAAAAGAAAGAAAACGACCGAATAGGATAGAATAAAGGGTTCTTACCTGTAAAATAATTGGACTCCCAAGATAAGGATACTCGCGGTTCGCCTTCCTATTGGCCAATCCTAGAATGGTCTCCCCTAGAACTAAGCATGCGGGGCTCCTACGCAATTCCATTTGCTCCACTATGTCTAAAAATCGAGGGTCACCCCTCATCACTTTGTCCACATGCCCTCGCAGGACATAGCAATGAAGAAGGCAAAATCCATAAGCTCTACGCCTCGCCGCATAAGAGATAGTAGGGCTCTCCCTATTTATAAATCGATCGACAAATTCAAACATACGAACACCTTTTGAGGT
Organism: Silene latifolia; assembly: GCF_048544455.1. NCBI lineage: Eukaryota > Viridiplantae > Streptophyta > Magnoliopsida > Caryophyllales > Caryophyllaceae > Silene > Silene latifolia. Next base: position 27,707,955 of record NC_133532.1, read on the forward strand.
CACAAGACGGTCCACCACAGCCTTGGTCAATCCAAGCAAATCCCTAAATTTATTTTTATAGCCTTGAGAGGTAGGGGGTATAGCCGGAACACTTTCTGCGTCCCATCCTCCAACCGCAGCAATTTCTTCAGGAAAGGGACAAATTTCGCCTCCCGGAAAGGCAAATACATGAAAATTCGGGTCCCAATATTCAAGACAAGCATCCAAAAAGGGCCTAATTACCTTCACTAGCTTAAAACTTATGATTGATCCTAAGTTAAAAGCACAAATGTCGTGTTTCTCCACATTCGTAAATTCATTCGTCCACTCCTTAATGCGATTTTCAAAGGCATCAATATTTTTTGGGTAAAATTTGAGAAGATATATAAGGTTTTATGTAATAGACGGAGTCAAGGAGGGGAGAATTGTGAGAATAGAAGCTCAACCGAAGCCTTTATATATACTATTCGACGTTTCCTAAATTCTGCCGAGAACCGACAAGCTGGAGAGAAGACGCAGCAAAAGCTGCGCCTCTTCGAAGGATCGCAGCTCTTGCTGCGCCTCTTCCCCAGGCTCTTTTCCTCGTTTGACAGCCGTTGGATCTTTCCTAATCTGTTTTAGTTAAAGTTTCATATTTCTATAGGGACTTAATTCGGTAATTTCGATTAATTACCAAATTTATGTTTCCTAATCTCTTACGAGTTCGCTTTTCGAGGCAAAATCGACATTTTCGCCAAATACGGACACTTACTCGTTCTTATTTTTTTTTTTTCGGGGAATCATTTCCCTCCCTCTTTTCAAAAATGTTTATGACACACTTAGACGTTTCTTTTAAATTCTTTTTTAGGGGGTACTCCTCCGTACCGTTCGGTCGCGTATTTTTTTTTCTTTTTTTTTCTCGCTAATTTAGGCCATCTTTATTCTTTTTGCTATATGTTTTGCTTGTGATTTCCTACGTGAATTTCTGCAGCATGACGGCGCAAACCGTCACATGCCAAACCTGTTTTTTAAAGCTAACCTGCAGATACAACAAACACCCAGCAGCAAAGGCACGCGGGCTGTCATATATACAACAAAAATGCAAAAATATACATCAAAGTATGGGCTCCTGCCCAAAATGACATCCAAAATGTACAAATGGACAAACATAAGTCAGCACAAACTAGTCCTGACGACCCCTCAGCTCAGCTACTGTCGCCTCAAGGGCAGCGATCTCAACATTTCTGGCCTCGAGCTCTCTTAGAAAACGGGTCGTCTCCTCCTGGGACTACGCCAGGTCACGCTCGAGGTCACGCTCCATCTACACAGAAAATGGAGTGATACTTCACTTCACAAAATTGGAGGTAATAAAAATAAAGACGGGTACAAAAGGTTCATACCTGCCACCCTGAACCATCTGTAAGGGCCTCAATGGCTGTAGCTTACAGCCGGTTGGCCATCCTCCACAGCTCCACATGCCTGGAAGGTGCCAGTGTCATTCAAATACGGAGAAGGTTCAAGCAAATGCATTCCTGTGTAATAAAGTATAAAATACTAAAGACAGCCAAAGCTGGGGGCTTACCCTCCTCACAACGTGCTGCCACTCATCGAAGCCAGCGTCAGTCACCGCCTCGCTGAAATACTGGATCTCCGAGATCACCGTCATGCCCGCCGAGTCAATGTACTCCAACATCTCTGGAAAAGCTGGGGGCTCGACGCCCGCCACATCAATCTCCTAGAAAACTCAAATGGTTCATTACTCGCTAATCATTCATCATTTTTCAGATCTATCAAAGACAAGTAAACGGTAAATATGCTTACCACGTTCGGCCAGTATGCTAGCATCCGGTGAACAAACTCAGCGTACTCCTCACCAAGGAGCGGGAGGGCGTCACCACTAGCGTCAGCCAAGCCGGCTGCCCTCTCAGCTCTGAAGGCTCCCTAAACATCGTCCGTGGAGGGTCGATGGGAACCATAAAAGTGTCACAAGAGCACTGCCGAGTCAAACGCTCACCCAAGTATCACACAGGCCCCATGGGTGTCGTCAACAACAACCTACTCGAACTTCGTGGACGGAGAACCTTAGCCACAAAGGCTGGAGCCCCAAAGTAGCTCTCCCAGGGCATGGATCATCCTTAGCTCACAGACCCCATGGGTGTCGTCAACAACAACCTCCGTCCTCCGGCAATCGTCATCGCGGATCGTCCTTACTGCTGGTAATGATTCACTCTTTTATAACCTATATGTCTGATTCGCATAACTTGTTTGATTGACATCGGCGCTGCTTTACGTACGTTTCCGCCTACCCTTACTAAACTGAAGGGCAATCAGAGTTCTATCCCTGGAATAGATGCTTCAACGTATGCTTCCTTTTTTTATTCATGGATTAATTGTTTATTATTCGTCTTTTCTGTAATATTCAATTTTCTAGTTATTTGATTGAGTTATGAATGCATCATTATTGATATAAATGGTGTTTGATTTAGTATTTTTGTTTATGTACATCATATGTTGGGGGTAGAATGTGTTTGATTTAGTATTGTTTGATTGAGTTATGAATGCATTTGCCATAGTTTCTACTTTTGGAATGTCAAAAATTTGTGGGTTGCTTAATTAACAAAGAACTAGATTCAGCAGATCGCTTTACAATTATATGGTTGAAATTCGCAATAGGGATCGGAAATTTTTTTACTAAGTGTTAATTATTAGGTTTAGAGTACAATGACTGAAGATTGATTGAACGCACTTTTTGATTATAAATTAATTGATTATCTGAGTCAGATCGAATTCAAAAATCTGAACATCTAGTGTTCCACTAATATATGTTTCGTAGTGTTAATTCATACTACTTTTGGCAATAGTTTAAGGACTGTTGGTTTATTTACAAGCATATTAACCGATCAGTATGTACAAAAATCGTACTTCCGAGTTCAATAATTCAATGTTGTAGATACAGATTCATTTTAAGAAAATCACTTAATCAAAATTTTACAAGAAAATCTGTTGGAGTGTCCACGACAATAATGCGATCAAAATTGTCGATCATGATGATCACATGTTTAAATCTCATTTTTAAGAATACGTAAGGGATGATTCATTTTATAGTCAACTGATCAACATTAATCGGTAACGATTGGCTTGCTAGAGTTTGACGTTACCGTCGTGGGACGGTGGTGGTCAGTTGATCCCTTAAGGTCACACCTAAAGGATGATGCCCTAATCTGTAAAATTGTTTAATTGTATGACGATACAAGTTAATCAATTCCTTAAAATTGAACAAATTCAATTTGTGAGAGAGAATATTGATATCTTATTCTAATGGGATTAAATAAGATTTATTTTAGTAATTGAAATACTTTATTACTAAAATTGTTTATTGTTTGTGAAAGAATAGAGATGAGAATGAATGGTTAATTATAATTACAAGATGTTGTGAATTATAATTATATGACCCATTTTATTTATGTGATGAAGTATCACTAGTCAATTTGTTGTATGTAATTTAATTAATTTATAAAATGATATTTATGTGATAAATATGCATTAAATTAATTAATAACATGTAACATACTACATGTGACATATTGTGTGATAATTGACAAATTGACAAAATAAAATGGTAGTCCATTTTATAAGTGGACCGAAATGTAGAGGGTTTAGTGGATGGTGGTGATTTATTTTAATAAGCTAAAATAACATCATCATGACACTACTTACCTAGCCTTACATGCCTAAGGTTTTGATAAGAACAAAAGGGAAAAGGGAAGGACCATATATTGGTCTCCCAACCTCTCAAAACCGTGACCCCCTTCCATATACTAGAGATTTTGTTCTCTACCTATTCAACTCATGCATGTTCATTCATACACATGCATAACTTTCCTCTCTCTCACATTATTGTTCATCTTTCTCTAAAAACTTGAGAAATGATGATCCAAATTATTCAATCACATTACTAATATTATTAATGTAATATATGAGTATTAGTAATCAATTTTAAGGTAAACTACTAAACAAATATCTAGCACATATTATTTAGTAGAGATTAGGGATAGTCTTAGGTGCAATCAAGAGGAGCGGCTTCTACACTTGAAGTCTTTGGAGGATCATCCTATTACTCATCATAGCTCAAGAACAAGTGAAGGTAGGAGACCTTACTTGTGCCCATGAAGCGAAATATTCAATGTAAGGAACCGGTTTTCCTCTACACTTATTTATATGTTTTGCATGCATAAGATCCTTAAGTTTTTATGACTAAAACTTTAAACTAAAATATGTGATATTTAAAATATGATTTCCATCAAGTGGTATCAGAGCATCACGGTTGTTGCATGCAAAATCGGGTTAGTTTTTCCGAGTTAATTTAATTAACATATAAAACTTGTTATTTAGGATTTATGAAGATAAATCATGAAATAATTTTGCATGTTAAAAGTTTCTGGTCCTAAGTGATTTTTAGGACATTTTGGTTTATTTATGGATTTTATTGTTCATTTTATATAATATTGGCATTAAAATGTGATTTTTATGATAAAAATGTCATTTTTGGACGAAAAATAGCTAAACTTCGAATTTTTCAGTGGTTTTTGGATATGTTTTCACATATATTATCTACTGATCGCCTGTAAATTTTCATGTTAATATGAGTTATATTTCGAATATGGTCATGGAAATTTAGTATGTTGTCACGTGCAATTTTACAAGATGTGTGTAAAATATTTGGCCATAATGAAGTCTTTATGCATGATTTATGAATTTTTGATGAAAAATCACATAAATAGTGACTATAATTAGTAATAATGCTAAAACATACTTCATGACTATAGGAAAAATGTCACAAGTTGTATTTTATCATATATTTCAGATCTAAAAGTGAAAAGTTTATGAATATAATTTTTCTCATATTTTTATGGTCATAATTGTTAAAACCGATAAACCGCAACATTGTTTATCTCGATAAATTTTTGAAATTTTTAACCTAAGTTTTGAACATTATGAGTGTCATGGTATTTTTCCAGAATGTTCATGAGTTTAAATTTTAAATTTTAAATTTTGAATTTATTTGAAATTTTTATAATTTAATTTGAAGTTTATAGCAAAAATTTTTATTTTGGGTCCATTTATGAACAATATTAAGAAATCAAGTTTAATTATTGTCAAAATATTATTGGAGACTAATTTTGAGTCCTAAGATTGTTAGGGTAATTAACTTGTACATAAATATGAATTTATGTAATTATTGTGATTGTAATAAGTTAAATCACGCAAATCCGTAAAAACCAATTAATATACGATATTGGCTCTTTAAAGGCGATTTAGCATAAAATTGAGCATGTTCATACATATTATAATGCTGCATTTTTATTTATGATTGTCATATTTTAATTTTATGTAATTTTTGAATTATGTAATTTTACTTAGTATGGCCTTAGTTTTAATTGGTATTACCCGAAATGTATGGGAATATCAATTCGGTTGTAATTATTGTGATCTCGTATCACCGTTTTTGTAATTTAATAGATTTATTTTTATTTTAATTACAAATGTATAATAGGAAATTATGTAATTCATTATGTAATTTAATTATTCCGGAGTTCCTTGAAGACAGTGCCATTCGAGAAGGCGATCCAGCAAAGAAAGTATTGCCTTGAAGTGCGTGCCAAGACCGAAGTTCAAGGGACCAAAGGAGTTGGTTTCCGAATTTGTAATAGTTTATTAGATTTACTATTTTAGGAAGGCCATACTAGGATTTTATTTTTATGCTTTGCATTTTATTTATATGTTGCATGCATCGCTAAATCGCCATAACTAAACATGCATTATAAATCGAGTTTATCGACCGTGTCAATTACAATTATCGTAGTTCACCGCTTTAGTTCACTTAAAACGTGATAGATAATAAATTGACATGACCTCTCGCTAAAATAAACAATTGAGACTTAGCCTTACCAAAAAGTAGAAACCATGAAAACCTATTTCATGAGGGAGTGCACTCGGCCCTACCGGGGTACAAACCTTGTTACGTAGGGGAAGTGGGTGATAAATGTCTACCCACCGAATTTATAAAGATGAGGGTTGTATTCGGCTTTACCGATGCCCAAGTTGATGTAAATTTGGATCATGGACACATTTATTCGAAATTTGGGTTGAACTCAACGAAAGTATTCTCGACGGTTGCCGGATGTGTTTCGGGCTAAAGATAAATATTAATGTAATTTTATCGACCAAGAGTTCTAAAAGTAGAATCGATTAAAGAGTTAATCCACCGAGTTATATTGATGAGGGTTGTATTCGGCTTTACCGATGCCCAAGTTAATATGAATTTGGATCTTGGAATCATTTATCATAGTTGGGTAGAGGTCACTATGTAAATGCTTTACTTGTTATTTACAAGTATTAATAAAACGATAAATGTTAAGTTTTCCACTATTCCGTTATCATATTGTTCTATTTCTTTACCACAATTCATATACGATATCAATTCGATTTTTGATTCAAATCTCCATTAAAACATCGTAACTAAAGACAAATATGAATTTGATTCTAAAACCTCATATGAACCATTGCTAAGGATCTCTTGTAAAGAGTATAGATAAAAGTTATTCGTGATCAAACGGGTTTTTGATTCTTGACTAACATATCTACTTACAATGAATTGGTCCTCATATGCTTAATTGAGTTAAGTACTTTGAAACGTTAAATCATTTTGGTAACTAGATTTGTAGGAAATCAAAATTGACCAAAATACCGCAACCACTTCAATGAAAGTTTTAAGACTAAACGAATAAATTGAAGAGTAGTCTTCATGAAATTCAATTTTTTGCTTCTCTAAGCAAAAACTCATTGAAATAAGTGGGAGCATTCTCTTAACCGTTAAGAAAAGGACGACGTTCAAAGAAGTAAAATTAGAATGGAATTGATACAAGGCAATGTTAAAAGTAAAGTTATTGAGAATAACGATACTAAACCTATCAATCCCGACCGATAAAGTTTCCATTGTCTTAATTGTTGGACACTAGAAAGAAAACTACCCCAAATTATTGAAGAATCAACAAGTTAGTTGTGAGACATCTAATAGGACCTTCTTCTTTAAATGTTTATTTGATTGACATAAATTTTGCTAGTACTACTTCGTCAATATTAGAAACCGGTGGTGGTTTTCATCATTGTATTTGATACATAGGATGATTAGAATATGACGACTAGCAACAATGATGTTGAGAGATAGAGTCATTGTGTACTCAATCTAGTTTTTAGGTTTAGAGTTGTACTTAATTGTGACTATTAAGTGCATAAACACTAAATAAGAATATAAACTTGTTAAGATACAAAAGAGGTTTCACTTTTGTGACCCTATACACCACGATTTGATGTATGGCTAGCCCATTATCAAGGTGAATATATTCTAAACCGAACTAGAATGATACATCATGTAGATGATGCAAGACTAAAATTGGTAACCCAAGATTAAATCTTAAATTCTGGAATGATGAACGAAAAGAGATATCGAGTACTCTTGAAACCATTAGATTGTTAATCTTATGGTATATGCGTATCTTGTATTCAAAGCAAGATGTCTCGTGCCTTTTGGTTGAAAAGGAGATCGAGGTTGTAAATCATTGATCCAAAATAGGTTGATCATTTTCTTTTACCAACGATTTAAGTTGACGCTAATGTGTTCACTTAATAAGGTAAATAGAGAAATCTTTGAAGAAGTTCAAAGAGTTTATAGAATCACGATTTAGTCGTGATGTGATTATCAAAGTGAAGACTTTGATATAAGCCAAAGGAATTGTGATATAGTATCACAAATTAATCTCTCTTAGCACGCATTATGGGATAATGTGTGGTTGGATAAAGAAATCAAACGCTATTCGATATGGTTTGGACTTCAATCAAGTTACTTTGAGTTACTTGATCCTTTTGGGGATTTTATCATTATGTCTAAATTATTTTTCCACTAAATCTAAAACGAATCATATGAGATATGAAATGGTAAGGTACCATGTTTGTAAGTTTTCAAAAGAAACAAATGCTCATTTTTCCTTAGTATAATCACGAGTACAATGGGATTGTGGCTTGTGAAGCTGTCTTTCTAAAATACAAGTTTATTTCTAGAAGACAGAGTGGGAGAAATTATTCAAGAGCCACAAAGAATGTTATGTCGCAAGAAACTGGTCTTTCTTGGCTACATGAGACGTTTTGTGTAAGACGTTGTTTCTTCAAAACCTAGGAGGTTAAAGTCATCACTTGTTAAAGATGATGAATTAGTGTTACTTTTAAAAGGTAAAGAGCTTGCAACTTACAAAGAAATTGTTTGATTCAAGTTGATTACTTCTGGAAAATAATGAACATATGACTTAGATGAGAGTGTTTAAGTCACAACTCAATACGAGGCTTAGAGCCATGAAAATCCGAAATAAATTCCAAGTGAATTGTTAGATATCAAAGCTTGATTGGTAGCAAAGGGTTTTGCACTAGTTGAAATGCTTAAGTCTATTTGGATCTTCTTAGGGATTGTGTTTCATTATGATGATATACATATAGCGAGTGAATCTAAAACCCACTTCTTCTATTAGAAGGAATGTATTCAATACATGTCTTGAGTTTTGTAGATTCTTGCAATCCTAAGATAATGTGAAACTTAAGAGAGGGTCTTAAGTAAGACATCAATGAGTTGGAATCAATGTTTTGAGCATGTTATAAAAAATTTCTCGATAAGTCGAGAAGTTGTGTTTATACACGGAGTTTAGTGGGAGTTACGGTAATTTTAATTAGTCTTATATGTGGATGACATATTGATCATTGGGAATGATTTAACACTTATGGAGTATTATAATACATCTTTAATATCCGGATTTGTGGAGATAAATCAACATGATATTAATGTCAAATAAGGAGTCTTATGTTGATAAGATTCATGACTAGTTCAATCGAATTGAACATATTTGATTGATTCCATTTGCTTCCGCTGCCGAATCAATTAAATAGGAAATGATGTATAACACTTCATATACTTTGAGTATGATGAATTGTTTCAAATCGAATTTAAGTAATATCTACCAAGTAAGCCATAAAGGTTACCCTTAAGTGCTTGAAGAAGCATTAAGGATGTAAAGCAAAGTGTTTTTGATGCAATTTTGTGTAAGGGTGTTACACAAATGACAATTGACAATTGAGATTGCGCATGGTTTCCGACAAAACCATAATCAAAACACATCAGGATGGTTAAGATACCATTGTGGCTATGTTATTTAAGAAATAGATTTGCTAGAATCGTTCTAGGCAATAAAGAACAATGAGAGATATTTACAACGGAAATTGAGTACACTTGCAATCATGAGATGTGCAAGAAGGATGAGTCCCGCACACTGTGAAAACAGTGGGAGCTATTCTATGACCGGAGAGCTTATGTCTAGATTGGATCTAGACACGTACTCAGGAAGTTTTGTAATGCAAATGTATACATTACAAAGGAAAACGAGTATGTAGTAAGGTTGAGTAAGGTACAAGAAGTTGATAAAACCTACTAACCAAAGCCTTTTCATAGGCTTAACATGATAAGTCATGTCATGTAATATTCCTAAGTTTTATTATGTGTGTGTTCAGACTATGTGTGTTTAATTGTGATACGTTAGATTTATCTTGAGTAATGGTAATGGCAAATTTATTAGAATCTACTGTGTTCTTCGAGTAGTGTGGGGTGAACTTCGGGGCGAAGTTCATTTTAAGGGGAGAAGACTGTAATACCCGTATTTTAATTATATTTTATAAATCATATTTTATAAATTATATTGATTAGTTATGTTTATTAATTATAATAATTGCGGATTATGTTGTTAGATGAAAATAATTAATAAAATAATAAAACAACGAGTCGGGATGACAATTGAGCAACAACAAAATACAATAATTTAAAGAATAATAATACTCGATAATTATGTTGTAATTATAGTAGTAATACGAGTATACTAATAATAATAATATAAGTGTATAATATTAATATTATGGTAAACTACATATTTCCTAATTAATTTCTTATAACCTTAACCTATCTATATAAATAGTTGAAACCATAGACCATGTTATTGATAATAAATCTGAAGAATTCACAAAGGGGAGAGAATTGGAATCGACGTTGGATATTCACGAGATTAACTTCGCTAATTAAATTAACTCGAGGTAAGACCGTCTCATGTATACTCTTTGCTACGCTATAACTTGTAAACTAGACCACCGTAGGACAAGCCGTGACCATAGTTGTGACCGTGGACAATCAGGTACCACTGATGACCTTCTTTGACCACCTTTGACCGACGGGAGAGGGGTGTTTATGGCGGGTTTTGGGTGGCTGTTTGGGTTCGTTGTTGGGGTATGTCGAAAGGAGGTTTAAGGGAATTGGACCCATGAAACTCGACTAATTGAACCTAGGCTAGGATGGGTTAAGACTGGGAGGGGGTGTCGACTACCATGGTGGTGTCTTGGTGGTCGAAGGTGGCGGTTTGCGGTGGTTGGTGGCTGGAAAAACGTTAAACAGAGGAAAACAGGGGAAGGATGTCACCATCTTAAGACGGAAACCGTGGCCGTATTGGTGGCTGTACCGGGGAAAGGGGACCACCCCTGGTGTCACCGTGGGACAGAGGTGTCAACGGTAGTGTCCAGATGTGGTAGTGGTGGCTGTGGTGATGTTGGCGGGGTGCTTTGTATGCGGTGGTTGTTGATGACGGGTTTTCGGTAAATTTTGTAAAGGTTGTAGTGATCGTTGCTAGGGCTCGGATTTTAGGACAAGTGTGGTGGTTTTGTGGGGGATTGGTCAGACGTGGTGGGGTTTTGGTCACGGTGGGGCTGAGGTGGTGGTGTGCCGTGGGTTGTTTGGGGTGTTGGTGATGGGTTTTTACACGGGTTAAGTGGGGGTGGTGTAACACGGTTTTCAAACGTGTTATAATTGTGGGTTGTGTTGATGTATAACGTGGGTCATCACAAGTTGAGTGGGTGACTCGGGTTTTTAATTTAATCGGGTTTTAGAATATCGTAATATTATAATTAATAATAAGTAATTAATGTATAATTGATATTGAATTATAAATAAAATATAAATAATTAATATCGGATAAATTATTATTTCATTAGGTGACGGAGTTTTGAGAAGCTTTGTTAATTGGATTGCAATTATTCGAATTTGCGCAGTTGGAGTATTTGCTTGCCAGGTAGGGATTATCCTACTCAACTTACATTTATGAGATTGTTAATTGTTTATATATATGTGGTTGATTTATATATTAAGATTGTGATTATGAATGTGGAATTGAGAAGATGGAGTTGGGTTCTTTATGAGTATTGGCGATTATTGTATTTTGATTGAAGGGACCGAACTGCTAGTCCTTGTGAGTTATTTGTCGAAGGGACCGATATACCACTAGTCCTTGGTTATTATTGGAAGGGACCGATATACCGCTAGTCCTTGGTTATTATTTGAAGGGACCGGTCTGAGCAACCGCTAGTCCTTGTGGCGTCAGTTGATCACTGGCCGCCCCTCAGAGTCTCTTCTCTAGTAGGCTCACTACTAGGGAGATGTGCACATTCGGAGCTGAGGAAGCGTTAAGACGGAGTTTGGGAGGAGTAGAGGTGATTGGAGTATAACACAGATGGTTGAAGGTTATGGGTGTTACCATAACATGCGATTATTTTGGCTGAGTTGGATATATTATTATTGTGCGTTGTTTAGTTAGTCCCTACTCAACCTCGTGGTTGACCGTGTATTCGTGAACACCTGTGATGAACCATAATGGGGAGCAGATTTGACAGGTACTAAAGATTAGCTGACTTGGGAGCTATGGGATGCGTGAGGACTTGGCCAATCTACCTAGAAGTCTAGACCACATAGAAGATTTTATCACTTTATTTATTTTCCGCTGCGAGTTGTATTTATCTTATATTAAGTTTAGTTGGATAATTTGTAATAAACATGTAATCATTAAAGTTTCAATTTAAAGTACTTTGGTATTGTTGTACTTTGTTATTCACTACCTCGAGAAACCGAGATGGTAACAGTCCTATTTATTTGGGAATGTCTAGCTAAAGGCTCCTGAATAAATGGGGGTGTTACATGTCATATGTCATTTCAATTACATTGAGATGAACAACTACATATAAAATGAAAATGGATTATAAAAATATGAAGTAGTAATCAGGTATTAACTATTCATATGTGATAATCACATTTGTCGTTCGAGTTTTTTAAATCTAAAAACTCCCTTTTATACCTTGTTACATCCAAACGGGTTGTAGAGACAATATTAAACCCCGTTAAAGTGAACTCGGATTAACATGGTATTTGCCCATAGTCACTTGTATGAGGTGACGTCTCGAAGTGACTAGAGTGTGATGCGATTGATGGCAAGTTCAAGTTCCATAGAGTCATGGGAGATGACTAGTCGATCACATAGGCAGACTCTTAGGAACACTCTGTCGGGCAGTGACCGCTTATAGAGTTCTGGCAAATTTATAAAGCCAGGTCCTGGCGAGAGCTACTATAGTATTCTAATGAGTCGATTCTTTTGACTAAAGACTGTTCTCCTACGGTGGCACGATTTCAGATTAACTTTGATTTATGTTACTACGACCTTCGTAAATGGGGTCAAATGGGCATATTTTGAGTTATGATGGTTGTGGCTAGTCGAAGGGAATAGTGCGATAGGAATTGTCCACCCCCTTGTCAGGGTTAAAACAATATCTCAGGGCCACTCGAGGAGTAATGAACTGGAAATGCGTGGCCACGCTCGGAAGGTATTTATGGTAGATAAATTCCGGTCAAATCAGTTATTCTCCAGATCAAGGAAACCACTCTCGATATGATCACTTGAAAGTACTGAAGAAGAAGTAGATCTATATACATACTAACATACTCATATATGTTTTAATTTAATTTGTCATAAAATTAAAGTTGGATTTTATGCATGCAAACTAAAACAAAAGAAGATAAGAAAACATTTTCTCACCATGAAATTCGGTCATATTGGGCACCAACAAGATCTCCTTCTTGTTAGTTCTTGAGCTTTCCTATAATGGATGAACATACAAAATCCCAAAGTAGAGATTCTCCAATTAGTAGCACCCAAGGCAATCCCTTAATCCCACAAATAAACATGTACTAGATGTTTGTATTGTAGTTTACCTTAAAATCTATTACTAATACTCATATACTACTTCTAGTAATCTTAGTAATTTATATGAACAATTTGAATCAAATACTCATCTTTTTAATGAATATTAAGGAGAGAGAAGAGAGAATATTCATGAACATTTTGCATGTATATTGAATGGTAGTGTGAGAAGAATAGAAAAGAACCAACACTACTCAATTAAGAGTAGTGTGGCCGCCCAACTCAAGCCCAAGGAGCATCATTGCCTTTCTTTTTCTCTTATCAAAAATATAGGTGTGTAAGAAAGTGGTGTAGGTTGTAAGGCTAGTCAAGAGTAGTCATCATTATGTTTATTTTATCAAATAAAATAAAACAACCAAAACCCACTAACACACCCTCCATTTTCGGTCCATATACTTAAAATGGACTACCATTTTATTTTGTCAATTTGTCATTTGTTACACAATATGTCACATGTAGTTTGCTACATGTTATTAATTAATTTTAATGCATATTTATCACATAAATATCATTTCATGAATTAATTAAATTACATACAACAAATTGATTAGTGATACTTGATCACATAAATAAAATGGGTCATATAGTTATAATTCACAACTTCTTGTAATTATAATTGACCATTCATTCTTATCTTTATTGTTTCTCAAACAATAGATAATTTTAGCAACAAAGCATTTTATTTCTAAAATAAATCTTATTTAATCCCATTACAATAAGATATCAATATTCTCTCTCACAAATCGAATTGTTCAATTTTAAGGAATTAATTAATCTGTATCGGTATACAATTAATTAACCTTTTCAATTAAGGGAATCGTCCTTTAGGTGTGACCTCAAGGGATCAACTGATCACCACCGTCGCACGACAGTAATGTCAAACTCTAGCCAGCCAATCATTACCGATATGTGTGGACCAGTTGACTATATATGTAATGTATCATCCCTTTCGTATTCTTGGCATGAGATTTAATAATGATATTTAAATCATGTGATCGCACTATTGTTGAGGACACATTTCCCAACAATCTCCCACTTGTCCTCGACAAGTGTGCGTCACCAATTCTCTTGTCCTATTACTATCTCCCACTCAATGCAAGGTGTCTTTCGGGTCGTACTTGCAAGTGATCATATCGAGAGTGGTTTCCTCGATCTGGAGAATAACTGATTGACCGGAATTTATCCACCATGGATACCTTCCGAGCGTGGCCACGCATTTCCAATTCATTACTCCTCGAGTGGCCCTGAGATATTGTTTTAACCCGGACAATGGGTGGACAATTCCTATCGCACTTATTCCCTTCGACTAGCCACAGCCATCATAACCTAAAATATGCCCATTTGACCCCATTTACGAAGGTCGTAGTAACACAAATCAAAGTTAATCAAACTGTGCCATCTTAGGTGAATAGTCTTTAGTCAAAGAATCGACTCATTAGAATACTATAGTAGCTCTCGCCACGACCAGGCTTTATAAATTTGCGAGAACTCTATAAGCGGTCATCGCCCGACAAAGTGTTCCTAACGATGCCTATGTGATCGACTAGTCATCTCACATGACCGTATGGCACTTGAACTTGCCATCAATCGCATCACACTCTAGTCACTTCGAGACGTCACCTCATATAAGTGACTATGGGCGAATACAATGCTAATCCGTGTTCACTTTAACGGGGTTCAATTGTCTCTACAACCCGTTTGGATGTAACAAAGTATAATAAAAGAGTTTTAAAGTAAAACTCGAACGACAAATGCGATTATCACATATGAATAGTCAATGCCCGATTACTATTTCATGTTCTATAATCTAATTTGATCTTGTACATAGTTGTTCATTTCAATTCAATTGAAATGACATGACTCATCATGTTTAGCCTTTGAGAAGGCTTTGGTTAGTAGGTTTTATCAATTTCTTGTACCTTACTCAACCTCACTACATACTCGTTTTCCTTTGTAATGTATACATTTGCATTACAAAACTTTCAGAGTACGTGTCGAGATCCAATCAAGACATAGGCCCTCTAGCCTAAGAATAGCTCCCACTTTGTTTTCACGAGTGTGCGGGACTCATCTTTCTTGCACATCTCATGATCGCAAGTGTACTCAATTTCCGTTATAAAAATCTCTCATTGTTCTTTATTGCCTAGAACGATTCTAGAAAATCTACTTCTTAATTAACATTACCACAATGGTATCTTAACCATCCTAGTGTGTTTTGATTATGGTTTTGTCAGAAACCATGCGCAATCTCAATTGTCAATTGTCACTTGTGTAACACCCTTACACAAAATTGCATCATAAACACTTTGCATCATAGCCTTAATGCTTCTGCAAGCACTTAAGGGTAATCTTTATAGCTTACTTGGTAAAGATGACTTAAATTCGATTTTGAAAACAGTTCATCATACTCAAAGCATATGAAGTGTTATACATCATTTCTTTTTAATTGATTCGGCAGCGGAAGCAAATGAAATCAATCAAATATGTTCAATTTAATTGAACTAGTCATGAATCTTATCAACATAAGACTTCTTACTGACGCTAATATCATGTGGATTTATCTTCATAAATCCAGATATTCAAGATGTATTATAATACTCCAAAAGTCTTAAATCATTCTCAATGATCAATATGTCATCCACATATCGGACTAATTAAAAATTCCGTAACTCCCACTAAACTCCATGTATAAACACAACTTCTTGACTTATCGAGAAATGTTTTATCACATGATCAAAATGTTGATTCTAACTCATTGATGTCCTACTTAAGATCCTCTCTTAAGTTTCACATTATCTTAGGATTGCAAGAATCTATAAAACTTATGACATGTATTGAATACATTGCTTCTATTGAAGAAGTGGGTTTTAGATTCACTCGCTATGTATTTCATAACCTCATAATGAAACACAATCCCTAAGAAGATCCAAATAGACTTAATCATTTCAATTAGTGCAAAACCCTTTGCAACCAATTTTGCTTTGAAATATCTCTTTATTAGTGCAAAACCCTTTTTCACTAATCAAGCCCTTTTGATTCGGATTTTTATGACTCTAAGTCTTGTATTGAGTTGTGACTTAAACACTCTCATGTAAGTCATATGTTCATTACTTTCTAGAAGTAATCAACTTTAAATCAACCAATTTCTTTTGTAAGTTATAAGCTCTTTTCTTTCTTAAAAGTAGCATGAATTCATCATTTTTAACAAGTGACGAATTTAACCTCCTAGGTTTTAAAGAAACAATATTTTACACAAAACGTTTCATGTAGCCAAGAAATACCAGTTTCTTGCGACATAACATTCTTTGTGGCTCTTGAATAATTTTCTCCCACTCTGTCTTCTAGAAATAAACTTGCATTTTAGAAAGACAGCTTCACGAGCCACAAACCCGGTGTACTCGTGATAATTGAAAAGGGAAAAATGAGCATTTGTTTCTTGTGAAAACTTACAAACATGGTACCCTTACCATTTCATATCTCATATGATTTGATTTAGTGGAAAAATAATTTAGACAAAAATGATAAAATCCCCAAAAGAATCAAGTAACTCAAGGTAACTTGATTGAAGTCCAAACCATATCGAATAGCGTTTGATTTCTTATCCAATCACACATTATTTCATAATGCGTGCTAAGATTTTCTATTTACCTTATTAAGTTAACACATTAGCGTCAACTTAAATCGTTGGTAAAAGAGAATGATCAACCTATTATGGATCAATGATTTATAACCTCGATCTCCTTTTCAACCAAAAGGCACGAGACATCTTGCTTTGAATACAAGATACGCATATACCATTAACAATCTAGTGGTTTCAAGAGTGCTCGATAACTCTTTGCGTTCATCATTCCAAAATTTTAAGGTTTAATCTTGGGTTACCAATTTTGAGTCTTGCATCATCTTCATGATATATTATTCTAGTTTGGTTTAGAATATAATCACCTTGATGATGGGCCAGCCATACATCAAATCATGGTGTATAGGGTCACAAAAGTGAAACCTCTTTTGTTTCTTTAACAAATTGTATTCTTATTTAGAGTTTATGTACTTAATAGTCACAATTAAGTACAACTCCAAACCCGAAAACTAGATTTAGTACACAATGACTCTATCTCTTGACTTCATTGTTGCTAGTCGTCATATTCTAATCATCCTATGTATCAAACATAATGATGAAAACCACCACCGGTTTCTAATATTCGATTTAAGTAATACTAGCAAAATTATGTTTAATCAAATAAACATTTAACGAAGAAGGTCCCATTAGATGTCCCACAACTAACTTGTTGATTCTTCAATAATTTGGGGTAGTTTCCTTTCTTGTGTCCAACATTTAGGACAATGGAAACTTTATCGGTCGGGATTGATAGGTTTAGTATCGTCATTCTCAACAACTTTACCTTTAACATTACCTTGTATCAATTCCATTATAATCATTACTTCTTGAACCTCGTCCTCATCTTAACGGTTTAAGAGAATGCTCCCACTTAATTCAATGAGTCTTTGCTTTGAGAAGCAAAATTGAATTCATGAAGATTCACTCTTCATTTGTTCGTTTTAGTCTTAAAACTTTCATTGAAGTGGTTGCGTTATTTTGGTCAATTACGAATTCTTGACAAAACTAATTACCAAAACAATTTATCGCTTCAAGGTACTTCATTCATTTAAGTACATGAAAAATAATCCATTGTAAGTAGATGTGTTAGTCAAGAATCAAAAACCTGTTTGATAATGAATAACTTTAATCTATACTCTTTACAAGAGATCCTTAGCAATGGTTCATATGAGGTTTTAGAAGCAAATTCATATTTGTCTTTAGTTACGATGTTTTAATGGAGTTTTGAATCAAAAACGAAATGATATCGTATATGAATTGTGGTAAAGAAATATAACAATATAAAAACGGAATAGTGGAAAACTTAACATTTATCGTTTTATTAATACTTGTAAATAACAAGTAAAGCATTTACATAGTGACCTCTACCCAACTATGATAAATGATTCCAAGACCCAAATTCATATTGACTTGGGCACGGTGTGGCCGATGAAACCCTTATCAATATAACTCGGTGGATTAACGCTTTAATCGATTCTACTTTTAGAACTCTTGGTCGATAATATTACATTAACATATATCTTTAGCCCAAAACACATTCAACAAGGGGACGGTGTGGCCGATAAAACCCTTATCGAAAAACTTTTGTTGAGTTCAATCCAAATTTCGAATAAATGTGTCCATGATCCAAACCCACATTAACTTGGGCACGGTGTGGCCGATGAAACCCTTATCAACATGAATTCGGTGGATAGACATTTATCACCCACTTCCCCTACGTAACAAGGTTTGTACCCCGGTGTGGCCGAGTGCACTCCCTCACGAAATAGGTTTTCATGGTTTCTACTATTTGGTAGGGCTATGTCTCAATTAATTGTTTTAGCGAGAGGTCATGTCAATTTATTATCTATCACGTTTTAAGTGAACTAAAGCGGTGAACTACGATAATTCGAATTGACACGGTCAATAAACTCGATAAAATGACAATGCATGTTTTAGTTATGGCGATTTAGCGATGCATGCGACATATAAATAAAATGCAAAGCATAAATTTAAATCCTAGTATGGCCTTTCCTAAAATAGAAAAAACTATTTAACTATTACATATTCGGAAACCAACTCCATTGGTCCCTTGAACTTCGGTTGTGGCACGCATCTCGAGGTAACACCGTCTTTATGTATCGCCATTCTTGAAGAAATCCGTCTTTGGGAACTCCGGAATGAATAAAAATTACATAATAAATTACATAATTTCCTATTATACATTTGTAACTAAAATAAAATAAATCTATTAAATTACAAAACGGTGATACGAGATCACAATAAAAATTACAACCGAATCGATATTCCCATATATTGCGGGAAATACCAATTAAAATCTAAGGCCATACTAAGTAAAATTACATAATTCAAAAATTACATAAATTAAAATTATGACAATCATAAAGAAAATGCAGCATTATAATATGTATGAACATGCTCAATTTTATGCTAAATCGCCTTTAATTAGCCAATATCGTATATTACTCGGTTTTTACGGATTTGCGTGATTTCAACATTTTTATAATCACAAAAATACATAAACTCATATTTATGCATAAGTTAATTACCCTAACCTCTTAGGACTCAAAATATAGTCTTCACTAATAATTTGACCATAATTAACCCATATTTTATAAAATTGTTCATAAATGGACCAAAAATTACAAAAATAAGCCATAAACTTCAAATAAATCACAAAATTTCAAATAAATTCAAAATTTGAAATTTAAATTCATGAACATTCTGGAAAAATTCCATGACACTCATAATGTTCAAAATATTAGGTTAAAAAGTTCGAAATTTTTCCGGAAAAACAATGTTGCGGTTTATCGATTTTTAATAAAATAATCATAAAAACATGGAAAAATTATTTTCATTAACTTTTCAATTTTAGATCTGAAAAAAATAATAAAATGCAACATTACACGTTTTTCCTAAGTCATAGATTATGTTTTATTAATTTTCCACTAATAATGTCACTATTTATGCTATTTTTCTTCAAAAATTCATAAATCATGCAAAAAGACTTCTTTATAGCCAATTATTTTACACACATCTTGTAAAATTTCATGTGACAACATATTAATTTTCTATGACCATATTCGAAATTTAACTCATATTAACCTATTTTCACCTAAATCCGAATTTAATAATGAAAAAATCATTTTTCGAGCATAACAAGTCCAAAAATTATGAAAATTTACAGGTTATCTCAAAATAATATATGGGACAACATATCCAAAAATCAATGGAAAATTCGAAGTATAGCTAATTTTAGACCAAAAATGACATTTTTACTCATAAAATCACATTTAAATGCCATTATTGTAAATTATGAACAATAAAAATCCGAAAAATTAACCAAAATATCCTAAAACATTTTAGGACCAGAAATATTAACATGCATTAATTAATTTCGTGATATCTCATAATAACACAAATTTTACAAGTTTTATTTGTTATTCTTATAACTCGGAAAAACTTTTAACCGATTTGCATGCAAACAACCGTGGCTCTTGATACCGATTGATGAAGAAGTAGATCTATATACATACTAACATACTCATATATGTTTTAATTTAATTTGTCATAAAATTAAAGTTGGATTTTATGCATGCAAACTAAAACAAAAGAAGATAAGAAAACATTTTCTCACCATGAAATTCGGTCATATTGGGCACCAACAAGATCTCCTTCTTGTTAGTTCTTGAGCTTTCCTATAATGGATGAACATACAAAATCCCAAAGTAGAGATTCTCCAATTAGTAGCACCCAAGACAATCCCTTAATCCCACAAATAAACATGTACTAGATGTTTGTATTGTAGTTTACCTTAAAATCTATTACTAATACTCATATACTACTTCTAGTAATCTTAGTAATTTATATGAACAATTTGAATCAAATACTCATCTTTTTAATGAATATTAAGGAGAGAGAAGAGAGAATATTCATGAACATTTTGCATGTATATTGAATGGTAGTGTGAGAAGAATAGAAAAGAACCAACACTACTCAATTAAGAGTAGTGTGGCCGCCCAACTCAAGCCCAAGGAGCATCATTGCTTTTCTTTTTCTCTTATCAAAAATATAGGTGTGTAAGAAAGTGGTGTAGGTTGTAAGGCTAGTCAAGAGTAGTCATCATTATGTTTATTTTATCAAATAAAATAAAACAACCAAAACCCACTAACACACCCTCCATTTTCGGTCCATATACTTAAAATGGACTACCATTTTATTTTGTCAATTTGTCATTTGTTACACAATATGTCACATGTAGTTTGCTACATGTTATTAATTAATTTTAATGCATATTTATCACATAAATATCATTTCATGAATTAATTAAATTACATACAACAAATTGATTAGTGATACTTGATCACATAAATAAAATGGGTCATATAGTTATAATTCACAACTTCTTGTAATTATAATTGACCATTCATTCTTATCTTTATTGTTTCTCAAACAATAGATAATTTTAGCAACAAAGCATTTTATTACTAAAATATATCTTATTTAATCCCATTACAATAAGATATCAATATTCTCTCTCACAAATCGAATTGTTCAATTTTAAGGAATTAATTAATCTGTATCGGTATACAACTAATTAACCTTTTCAATTAAGAGAATCGTCCTTTAGGTGTGACCTCAAGGGATCAACTGATCACCACCGTCGCCGCGACGACGGTAATGTCAAACTCTAGCCAGACCAATCATTACCGATATGTGTGGACCAGTTGACTATATATGTAATGTATCATCCCTTTCGTATTCTTGGCATGAGATTTAATAATGATATTTAAATCATGTGATCGCACTATTGTTGAGGACACATTTCCCAACAAGTACGACCTGAAAGACACCTTGCATTGAGTGGGAGATAGTACGACAAGAGAATTGGTGACGCACACTTGTCGAGGACAAGTGGGAGATTGTTGGAGTGTCCCCGACAATAATGCGATCACAATTGTCGATCATGATGATCACATGTTTAAATCTCATTTTTAAGAATACGTAAGGGATGATTCATTTTATAGTCAATTGATCAACATTAATCGGTAACGATTGGCTTGCTAGACTTTAACGTTACTGTCGTGGGAAGGTGGTGGTCAGTTGATCCCTTAAGGTCACACCTAAAGGATGATGCCCTAATCTGTAAAATTGTTTAATTGTATGACGATACAAGTTAATCAATTCCTTAAAATTGAACAAATTCAATTTGTGAGAGAGAATATTGATATCTTATTCTAATGGGATTAAATAAGATTTATTTTAGTAATTGAAATACTTTATTACTAAAATTGTTTATTGTTTGTGAAACAATAGAGATGAGAATGAATGGTTAATTATAATTACAAGATGTTGTGAATTATAATTATATTACCCATTTTATTTATGTGATGAAGTATCACTAGTCAATTTATTGTATGTAATTTAATTTATTTATAAAATGATTTTTATGTGATAAATATGCATTAAATTAATTAATAACATGTAACATACTACATGTGACATATTGTGTGACAATTGACAAATTGACAAAATAAAATGGTAGTCCATTTTATAAGTGGACCGAAATGTAGAGGGTTTAGTGGATGGTGGTGATTTATTTTAATAAGCTAAAATAACATCATCATGACACTACTTACCTAGCCTTACATGCCTAAGGTTTTGATAAGAACAAAAGGGAAAAGGGAAGGACCATATATTGGTCTCCCAACCTCCCAAAACCGTGACCCCCTTCCATACACTAGAGATTTTGTTCTCTACCTATTCAACTCATGCATGTTCATTCATACACATGCATAACTTTCCTCTCTCTCACATTATTGTTCATCTTTCTCTAAAAACTTGAGAAATGATGATCCAAGTTGTTCAATCACATTACTAATATTATTAATGTAATATATGAGTATTAGTAATCAATTTTAAGGTAAACTACTAAACAAATATCTAGCACATATTATTTAGTAGAGATTAGGGATAGTCTTGGGTGCAATCAAGAGGAGCGGCTTCTACATTTGTAGTCTTTGGAGGATCATCCTATTACTCATCATAGCTCAAGAACAAGTGAAGGTAGGAGACCTTACTTGTGCCCATGAACCGAAATATTCAATGTAAGGAACCGGTTTTCATCTACACTTATTTATATGTTTTGCATGCATAAGATCCTTAAGTTTTTATGACTAAAACTTTAAACTAAAATATGTGATACTTAAAATATGATTTCCATCAAAATCAACTTCAGAAATTAATATAAACTGTTTCTGAATTCAGGAAGTCGGATTAGTGAATAAATGTAACCTAAATTGGTTGAGTTGTTAGTTGGTAGTTTGTTTCTATGTTGTACATACTAATTCATTTCTCATTCAGTATTGCTCTTGCAAAATATTTATAAGATTTTACCTTGTTGAGATTTTCTTTTCTCATTCATTTTGACATCCTATCTTTGTTTTATGAACTTATTATGCAACATACTAACTCTTTATGTTTATTATCAAGCATCACTCGATCACCCAGTTCAGTTCATAGAACCTGAACTAGTCAAGAATAGGGATGATCTACTTGATTCGGAGGATGCAGGATTATCTGACTCCATGACTTAATTTTGTTAAGATCAATTAGCTAAGCAAGCACCTGAACATGAACAAGAAGTGATAGAAGCTGAAAGTGAGGTACAAATGAGAAAATAATTGTACTATGCAGATGCGCTGTACTCGTAACATAAACCATCTTCTGTCCCAGAGAAACATGCACAGTGCTGGTCCGAGAAGCTTTGCAACAATACGTGAGCGAATGGTAATTTTTGTTTACTAAGATACTTCAATTACTACTGCTTGTCCTTGTTGTTAACTGGTAGTTTTACTCTATATTTGACCTCCTCCTCCACCATATACAGACTCATTTGTAGCTTAATTAGTTCTTCTTCTTAGGTTATCATAGTCCATCTAGCTCATCTATGCATTAATGCTCATGATTTGCCTCTGATTCAGCAGATGTAATACCACCCTGCTGTAACTAAAATCCCAATATAAATGCTTGTGGCTTTCATTACCCATACCACAAATACAACATGCATCATCATTATAAACACTAAGCCTGATCAATCTATCTTTAGTCTCTAGTCTCTCAAGCATACACATCTCTATCCAACTCCATTTATTTTCATATTTTTAGAAGCTTTGAAAATGTTATTTATACAATATACATTATACAGAGGGAGAGGGAGAGTGAGAGGGAGAGGGAGAATACGCTGAGCAGATATTACGTAAGCTACTAGAAAAGCTCCCTCAAGAAGTTGTTTGTCAACACTTATCTTAGAGGTACGATTTTAAAACCCCGTTCCTTTATTTCATGTTATTAACCGTTTCCAAGACTTTTGGCGTGGATAGGAATTGATAATGAGCCAATCTCTGAACTGTAAACTAATTTAGTTAACAAGGTTTCCACTCTTGCTTAAGAAACTTAGTGTATTTTTAGCTCGCGCTCAACTCATGGTCGACCTTTTTAATAACTTTTCGTTGTTTCTCAATTTGTTTTTTTCATAACCTACATGTTATAAGTTAAACGTATAAGATGTCAGCATGGTATTAAACAATTGAATATTCGTACCTTTTCCAATTTTTGTTAAAAGGGGGTGGGTTATTGTTGGACTCATTTTGGGCAAAATTATTGTCATATCTCCATATTGCTTAAAATTGTTTAAGAACATGATAATGAAGTTGCTACTAATTCATTACCATGGAAAAAGTGATTCTCAAACATCTGCAAAGGAAGAGGTATGTCAAGAACTTTTTTTTGTTTAGTTCACTTCTTTTTATGAACCACTTGAATAAGTTTAGTTCAAATTGTTGTAGGTATCCGAGTGAACTTACTGAGACTGAATTTACTGAGACTGTGGGTATGCGATTCCATATTAGCCCAATACTTGAAAAAAATGTGAGTATGGGATTCCATATTAGATTTGCACAACACTCTTCGGTTTATCAAACACAATCCCCTATGACATATTTGATTAACGGTGGGTAACTTGAATTGGCTGGCCATTGCAGTTGTGAAACTGTGCGTTGGTATTACATTCTTCCTCCAAATATCCTTATTAGCCCATTTCACTCTTGCAAAATGGGGTCTAAATAGAGATCTCATAAGATGCCCCTAAACTGAATTTATCACCCTTAATAATTGTTTTTGTCATAGGAAGTAGATATAATATGTATATCTGATCTCATTATGGGTTTTAATTTTTCTGTCCTCGACGGCCTGTTGGGAGCGTACTATGCGGATATTATGTTTGCCTCTATGTTTTTCGCATTTTCATCTTAGGTAATTATTTTACTTTACACATATATAGTATATTAACTACATTTTTTGGGTGTCGTGTGTATATAGTTCATGCTTAATGCCCCCAAGACATATCATATACCGTTGAGCAAATTGACGAGATGTGGAATATTTGGACTGGATTCACACTCCAATTTAAGCCTAAAAGCAATGGTGGATGAAGATGAGGATTACAGTTTTTGGAAGATGCACATGATGAGACTAAGTGATGAGGTGATGAGTATTGAGGGATTTTTAATATATGTTTTGCACAAGGTAGCGTATCTTCGATATTTGTAGGCACTTAAAAACATGATAAGACTTTGTATATTTTTTCAAGGATTTATCCTTGTGGATTCAAATTAAATTTTAAGGTTATTTGTTGTGTAAAACTTGCTGGAGTTTCTGAATTTTAACAGGTTTGAGTTTTATGAGCTATACGATTCAATCGTGTAGGGGTTACGATAAAAACAGAAATATTTGAGAAAAAAGAATGTCGGGATCAAAGAGAACGGTTCCATGTAAACCCGCTCTATATGAAATTAACTACCAGGACGGTTGTACATCATAACTATTCTCTTTGAAAAGGTTATGCAAAGGCGCCAAGAAAGTATACATCTCTATCAAAGAGACCTGCCTTATCAAAGAGACTGGTTACTACAAACAACCGTTCTCTGAGATATATCAAAGAGAACAGTTTTGTGGCGCAACCGTTCTGGTTGTTATTTCAAAGAGAACGGGTTGACTTTATTTCAACCGTGCTCTTAAGTAAAAGAGAACGCTTGGCCACATGACGATCCAAAATAGCTTTAAGAACGATGTTTGACCGTTCTCTTTGATCAATATTGTAGTAGTGATCCTTGCTTTTTAGCCTATGATCCTTCTATATACTCTTTATTCCTACATCCTTGGTCATCATTCTTGCCTCCTCTTCATACTAGTTGATGTGACCATAATTACCGCATATTTAGCCCCCGAATTAGCCTTGTTCCCATGCTTTTTAGTGCATATTTGGGTCATTTATTATCTTTAGTTCTTTGTTTTTCATATTCTTTGAGATTTTGATCCCTTGGTAGGAAAGGAGTGAGAATCTTGCATTTTCATGGCAAAACGAGACTAAATTGATCGAATCCAATGACCAAGCATCAAGGAGAGACAAGATTAGAAGGCCTTTGTACATATGATAGTAGATGAGCAATGTTGAGAAAGAATCCTTGAGTCCCCAAGGAAATCCCCAAGGAATTTATGAAGAAAAGGGAAGAAAAGAAGAAGATGTCTTGCTGAGGCACAATCCGTGCGGATTGTCTACAATCCTGAAGGAAATGTAGATCTTTATACTTATTAACATACTCATATATGTCTAAAATAATTTGTCATAAAATTAAAACGGATTTTATGCATGCAAACAATAATATAAAAGAAGAGAAATAATGTCCTTACATTGTTGATTTCGGATTTAAGGGCACAAAAGAGATCACCTTTCTCTTTTGATCTTGAGCTTTTCCTTATGGATGAACAAGATCTAAGTATAAGATCTCTCCCTAAGCTTTATACCCAAGGCTTCTCTTAATTTGATTAATATTACAAATACTAGTATAATATTAATCAAGGTAGAAAATTGAACCAAAACTTTTATAAAACACTTATATGTTTCGGTTTTTAAGAGAGAAGAAGAGAGGATTTTTCTTCTCACTAGAACTTGTATTTTTGATGAGTAAATTAGAATGAATAATAATACACTACTTTTAGTATATTATTAGGTAAAATTATAGAGAAAACAATGATCATTTTTCTTCCCCAAAACCGTGTAAGAGGAGCCTTTAGGGTGAGCCAATGCATGCAAGTGTTGTTCTTTACAATACATAATAGGCTTGCATGGCTAGGAAATAAGGTAATCATTGTGTTTACCATTATCTTAATCAAACACAATATTAGCCTATTTCTTCCCCTAATTTCGGCATAATGGATAATATAGAGTCCATATTATTTTTGTCAATTTGTCAATATGTCACATGTCATATGTGACATAAATTTGTTATGTAATTTTTAACATATTAAAAATCAACGTATTATTAAAATACGTCACATACAAATATCGACTTAGTAATATCATAATTACTTGTACCAAAAATTTTACCAATTTATAAATCACAACTGATTGTATTTATAACAATTCATTCAATTTAATTGTTACTTTAAACAATTATTTCATCCGAGTAATGATACAATTCAATTACTCAGACCGTATCTTATTTAATCACATTTCAATATGATACGTAAATTTTACTTCCAAAATCGTCCGTCAATTTTCAAATAATTTAATTAACTCGTAACGTTATACGATTAATTAAATAATCAATTAAGAGTGTTGCCCTATAGGTATGACCTAGGGGGTCAACTGATCACCACCGTCACACGACAGTAATGTCAAACTCTAGTCAGCCAATCATTACCGATATATGTTGACCGGTTCTTGAGTAACAAAATTACTTCCCAATTGTATTCTTTAAAATGAGATTTAATAATGATATTTAAATCATGTGATCGCACTATTGTTGAGGACACATTTCCCAACAATCTCCCACTTGTCCTCGACAAGTGTGCGTCACCAATTCTCTTGTCCTATTACTATCTCCCACTCAATGCAAGGTGTCTTTCAGGTCGTACTTGCAAGTGATCATATCGAGAGTGGTTTCCTCGATCTGGAGAATAACTGATTGACCGGACTTATCTATCATAGATACTTTCCGAGCGTGGCCACGCATTTCCAGTTCATTACTCCTCGAGTGTCCCTGAGATATTGTTATAACCCTGACAAGGGGTGGACAATTCCTATCGCACTCATTCTCTTCGACTAGCCACATCCATCATAACCCAAAATATGCCCATTTGACCCCATTTACGAAGGTCGTAGTAACACAAATCAAAGTTAATCTGAAACTGTGCCATCTTAGGAGAATAGTCTTTAGTCAAAAGAATCGACTCATTCGAATACTATAGTAGCTCTCGCCACGACCAGGCTATATAAATTTGCCAGAACTCTATAAGCGGTCATAAGGCCCGACAAAATGTTCCTAATAGTCTGCCTATGTGATCGACTAGTCATCTTATATGACTCTATGGCACTTGAACTTGCCATCAATCGCCTCACACTCTAGTCACTTCGAGACGTCACCTCATACAAGTGACTATGGGCAAATACAATGTTAATCCGTGTTCACTTTAACGGGGTTCAATTGTCTCTACAACCCGTTTGGATGTAACAAAGTATAAATTAAAGATAAAAGACAAATGTGATTATGAACATGAACAAAAACAACACTTTTATTTCATTTCAAAATCTAACAAAAACTTGGTACACGTTTAAGTCCCATGGACGTAACATGTCCATCATGCTTAGCCTGCGATAAAGGCTTGGTGAGCGGATCGGCTATGTTGTCATCCGTCCCAACCTTACAAATCGCAATTTCCTTTCTTTCAATGAAATCTCTTATTACATGATATTTTCTAAGTACATGTCTAGATCTATTACTAGACTTTGGCTCCTTAGCTTGGAAGATCGTCCCACTATTATCACAATAGAGAGTGATGGGATCATTGGCGGTAGGTACTACTTTTAGACCTTCCGTGAATTGCTTGATCCACATAGCTTCCTTGGCAGCCTTCGATGTTGCTATGTACTCACCTCCGTTGTCGAATCCCATGATTCTGACTTCCTTGAAGCTTCTCCACTTACGGCACCACCATTGAGCATAAACACGAAACCAGACTTGTGATTTCATGTCATCTCTATCTGTTTGAAAACTTGAGTCCGTGTATCCATTAACACGCAACTCAGTGTCTCCTCCAAACACAAGGATAGAGTCCTTAGTTCTTCTCAAGTACTTAAGGATGTTCTTGACAGCAATCCAGTGACTCTCACCTGGATTTCCTTGATATCTACTCGTCATGCTCAAGGCATACGAGACATCAGGACGTGTGGATATCATGGCATACATGATTGATCCAACAGCGGAAGCGTAGGGGATCAACTTCATGCGTTCAACATCATGGGGTTCGGAGGGACATTGAGTCTTGCTCAATATCGTTCCGGTTACCATAGGTACCAAACCCCTTTTGGATTTGTCCATGCTGAATCGTCGAAGAATCTTATCAACATAAGACTCTTGACTTAGTGCTAATATCCTCTTGGATCTATCTCTATAGATCCGGATACCTAATATGCGTTGTGCCTCTCCTAAATCCTTCATTTGGAAGTGGTTACTTAACCACTTCTTAACAGAAGACAACATTGGAATATCATTTCCAATGAGTAGTATGTCATCGACATACAAGATTAGGAACACAACATTGCTCCCACTAAATTTCATGTATAAACATGGTTCCTCAATATTTCGAGTGAAACCATTTTCTTTTATAACATGATTGAATCGATGATTCCAACTTCTAGATGCTTGCTTAAGACCATAAATGGATCTCTTAAGCTTGCACACTTTGTTAGGATTTTTAGAATCAACAAAACCTTCGGGTTGTATCATGTACACCTCCTCTTCTAAATGCCCATTTAGAAAAGCGGTTTTGACATCCATTTGCCAAATTTCATAATCATGAAATGCGGCGATCGCTAACAAAATCCGTATGGATCTTAGCATGGCTACGGGGGCGAAGGTCTCATCATAATGGAGACCTTGGACTTGGGTAAATCCTTTTGCCACTAGCCTAGCTTTGTAGACATCGTCATGTCCTTCTATGCCATTCTTGACTTTGAATATCCATTTGCATTGAAGGGGTCTTGCCCCTTTAGGCAAATCTACCAAGTCCCAAACTTGGTTTTCAAGCATAGAATCCATTTCGGACTTCATGGCTTCAAGCCATAAGGTGGAATTAGGACTAGAGATTGCGGCCTTGTAGGTGGCGGGCTCGTCACTTTCCATAAGCAACACATCGAGTGTTCCATCTTCCTCGATAAGTCCCACATATCGATCGGGATGGCGAATAACTCGGCCCTTCCTTCTTAGTGGAGGAGGTACAACCGCGTTAGACGACGAAGGAACATCTTCCTGCGTCTCTACCTCGGTTTGTGGCTCTTGAACTTCATCAAGTTCAAAATTTCTCCCACTCTGTCTCTTAGAAATAAATTCTCGTTCTAAGAAGACAGCCTCGCAAGACACAAACACTTTGTTCTCTTGAGGTTTATAGAAATAGTAACCTCGAGAGGTCAAAGGATAGCCTACAAAGATGCACTTTTCAGATCTTGGGGCAAGCTTATTGTCGGGTTTAGCCTTGACGTAAGCATCACATCCCCAAATTTTCATATAGGATAGATTAGGAACTCTTCCTTTCCATGTCTCAAATGGAGTCTTTTCGGTGGCTTTAGTGGGACTATTATTCAAAGATAGAATTGCAGTTTGGATTACAAATCCCCAAAACGAGTTCGGTAACTCGGTTTGACTCATCATGGATCGAACCATATCAAGTAGGGTTCGATTTCTCCTTTCGGCAACACCATTCAGTTGTGGTGTTCCGGGTGGAGAAAGTTGTGATATAATACCACAACCTTTCAAGTGTGAATCAAATTCAAGACTAAGGTATTCACCACCACGATCGGATCGTAGTGCCTTAATTCTTTTGTTCAATTGGTTCTCTACTTCGTTTTGGAATTCCTTGAATTTCTCAAATGCTTCACTCTTGTGTTTCATTAAATAGATATACCCATATCTACTCAAGTCATCGATGAAGGTTATAAAGTAGTCATAATTACCACGAGCGGTGATACTCATTGGTCCGCATACATCGGTGTGTATGAGTCCCAATAGCTCACTAGCTCGTGTCCCTTTACCGCTAAAAGGATTACGAGTCATTTTGCCAAGTAGGCAATATTCGCATGTACCAAATGATTGATAATCAAATGGTGTAATCACATTAGTCGAAACTAATCTTTTGATGCGATTCTCGTTTATGTGACCTAATCGACAATGCCAAATGAACGCTTCACTTGGGTCACTTGTTTTGAGTTTCTTTGATTGTATGTTATAAATATCATTAATTGGATTTGAGGTCTCTAGAATGTAAATGCCATTGATGGAAGTAGCTTGGCCAATAACCAAATCATTCCTAGAAATAGAGCAACGATTGTTCTTAATGACAAAACAAAAACCGTCCACGTCTAGCATGGCGATTGAAATAATGTTTTTAGAGAGTGTAGGTACATAAAAACAATTATGCAAATACAACTCAAATCCATTTGGCAAAGCTAAAACATAAGTTCCCTTGGATTCGGCCGCTACCCGAGCTCCATTTCCAAGGCGTAGATCAACATCTCCCTTGCTAAGCCTTTCCACATCTCTTAAACCCTGTAAATGATTACAAAGGTGAGAACCACAACCGGTATCTAGTACCCATGTCGTAGTGGAAGTATAATTTATATCAATAACATAAATTTCTTTAGGAATTGTACCTTTTGGAGTAATGAGTCCTTCCCTTATATTTCGCAAATACATAGGGCAATTCCTAAGCCAATGTCCCATGCCATAGCAATAATGGCACTCATCATTAACTTGCTTGAAGTTTTTGATTTTCTTTCCTTTCTTCTTGAACCTCTTGCCCTTTGAAGCAAGAACTTGATTGCTAGAGCTCCCACTAGCTTTGGCATCCTTATCTTCCAGAGATAAAGACCCTATAGATCGTATGAGGTAGTCTTCCTGAGACGGACTCACACGAGGTCTAGTAGTAGTGGGTGGTTTAGAAGTGGTGATGAAATTAAGGTTTCCATCCGAACCTATCCCGAAATGAAGTTCTCTAGTTGTATCGAAATTATTGTTGGAGCATACGTCGTCAAGAACATGGTGATATGACTCAATAGTTATCGGTGCGGTAGCATTTGATGGATTCATTGTAATGCACTACAAATATAGAGGAAAGGAAATATTAACATTTGTCTTTTTTAAATCATACTTGCAAATTTAACAAGATATGAACATTTATATAGTGACCTCTACCCAACTATAATAAATGATTCCAAGACCAAAATTCATATCAACTTAGGCACGGGGTAGCCGATGCAACCTTCATTAATATAACTCGGTGGATTAACTTTTTAATCGATTCTACTTTTAGAACTCTTGGTCGATAAAATTACTCTAATATTTATCTATAGCCCAAAACACATCAACAAGGGCACGGGGTAGCCGATTCAACCCTTATTAATTACTTTTGTTGAGTTCAATCCAAATTTCGAATAAATGTGTCCATTATCCAAACCCACATCAACTTGGGCACGGGGTAGCCGATACATCCCTTATCAACATGAATTCGGTGGATTAACATTCATCACCCACTTCCCCTACGTAACAAGGTTTGTACCCCGGGGTAGCCGAGTGCACTCCCTCGCGAAATAGGTTTTCATGGTTTCTACTATTTGGTAAGGCTATGTCTCAATTGATTGTTTTAGCGAGAGGTCATGTCAATTTATTATCTATCACGTTTTAAGTGAACTAAAGCGGTGAACTACGATAATTCGAATTGACACGGTCGATAAACTCGATAAAATAACAATGCATGTTTAGTTATGGCGATTTAGCGATGCATGTGACATAAAATAAAATGCAAGCATAAAGATAAATAAATCCTAGTATGGCCTTTCCTAAAAAAAAAGAAAAACTATTTAACTATTACATATTCGGAAACCAACTCCATTGGTCCCTTGAACTTCGGTTGTGGCACGCATCTCGAGGTAACACCGTCTTTATGTATCGCCATTCTTGAAGAAATCCGTATAGTGGAACTCCGGAATGAATAAAATTACATAATAAATTACATAATTTCCTATTATACATTTGTAACTAAAATAAAATAAATCTATTAAATTACAAAACGGTGATACGAGATCACAATAAAAATACAACCGAATCGATATTCCCATACATTTCGGGAAATACCAATTAAAATCTAAGGCCATACTAAGTAAAATTACATAATTCAAAATTACATAAATTAAAATTATGACAATCATAAAGAAAAATGCACCATTATAATATGTATGAACATGCTCAATTTTAATGCTAAATCGCCTTTAATTAGCCAATATCGTATATTACTCGGTTTTTACGGATTTGCGTGATTTCAACATTTTATAATCACAAAAATACATAAACTCATATTTATGCATAAGTTAATTACCCTAACCTCTTAGGACTCAAAATATAGTCTTCACTAATAATTTGACCATAATTAACTTTTATTTACAAAATTGTTCATAAATGGACCAAAAATTACAAAAATAAGCTATTAAACTTCAAATAAATCCAAAAATTTCAAATAAATTCAAAATTTGAAATTTAAATTCATGAACATTCTGGAAAAATTCCATGACACTCATAATGTTCAAAATCTTTAGGTTAAAAAATTCAAAAATTTACCGGAAAAACAATGTTGCGGTTTATCGATTTATAATAAAATAATCATAAAAACATGGAAAAATATTTTCATTAACTTTTCAATTTTAGATCTGAAAAAAAAATAATAAAATGCAACATTAGATGTTTTTCCTAAGTCATAGATTATGTTTTATTAATTTTCACTAATAATGTCACTATTTATGCTATTTTTCTTCAAAAATTCATAAATCATGCAAAAAGACTTCTTTATAGCCAATTATTTTACACACATCTTGTAAAATTGCATGTGACAACATATTAATGTTCTATGACCAGATTCGAAATTTAACTCATATTAACCTATTTTTCACTTAAATCCGAATTTAATAATGAAAAATTCATTTTTCGAGCATAACAAGTTCAAAAATTATGAAAATTTACAGGTTATCTCAAAATAATATATGTGACAACATATCCAAAAACCAAGTGAAAATTCGAAGTATAGCTATTTTTAGACCAAAAATGACATTTTTACTCATAAAATCACATTTAAATGCCATTATTGTAAATTATGAACAATAAAAAACCGAAAAATTAACCAAAATATCCTAAAACACTTTAGGACCAGAAATATTAACATGTATGTAATAATTTCGTGATATATCATAATAACACAAATTTTACAAGTTTTATTTGTTATTCATATAACTTGGAAAAACTTTTAACCAATTTGCATGCAAACAACCGTGGCTCTTGATACCGATTGAAGGAAATGTAGATCTTTATACTTATTAACATACTCATATATGTCTAAAATAATTTGTCATAAAATTAAAACGGATTTTATGCATGCAAACAATAATATAAAAGAAGAGAAATAATGTCCTTACATTGTTGATTTCGGATTTAAGGGCACAAAAGAGATCACCTTTCTCTTTTGATCTTGAGCTTTTCCTTATGGATGAACAAGATCTAAGTATAAGATCTCTCCCTAAGCTTTATACCCAAGGCTTCTCTTAATTTGATTAATATTACAAATACTAGTATAATATTAATCAAGGTAGAAAATTGAACCAAAACTTTTATAAAACACTTATATGTTTCGGTTTTTAAGAGAGAAGAAGAGAGGATTTTTCTTCTCACTAGAACTTGTATTTTTGATGAGTAAATTAGAATGAATAATAATACACTACTTTTAGTATATTATTAGGTAAAATTATAGAGAAAACAATGATCATTTTTCTTCCCCAAAACCGTGTAAGAGGAGCCTTTAGGGTGAGCCAATGCATGCAAGTGTTGTTCTTTACAATACATAATAGGCTTTCATGGCTAGGAAATAAGGTAATCATTGTGTTTACCATTATCTTAATCAAACACAATATTAGCCTATTTCTTCCCCTAATTTCGGCATAATGGATAATATAGAGTCCATATTATTTTTGTCAATTTGTCAATATGTCACATGTCATATGTGACATAAATTTGTTATGTAATTTTTAACATATTAAAAATCAACGTATTATTAAAATACGTCACATACAAATATCGACTTAGTAATATCATAATTACTTGTACCAAAAATTTTACCAATTTATAAATCACAACTGATTGTATTTATAACAATTCATTCAATTTAATTGTTACTTTAAACAATTATTTCATCCGAGTAATGATACAATTCAATTACTCAGACCGTATCTTATTTAATCACATTTCAATATGAAACGTAAATTTTACTTCCAAAATCGTCCGTCAATTTTCAAATAATTTAATTAACTCGTAACGTTATACGATTAATTAAATAATCAATTAAGAGTGTTGCCCTATAGGTATGACCTAGGGGGTCAACTGATCACCACCGTCACACGACAGTAATGTCAAACTCTAGTCAGCCAATCATTACCGATATATGTTGACCAGTTGACAGTAACAAAATTACTTCCCAATTGTATTCTTTAAAATGAGATTTAATAATGATATTTAAATCATGTGATCGCACTATTGTTGAGGACACATTTCCCAACAAATCCGGCCGTCCTCCACCTGCACAATCCGTGCGGTTTTCCACCAAGACGCTCGGATTCCATCACCACAATCCGCCCGGATTCTCTTGAATCCGCTCGGGTTCCTTCGCCAGAATCCGCCCGTCCTGACCCTGATCCGCTCGGATTCCTCTACAGCGCGATTTCCTCTTCTCCAAGCTACAAAGAAAGAAGCCCTTCCTTCGGAAAATACTGGCTCCTCCCTGCTCAATCTAAAAAGTGTAATTACTAGTTTAGCCCTTAGTTAACCCTAATGCATCCCCCTAATTTCCACTATAAATACCCGATTAGTCTAATTAGAAGAGGATGTTCTTCTTATCAAAAATTAGAGTAGTTAATATCAATCAAATCTCTCTTTAGTTTTGTAATCAACAATTAATCAAGTTCTAATACAATTTTTATTTCCTTAATCTCTCTTTTGTTCATCCTTTATTTTGGGTAATTGAAGATTATTTGGGTTATTATTGGGAGATTGACAACCTCTCAATCAAGTATCAAGTACTTCTTTTATCTTTGCTTTATTATTGGAATCATTAGTAGGTATAATTCTCTTAATCCCTTTTTAATTATTGTTAATTACTTTCATTTATTCATCATGTTTCATTTTGTTGGTATTATTGACAACCTTGCTTGCATGATCAACATGATAATGAGTGAGTAGTCTCTTAGCTAGGGTTAATGGGTGATTAGGGGAAACCAACATGGGGAATGATTCATGCTTAAATTAATATGCTTTCATGTTTTATTTGCTTGCTTGTTTTGATCTCAACTCATGCACATGTTATGTTTGATGAAATGCTAAGCCTATGAATCCTTGCATTTACTACCATCACCTATCTTTTCAATGAGACTTGTAAGACATAACCCAACTCGAGTCTCATTAGACCATGCATGTTGTTGAGTAGGGAAGATTAAGTCGACTTGTAGGTGTTGTACAATCTAATCGATTCGACTCCGGGACCCAAACTTTCCTAGGATTGTAAGATATAACCCAACTCAATCCATCACAACAATAATTGCTTGCTTATAATTTGAGAACATGTTTGTATGATCAATTCCCATGATTCCCCTATGATCCCATGACACCCTAGTGCTTTTTAATCAATTGTTTACACCCCTTTTTATTCATCTTGCTTGTTTATTTTCATTGCTACTTTAGTTAGTGATATTCTACATCAACCCAAATTGTGACACCCCTAAGACACCACTAGTTGCAATAGAAATCTCATTTCAATACCCGACCCTTGGGATCCGACCTTTACTTGCCTCTTTACTAATTGTAGAGTTGTTTGTGAAGCTATAAATTGTGTTTTGATTCGGACGTGACCCAACGACCACATCTTTAATTGTGAACACGAAACGGACCGATCAAAAATGGCGCCGTTGCCGGGGACGATGTTTACTTGATTTAGATTTCTTTACATGGTTATTAGTTGTGTCTTTTCTTTGCCTTGGGGAAGTAAAACCCCTCAAGGTTTGTTCTAATTGTTTTCAAGTTGTTTGATATTTTGCATGTCTAGAAGTTCACAAGGTGATTTGTTACCTTTTGACCGTGAAATTGAAAGAACCTTGACGAACAATAGGAGACTTGCTAGGAGGAATTTGAGAGGTATTAGTGAAGTTATTCAACCAACTATTGAGTTCATCAACCCTTTCGCAATAGAAGGAGAGGAGAACCAATTACACAATACACCCCAAAATCAACCTACAATGCCTAAATTCTCGTCACATTCCGTACCCACCGAGGAGAACCTACCCAATGGTACTACTACACCACAACATCTAACCGGAAATTTTATTGCCAAATCCGCCTTTATCCAATTAGTCGAAAGGAGCCAATTTGGGGGGATGCCTAGTGAAGACCCTCATTCTCATATGGAAACATTTTGCGACTATTGTGATGCGATTTCTCAAACCGGTGTGACTCAAGACCAAATTCGATGGGTCTTATTTCCTTTTTCTCTAATCGGCACCGCTGGCTAATGGTTGAAGGGCCTTGATAAGGCCACTCTCGGAATTGATTCTTGGAAGAAGTTGGCTCTAGCTTTCTACAAAAAATTCTACCCACCGGAAAAGACTAACATGCTAAGAGCTCAAATTACGGGTTTTAAGCAAAGGGATGAAGAATCTTTGTATGAAGCTTGGGAGCGGTTCAAGGGAATTTGTCGCTCATGTCCTCACCATGGACTTAGCGAATGGTTCTTGGTACAACAATTTTGGAATGGTTTATATGAAGATTCAAGGAACATTCTCAACATGGGATCAAATGGAATGTTCACCGAAGTTGATGACAATCAAACATGGAACAAGATTGAGGAAATGGCGGTCCATAACTCACAATATAGTAGACCTCGCAAGGCTACTAGAGGAGGAAAGCATGAAGTGGACTCCGTTACTCAATTGGGTGCTCAACTTAGTGCTCACATTGACACAATCAATTTGAAGTTTGAAAAATCTATGGCTAGACTTGAAGAAGTCTCAAAATCACCAAAGCATCATGTTAATGCCATGACGGCATCCTCATCAATCCCAAGTGGGATATGTGAGAATTGTGGAACTTTGGGACATGACCAAAGTGATTGTAGGGGAACAAATGAACAAGTGAATGCTTTCCAAGCATACAAGAGTGGTACCCCTTATTCCAACTATTACAATGAAAACACCAAATTCCATCCAAATCTCTCATACAAAAGCCAAAATGTTCAAAACCCTCAAACAACATACACCCCACCTCCCATGAGAAACCAAAATCAAAGACCCTTTTACAATCAAAACCACGGTTACCAAAATCAAAATCCATACAATCACCAAAATGACCAAGGTTTTGATGTCCAAAAAGCGGTCCTCCAAATGCAAAAGAATCAACAAGAATTTTTCACTCAAATGCAAAAAGATAGCCAAGCAAAGGAAACCCAATTGACTCAACTAGCATCTTCAAGCTCACAAAGACAAAAGGGGCAATTACCACCTCAAAGTAATCCCCCAAGACATGAAACGGTTATGGCCATTCACTTGAGAAGTGGTACAAGGTATGAAGCACCGAAGAAGCAAGTTGAGGATGAAGTTGTGGAAGCTAGTGATAAGGAAGAAATTGTGCAAAACTCCAAAGATGGAGAATCATCAAAGGAAGAAAGTTCAAAGAAAAATGAAGACAAAGTCAAGGAGAAGGAGCCCGTTGTGATTAGACTTCCTTTTCCAAGTCGTCAAGCCAAGCCCAAATTTGATGATCAACTTGGAAAGTTCATGGAAATTGTGAAGAATTTAGAAGTCTCGATTCCTTTCACGGAATTAATCAATCACGTGCCGGCCTATGCGAAATACATGAAAGATATCCTCACAAAGAAGAAGTCGATCCGGAAACTTGAGATTATCGCCTTCACTAAGGTGAGTAGTGCAATACTTCAAGGGAGTTCACCTCCAAAACTAAAAGATCCGGGAAGCTTCTCAATACCGTGTACCATTGGCGACACAACGATCAACAAAGCCTTATGTGATCTAGGGGCTAGTGTGAGTGTCATGCCGTACTCGGTGAGTTAAAGGTTGGGGATGGGAGAGCTTAAATGCACCAACATCACACTCCAAATGGCCGATAGATCGACGAAGACACCATTAGGGATATGGGAAGATGTCCCCGTGCGAATTGGGAAGTTTTTCATCCCGGTGGACTTTGTCATTGTCGATATGGAGGAAGATTCCAACATTCCAATCATTCTAGGAAGACTTTTCCTACACACCGTGGGTGCGGTGATTGATGTGAAACATGGTGAGCTCACTCTAGAAGTGGGAGATGAAAGCATAACCTTTAATCTTGACAAGACTATTAGAGCTCCTCGTTTGCATGAACCGTGTTTTATGATTGATCATTATAGCCGAAAGGATGAGAGGAAGAAGTTGGAACTCCAATGGAAGAAGAAAATTGAAGATGCTCCATTCAAAGAGCAAGTGAATTGTGACAAGGAGAGCTTGCAAAGCTCATCAAAATCAAGCAAAGAAGAAGAGGATGGCCTCATTGGCCAAGAGAAGAAATTGGGAGAGTTGTCCCCATCAAATCAAGAAATTTTCAATGATCAACTTAATGAAGTTTGCGGTCTTTGAGACGACGAATTTGAAGGGATTTTTAATCCCTACATTGGTAATGCCATTGATCAAGAACGACAACAAGGGCAAAGGTCTATTGAAGAGCTTTATAACGATAATGAACAAGCTTTTGATTATTTCTTCAAGGTGTTGAGCAACATCAACAACACCTTGAACATGCCCCCTTGACATCTCATCAAGGATGAGAGTTTGGTGGAGTCCTCCCTAAACCACCGTTTGTAAATACTTCGAACTCCCTAACTCGCATTTCAATTCTTGTATTGCATTTTTGTCATCTTTGGATTTATTTTATTTACTTTGATCAAGATAATTGTCATGTTTGAGAGAAGTGAGGGAGGGACTAACAATTTCAATTGATGTTTAGTGCTTTACCTTAGTGTGGGAATGACAATTGCCTAGGCTATCCTTGCCTAGTAATGCCCCCACAATGAAGAACACAAGATATGAAGAAGAATAGAAGAATGGTAAGGGAAATGCATTGTACACGGATGGAACTGAATCCGCCCGTTTTCATGTAATCCGAGCGTACTGGGCAGAAGACGCACGTCCCTATGAGATGCAATTTTGAAAAATTTTTGACTGTAAGAGAATCCGGGCGTCCTGAACAGCAATCCGCCCGTCTCTGAAAATCCGTCCGTCTTGGAAAGAAGACGCCCATCTTCTCTGCTAAGGAAAACAAGAAAAATTCCTGGACTGAAATCCGTCCGTCTTCTGAAGAATCCGCCCATCCCGTATCAGCGAATCCGAGCGTCTTCTCTTGAATACGCCCGTCTTTAGGCGAGTTTTATCAAACCCAGAAAGTGCAGAATCCGCCCGTATTGGGCAGAAACCGCACGGATTGCCCCTGCAGTTCGAAAATCTCGGTCTTTATAAACCCCTCCCACCTTCATTCCTTCATTCATTCATTCATAACACTACTTCAAAACATCAAAAACCTCATCCTCTCCATCACAAAAACAAAATCCCTCAACTACATTCACCAAAATCAAATCAAACCATCCTTCTAACAACAAATCAATCACTCCTTTTCCAATAACAATCAAAACCAAGCACAAATCTTCAACCTTTGAGTCGATTTTTTAATTCATAAAGGCAAAGCCTTTCACCTTTAAATCGACTTGGGTGCACTACAAATTGAAGATTTTTCATTCTTTTCTTGGTTAATTCATCAATGGCAAGGACTAAGGGAGCAACAAAGGCACCAAAGACACTTTCACAAAGGCAAAAGGCCCTTCAAGCAAAGAAAGCATTGGCTATGGTGGTAGCAACCCCAAACTTGGAAGTGCAACAACAACAACAACCTTCTATGGGAGCAACAACATTTACTACTCCGGAAATCGATCAACTCTTGCATTATCCGGAGGTAACTTTTATTTCCAAAACCCATAGAGATACTTTTTCCAAGTTTGCTAGGAAATCACTTCAATCCACCAAATTTATTTGTGAAGACACCTTGGATAAGTTAGGTGTCCTTGAGCAAACTAGAGCCTTTTTCAAAGCAATGGGGTTGAAGAAATTGTTTGAAACAAAGGAATTGACATACCCCTCCCTTACCTTGGAATTTTTGAGTTCTTTGAAAGTCACCAAAGTTGAGAGTAGGGAGAATCTCGAGTTTCGTCTAGCTAATGTTAGTAGACGCATTTCCTTTAGGGAATTGGGTGAAATCTAGGGTCTTAGTGATGAACCGAGTTATTTTAAGAATTATGGAAAGTATGACCCCGACCCTCTTTGGGAGGCAATTTCCGGAAGGAAATTTGAGGATTTTCATGCGAGTCGTGCTCTTTTAGTCCACCATCCGGGCATAAGAGTATGGCACAAGGTCATAGGAAACACCATTATCGCAAGGAAAGATACCAACCATTTCACCAAACTTGATTTTATTCTTCTTGAATCGGCTTTGAACATTGGATGAGTACACACCAAGCCTTTCAACTCTTTGAGGCTTTTGCTAGATAGATGGCTCAACATTGATTGTGGGAAGAAGGGCACTACCGTTATTGTCAATGGCGTCTTAGTCACTATCCTAGCCAAATACTTTGATCCTAACTTCAACAAGGATAGCAAGTATGAAGCAAAGGAGGGTGGTCATCTTGTTGATATGCATACTATGATAAACAAGTACAAGTGGGTTGCCCATAACCCTCTTGACACCAAGTATGGATGGCTCACTAGTGAAGCTAAATCGTTTACTTTGCCTTCAAAGATTTGTCGTCTAAGCGTCCACCGGACCAATTATCTACTTCCCCTTTCTAAAGAGGCCGAGTATATTATCCAACAACAAAAGGGTGAACTTGAAATGCCCTCCTCTTCCATTGTCATACCACCTTACCCTTTTGAGTACGAAGAGTTCAAGCCCGAGGGGGTTGAAGCAAGAAATGATTATGTGACTCTTCTCATGCAAACAATGCACAAGCAAGCCTTTGAGGATCGGAAAAACGCTTACTTGGCTCAATATCCACCCCTCCTACACTTAGCTAGGCAAGGACTACTTGACCCATCATGTCCTTTGCCTAGTTGGGCGGATAGAGAAGTCCTATTTCCGGGTGCATCTAGGGTCATTTCGGGTGACAATGAGGTTGTTGGTAATGAAGAAGTTGATGACAACATTGGTGAAGAAGCAAGTGAAGAAGGAGTAGAGGATGGTGAGCAAGATGGTGAACAAGATGAAGAAGAAAGTGAAGAAGCAAATGAAGAGGGAAGTGGCAATGAGACCACTTCTAATGAGGAAAGTGGTGATGATGATGATATGATGGAAGATTACCAAGCCTTGGAGACTCCTACCCTCTCATGGTTTGTCTATTTCTCTCTTTGTTTTAAATATTTTTCTTGATCATTGATGGAGTAGTCCTAGAACCATAGAGGACTCACACCTCGGTACCATTGAGGTGTTCTCATTTTATTGTTCCCATTTTCAAAATCAAAAATGACAAATTAGTTTCATGCATTGCATAGTGTGTGCATGAACTACACCCATCCTTGGACATTAGCAATTGTGTCTCACTCGGTTTGGGGAAGTTAATGCATACACAACGGGAGGTAATCTAAATTATCCTC
This sequence comes from Silene latifolia, assembly GCF_048544455.1. Lineage (NCBI taxonomy): Eukaryota > Viridiplantae > Streptophyta > Magnoliopsida > Caryophyllales > Caryophyllaceae > Silene > Silene latifolia. Next base: position 27,750,571 of record NC_133532.1, read on the forward strand.
TCCGTCATAACAAAAACCATGCATCATGTAGTGTAGCCTAGTATAGATTGCATTTAGTATAGAAATCATGCATCATCTTTGCATAATTTCCATCATTTTGGCCATTGAGGACAATGCCCATATTAGTGTGGGGATGGGAATTCTAACATTTAACTCTTATTCAAAAATCCAAAAAAATTGAAAAATTTCGAAAATCATAAAAATTTGAAAATTTGAAAATCCAAAAACATGTTTATTTCCTTTTGTATAAATTGTCCTGTATATATTGTGTTTGTTCTATCCTTGTTCACATTGATTGACTACGCCACATCCAAGACATGAGGATATTGAAGACCGCATCGTATGATCTTTCCAATCTCCTTTTTCCTCTTTATGTTAATGACTATGTGGCTTTATTTTGATTGATGCGGTATAACAATGTGAACTTAGGACTTGCATTTAGTTTATATGTCATATTAGTTGGTAGAATCATTTGCATTAGGATGTTTATATTAGTTGCATCATAGCATGTAGTTGCATGTTAGAAAAGTTTTGAAAAATGCCTAATTAGGAACTTTGACAAGAGCAACTAAGCCATTACAAATACTTGTTCAACTTAAGACTTTGCCTACTAGAATGGTTGTAAAACACCCTAGATAGTGTCATACTAGTGTCTTTTGACCCATGACCCAAAGCCTAGTCAAGGGTTTGCATGTGAGTCACCTATCCAACCCCGTGATGCGATGTGGACTTGGTTAACTTGTCTAGGTGACCTTGATTGACCTTGTGGTAAGGCAACCCAAAAATATTTTCTATCAATAAGCTTGAAGTGCTCATTTCGAAAGTTTTGTCATGTGGAAGTAATTTAATGACAAGGAAACCTCAAATGTTATGAATTATTGAATGTTGAGAAATTTAATTTGTTTTGATGGAGGCGTACCACTTCGATGTGCTTTGGTGCGGGATCCATTGAATTGGGCCCCCACACGGTTGTGAATTCGGCCGCCCAGAGACAGAGTGACTATCACCCCGAAAAGCTATTGTCTAGAGGTTAACCGGTTGCCTAATAAGCGATTGGCGAAAGCAAAGGACACTAGCCGGAAGGGACAAACCCCATCTAAAATTTTTGAAATGTGAAAGTTGAAATGAGGACAATTTTGAATACTAGTCATATCCACCCGTTGTGTATAAAGATTTGAGCATTTCATTCCCAAAAAGCCCTTTTGTCAAGCCACTTTGTCGAGCTTGGGACGATCCATGACCTTTACTTTTGTAGAGAATTCGAGACTTGTCATGTCATATGCCACTAGCATCATAGGGATCATCATTCCACCACCATCCGATCGCTCTTGACGAAAGCATTTGGAAATTGAGGACGAAAGTAGTCTAGTTTAACACCATTTGGAGGTGATTTAGTGCCATCCTCTTAGCCTTAGTAATTTGTTGAACTAGTATTTGTGAAGGATTACATGCTCTTAAATTTGTTCCTCTTTAGTGCCTGATGTGAACATTATTTGCGCACATTTAGTCCCCTAATTGAACCTATTTTGCATACTTTTATAACATTTCTTGGCCATTTTATCCGTCAAAACCTTCCTATTTGCTTTTCTATCGCATTTCATATGTTTTGTAGAAAAGGAGATAATAAGGCGGAAATTCCCGTCTTTCGTGCTTACTCGGAAGCTACTTGACGATACTAGATGAACTAGTATGAAGAGGAAGCAAGGACTAAAGACCAATCCCACAAGAATAAAATGGAAGTGAAGAAAAGGGAAGAAAAGAAGAAAAATTATTGCTGAGGAACAATCCGAGCGGATTGTCCACAATCCGTCCGTCCTCCACAAGCACAATCCGAGCCGTTTCTGATGTGACCATAATTAGCGCACATTTAGTCCCCTAATTGAGCCTATTTTGCATACTATTATAGCATTTCATGGCCATTTTATTCCTCAAAACCTTCCTATTTGCTTTTCTACCGCATTTCATATGTTTTGTAGAAAAGAAGATAATAAGTCGGAAATTCCCGTCTTTTGTGCATATTTGGAAGCCATTTGATGATATTAGATGGACTAGTATGAAGAGGAGGCAAGAATGATGACCAAGGATGTAGGAATAAAGAGTATATAGAAGGGTCATAAGGTTTAAAGCAAGGAGGAAAAGCAAGGAAGCCATTCAAGAAGAAATCGCTCGAAACCCGAACCAAGAGTTGCTCTTTTGGCTCTGAAAATATGCTAGATGGAACGGCGTCGAAAAAAAAAGCGATCTAGGCTTTTGAATCACTCCAATAGGAGTCCGGATGAGAAAATGACGTCCGTTTTACAATCCGAGCTTAAACAAAGAAGCTGTACAGCAATCCGCGCGTCTTACGCTGAAGACGCTCGTCTTCCCTACAATCCGCTCGGATTCCCCCACTACAATCCGAGCGTCTTGCTCCAAATCCGCTCGTCTTCCTCTTCACCAATCCGCCCGTCTTCAACCCAATCCGCTCGGATTTCCCTGCCACAATCCGTCCGTCCCGACAACAATCCGCCCGGATTCCTTTACAGCATAATTTCGTTCTTCAAGCTTCAATGAAAGACTCCCTTCCTTCGAAAAATACCGGAGTCTCCCTGCTCAAACATCAAAAGTGTAATTACTAGTTTAGCCCTTAGTTAACCCTAATGCATCCACCTAATTTCTACTATATATACCCCATTTGTAATAATCAAACCATCAAGTTTTATTAGATTAGAAATTCCTCTTAGATTAGATTAGGAGTAGATTAGAATAAATTACTCTTTAATCTTTCCACAAATTACACATTAATCTCTCTTTAATTATTGTTCAAGTTTATTATTGGGTAATTGAAGATTATTGGGTTATTATTGGGAGATTGACAACCTTCCATCAATCATCAAGTTTCTTCTATTATTCTTTGCTTTATTATTTGGATCATCATAAGTTGGTATAATTCCTTTACTCTTTACTCTTTATTGTTTATTTTCCTCATTCTCTTATCATGTTTATACTTGTTGTGATGATTGACACCATTAATGACATGTTTTCCATGATAATGAGTGAGTAGTTTCTTTAGCTAGGATTAATGGGTAATTAGGGGAAACCAACATGGGATTGATTCATGTTTAATCTAATATGTTTTCACAATTAAATTGCTTGCTTGTTGTGATGTCAACTTTATGCACATGTTATGTTTGATGAAATGCTAAGCCTATGAATCCTTGCATTTACAACCATCTCTTATCTACTCAACTTGACTTGTAAGATATAAACCAACTCGAGTCTTGTTAGACCATGCATAAAAGTTGAATAGGAGGAAAGTAAGTCGACTTGTAGGTGTTGTACAATCTAATCGATTCGGCTCCGGGACCCAACTCTTCCTAAGAACCGTAAGATATAACCCAACTCGGTTTCTCCACAACATTAATTGCTTGCAACTTTGTAAACATGTTTGTATGATCAACACCATGAATCCCCTATGACCCCACGAAATCCTAGCACTTTTAATCATCTGTTTACATCTTTCCCTTTATTGCTTGTTTTACCTTATTGCTTGCATTAGTCTAGAACACAACTACAAACCCCATCAATTGTGACACTAGCATAAATTGAGATAGATAGACTTAGAACCCAAAGCACACCGTCCCATGGATCGACCTCGACTTACCGCTAACTAGTTGTTTGTTGAGTATTATAAATGTGTTTGATTGAGAGCCCCAACGACACTCACATCAAAATGGCGCCGTTGCCGGGGATGGTGCTATGTGATTAAGTTCTTACTTGTTTGTCTATTTTGATTTTGCTTTCACCTTGAGGAACTTGTTCCTCAAGGATTGTTCTTACCGTTTTGGTGTAGTTTCCATGCTTGTAGTTGTTTCCCTGTCTTAGCTATGATGACCCAAGACTTGGTACATGGAGTATGTGGTGGATCTTTTGAGTATGACTATGGGTATGGGGAGTTTGAGGAGCAAGTCAACACAAACCTACCTTACTACTCATACAATGAAAATCCTAACCACTACCCCAATTTTTCCCACCAAAATCACCACACCCAATATCAACAACAACCACCCACCCAATACCCATTTCACAATGAACTTCAATTGCCACAATACAACCACTTTCACACCTACCCACAACAAAAAGTTGAACCCATTCAAAACATGATTCTCCAAATGATGGGAGATCAACAAAATTTCTTCAAACAAATGCTAGAAGAGAGCCAAAAAGAAGATAATGTTCTTAAAAACATTGTTATCCAAAGAGAGGAATTGAGGTTTCAAATTGCCCAATTAAAAGAATCCCAAGCAATCACTCCCCACCACTCCTTGGACATTGACCATGAATGTGAGTTTGAAGGAGTTACCTTTGATGAGAAGTGGGAAGAGCCAACTTCTTTGGGCTCTTGTGAGTATGAAAGTGTGGTATTTGATGATGAAGACATGAGGTTGAGTAAGCCAAATACTCTTAGCCTTCGTGAGTATGAGGGTGTGTCATTTGAAGTAGATGTTGAGGTGTTGGAGAATGAGTTGGTGAAGAAGAATGAAGCCCCTATTTATGATTCATATGGAGAAAGCGATGATGATGCATCTATGGAAGAAGATGATGAGGGAAATATGGACTCAAATGATGAATGGAGTTATGGGATTAGCTTTCTTGAGGAACCCATCCTTGAGAAGTTTGAAGATTGCTTCGATGAAGAGGAGGAATGCCTTCATGAGAACCTTTTCACACCCACTATGGAGCCCATGATAGTTGGAGATGACATTATGGACCTTCTCACGAAAGTCAAATCATCATACAAGAATTAAGTAGTGGGGAAGCTCAAAGAAAAGGTTAAGAAGGAGTCTATATGTGGAAATTTGGCATCCACTATCCCAAATCCTAAGACATCCCATCATCAATGCCATGAAAGTTCGCCTTCTATCCTTGGAAAATTGCCTAGTCCAAGCATTCGCATCTTCAACTTTGGAAGAAATAGGAGCACCCGGAAAAGCCCCCATGACAAGAATCTCAAGTTTGCTAGTTTTAAGAGCCGGGAAGGCCACCATCACAAAGCAAAAGAGAAGGGGAAGGAGTTCAAAGGGAGGTCCCTCATGGATTGGCCCTACTCTATTTGGCAATGGTTCAAGACTTATTCATGCTTACTTGAGGACCATTCACAAACCTTTGATCAACTATTGAGAGCATTGAGCTCCATGGATAATGGAATATGAATGAGTTTGGTGGAGTCCTCCCTCAAACCACCATTTGTAAGATACCCTTTCCTTTCACTTTGCATTACCTTTCCACTTGCATTTAGTTATATACATATACATTTAGCTTGCATTTGTATTATATTTCATATTGCATTTACATTAGTTAGTTCATAGTATAGTTGCATTGTAATATAATTCATATAGATAATTGCATGTAGACTAGAATTCATGCATTGTCACTAATGGCCAAACCTATTCATTTCTACACTAGAAATAGTGTTTAAATCGGTTTGGGGAGGTTTGATCATAAGTAACCATAATTTACTAGAAATCATGCATCATATAGTATAGTTTAGATTGCACTCATTTTTTATATATGTCATATAGAATTGCATTTAGTTAGAGCATGCATTCATTCATATCATATCATTGCATTTGTACTTTATTTCAAAAAAATCAAAAATCCAAAAACATGTATTTCTTTTTCATTCCTACTCCTACATGTACATTGAGGACAATGTCCAAAATAAAGTGGGGGATGGGAATTTATATTCCAAAAATGCATAAAAATTGAAAAATTTCGAAAAATCACAAAAATATGTCTTTTAATTTCATAAAAACAAAAACCATAAAAATTTGAAAAATTGAAAAATCCAAAACCAAGTTCATTTCCTTTGTAGTGTAGACTTGTATATATTGTTTTGTATATATTGTGTTTCTTCATCCTTTTTCTCATTGATTGACTACGCCACATCCGAGACATGAGGATATTGAAGACCGCATGGTATGATCTTTCCAATCTCCTTTTTCCTCTTTATGTTAATGACTATGTGGCTTTATTTTGATTGATGCGGTAAAAACAATGTGAACTTAGGACTTGCATTTAGTTTATATGGCATATTAGTTGGTAGAATCATTTGCATTAAGATGTATATATGTTAGTTGCATCATGGCATGTAGTTTGCATGTTAGAAAAAATTTTGCGAAACCGTCTATTTGGGAAGCTTGACTAGTGTATATAGGCCCTAGTAGATGCTTTTTCTTCTTAAGACTTTGCTTGTTAGAATACTTGTAAAACACCCTAGGATGTGTCATGCTAGTATCCCTTGACCCATGGATTAAGGCCTAGTCAAGAGTACCTTGTGGTGTGATAACTCCTTGGCTACCGTTTATTCCAAGGTGACCCTTGAAACTATGCATCCATCCATCATTCATCCATGTTCTACCACACATTTTGTCATCAAAGGAAATGGGCACAAAAAGAAATCAATTTGAGTTCAATGAAATGAAAAGTGAAAGAAAGTTTGCAAAATGCATCAAAAGAAAAGCGGAGCAAAAATAGACTCCTAAAGCTTCAAAAATAAGGCACCCTCCCTACATATGGGGTGACTTTGAAAATGTTCAAAAAGAAATGCAAAGAAAAGTTGAAAGTTGTCAAGTGTTGAAATGCCAAAAATCAAAAAGAAATGGCAAAAAGAAAGTGTTCTCAAATGTTATATGCCACAAGAAATTGGGGGGAAAAACAACAATGAAAGCAAACTCCCAAAATGAAACTCAAATACTATCGATCCCTTTTCCATCTTATCCATTTTTGTGCATGGTAGAGAGGGGACGACCCTTCTTCTTGTCTAGGCAAAAGGGGGAATTCCGCGATCCTCCAGTGTTTATAACGCCATAGGGAGTCTACTCTTGACAAAAGCATTTAACGATTGAGGACAAAGGTACCCTAGCTTGACACAACTTGGAGATGATTTATTGGTATCCTTCTAGGCTTAGTAGTTTGAAGAAATTGTATCTATGAAGGAGTGTGTACCCTTGAATTGCTTCCCTTGTAGATAATTTCCGCCACTTAGATGAGGAAAGTGGCTATTCTTTTGTAGATGCATCCATTACTTGATTTTGTGTGCTTAATGATTGGATGTGTCGCCATTTTGGCAAGACCCACCTTGCCTTGCAAGAAGGCATCCTACCTCATGCTTGTCTTGTTGTGAGTTGAAGGGGCGGAGTGAGACCCGCTAATTGTCTCATATCGGCTATGTTATTAGGTTAGTTTAAATAAAGGTCTAGTTTTAGTCACCTCTTTACTCGGGACGAGTAAAGGTTCGGTTTGGGGATATTTGATGTGACCATAATTAGCGCACATTTAGTCCCCTAATTGAGCCTATTTTGCTTACTATTATAGCATTTCATGGCCATTTTATCCGTCAAAACCTTCCTATTTGCTTTTCTACCGCATTTCATATGTTTTGTAGAAAAGAAAATAATAAGGCGGAAATTCCCGTCTTTTGTGCATATTTGGAAGCCATTTGATGATATTAGATGGACTAGTATGAAGAGGAGGCAAGAATGATGACCAAGGATGTAGGAATAAAGAGTATATAGAAGGGTCATAAGGTTTAAAGCAAGGAGGAAAAGCAAGGAAGCCATTCAAGAAGAAATCGCTCGAAACCCGAACCAAGAGTTGCTCTTTTGGCTCTGAAAATATGCTAGATGGAACGGCGTCGAAAAAACAAGCGATCTAGGCTTTTGAATCACTCCAATAGTAGTCCGGATGAGAAAATGACGTCCGTTTTACAATCCGAGCTCAAACAAAGAAGCTGTACAGCAATCCGCGCGTCTTACGCTGAAGACGCTCGTCTTCCCTACAATCCGCTCGGATTGCTCTGAATCCGCTCGGATTCCCCCACTACAATCTGAGCGTCTTGCTCCAAATCCGCTCGTCTTCCTCTTCACCAATCCGCCCGTCTTCAACCCAATCCGCTCGGATTTCCCTGCCACAATCCGTCCGTCCCGACAACAATCCGCCCGGATTCCTTTACAGCATAATTTCGTTCTTCAAGCTTCAATGAAAGACTCCCTTCCTTCGAAAAATACCGGAGTCTCCCTGCTCAAACCTCAAAAGTGTAATTACTAGTTTAGCCCTTAGTTAACCCTAATGCATCCACCTAATTTCTACTATATATACCCCATTTGTAATAATCAAACCATCAAGTTTTATTAGATTAGAAATTCCTCTTAGATTAGATTAGGAGTAGATTAGAATAAATTACTCTTTAATCTTTCCACAAATTACACATTAATCTCTCTTTAATTATTGTTCAAGTTTATTATTCAAGTTTATTATTGGGTAATTGAAGATTATTGGGTTATTATTGGGAGATTGACAACCTTCCATCAATCATCAAGTTTCTTCTATTATTCTTTGCTTTATTATTTGGATCATCATAAGTTGGTATAATTCCTTTACTCTTTACTCTTTATTGTTTATTTTCCTCATTCTCTTATCATGTTTATACTTGTTGTGATGATTGACACCATTAATGACATGTTTTCCATGATAATGAGTTAGTAGTTTCTTTAGCTAGGATTAATGGATAATTAGGGGAAACCAACATGGGATTGATTCATGCTTAATCTAATATGTTTTCACAATTAAATTGCTTGCTTGTTGTGATGTCAACTTTATGCACATGTTATGTTTGATGAAATGCTAAGCCTATGAATCCTTGCATTTACAACCATCTCTTATCTACTCAACTTGACTTGTAAGATATAAACCAACTCGAGTCTTGTTAGACCATGCATAAAAGTTGAATAGGAGGAAAGTAAGTCGACTTGTAGGTGTTGTACAATCTAATCGATTCGGCTCCGGGACCCAACTCTTCCTAAGAACCGTAAGATATAACCCAACTCGGTTTCTCCACAACATTAATTGCTTGCAACTTTGTAAACATGTTTGTATGATCAACACCATGAATCCCCTATGACCCCATGACATCCTAGCACTTTTAATCATCTGTTTACATCTTTCCCTTTATTGCTTGTTTTACCTTATTGCTTGCATTAGTCTAGAACACAACTACAAACCCCATCAATTGTGACACTAGCATAAATTGAGATAGATAGACTTAGTGTGACACCCCGCGATAAAGCGGAAAATATAACTAATAAACTAAAGCGGAATTTGTGAGATTTTAAAAACTTTTAAAATTACAAGCTAAAGATTAACACGCGGGTGTCAAAAACGAAATAAAACAAATACTACAATAGACAATTTTAGGTTATTACAACCCAAGTCTAAAAAGCGGGGAAAAGATATCCCACGAATAAACATATAAAGGGTTTCTAAACTAGAAACTAAGGTCCAAGGGTTAGTTCTCGCTAGCCCACACGTCTTCCCCACGTAAGCATCTTCACCACCTGTCATTCATGTAAACATGAACGCCACAGTCAGTGGGGAGTAACTCAAGGTTCTCCCAGCCACAATATGTCGAAATGCAAGTAAACAACCACTAAATCAAACATACGAATCATGCATCATATATGAACAATTAAGAACAAGGAGTTATAATGAATTATCACGATGAGACAGGCATAGTACTTTCTTAGTAGAATAGGCATGATATGTCAGAATAAGTATGCAATCAACGGCATAGAACAATAAAGTCAACCAACTCATATTGACACGACTCAACAAGTGTAAGACCGACACAAAGTGTAGACGGAGTATCCGACTCAGAGGCTACCTTTAAAGCATGTCCGAGATACCACACACAAGACTACATCCTAGACTCCAACCTCCTGGTAGGACGACGATCATAATACGGTCCTAGTCTAAACCTGGATCCAGACTCTCGGGATGGACGTCACCCGATTCGACATACGATATACCAATTGTATCCAAGACTCGAAACATGGCACACACTCGTAACCAAAGGTCGAGTAACCTCTAATCGGAAACATGGCACACACTCGTAACCAAAGGTCCGAAGAAAGGCGGAAGGATATCCTAATCCGGAAACATGGCACACACCCGTAACCAAAGGTCCGAAAGAGGAATGATAACCTAATCAGGAAACATGGCAGACACTCGTAACCAAAGGTCCGAAAGGGGTAAAAAGGAAAGTCAAGTCGTCACACAATGTAAAACGTCACACTTGAGTCACAATAAGAGTAAGAATGATCATGCAGACATCATATGACACGGGACCGTTAATGTCACATTCATACTCATGGCTTACATCTCACCATGAGTACGGATGGGAACATCAATCCCGACGATCATATCGCAACTAGAGGGCTTAAAGCTCACCCCTAGTATCCGATAGGACCAAGACTCTCACAACCAAACAATTCAAGACATTATCAAAGATATGACTCTCACAAGTACTTATATATAATAAATGGTTCATACTTGTATTTATTATTAAATATTCCATTTCATAATTTAACATGCCGTTTAAATAAAATATAATAAGGTATAATGAATAATTTACGTCATGTGAGAATTTCGGAATGCAAACAAGTCCAATACCAGTGACAAAATCAGTCCAATAAACAAATTATGAGAAACCCAATAATTGAATTATATTAAGCCCAACAAAGAAGACTTGTCAAACCCAACATTTAAATCATATAAAGTTCAACAAATAAATCATATGGAGTCCAACACATGAAATATGACAAGCCCTACGAATTGAACATAACAAGCCCAAGGAAAGAAATATAGCAAACCCAACAAAATGACTATGTGAAAGAACGATATTAACAAATTATCGTTATATAAAATACGAGACGGTTATTTAATTATATTATAAAATATAACACAGTATGGCCCAATAGCATAGATGTAAGTAAGCCCAATTTTGGGTAATCATAAACCCGCCCCAACCAAAAGTCAATTACCAGCTCCTAAGCCATTTTCAAGTAATGCATATCATTCAGATGCCAAAGATTTCCGCATACAGTCTATTTCCGCTAAAGCAGCAGATTATACGGCCCAGAAACCTGCTTAATCACTGGCTCTTAAACGGTAGTTGCATTTATCATCTTAAAAAGGAGGTATGAATATACTGAAACACATAACTATGCATTATTTCATGAGGATCTGAAAATCATCTCTGGGATCAAACAAACAGCAGTGTCCCAACAATCCCACATCTCGGTGAGAAGCAGAAATGCATATGCCACGATGTTTACCTATTCCCCACAATATCGCAAAACGAAAGCTTATCCTTACTATATACTCCCTCCGTCCCAAATATAGAGTTCGGACAACCTTTCCACGGTTTCCAAGACAGTCCCAAAACAGCCCACCAGACCCGCCAAGGACAGGCCGAAGTGCAGGCGTAACAGGGCACACAAACAGACTGTAAGCACCCCTTTCTCGGCTGAAAAACAAACTAACCCAACGACACTCAAGACCACCAGGGAAAACAGGCCAATTTACCCATCATTGAGACGGAAAAACCCAGCTAAAATCATCAAAACGGACCCTACCCAGACCGTGACAGGAATCCACAACCACTATTTCGACTACTAAAAATTGCACAACAACAGTCCGCGACCATTATTTCGACGGTCAGAGAAACAGAGGACGGTGCCGTTCCATTAAATAAGAACACGAAAACGACATGTAAGACAGAAATTTCGACATGTTTGTCGAGTAACCTATCACCGTTACCTTTGCCCTTCAAAACTCCGAGGAAAGCTCTTAAAGAATACGAGCTTCCCTCCGGTTCATCAGTTTCTTCAGCTGGGAGGGAGAAAACGAAATAAGGAAGCTGAAAATCGGGACTTTTATGAGGCGGGTCAAACTGAAATCACCACAAAATCATAGCTTTCTTACCTAGAAAGATGAAGGGGGAAGTAAGGAGAAGAATGGTGGAAGAATTGGAGGAAAAGGTGGAGAAACAAAGGCGGGATCGGAGTTTGAATGAGACGGAAATGGAGTATGGGGTTCACTGTGTTTTTGTTGTTCCTGCTGCTGAGTTTTGTTGTTGTTGATTCAAGGAGGAAGAAGACGAAATGTGTGAAAGGAAAAGCAGGGTGGGGTTTGCGGGTGTAAAAAGGTAGCCACACACAATGACACAAGGATAATAATAATAATATATGTAGTAATATCTATTAATAATAATACATAATAATAATAATAATAATAATAATAATAATATATAAAAAGAGATATTTTACAAGTAGGGTGTAGGATGTTAGGTGGGTGTGATGTGTTGTCCATATAGGATAGGTCGAGAAAGGTTAGTCTCACAAGTAGAAATGTGACGGTCTAAGCTAGACGGAAATTAAGACAGACATTATTACTATTACGGTCATTATTATTGTCACTATTATTATCCGACCCAAAATACGTATATATTTATTATTATATAAATCATGCCTTAAAGATATAATTTAATCGTACGTATTTTTATATAAACGAGCTTTTATATAATACGTTTATAAAAATCGTGCTTGACATTAAATTTATTAAATTGAGTAATTCAAAAATATGAAATAAATAAATCAAACGGTTTAATAAATTTTAAGTGTCCAAATAGGAAATTCGCGGGTGTTACACTTAGAACCCAAAGCACACCGTCCCATGGATCGACCTCGACTTACCGCTAACTAGTTGTTTGTTGAGTATTATAAATGTGTTTTGATTGGGTGTACAACGACGCGCCCACTATCAAAATGGTGCCGTTGCCGGGGATGGTGCTATGTGATTAAGTTTTTACTTGTTTGTCTATTTTGATTTTGCTTTCACCTTGAGGAACTTGTTTCTCAAGGATTGTTCTTACCTTTTTTGTGTAGTTTCCATGCTTGTAGTTGTTTCCTTGTCTTAACCATGATGATGACCCAAGACTTGGTACATGGAGTATATGGTGGATCTTTTGAGTATGACTATGGGTATGGGGAGTTTGAGGAGCAAGTCAACACAAACCTACCTTACAACTCATACAATGAAAATCCTAACTACTACTCCAACTTTCCCCACCAAAATCATCACATCCAATACCCACAACAACCAACCACCCAAAACTCACTTTACAACCAATTCCAAATGCCACAATACAACCACTTTCACACCTACCCACAACAAGAAGATGAACCCATTCAAAATGTGATTCTCCAAATGATGGGAGATCAACAAAACTTCTTCAAACAAATGCAAGAAGAGAGCCAAAGAAGGGACATTGTTCTTCAAGGCATTGTTGCCCAAAGAGAGGAATTGGAGATTCAAATTGCCCAATTAAAAGAATCCCAAGCAATCACCCACCTCCATTCTTTGGACATTGAGCACACATGCGAATTTGAAGTAGTAACCTTTGATATGGAAAATGAGAAATGGGAAGAGCCAATCACTTTGAGCTCTTGTGACTATGAAAGTGTTGTGTTCGATGAGGAAGACATAAGGTTGAGCAAGTCAAATACTCTTAACCTTTGTGAGTATGAGGGTGTGTCCTTTGAAGTAAATATTGGATTGTTGGAGATAGAGTTACATGAAGCCCCCATTTATGATTCATATGAAGATAGCAACAATGATGATGAACCTAACGGATGGACTCATAATATCACCTTGCTTGAGGAGCCTATCCTTGAGGCATTTGAGATACCCTATCATGAAGAAGGATGTCCTTCTTTTATTCCTCATGAAGACCACTTGACGCCTATCATGGAGCCAATGATCATTGAAGAAGATATGATAGACCTCCTTCAAAAGGCCAAAGCTTCTTACAAGAGCTACTTGGTCAAAAAGCTCAAAGAGAAAATTGCTCGTGAGGCTACTTGTGAAGATTTGGCACCCACAATCTCAACTCCTAAGGTTTCCGATCATCGAGTTTATGAAAGTTCTCCTTCTACCTTGGAAGGATTGAAAAATCAAAATGCTATCATCATCACCGAGATTGAAGAAGAAGTTGGTAAGTGGGAGTCTACAGATAAAAATAAACCACACTTCACGCTTAGTGTTGACAAGAATCATGGGCTTATCTATTTGAAGCATCGGGAAGGCTCTAATGCTAAGGACAAAGCAAGGGAAAGAACATTCTACAAGCTTCCTTGGCCAAATTTCATATTCAAATTGAGCAACCCATACTTGTGCCTATTTGGAGCTTGTTCACAAGCTTTTGATCTTTTATTAAGAGCTTTGAGCTCTATGGATAAGAATTTTTACAAATTGAACTAGTTTGTGGAGTCCTACCTCAAACCACCATTTGTAAGATACTTCTTGGACCTTTCACTTTATATAATATTGTACATTATTGCATTTGCATTTAATTTCTTGCATGAGAGAGGAGAGAGAGAGAGTCATCTTACATGTTTCATGAGCAAATTTCAGAAAAAGATAAGGAAAAAGAGAAAATCGGTGAAAAGGGTGTGTTATTTCACGAAAAAAGAGAGAAAAAGAAAGAGAGGAGCAAAAGACGCCCGGATCGAGAAGAAGAAGCCCGACCAGGGCCCACGTCAGAAAATAATTAACGCTGCAGAGGAAGACGTGCGGATTCGGCACAATCCGCCCGTCCTGGACAATACGTCCGTTTTCTTCACGGGACGCCCGTCCCGTGTGTCGCCTAGAGACGAGATTTTGTGCTGCACCTGAATACGGGCGGATTTTGAGCAAAACGCCCGTCCCAGTCAAGACGCACGTCCCAGAGGCAAGACGGCCGTGTTTTCCCATCTCTCAGCCAAGGAAAATTGCTGTGTTAGAATCCGTGCGGATTCGAGCAAAGACGCCCGTCTTCTTCTCGCATAATCCGCCCGTCCCGATGGAAATCCGCTCGGATTGCCCTGTTCCTTCGGATAAAACGGATTTGACCCACCTTTATCCGTTCGGATTCCCTATTTCTTCTATATAATCACCCCCTTTTCTCCCTCATTTCCTCACCTTATCAAACCCTAAAACACTCATCTCAATCCTCAAAATCACCCTCCCATCCTCAAAAACACCCATCAAAATGGCACCATTGATGAACACCAAAGGAAAGGCCAAGAAATTGGTTGAATCATTCGGGAAGAAGCGCAAGGGATCAACCTCTTCAACGCCGCGAGAGATAGTGCTACCAAGGAGCTCCCAACCCTTAATGAGGGGAGGGATTGAACAACTCAACCACTTTCAAGAGGTGCTCTTTGAATCCGACGACCACCGCGAAAACTTTGTCAAGCTACTAGGTAAGAAGTACGAACCCACTCAATTTGTAGATACTAGGGTATAGGAAATCCTTAAGATAAGGTACCCTACCGAGATGTTCTTTAATGGCCTTGGCATTGGGAAACTTTTCCATGCCCATGAGGAGACTTACCTTAGTCTCACACTTGAATTCTTGAGTAGCCTTCGCATTGTGACTAATACCCACACCAATGTGGGCATGGAGTTTAGGTTATGCAACCTAGACCATCGTCTTTCGCTTGAGGAATTCGCCTATGTTTTCGGTCTTGAAGTACCCACCAACTATACCGAAAAGCCCGATAATTTCGGTGTGGATTTTCTTTGGAAGGCTATCTCCGGGAGGGATTTTTCCCATCCAAACATGTTATACCTTCGCCATCCAACATCCGGTGATTCGATTCACCGAGCGCTTTGTGGCCGGTATCATCAATGGGAGGTACGAACAAGATAGGTGTACTCTTATCGACTTAACCTTTCTTGAGTCCTATTTGAATGTTCGAGCGGTGAGGCGTTATAACTTCAATACGCCACTTGAGATACTTACTAGATTCCATGATTTTGCTCAAGGAACCACCCAACTCAAGACCTTCGTGATGGGAGGTCTAATTACCATGTTAGCCCACCACCTTTGTCCCGGGTTCAATGCCCGAGGAACCTATATTGTAACACCCCGGTTTATGAAGGAGCCTTCGTCAAGACATTCCCTAATAAACCGGACTGTTACCATCTCGGTTTCCCGAGGTAGTGAATAACAAATTAAACTCCAAGGCAATTTATATCATTATTTTTAACTTAATTATTACAAAACCTCTTTTACGTCAAATTACAAAGAACTAACATAAATAAAAGTGAAAGTCTTCTAGATGATGATCTAGCTACTAAGTCTTCTGATCCAGTGTCTCACGCCCACCAAGCTCCCGTTCTATCTCTTAAACCTGTCAAGTCTGCTCGCCAATATTTGGGTCGTCACAGGTGTTCACGAATACACAGGGTCAACCACGAGGTTGAGTAGGGAAAAACAATGAAACAACAAAATATGATATGCATGCTCCTTCGTCACCTCCATCTCCATCTCAACTCATATCTCATAACTCATATCTCATAACACATAACCCGGAACGCCCAGCCATACCGATCCCGGGTAGACTATATATATCGACCGTAGCCAATCTGCCAGCTCGCAGCTGAGGACACCAGAGCAAGTCCTGTAGAACCCGCCTGGGCCTTATCACAACATCGTCATCACCACACCACATCACCACAACATCCTCCATCTCCAATGCATATGAATGCTCAAAAGAAATTAATGCAACACAATATATATAAATCACTGAACGAATAAATCATAAAATCATGCCGGTTACCCGAAGTTGTGATATCATACTCAATACGATCAATTCAGTCAATCACCTTCCCGTATATGAATCATAACGTAAATCAACAACCATGAAACAAGTCAACACAATTCAACAACAACGATAATAAGTCAAGTATATTTCCCTACCTCAAAGTGCCAGCAAATCCAATTAAGCAGTTCAAGCAGTCCAGAAAATAAAGCAACGAATTTGATTATCGATCCTTCACGAATCCGTCACCTAAAACAATTATAATATTTATAATTACCAATTACTAAATATAGAAATCTCCCAAAATAGAAGCTACTAAGAAAATAGATAGGTTACCTAATATAGAGAGTTCCTAAAAATAGAAGCTTTCCCGAAATACAATCCCGAAACCAAACTTATGCCCAACTGATAACTAAAATAACCCGATTAATATTTGACCCAACTTCCCAACATAAAAAGTTACTAAAGTAGAATTTCTTAAAATGGAAACTTTCCCGATATAGTAACTTTTCTCTTTTAACAAACCCGACTCAAAACCCGTCTTTAATTATTTAAATAACTCGGGAATTAAATTAAATAACTAATTTAATGAATTAAACGATTTAAGAAAAACCCGAATCAAACGAACAACTCAAACAACCCGCACTTCACTCTTGCCCACACCCTTCAAACGCCGCCTGAACCACCACGACAACCACCAGCCATGTTCCCCACTTCGACCCCACCACCAACAACCACCACCAGCCTGGTCGACTGCCGCCGGCGAGTCGAACCAGGGCTGTCATTTGGCCTGGTTCACCGCCAAGCCTCACCAAACGCCCATTTTCTCCACCTACAACCACCGCAACTCTCACCTATCCCCTGCCAAATCACCACCGTCATGCTCGCCGCCAAACCACGCACCCAGAAACAGTGGCACCACCGTTTCGACCTCCCCCAAGTCCACGGTGGCGCCACCCCAAACCTACCCATCTAAACCCGTCTGAAAACCACTGCATAAACCCGTTTCTACCCCCTTGTCGCTGCCGCCCTTCACAACCACCACCACCGCCTAAAACCACCTCAACAACCACCACCCCACTCGACCCTTACCACACTACTCCCTTACCCTGCCAACAACCACCAGCAAAGCCTCACCAAGACACGCACAACCCCCAAAAACCCGACAGAAAAGATGAAAACAGAGGAGAAAGGTTGAACTCTTACCTTTTTCCGCCACCACAACAGCCACCAGGGCCACCCACGGTCGTCGCCAACCACCCTAAGGGCTTCCTTGCTGCGCCGTCAACACCCAGCTCACTCTCTCTCTCTCTCTCTCTTTATGCGTGAAGGTTGATGTTGGTGTTGATGAAGAAGGGAGGCGTGAGGGAGGCGGGTGAGAGGAAGGGTTAGGTAGTGTTTAGGGTTAATTAGGGTTAAAATTTAGGTTAAAGATTAGGTTAGATGGTAAATGGGTCATGGGTAACGTGATTGGGTAAATGGGTAAGCTAACGTGACTTCGTTTAGTTAAACCCGTCTCAACAAGTTTACGAATAACTCGATCTGACGATATCAACACGACTAAACAATTAACTCGACTCAATTAGTAATATAAAATGTATCATAACTAATATATAATAATATCCGTTTAATCGATTATATAAAAATACGGGGTATTACAGTCTTCCCCTCTTAAAATGAACTTCGTCCCGAAGATCGCTCCCGTACTCAAACATCATTGTATAACGTACATACGGACGTCACGCATTTCTAACACAGTTAACACATACTTTTGACACATCAATTAAACATAACAGACACGAAATGTTACATTCTGCCCTCCTAAAAATAAACTTCGTCCCGAAGTTTAACTCATCTTCACTTAACCCAACTAACTACAACTAATAACTACCTCAGAACACAAATGTATAACAACTAAATAATCATCTGAGAACACCGTCATCTTCCATCTAAATTCCGATCTCAAACTCAAGTAACTCAATAACCATGGTCACACTGGACCGTAAACGTAACTCGGCACAAAGGCCCCACAACTCAATACTAGTGGCCAATCTCAATCTCAATATCAATAGTTTAACTACACTCTCCTTTTACACATCAACCCACTAACAGAAGTAGGAACAAAACATATAGAACTCATTTGCATAGGTACCCCACAACAAAACATCAACTTGATCAAAACTACAATCTATAAACAAGTGCAATATAAACATTAAGATTTTACAATCCTACCCGACTAGAAACATGGTTACGTCCTCGTAACCTCTTTTCAACTTTCATATACATATGCAACAAAATCATTATCAACCACATGTGACAGGAAAGAACACATGATAAGAGATTGCGCATTAACATTAAAGTCGAAACAAGGTTTTATTATGGAATTAACTGATTGTCAACAAGTAACATTTATTACCTAGCTCATGCTTAACTTAAAAACACCACATCAAACTAAAAGAACAACAAGAAAGGAACCAAGGTCTACACGGTTTCACAACTAAACAAATTTGATGATCAATTATAGACCATGAACGAGCGAGAGTAAAATCAACAAACAATTTAAGAAACTTCTCACATTTGTAAACATATCACAGAAAATAGATCTACCACTACTATCCATCACAATCACATGATCTTATTGACATGTCCGTACAACCATTTACTCACTCACTGGTTTAGGTCACGAATTAGGCCGATGAATTTAAGCAATCAACAACATACTCATAATTCATATTTTAAATTATCAAAATTGTTTGCACGATTCAATTCTGAAAACATATTTCCCAATAAAAGTAACAACATATGATCTATGACAACAACAACATTACTTCCATATCACACATGTGTTTAACATTTTAGCAACCATATCATTCAATTGTGTCCAGCAACTGAGTATAACTCATTTTCAGCAAAACAAAAGATATCGTATAATTAGCTTAAACATATACATTTGCCATCATATACTTTGTGGAACACTAGCTATGATAAAAGATTAGCAACTTGAACAACTTCTCTGATTTGCACGATTTGAATAATTAGGCTACTCGTAGGCTCAATTAAACGTAACTATAACGACTATCATTTAAACCAATGCATATCATGTGAATCATCAAAGGGTTATCCTATTATAATTGTCAACATAGTTATCATAAACAATCTTTATTAGAATATAATTGATAGTGACGACTCGAGAATATAGATATGCCAAATGTCGTGTTATATCAAACAGTTTCCTTTATATCACGCCCATACAATTGCAAGAATCACTTTAGCATTTTATGACAATATAATAACGAACATATTCAATAATGAATAACAACACGGTTTATTATCATGTTATAGGCTTAAGTCCAACTGAAATAATTTAATGAAATGAAAGTTATGAGTATAACTATAGGCACACAGACTCACATGAAAGACATTAGAACTCAGATGCATCCTACATGTGTGAACATTTAGACATACTCATTACTACCATCCATGTGTAAACATTTAACATAATTATTATAATTATTCATGCGAGTATATTAGAACAATCAAATTAACATTTAACGCTATCAACTTTACCTAGATATGACAATATAGTTTTATATTTATATATATTCGACCACTATGCAATTATGATGAACACACCAGAGATATTACAACATGCCAAACATATATAAAATATGCAAACAACTGGACTCGTATAAAATATTTCACCCTTGATTAAGAATCAATTTAAGCTATTCAATTTTACTCATACTATCATGCCAACAATGTTATCAACTAAACTTTAATTTTATCACCGGTTAAGATACATAACTACTGAACATGCCCGCTACTATCATCATATAAGGACATTATAAATTCACATTACTCAAGCTCATGAATTAATCAAACAACTGTATAAAAACTCAACCTAGATCACACATTTTACAAGTCATGATTCACGTTGTAACTTTCAAAGATCACGAATAAATAACCGTTCGATTAAAACTTGATTCATATTACTCTTATAAAATACGGAAAGTAAAAAAAAAAAAAAAAAACACAGGGAAAAAGAATTAGGTCTAAAGCACAAGAATTCCGTTTTTAAAGAATTTTACAACTCAGTTGGTCCAAACAAACATGTGACAGCAATTGGTCCAAAACTTGGGTCAGTTTGCAAAACTTACCGTTTAATATAGAGACATCAAGAATTTTCGTGGTTTATCAATTTGAAAACATATGCGAAAATTCGGATCGATGGAGTTGAAATTATGCAAAAATTATTAATACAATTTAAATGAGGATTTTTACAAAATCGTTGGTCAAAACATCGCTGCACAGGAACTTCCTGGCCACAGCCCACTAAAATATTTATTACTCCTAACCCGTATATCATATAAGCATGAAACCAACGCCAAATGAACAATAACTCACGAGGCTATCTCTCATAAAATTTTCATCCATAGGCAATAAACAGAAAAGAAATGGCAGTAAGGTCAATTAAAGAGTAAAATCAAACAAAATGAGCTTCAGCACTAAGTCGTTCATTTTCTATGTTCCAAACTCTTACAACCATACTAACGATACTAACTCATCCTAACTTAAATCTCACACTGTGTATTTCGTAACATCTACCCCATAGAATCCCTTCGCATCTCGATCTACTCCTTACATCTAAATCACGATTCCTATGACTAAAAACATGCAATTCAATAGTGTTTCTTATTACTATCACAAGACTATACGAGCATGGCTTTGGGATCACATAACCGCATATTACTAGACATAATAGCACTATCAACACGTCATTCAACATCCATCCAGATAAATATCATCAATTCGCAATTATTTTCACGCTCACGATTACCACAATCCAACACTTCATTGATTATCAACCTGAACACGAAAAATTATTTCTCATCTCCACAACATCATATGATCACGTCATCATTCATACAAAATACTTACCGTACCGTCGTCCTGCAGAATGGTTAGAATATATGGGTCTCAAGGTATACATCAACTCGATTATATCCAAGGTTTTCCTTCTAACTACCCCATTCACTCATTTTATCTCGGGTTACCTAGTTCAAAACTGAGAGGGCAAAAGAGCACGCATTAAGGGCGCCTTGTTAACCGCACTGTGAGCTCCTAACAGTTTATTCCCAGGGGTTCATTTTATTTAGACACATCCTACGTTCATTGGGTTCATTGGTTTAGGCCTGAGGATCGTTCTCTCTGATACCACTTTGTAACACCCCGGTTTATGAAGGAGCCTTCGTCAAGACATTCCCTAATAAACCGGACTGTTACCATCTCGGTTTCCCGAGGTAGTGAATAACAAATTAAACTCCAAGGCAATTTATATAATTGTTTTTAACTTAATTATTACAAAACCTCTTTTACGTCAAATTACAAAGAACTAACATAAATAAAAGTGAAAGTCTTCTAGATGATGATCTAGCTACTAAGTCTTCTGATCCAGTGTCTCACGCCCACCAAGCTCCCGTTCTATCTCTTAAACCTGTCAAATCTGCTCGCCAATATTTGGGTCGTCACAGGTGTTCACGAATACACGAGGTCAACCACGAGGTTGAGTAGGGAAAAACAATGAAACAACAAAATATGATATGCATGCTCCTCCGTCACCTCCATCTCCATTTCAACTCATATCTCATAACTCATATCTCATAACACATAACCCGGAACGCCCAGCCATACCGATCCCCGGTAGACTATATATATCGACCGTAGCCGATCTGCCAGCTCGCAGCTGAGGACACCAGGGCAAGTCCTGCAGAACCCGCCTGGGCCTTATCACAACATCGTCATTACCACACCACATCACCACAACATCCTCCATCTCCAATGCATATGAATGCTCAAAAGAAATTAATGCAACACAATATATATAAATCACTGAACTGATAAATCATAAAATCATGCCGGTTACCCGATGTTGTGATATCATACTCAATACGATCAATTCAGTCAATCACCTTCCCGTATATGAATCATAACGTAAATCAACAACCATGAAACAAGTCAACACAATTCAACAACAACGATAATAAGTCAAGTGTATTTCCCTACCTCAAAGTGCCAGCAAATCCAATTAAGCAGTTCAAGCAGTCCAGAAAATAAAGCAACGAATTTGATTATCGATCCTTCACGAATCCGTCACCTAAAACAATTATAATATTTATAATTACCAATTACTAAATATAGAAATCTCCCAAAATAGAAGCTACTAAGAAAATAGATAGGTTACCTAATATAGAGAGTTCCTAAAAATAGAAGCTTTCCCGAAATACAATCCCGACACCAAACTTATGCCCAACTGATAACTAAAATAACCCGATTAGTATTTGACCTAACTTCCCAACATAGAAAGTTACTAAAGTAGAATTTCTTAAAATGGAAACTTTCCCGATATAGTAACTTTTCCCTTTTAACAAACCCGACTCAAAACCCGTCTTTAATTATTTAAATAACTCGGGAATTAAATTAAATAACTAATTTAATGAATTAAACGATTTAAGAAAAACCCGAATCAAACGAACAACTCAAACAACCCGCACTTCACTCTCGCCCACACCCTTCAAACACCGCCTGAACCACCACGACAACCACCAGCCATGTTCCCCACTTCGACCCCACCACCAACAACCACCACCAGCCTGGTCGACTGCCGCCGGCGAGTCTAACCAGGGCTGTCATTTGGCCTGGTTCACCGCCAAGCCTCACCAAACGCCCATTTTCTCCACCTACAACCACCGCAACTCTCACCTATCCCCTGCCAAATCACCACCGTCATGCTCGCCGCCAAACCACGCACCCAGAAATAGTGGCACCACCGTTTCGACCTCCCCCAAGTCCACGGTGGCGCCATCCCAAACCTACCCATCTAAACCCGTCTGAAAACCACTGCATAAACCCGTTTCTACCCCCTTGTCGCTGCCGCCCTTCACAGCCACCACCACCGCCTAAAACCACCTCAACAACCACCACCCCACTCGACCCTTACCACACTACTCCCTTACCCTGCCAACAACCACCAGCAAAGCCTCACCAAGACACGCACAACCCCCAAAAACCCGACAGAAAAGATGAAAACAGAGGAGAAAGGTTGCACTCTTACCTTTTTCCGCCACCACAACAGCCACCAGGGCCACCCACGGTCGTCGCCAACCACCCTAAGGGCTTCCTTGCTGCGCCATCAACACCCAGCTCACTCACTCTCTCTCTCTTTATGCGTGAAGGTTGATGTTGGTGTTGATGAAGAAGGGAGGCGTGAGGGAGGCGGGTGAGAGGAAAGGTTAGGTAGTGTTTAGGGTTAATTAGGGTTAAAATTTAGGTTAAAGATTAGGTTAGATGGTAAATGGGTCATGGGTAACGTGATTGGGTAAATGGGTAAGCTAACGTGACTTCGTTCAGTTAAACTCGTCTCAACAAGTTTACGAATAACTCGATCTTACGATATCAACACGACTAAACAATTAACTCGACTCAATTAGTAATATAAAATGTATCATAACTAATATATAATAATATCCGTTTAATCGATTATATAAAAATAAGGGGTATTACATATATTCCCCTTGAGGGGAAGACCTTGATTGATGAGCACACCATCTTCCACAGTCACCGATGGTGTAACTACACTCGAGATGGGAGTGTAGAGTGGCACACCAAAGTATGCACTTCAATGATCCTTGAAGGTTGGAAGATACCGGGCATTGACCCAAGATTGAGCCCATACTCGCCTCCACCAAGCTACCTCCTTGATATCCAAATTCTTGACAATCCCCCTCCAAGGGAAGAGCCGCACCGCCAAATACCTTGTGGAACACCGGGAAGGCCTATTCGCCCACCCTCCTACGTACCTATCCCGCCATACCTTACTCCCTATACCGAATTTAGGCCGGCAATCCCCAATAACCCGGGTATTAATGATTTGATGGCACTCATGAATAGAGTGGACCTAGGGGTACATGAAGGGAGGGAAGACAACTACTTGGCCCTCTACCCCCAATACTATAACATGGCTCAACAAGGGTATATTGACCCTAATAGTCCTAAGCCCTGTTGGGCACAACCGGAGCTCTTGTTCCCAAATCAAGGGGACCAAGCTTGGGGTCGAGGCGACGGAGGACATTCTAGCCATGGTGGAGGGTACTCGAGGCAAGAAGGAGAATTTGACCAAGGAGGGTATTGGGGTCAAGCAAGCGGGTATGATCAAGCCGGGAGCTCTCATCATTATGGCTATGATCAAGATGAGGATGACGAGTGAAAGAGGCCTACCTCACCACCTCCATTTGTATGATACCCATCTTTCTCTCTCTCTTTTGTATATACATTGCATTCAGTGTAGTTTTCGCTTGCATTTGTATTATATTTCATATTGCATTTAAATTAGTTAGTTCATAGTATAGTTGCATTGTAATATAATTCATATAGATAATTGCATGTAGACTAGAATTCATGCATTGTCACTAATGGCCAAACCTATTCATTTCTACACTAGAAATAGTGTTTAAATCGGTTTGGGGAGGTTTGATCATAAGTGACCATAGTTTAAAACATGCATCATCTAATATAGTTTAGATTGCATTCATTTGTTATATATGTCATATAGAATTGCATTTAGTTAGAGCATGCATTCATTCATATCATATCATTGCATTTGTACTTTATTTCAAAAAAATCAAAAATCCAAAAACATGTTTTTCTTTCCTACTCCTACATGTACATTGAGGACAATGTCCAAAATAAAGTGGGGGATGGGAATTTATATTCCAAAAAATGATAAAAATTGAAAAACTTCGAAAAATCGCAAAAATTTGTCTCTTTATTTCATAAAAACAAAAACCCATAAAAATTTGAAAAATTGAAAAAATCAAAAACATGTTCATTTCCTTTTTAGTGTAGTCATGTATATATTGTTGTATATATTGTGTTTGTTCTATCTTTGTTCACATTGATCGACTACGCCACATCCGAGACATGAGGATCATGAAGACCGCATGGTATGATCTTTCCAATCTCCTTTTTCCTCTCTATGTTAATGACTATGTGGCTTTATTTTGATTGATGCGGTACAACAATGTGAACTTAGGACTTGCATTTAGTTTATATGTCATATTAGTTGGTAGAATCACTTGCATTAGGATGTATATATTAGTTGCATCATGGCATGTAGTTGCATTTAGATAAAATATTTTGAAAAGTGCCTAATTAGGAACTTTGACAAGAGCAACTAAGCCATTACAAATACTTTTTCAACTTAAGACTTTGCCTACTAGAATGGTTGTAAAACACCCTAGATAGTGTCATACTAGTGTCTTTTGACCCATGACCCAAAGCCTAGTCAAGGGTTTGCATGTGAGTCACCTATCCAACCCCGTGATGCGATGTGGACTTGGTTAACTTGTCTAGGTGACCTTGATTGACCTTGTGGTAAGGCAACCCAAAAATACTTTCTATCAATAAGTTTGAAGTGCTCATTTCGAAAGTTTTGTCATGTGGAAGTAATTTATTGCTAAGGAAACCTCAAATGTTATGAATTGTTGAATGTTGAGAAATTTTAAGTTGTTTTGATGGAGGCGTGCCACTTCGATGTGCTTTGGAGCGGGATCCATTGAATTGGGCCCCCACACGGTTGTGAATTCGGTCGCCCAGAGACAGAGTGACTATCACCCCGAAAAGCTATTGTCTAGAGGTTAACCGGTTGCCTAATAAGCGATTGGCGAAAGCAAAGGACACTAGCCCGGAAGGGACAAACCCCATCTTAAATTTTTGAAATGTGAAAGTTAAATGAGGTCAATTTTTGAATACTAGTCATATCCACCCGTTGTGTATAAATATTTGAGCATTTCATTCCCAAAAAGCCTTTTGTCAAGCCACTTTGTCGAGCTTGGGACGATCCATGACCTTTACTTTTGTAGAGAATTCGAGACTTGTCATGTCATATGCTACTAGCATCACAGGGATCATCATTCCACCACCATCCGATCGCTCTTGACAAAAGCATTTGGAAATTGAGGACGAAAGTAGTCTAGTTTAACACCATTTGGAGGTGATTTAGTGCCATCCTCTTAGCCTTAGTAATTTGTTGAACTAGTATTTGTGAAGGATTACATGCTCTTAAATTTGTTCCTCTTTAGTGCCCCCGCCACTTGATGAGGAAGTGGCTATTCCTTTTGTAGATGCATCCATTATGTGATTTTGTGTGCTTAATGTTTGGTTGTGTCGCCATTTTGGCAAGACCCACCTTGCCTTGCAAGAAGGCATCCTACCTCATGGTTGTCTTGTTGTGAGTTGAAGGGACGGAGTGAGACCCGATAATTGTCTCATATCGGTTATATTAGTACGATAATTTAAATAAAGGTCTAGTTTTTGTCACCTCTTTACTCGGGACGAGTAAAGGTTCGGTTTGGGGATATTTGATGTGAACATTATTTGCGCACATTTAGTCCCCTAATTGAACCTATTTTGCATACTTTTATAACATTTCTTGGCCATTTTATCCGTCAAAACCTTCCTATTTGCTTTTCTATCGCATTTCATATGTTTTGTAGAAAAGGAGATAATAAGGCGGAAATTCCCGTCTTTCGTGCTTACTCGGAAGCTACTTGACGATACTAGATGAACTAGTATGAAGAGGAAGCAAGGACTAAAGACCAATCCCACAAGAATAAAATGGAAGTGAAGAAAAGGGAAGAAAAGAAGAAGAATTATTGCTGAGGAACAATCCGAGCGGATTGTCCACAATCCGTCCGTCCTCCACAAGCACAATCCGAGCGGTTTCCTCCAAAGACGCTCGGATTGCACCACCAGAATCCGCCCGGATTCCCTTGAATCCGCTCGTCTTCCACCGACAGAATCCGCCCGTCCCCACTCCAATACGCCCGGATTCCTTCACAGCATAATTTCGTCTTCTCCAAACTACAAAGAAAGAAGCCCTTCCTTCGAAAAATACCGGCTCCTCCCTGCTCCATTTAAAAAGTGTAATTAATCAAGGATGTTGGTTTTTAGGAGAAAATCCTTCTTTAGATTAGATTAGGAGTAGATTAGAATAGATTACTCTTTAATCTTTCCACAAATTACACATTAATCTCTCCTTGATTATTGTTCAAGTTTATTATTCAAGTTTATTATTGGGTAATTGAAGATTATTGGGTTATTATTGGGAGATTGACAACCTTCCATCAATCATCAAGTTTCTTCTATTATTCTTTGCATTATTGTTTTGGAATCTCCATAGGTATAATCCTCTTAATCCTTGTTTTAATTATTGTTAATCTTTCTTACTTGTTCATCATGTTTTACCTTGTTAATATGATTGACAACCTTGTTAACATGCTAAACTTGATAATGAGTGAGTAGTTTTCTTAGCTAGGATTAGTGGGTAATTACGGGAAACCAACATGGGATTGATTCATGCTTAATCTAATATGTTCACATGATTAAATTGCTTGCTTGTTGTGATGTCAACTTTATGCACATGTTATGTTTGATGAAATGCTAAGCCTATGAATCCTTGCATTTACAACCATCTCTTATTTACTCAACTTGACTTGTAAGATATAAACCAACTCGAGTCTTGTTAGGCCATGCATAGAAGTTGAATAGGAGGAAAGTAAGTCGACTTGTAGGTGTTGTACAATCTAATCGATTCGGCTCCGGGACTCAACCCTTCCTATGAACCGTAAGACATAAACCAACTCGGTTCCCCCACAACACTAATTGCTTGCATATAATTGTAAACATGTTTGTATGATCAAAACCATGAATCTCCTATGACCCCATGATATCCTAGCACTTTTAATCATTTGTTCACATCTTTCATTTATTGCTTGTTTTACTTTATTGCTTGTATTAACCTAGGACACAACTACAAACCCAAACAAATTGTGACACTAGCATAAATTGAGATAGATAGACTTAGAACCTAAAGCACACCGTCCCATGGATCGACCTCGACTTACCGCTAACTAGTTGTTTGTTGAGTATTATAAATGTGTTTTGATTGGGTGTACAACGACGCGCCCACTATCAGTGCCTCCGCCACTTGATGAGGAAGTGGCTATTCCTTTTGTAGATGCATCCATTATGTGATTTTGTGTGCTTAATGTTTGGATGTGTCGCCATTTTGGCAAGACCCACCTTGCCTTGCAAGAAGGCATCCTACCTCATGGTTGTCTTGTTGTGAGTTGAAGGGGCGGAGTGAGACCCGCTAATTGTCTCATATCGGCTATGTTATTAGGTTAGTTTAAATAATGGTCCTAGTCTTTGTCACCTCTTTACTCGGGACGAGCAAAGGTTCGGTTTGGGGATATTTGATGTGACCATAATTAGCGCATATTTAGCCCCAGAATTAGCCTTGTTCCCATGCTTTTTAGTGCATATTTGGGTCATTTATTATCTTTAGTTCTTTGTTTTGCATATTCTTTGAGATTTTGATCCCTTGGTAGGAAAGGAGTGAGAATCTTGCATTTTCATGGCAAAACGAGACTAAATTGATCGAATCCAATGACCAAGCATCAAGGAGAGACAAGATTAGAAGGCCTTTGTACATATGATAGTAGATGAGCAATGTTGAGAAAGGATCCTTGAGTACCCAAGGAAATCCCCAAGGAATTTATGAAGAAAAGGGAAGAAAAGAAGAAGATGTCTTGCTGAGGCACAATCTGTGCGGATTGTCTACAATCCGGCCGTCCTCCACCTGCACAATCCGTGCGGTTTTCCACCAAGACGCTCGGATTCCATCACCACAATCCGCCCGGATTCTCTTGAATCCGCTCGGGTTCCTTCGCCAGAATCCGCCCGTCCCGACCCTGATCCGCTCGGATTCCTCTACAGCGCGATTTCCTCTTCTCCAAGCTACAAAGAAAGAAGCCCTTCCTTCGGAAAATACCGGCTCCTCCCTGCTCAATCTAAAAAGTGTAATTACTAGTTTAGCCCTTAGTTAACCCTAATGCATCCCCCTAATTTCCACTATAAATACCCCATTAGTCTAATTAGAAGAGGATGTTCTTCTTATCAAAAATTAGAGTAGTTAATATCAATCAAATCTCTCTTTAGTTTTGTAATCAACAATTAATCAAGTTCTAATACAAGTTTTATTTCCTTAATCTCTCTTTTGTTCATCCTTTATTTTGGGTAATTGACGATTATTTGGGTTATTATTGGGATATTGACAACCTCTCAATCAAGTATCAAGTACTTCTTTTATCTTTGCTTTATTATTGGAATCATTAGTAGGTATAATTCTCTTAATCCCTTTTTAATTATTGTTAATTACTTTCATTTATTCATCATGTTTCATTTTGTTGGTATGATTGACAACCTTGCTAGCATGATCAACATGATAATGAGTGAGTGGTCTCTTAGCTAGGGTTAATGGGTGATTAGGGGAAACCAACATGGGGAATGATTCATGCTTAAATTAATATGCTTTCATGTTTTATTTGCTTGCTTGTTTTGATCTCAACTCATGCACATGTTATGTTTGATGAAATGCGAAGCCTATGAATCCTTGCATTTACTACCATCACCTATCTTTTCAATGAGACTTGTAAGACATAACCCAACTCGAGTCTCATTAGACCATGCATGTTGTTGAGTAGGGAAGATTAAGTCGACTTGTAGGTGTTGTACAATCTAATCGATTCGGCTCCGGGACCCAAACTTTCCTAGGATTGTAAGATATAACCCAACTCAATCCATCACAACAATAATTGCTTGCTTATAATTTGAGAACATGTTTGTATGATCAATTCCCATGATTCCCCTATGATCCCATGACACCCTAGTGCTTTTTAATCAATTGTTTACACCCCTTTTTATTCATCTTGCTTGTTTATTTTCATTGCTACTTTAGTTAGTGATCTTCTACATCAACCCAAATTGTGACACCCCTAAGACACCACTAGTTGCAATAGAAATCTCATTTCAATACCCGTCCCTTGGGATCCGACCTTTACTTGCCTCTTTACTAATTGTAGAGTTGTTTGTGAAGCTATAAATTGTGTTTTGATTCGGACGTGACCCAACGACCACATCTTTAATTGTGAACACGAAACGGACCGATCACTAGTCCATCCAAGATCATCAACAAGCTCCCTAATATGCGCGAGAGACGGGAATTCCGACTCATTATCTTCTTTCCTACAAGACATATACAATGCAATAGGAAAGCAAAATAGGAAGGAATTGACGGATAAAATGGCCATGAAATGCTATATTAGTATGCAAAATAGGTTCAATTAGGGGACTAAATGTGCCAAATTAAGTGTCACATCAAACATCCCCAAACCGAACCTTTACTCGTCCCGAGTAAAGAGGTGACTAGAACTAGACCTCTATTTAAACTATCCTAATAATATAACCGATGTGAGACAATTAGCGGATCTCACTCCGCCCCTTCAACTCACAACAAGACATCTATTAGGTATGATGCCTTCTTGCAAGGCAAGGTGGGGCTTGCCAAAATGGCGATACATCCAACCATTAACCACACAAAACAAGTAGTGGATGCATCTACAAAAGAATAGCCACTTTCCTCATCTAGGTGGCGGAAATCATCTACAAGGGAAGCAATTTAAGGGTACACACTCCATCATAGATATTGTTTCTCCAAGCTACTAAGTCTAAAAGGATACCAACAAATCACCTCCAAGTTGTGTCAAACTAGGGTACTTTTATCCTCAATCGCTAACTGCTTTTCTCAAGAGTAGGCTCCCTATGGTGTTAGAAACACTGTAGGATCGTGGAATTCCCCCTCTTGCCTAGACAAGAAGAAGGGTCGTCCCCTTCCCACCATGCAATAAATAAGATCAATGGATAAAAAGGGATTCAAAGTGTATGAGTTTCACATTTGTAGTTTGCTTTTGTTTTGTTTTTCCCCCAATTTCTTGTGGTATTTGACATTTGGAGAACATTTCTTGCCATTTCTTTGACGTTTGGCATTTTTGATACTTGGCAATTCTTTTCAATTTTGCATTCTTGAACATTTTTCAAAGTCACCCCAATTTGTAACGAGGGTGCTTTTATTGAAGCATAGGAGTTTATTTTTGTACTCCTCTTTTCTTAGATGCAATTTGTGCAAACTTTTTGATTTTTATTTTGGTACTTGGTCTTAATTTGATGTTTTTGTGCCCATTCCCTTTTTGTTGACAAAATATGATGATAGAAGTGTAAGATCGGTTGCATGGTTTCAAAGGTCACCTTGGAATAAACGGTAGCCAAGGAGTTATCACACCACAAGGTACTCTTGACAAGGCCTTAGTCCATGGGTCCAAATATACTAGTATGACACATCCTAGGGTGTCTTGAGGATATTCTAGCAAACAAAGTCTCACGGAGAAAAATTATCTACAAGGGCCTTATATACACTTGTTAAGATTCCCAAATAGGCATTTTCACAAAATTTTCAAACCATGCAACTGCATGCCATGATGCAACTAACATATATAAAACTCTAATACATATGCTTCTATCAACTATTATGCCATATAATCTAAATGCAAACTCCTAACAACACATAGATACTCAAACCGCAACAACAAAATACACCACATCCTCCTTGACATGTAAGCCCATCCTCCGCATGTGAATAATGAAATAAATGAAGGGAAATAGAGATTAGAGCGACAATACCAAGTGGTCTTTACATTCCCTTGACAATGCCTCAAATGTAGTGTTGTATCTATGTGAGAAGAGAACAAAAACACAAGTATATACAATTCTACACTACTAAGTTAAAGAACATGTTTTTTGTTTTTCAATTTTTCAATTTTTTATGGATTTTGTTTTTATGAAATTAAAGACCATATTTTTGGGATATTCGAAAATTTTCAATTTTTTGTATTTTTGGAATATAAATTCCCGTCCCCCACTTTATTTTGGACATTGTCCTCAATGTACATGTAGGAGTAGGAATGAAAAAGAAATACATCTTTTTGGTTTTTTAAAGTTTTATGGAAATTGAAGTGCAAATGCAATGATATGTTATGAATGAAAGCATGCTCTAACTAAATGCAATTCTATATGACATATATAACAAATGAATGCAATCTAAACTACACTAAATGATGCATGTTCTCTATTAAGTTATGGTCACCTATGATCAAACCTCCCCAAACCTATTTAAGCACTATTTCTAGTGTAGAAATGAATAGGTTTGGTCATTAGTGATTATGCATGAATTCTAGTCTATATGCAACTAACTATATGAATCATGTGAGATATATTACAGTGCAAATTATACTATATGAACTAACTAATATAAATGCAATATGAAATATAATACAAATGCAAGCTAAATGTATATGTATATAACTAAATGCAAGTGTAAATGTAATGCAAAGTCAAAGGATATGATATCTTACAAATGGTGGTTTGAGGGAGGACTCCACCAAACTCATTCCTTGTTGCCATGGTTATTGATGTTGTCCATGTTGCTCAATGCTCTCAATAACCGGTCAAAGGCTTGAGCACAATCTTCAAACAAGCATGAACACGGTTTGTTCCAATTCAATATGAAGCTTGGCCAAGGTAGCTTGCCACTTACTCTCTCATTCACCTTGCCCTTAGCACTCGAGCCTTTGAAATGCTTTGAACCAACAAGCCCATGATTTTTATCAACATAAGGTATGAAGTGTGGTTCATATTCGTCCGGAGACTTCCACTTACGACCTTCTCCTTTAATTTTGGTGATGATGATAGCACTTGTATTTGTCAATCCTTCCAAAGTAGAAGGAAAATTCTCATAACATTGATGACCAGATATTTTAGGTATTGAGATTGTGGGTGCCAAGTCTCCACAAGTAAGCTCATTTGCAATTTTGTTCTTGAGCTTTTCTACCAAGTACCTTTTATATGACAATTTGACTCTTTGGAGAAGGTTTACCATATCATCTCCAACAATCATAGGTTCCATGGTGGGTGCGAAAAGGTCTCCATGGTCAATAGGAAAGAGGCATTCATCTTCTACATGGAAGCATACCTCAAACTTCTCAAGGATGGGCTCCTCAAGTGAGGAAATCTCACAACTCCATTCCTCTTCTTCATTCCATAAGTCATTGCAAGACACATATTCCGCATAAGCTTCTTCCATAGGCTTGTCATCATCGCTATCTCCATACGAATCATAAATAGGGGCTCCACTCCTCTTCATTAACTCTTTCTTCAACACCTTAATGTCCACATCAAAAGTCACACGCTCATACTCACAAAGGCTAAGAGTATTTGACTTACTCAACCTCATATCTTCCTCATCAAATACCACACTTTCGTACTCACAAGAGCTCCAAGAGATTGGCTCTTCCCACTTCACATCTTCTTCATCAAAGGTCATTGCCTCAAATTCACATTCATGGTCAATGCTCAAGGATTGGTGGGGAGTGGTTGCTTGGGATGTTGCTTGGGTTGCCTTCATTTGGGCAATTTGAATTGCCAACTTCTCACCATGGGTAGCAATGCTTTGAAGAATATTGTCCCTATTTTGGCTCTCCTCTAGCATTTGTGTGAAGAAATTTTGTTGGTCTCCCATGATTTGGAGAACCATATTTTAAATGTCAAAGTTGGGTTCATCTTTTTGTTGTGGGTGGGTGTGAAAGTACTCATATTGTGGCATTTGGTTGTAAAGTGAGTTTTGGGTGGATGGTTGTTGTTGATATTGGATGTGGTGATTTTGGTGGGAAAAATTAAGGTAGTAGTTAGGATTTTCATTGTAAGAGTTGTAAGGTAGGTTTGTGTTGACTTGCTCCTCAAACTCCCCATACCCATAGTCATACTCAAAAGATCCATCACATACTCTATATGTCAAGTCTTGAGCCATCATCATAGCTAAGACAAGGAAACAACTACAAGCACGGAAACTACAATAAAATGGTAAGAATGACCTTCAGGAACAAGTTCCTCAAGGTTAAAGCACAATTAAAATAGACAAACAAACAAGAACTTAATTACAAAATACCGTCCCCGGCAACGGCGACATTTTGGTGGTTACGCGGTCGTCACACGCCCAATCAAACACATTTATATTTCTCAACAAACAACTAGTTAGTGGTTAAGTCGAGGTCCATGGGATGGTGTGCTTTGGGTTCTAAGTCTATCTATCTCAATTTATGCTAGTGTTACAATTGATTTGGGTTTGTAGTTGTGTTCTAGACTAATGCAAGCAATAAAGTAAAACAAGCAATAAAAGGAAGGATGTAAACAAATGACTAAAAGTGCTAGGATATCATGGGTTCATAGGGGATTCATGGGAGTAAATCATACAAACATGTTCTCAATTAGATGCAAGCACTTATTGTTGTGATGGGATCGAGTTAGTGTATATCTTACAATCCCTAAGAAGGTTTGGGTCCCGAAGCCGAATCGATTAGATTGTACAACACCTACAAGTTGACTTAATCCTTCCTATTCAACTCTATGCATGGTCTAATGAGGCTCGAGTTGGTTTATATGCTTACAAGCCTCATTGAATATATAGGTGATGGATCTAAAATTACAAGGATTCATAGGCTCGCATTTCATCGAACATAACATGTGCATAAATTGAAATCACAACAAGCAAGCAAATTAATTATGAAAGCATATTAGATTAAGCATGAATCAATCCCCATGTTTGTTTCCCCTAATTCCCCATTAATCCTAGCTAAAAGACTACTCACTCATTATCAAGTTGAACATGCTAATAAGGTTGTCAATCATACTAGCAAAGATAAACATGATGAATAAATGATGTGATTAACAATAATTAAACAAGGGTAAAAGAGAATATACCTATTTGAGATGATCCAAATAATAAAGCAAAGAATAATAGAAGAAAACTTGATTGATTGATGAAGAGTTGTCATCTCTCCAATAATAACCCAATAATGTTCAATTACCCAATAATAAACTTGATCAATAATTAAGGAAAGATTGATGTGTAATTTGTGGAAAGATTGAGATTAATCTATTCTAATCTACTCCTAATCTAATAATCTAAGGAAGGTTTTTCTAAGCTAATAGAACTTCCTTTAATCTAATAAAACTTGGTTCAATTGATTATTACAAATGGAGTATATATAGTAGTACATCATTAGGTTAAGCAAGGGTAGATTAGTAAATAACATTATTAAGTGTTGAATAGAGAATTGCAAGTCCCGAGGGAAATGCGCGGCTCAAGCATCAACTCCTAAGGATATCCGTGCGTCTTGGGTTGAGGCACGGTTGATTCTATAAAGTAATCTGCTCGGATCACTAGGGAGATGCTCGGATCATACCTCCTAATCCGCTCGTCCTGGGAGCAAGACGCTCGGATCATGGTGTTCTGAGACGCCCGGATCGTGCTCGATCCGCTCGGATCCGTGGGCAGAGTGCTTCTCTTATTTACTGTCTAATAATCCGCTCGTCTTGTGTCTGGCACGCTCGTCTTGAGTCTGGCACGCTCGGATCTGAGCTCGGGACGCGCGGATTGGCGGCCAGTTTGTCTATTTGAGCTCGGATTGTAAAACGGACGTCATTTCCTCATCCGGACTCCTATTAGAGTGATTCAAAAGTCTAGACCACTTGATTTTTCGATGTCGTTTCATCTAGCATACTTTTGTTGGTGTAAGTGTCCCCGACAATAATGCGATCACAATTGTCGATCATATTGATCACATGTTTAAATCTCATTTTAAGAATACGTAAGGGATGATTCAATTATATAGTCAACTGATCAACATTAATCGGTAACGATTGGCTTGCTAGAGTTTGACGTTACTGTCGTGGGACGGTGGTGGTCAGTTGATCCCTTAAGGTCACACCTAAAGGATGATGCCCTTATCTATAAAGTTGATTAATTGTATGACGATGCAAGTTGATCAATTCCTTAAAATTGAACAATTCGATTTGTGAGAGAGAATAATTATCTTATTGTAATGGGATTAAATAAGATTTATTTTAGTAAGAAAATGCTTTGTTACTAAAATTGTTTATTGTTTGAGAAACAATAGAAATAAGAATGAATGGTAAATTATAATTACAAGATATTGTGAATTATAATTACATGACCCATTTTATTTATGTGATCAAGTATCACTAGTCAATTTATTGGATGTAATTTAATTAATTCATAAAATGATATTTATGTGATAAATATGCATTAAATTAATTAATAACATGTATCATACTACATATGACATATTGTGTGACATTTGACAAATTGACAAAATAAAAGAAAGGTCCATTTTACTCATATGACCGAAAAATTGGAGGGATAATAGTGGATTGTGGGTTGTATTATTTTATGTGATAAATAATATATTATTAAGGCTATTGTAGACTAGCCTTAAAAGCCTACACTACCTCTTACATACCTATTGACTTGAGAAGAGCAAAAGGAAAAGAAAAAGACCATGCATGGTCTTTCTTATGTCCCCCACCGGTTTTTGTGACAAGTAGAGAGAATTTTATTCTCTTCAATTGCACTTGTATTCATACACATGCAAAAACTCATTCTCTCTCACATATTCATCTTTCTCCTTCATCAAAACATGAATTTTTGATTGAAATTGTTCATAGAGATTACTAAAATTATTAATGTAATATATGAGTGTTAGTAATCATTTTTAAGGTAAACTACTAAATTAATATCTAGCTAATATTATTTAGTGGGGATAAGGGATAATCTTGGGTGCAATCAAGAGGAGAATCTCTACTTTGGGATTTTTAGAGGATCATCCTTATACTCATTGTAGCTCAAGAACTAACAAGAAGGAGATCTTGTTGGTAACCAATATGACCGAAAATTTGTTGGTAAGAAAACGATTTTCTCATCTTTTGTTATTAAGTTTGCATGCATAAGATTAGTAATTAATTTTATGACTAAATTAATTTGAAACATATATGAATATGTTAAGTAATGAGATATAGATTTCTAACAAGCGGTATCAAGAGCCTTGGTTGTTTGCATGCAAATCGGTTATAGTTTTTCCGAGTTATACGATTAACATATAAAACTTGTAAATTTGTGTTATTATGATATATCACGAAAATAATTTATGCATGTTAAAGTTTCTGATCCTAAAATGTATTTAGGATATTTTGGTTAATTTATGGATATTATTGTTCATTTTATATTATATTGGCATTAAAATGTGATTTTTATGATAAAAATGTCATTTTTGGACGAATATTAGCTAAACTTCGAATTTTCCAGTGGTTTTTGGATATGTTTTCACATATATTATTTTTAGATGATCTGGAAATTTTCAGAATTTTTGGAGTTTTTATGCTCGAAATATGGATTTTTCATGATAAAAATCGAATTTAAATGATAAATAAGTTAATATGAGAAATATTTCGAATCTGGTCATAGAAATTTAGTATGTTGTCACATGCAATTTTAAAAGATGTGTGTAAAATAATAGGATATAATGAAGTCTTCATGCATGATTTATGAATTTTTGATGAAAAATAGCATAAATAGTGACTTAATTAGTGAATAATTGCTAAAACATACTTCATGACTAAGGAAAAACGTCACATGTTGCATTTTATTATCTATTTCAGATCTAAAATTGAAAAGTTGATAAATATAATTTTTCTCATGTTTTTATGATTATATTTGATAAATCCGATAAACCGCAACAATGTTTTTCCCGATAAATTTTTGAAATTTTTAACCTAAGTTTTTGAACATTATGAGTGTCATGGTATTTTTCAAGAATGTTCATGAGTTTAAATTTCAAATTTTGAATTTATTTGAAATTTTTGTGATTTATTTGAAGTTTATAGCATTTTATTGTAATTTTGAGTCCATTAATGAACAATTTTAAGAAATGTAAGTTAATTATAGTCAATATGTTAGTGGAGACTAATTTTGAGTCCTAAGTTGGTTAGGGTAATTAACTTGTGCATAAATATGATTTTATGTAATTTATTGTGATTTTAAAAGGGTTGAATCACGCAAATCCGTAAAAACCGTTTAATATACGATATTGGCTCCTTAAAGGCGATTTAGCATAAAATTGGGCATGTTCATACATATTATAATCCTGCATTTTATTTATGATTGTCATAATTTTATTTTATGTAATTTTATTTTATGTATTTTTACTTAGTATGGCCTTAGTTTTTTAATTGGTATTACCCGAAATGTATGGGAATATCAATTCGGTTGTAATTTATTTTGATCTCGTATCACCGTTTTGTAATTTAATAGATTTATTTTATTTTAATTACAAATGTATAATAGGAAATTATGTAATTTGTTATGTAATTTAATTATTTCGGAGTTCCTTGAAGACGGTGTCACTCAAGAAGGCGATACATAAAGACGGTGTTACCTCGAGATGCGTGCCAAAAACCGAAGTTCAAGGGACCAATGGAGTTGGTTTCCGAATATGTAATAGTTAATTAGATTTTCTATTTTAGGAAGGCCATACTAGGATTTAATTTATGCTTTGCATTTTATTTATATGTCGCATGCATCGCTAAATCGCCATAACTAAAACATGCATTATCTTTTAAATCGAGTATATCGACCGTGTCAATTATAATTATCGTAGTTCACCGCTTTAGTTCACTTAAAACGTGATAGATAATAAATTGACATGACCTCTCGCTAAAAAAAAAAAAAACAATTGAGACTTAGCCTTACCAAATAGTAGAAACCATGAAGTACCAGTTTCGCAAGGGAGTTGAGTCGGCTTTACCGTAAGACAAACCTTGTTACGTTGGTGAAGTGGGTGATTAATGTCTACCCACCGAATTTATAAAGATGAGGGTTGTTTTCGGCTTTACCGATGCCCAAGTTGATGTATATTTGGATCATGGACACATTTATTCGAAATTTGGGTTGAACTCAACGAAAGTATTCTCGACGGTTGCCGGATGTGTTTCGGGCTAAAGATAAATATTAATGTAATTTTATCGACCAAGAGTTCTAAAAGTAGAATCGATTAAAGAGTTAATCCACCGAGTTATATTGATGAGGGTTGTATTCGGCTTTACCGATGCCCAAGTAAATATGAATTTGGATCTTGGAATCATTTATCATAGTTGGGTAGAGGTCACTATATATGTAAATGCTTTACTTGTTATTTACAAGTATTAATAAAACGATAAATGTTAAGTTTTCCACTATTCCGTAATCATATTGTTCTATTTCTTTACCACAATTCATATACGATATCATTTCGATTTTTTATTCAAATCTCCATTAAAACATCGTAACTAAAGACAAATATGAATTTGCTTCTAAAACCTCAAATGAACCATTGCTAAGGATCTCTTGTAAAGAGTATAGATTAAAGTTATTCATTATCAAACAGGTTTTTGATTCTTGACTAACATATCTACTTACAATGAATTGTTTCTCATATGCTTAATTTAATTAAGTATCTTGAAGCGATAAATTGTTTTGGTAATTAGATTTGTAAGAATTCGTAATTGACCAAAATAACGCAACCACTTCAATGAAAGTTTTAAGACTAAAACGATTGAATTGAAGAGTAGTCTTCATAAGATTCAACTTTGCTTCTCTAAGTAAAGATTCTTTGAAATAAGTGGGAGCATTCTCTTAAACCGTTAAGAAAAGGACGAGGTTCAAGAAGTAAAGATTATAATGGAATTGATACAAGGTAATGTTAAAAGTAAAGTTATTGAGAATGACGATACTAAACCTATCAATCCCGACCGATAAAGTATCCATTGTCTTAAATGTTGGACACTAGAAAGGAAACTACCCCAAATTATTGAAGAATCAACAAATTAGTTGTGGGACATCTAATGGGACCTTCTTCTTTAAATGTTTATTTGATTAACATAAATTTTGCTAGTACTACTTCGTCAATATTAGAAACCGGTGGTGGTTTTCATCATTGTACTTAATACATATGATGATTAGAATATGACGAACTAGCAACAATGATGTTGAGAGATAGAGTCATTGTGTACTAAATCTAGTTTTTGGGTTTAGAGTTGTACATAATTATGACTATTAAGTGCATAAACTCTAAATAAGAATATAAAGTTGTTAAGATACAAAAGAGGTTTCACTTTTGTGACCCGATACACCATGATTTGATGTATGGCTAGCCCATTATCAAGGTGAATATATTCTAAACCAAACTAGAATGATATATCATGGAGATAATGCAAGACTCAAATTGGTAACCCAAGATTAAACCTTAAATTCTGGAATGATGAACGCAAAGAGTTATCGAGTACTCTTGAAACCATTAGATTGTTAATCTTATGGTATATGCGTATCTTGTATTCAAAGCAAGATGTCTCGTGCCTTTTGGTTGAAAAGGAGATCCAGGTTGTAAATCATTGATCCAAAATAGGTTGATCATTTTAATTTTACCAACGATTTAAGTTGACACTAATGTGTTCACTTAATAAGGTAAATTGAGAAATCTTTGAAGAAGTTCAAAGAGTTCAAGGAATCACGATTTAATCGTGATGGGATTATCAAAGTGAAGACTTTGATATAAGCCAAAGGAAAAGTGATATAGTATCACAAGTTAATCTCTCTAAGCACGCATTATGGAATAATGTGTGGTTGGATAAGAATTCAAACGCTATTCGATATGGTTTGGACTTCAATCAAGTTACTTTGAGTTACTCGATCCTTTTGGGGATTTTATCATTTTGTCTAAATTATTTTTCAACTAAATCTAAAACGAATCATATGAGATATGAAATGGTAGAGTACCATATTTGTAAGTTTTCACAAGAAACAAATGCTCATTTTTCCCTTTCAATTATCACGAGTACGACGGGTTTTGGCTCGTGAAGTCAGTTTCTTTCTAAAATACATGTTTATTTCTAGAAGACAGAGTGGGAGAAATTATTCAAGAGCCACAAAGAATGCCACAGAGAATGTTATGTCGCAAGAAACTGGTCTTTCTTGACTACATGAGACGTTTTGTGTAAGATGTTGTTTCTTTAAAACCTAGGAGGTTAAATTCGTCACTTGTTGAAAATGATGAATTCATGCTACTTTTAAGAAAGTAAAGAGCTTATAACTTAGAAAAGAAATGGTTTGATTCAAGTTGATTACTTATAGAAAGTAATGACCATATGACTTACATGAGAGTGTTTAAAGTCACAACTCAATACAAGGCTGAGAGCCATGAAAATCCGAAATAAAAAGGCTTGATTAAGTTGCAAAGGGTTTTGCACTAATAAAGAGAGATTTCAAAGCTTGATTGGTTGCAAAGGGTTTTGCACTAATCGAAATGCTTAAGTCTATTTGGATCTTCTTAGGGATTGTGTTTCATTATGAGGATACACATACAACAAGTGAATCTAAAACCCACTTCTTCAATTAGAAGGAATGTGATGCGATCCCGCTAAGTGTTCACAAATTAAGACGTGGTCGTTGGTCACGGTCGAATCAAAACACAATTTATAGCTCCACAAGCAACTCTACAATTAGTAAAGAGGCAAGTAAAGGTCGGATCCCAAGGGACGGGAGTTGAAATGAGATTTCTATTGTAACTAGTGGTGTCTAAGGGGTGTCACAAATTGGGTTGATGTAGAAGGTTACTAAACTAAAATAGCAATGAAAATAAACAAGCAAGATGAATTAAAGGGGTGTAAACAATTGATTAAAGGCACTAGGGTGTCATGGGATCATAGGGGAATCATGGGATATGATCATACAAACATGTTCTCAAATTATAAGCAAGCAATTATTGTTGTGATGGATTGAGTTGGGTTATATCTTACAATCCTAGGAAAGTTTGGGTCCCGGAGTCGAATCGATTAGATTGTACAACACCTACAAGTCGACTTAATCTTCCCTACTCAACAACATGCATGGTCTAATGAGACTCGAGTTGGGTTATGTCTTACAAGTCTCATTGAAAAGATAGGAGATGATAGTAAATGCAAGGATTCATAGGCTTAACATTTCATCAAATATAACATGTGCATGAGTTGAGATCAAAACAAGCAAGCAAATAAAACATGAAAGCATATTAATTTAAGCATGAATCATTCCCCATGTTGGTTTCCCCTAATCACCCATTTAACCCTAGCTAAGAGACTACTCACTCATCATCATATTAAACATGCTAGCATGGTTGTCAATCATACTAACAAAGTGAAACATGATGAACAAATAAAAGTAATTAGCAATAATTAAAAAGGGATTAAGAGATTATACCTACTAATGATTCCAATAACAAAGCAAGAATAATAGAAGTACTTGATGTTGATTGAGAGGTTGTCAATCTCCCAATAATAACCCAAATAATCTTCAATTACCCAAAATAAAGGATGAACAAAAGAGAGATTGAAGAACTAAAACTTGGATTAAAACTTGATTAATACTTGATTACAATATTAAAGAGAGATTTGATTGATATTAACTACACTAATTATTGATAAGAAGAACATGCTACACTAATTATTTATAAGAAGAACATGCTCCTCTAATTAGACTAATGGGGTATTTATAGTGAAAATTAGGGAGGATGCATTAGGGTTAACTAAGGGCGAAACTAGTAATTACACTTTTTAAGTTGAGCAAGGAGACTCCGGTATTTTCTGAGAGAAGGGCTTCTTTCTTCGTAGCTTGGAGAAGACAATCCGTGCTGTACTAGAATCCGGGCGGAATAAGGTCGGGACGGGCGGATTCTGGCGTTGGAATCCGAGCGGATTCAAAGGAATCCGGGCGGATTGTGGAGGTGGAATCCGAGCGGATTGTGGCAAAGCCGCTCGGATTGTGCTGCTGCGGGACGGACGGATTGGTGACAATCCGCTCGGATTGTCAGTCAGCAACAATTCTTCTTCTTTTCTTCCCTTTTCTTCATAAATTCCTTGGGGATTTCCTTGGGGACGCAAGGATCTTTTCTCAACATTGGTCTTCTACTATAATATGTACAAAGGCCTTCTAATCTTGTCTCTCCTTGATGCTTGGTCATTGAATTCGATCAATTTAGTCTCGTTTTGCCATGAAAATGCAAGATTCTTACTCCTTTCCTACCAAGGGATCAAAATCTCAAAGAATATGCAAAACAAAGAACTAAAGATAAGAAATGACCCAAATAGGCACTAAAAAGCATGGGAACAAGGCTAATTCGGGGGCTAAATATGCGCCAATTATGGTCACATCAGAATGTATTCAATACATATCTTAAGTTTTGAAGATTCTTGCAATCCTAAGATAATGTGAAACATAAGAGAGGGTCTTAAGTAGGACATCAATGAGTTGGAATCAACATTTTGATCATGTGATAAAACATTTCTCGATAAGTCGAGAAGTTGTGTTTATACATGAAGTTT
Organism: Silene latifolia; assembly: GCF_048544455.1. NCBI lineage: Eukaryota > Viridiplantae > Streptophyta > Magnoliopsida > Caryophyllales > Caryophyllaceae > Silene > Silene latifolia. Next base: position 27,794,289 of record NC_133532.1, read on the forward strand.
AGTGGGAGTTACGGAAATTTTAATTAGTCTTATATGTGGATAACATATTGATTATTGAGAATGATTTAAGACTTTTGGAGTATTATAATACATCTTTAATATCCGGATTTATGAAGATAAATCTACATGATATTAGCGTCAAATAATAAGTCTCATGTTGATAAGATTAATGACTAGTTCAATAAAATTGAACATATTTGATTGATTCCATTTGCTTCCGCTGCCGAATCAATTAAATAGGAAATGATGTATAACACTTCATATACTTTGAGTATGATGAATTGTTTCAAAATCGAATTCAAGAAATAATTACCAAGTAGCCATATTGATTACCCTTAAGTGCTTGCAGAAGCATTAAGGATAAAATGCAAAGTGTTTTTGATGCAATTTTTTGTAAGGGTGTTACACAAGTGACAATTGACAATTGAGATTGCGCATGGTTTCCGACAAAACCATAATTAAAACACATTAGGATGGTTAAGATACCATTGTGGTTATGTTATTGAAGAAATAGATTTTCTAGAATCATTCTAGGCAATAAAGAACAATGAGATATATTTATAACGGAAATTGAGTACGCTTGCAATCATGAGATGTGCAAGAGGATGAGTCCCACACACAGTGAAAACAGTGGGAGCTATTCTTAGGCTAGAGGGCCTATGTCTTGATTGGATCTCGACACGTACTCAGAAAGTTTTGTGATGCAAATGTATACATTACAAAGGAAAACGAGGATGTAGTAAGGTTTAGTAAGGTACAAGAAGTTGATAAAACCTACTAACAAAAGCCTTCTCCTAGGCTTAACATGATGAGTCATGTCATTCAATTGAATTGAGATGAACAACTACATTCAAGGTCAAACTGGATTATAGAATATGAAGTAGTAATCAAGTATTGACTACTCATATGATAATCACATTTATCGTTCGAGTTTTTAAATCTGAAAACTCCTTTATACTTTGTTACATCCAAACGGGTTGTGGAGACAATATTGAACCCCGTTAAAGTGAACCCGGATTAATATAGTATTCTCCCATAGTCACTTGTATAAGGTGACCCTCGAAGTGACTAGAGTGTGATGCGATTGATGGCAAGTTCAAGTGCCATAGAGTCATGTGAGATGACTAGTCGATCACATAGGCAGACTGTTAGGAACACTTTGTCGGGCAGTGACCGCTTATAGAGTTCTGGCAAATTTATAAAGCCTGGTCGTGGCGAGAGCTACTATAGTATTCTAATGAGTCGATTCTTTTGACTAAAGACTGTTCGCCTAAGATGGCACAGTTTCTGATTAGCTTTGATTTATGTTACTACGACCTTCGTAAATGGGGTCAAATGGGCATATTTTGGGTTATGATGGTTGTGGCTAGTCGAAGGGAATAAGTGCGATAGGAATTGTCCACCCCTTTGTCAGGGTTAAAACAATATCTCAGGGCCACTCGAGGAGTAATGAACTGGAAATGCGTGGCCACGCTCGGAAGGTATCTATGGTAGATAAATTCCGGTCAATCAGTTATTCTCCAGATCGAGGAAACCACTCTCGATATGATCACTTGCAAGTACGACCCGAAAGACACCTTGCATTGAGTGGGAGATAGTAATAGGACAAGAGAATTGGTGACGCACACTTGTCGAGGACAAGTGGGAGATTTTTGGAGTAAGTGTCCCCGACAATAATGCGATCACAATTGTCGATCATATTGATCACATGTTTAAATCTCATTTTAAGAATACGTAAGGGATGATTCAATTATATAGTCAACTGATCAACATTAATCGGTAACGATTGGCTTGCTAGAGTTTGACGTTACTGTCGTGGGACGGTGGTGGTCAGTTGATCCCTTAAGGTCACACCTAAAGGATGATGCCCTTATCTATAAAGTTGATTAATTGTATGACGATGCAAGTTGATCAATTCCTTAAAATGGAACAATTCGATTTGTGAGAGAGAATAATTATCTTATTGTAATGTGATTAAATAAGATTTATTTTAGTAATAAAATGCTTTGTTACTAAAATTGTTTATTGTTTGAGAAACAATAGAAATAAGAATGAATGGTAAATTATAATTACAAGATATTGTGAATTATAATTACATGACCCATTTTATTTATGTGATCAAGTATCACTAGTCAATTTATTGGATGTAATTTAATTAATTCATAAAATGATATTTATGTGATAAATATGCATTAAATTAATTAATAACATGTATCATACTACATATGACATATTGTGTGACATTTGACAAAATAAAATGGAGGTCCATTTTACTCATATGACCGAAAAATTGGAGGGATAATAGTGGATTGTGGGTTGTATTATTTTATGTGATAAATAATATATTATTAAGGCTATTGTAGACTAGCATTAAAAGCCTACACTACCTCTTACATACCTATTGACTTGAGAAGAGCAAAAGAAAAAGAAAAAGACCATGCATGGTCTTTCTTATGTCCCCCCACCGGTTTTTGTGACAAGTAGAGAGAATTTTATTCTCTTCAATTGCACTTGTATTCATCCACATGCAAAAACTCATTCTCTCTCACATATTCATCTTTCTCCTTCATCAAAACATGAATTTTTGATTGAAATTGTTAATAGAGATTACTAAAATTATTAATGTAATATATGAGTGTTAGTAATCATTTTTAAGGTAAACTACTAAATTAATATCTAGCTAATATTATTTAGTGGGGATAAGGGATAATCTTGGGTGCAATCAAGATGAGAATCTCTACTTTGGGATTTTTGGAGGATCATCCTTATACTCATTGTAGCTCAAGAACTAACAAGAAGGAGATCTTGTTGGTGCCCAATATGACCGAAAATTTGTTGGTAAGAAAACGATTTTCTCATCTTTTGTTATTAAGTTTGCATGCATAAGATTAGTAATTAATTTTATGACTAAATTAATTTCAAACATATATGAATATGTTAAGTAATGAGATATAGATTTCTAACAACTTTTAGAGCCAAAAAAGCAACTCTTGCTTTGGTTCCCAGCAATTTATTCTTTTAGTGGCTTCCTTCTCGTCATCCTTGCTTTTTAGCCTATGATCCTTCTATATACTCTTTATTCCTACATCCTTGGTCATCATTCTTCCCTCCTCTTCATACTAGTCCATCCAAGATCGTCAAAAAGCTCCCGAATATGCGTGAGAGACGGGAATTCCGCCTCATTATCTTCTTTCCTACAAGACATATACAATGCAATAGGAAAGCAAAATAGGAAGGAATTGACGGATAAAATGGCCATGAAATGCTATATTAGTATGCAAAATAGGTTCAATTAGAGGACTAAATGTGCGCAATTAAGTGTCACATCAGGCACCATGCGTCCATCCATCCTCACTCTCGCCAGAACCCTACCGCCAAAGTAGTCCCTGACGTAGGTACTCGGCACCAAACCAGGAACCTGGGCCGCACCCACCGCCAAGTTCCAGCCAACCAGACTCCTTGCCTCGGCCGAGTCTACCCTCATGGCCGTTGACGGGCACACCAAAGGCTCATGTCCACACGGTAGACTCGAGATCATGTCGTAGTCCTCCAAGGTGACCCCGATCTCTCCAAAAGGCATATGAAAAGTCAAGGTCGTGTCCCAGAACCAATCAATAAAGGCCAGAATCAGGCTGAGGTTAGCTCGAAGCTTCCTCTCCTTGATCTCCCTCCAACCTCGTACCAAGGCACCAAAGGCTCCCAGCTCGATGATAGCCTTCTCCTCCTCCGACAGCTTCCCAAAGGCATCTATCATCGTCGTATAACTAGAGAAGGACCTCATATTCCCAGCCTCCTGCGTCAATTCAAAAGAAAGCTTTCTTTAACATAAAATGTGTAAGAAATAAATAAATAAGGGAATGACAAGCTGAAGGCTTACCATGATCCTCGCCGTCCTATACGACAGGTGGCTCTCCGCCACCCAAATGAGATGTCTACCATCCTATTTCTCGGCCCACTCAGGCGCTCCTTCGAGCTGACGGCCGCCTCGTCCTACATTGGCCCTCCGCGGGACCTCCTCCTCTATATCCTCCTCCATCTCTTGGGTCACTCCTGTATGTGCTATGAGAGCGGTAGAAGGGTCAAAGTCAGTGTCCACGGGGCATCTCCCCAATGTAGAAGGTATATCCTCTGCAACATCGAAGTAAAAAAAAGCGATGTTAAACACATTTTCAAGCGTTTCAAGCATTTCAAAATGGCCTTTCTAGCCATCTTTGGGACGGATTTTCCAAGCCCGACCACACACGTGGTAGGTTAAGTCAAGACGAGTCTAAATTCAAGCCTAGTTGCGGGTTTGAGTCGAAAATTCAGCAGCATTTCGCTACCATAACAATTATGCCATACAAAAGTGTCCAGGAGAAGTTGTCTCAAATTGAAAATCCGGCGTAACAGTAAGTTTACCCATTACTCAAGGGTTCCAAAACGTCAAGCTTCATCAAAAATGGACTAGCATAGGGCCATTTTCGAAGGGTTTTGCGATTTGGCAAGAAACCGTCACATTTCGCGCTCAAATCCTTAGAAATTAACGAACATTCGAAAGAGATACATGGTTATGTTCCTAACATGATCAATTACTCATTTATAATATCAATTTCATGAGACAAATTCATTTGGGACGAAAGCCCCAAATATTCGAACGAAAATGGGTATATAATGTAACACCCGCGAATTTCCTATTTGGACATTTAAAATTTATTAAACCGTTTGATTTATTTATTTCATATTTTTGAATTTCTCAATTTAATAAATTTAATGTCAAGCTTGATTTTTATAAAAGTAATATATAAAAGCTCATCTTTATAAAAGTACGTATTATTAAATTATATCTTTGAGTCATAATTTATACAATAATATATATATACGTATTTTTGGTCGGATAATAATAATGACTGTACTAATAATAATTTCCGTCTCAACATCCGTCTAGCTATAGACCGTCACATTTCACTTTATACATGTTTTAATCTGGACCAATCAAAAACCAACAACACATTCACCCACCTTCAAAATATCTACTAATATTATTATTATTATTATACATCATTATTATTATTATCATTATATATATATTATTATATGTGCTACATGTACTATTAGTATTACTATATTATGGTTATTGTTACTTTACTGTATTCCCAACCCCACACCCTGCACTCCCCTTTTTCCTCTTCTCCTTCCTTGCGAGAAAACAAAAAACAAAGAAGTGAACAAATAAGAACCCGTACAACACCATTTTTAGACCTTCAACCATAGATCCCTCCTTCATTCCTCAACCAAATTCCATGAATTTTGCACTAATGGCTTCCCCGACTCGTCCTTCTTCTTTGTATGTAAGAAAGATGACATCTTGCCCCTTTTTCTGTTCGGCCGTCCCTTCTCAGCTCGATAATCCTTGCCGAATTCGTGTATGGTGTTGCCTAGGAGCAAGCTTGGGCGATGCAGGTGTCCTTGAGTCCAAATCGAGTTCGTCGAAAGAGTTAAAGGTAACGGTGATAGGTTACTCGACAATTAGTCGATAATTCGCTCCATTAATTTGTTTTAACTCCCCTTGTATGTGAAAGTTGTGTTCTTTATGTTTACTTTCATGTGTATGGTTAATTGAGTGAGTTTAGCAAGTATTTTACATGTTACGAACAACTGTTTTCATGGCTCGGTTCGTTTAAAAGGATTCGACCTTTATTTGTATGTCGGATATGCTCTATCTTGTTCGATTTGTTATTTCTTTATTCGAGTAGTCGTGAACACGGTAGGGTGTGGTGCGTTATGGGAACAGTGTCGGTGCAACCCACGGACTGTTTTGGGACTGTCGAATGGGTGGTCATTGGGAGCTGTGTTTAGGCTTGGTTGTATGTATCTCTGGTTCTGTTTTTGGATTGATTTTGGGACAGAGTATAAGGCGGTGTGAAGGGTGGTTATGGGCAGCCGTGAGTTGTGGCTGGTGCGTGATGACTGAGTGAGTTGTGGGCAGGTGCGTGGTGGCTATTTGGGTGAGGGTGCAAGGCCATTTGGGTGCGGCTTGATCTCTGTTTTGGGGACGTCGTGGGTGATGTTGGCTGTGGACATGGTTTAAATGGGTTGGTTGGGTCGTTTAAGGACTTGTCAAGTATGGTTTCGGGTGGTTGTTTAGGTTGCCTTGAGGACGGATGTGTGGACGGGCTTACAGCCGAGTGTAGCCGTGGGGAAGTGTTGGTGAGGGCGGTAGTTAGTGGTTTGGTTGGTGGCCACTTTAGGTGGTAACCGGGTTTGTATGGGGTCGGGCACAGTGGCTGGTTAAAGTCGGGTATGGTTCGGTATGAAGGTCGTGCAAGTGCGGCCAAATGACATGTTGAAATCGTTTCATAAATTGTTTTGGCGCTAGTTGATTTATTTAAAATGTGATGCCCGTCTCGTGTTTTATATTACGTAGCTCGTTGAATATCATTCCTTTACATATTATTTAAATTGGACTTGTCATATTTACCTAATTGGGTTTGACTTGTTAACATTTGGACTCCTCTTATTTATTTATTTGGTCTTGCATTACTAATTTAATTGAAATTGTTTTATTGATATGGTTGGACTTGCCTAGCTACTTGTTGGGCTAAGTTTGTTATATTCATTGGGTTGGTGATGGTTCACATGTTGGGCTTCTTGTGACTTCTAGTTTTGGGCCTCGCGTGGTTGTCTATTGGGCTCATTAGTGGGTCTTATAGGCTTGGTCACATTTTATTCCGTAATTTCTTATAACGTAAACTAGTCTTTGTCACTCATGATATTTTATTTAACCGGCATGTTAAATCATAAAATTGAATATTTATTATTATAAGTCAAGTATGAGTTATTTATTATTAAATGGTTATTTTGGTGAAGAGTCATATTCTCAATAATGTCTTGAATTGTTACGTTATGAGAGTCTCGGTCCTATCGGATATTAGGGGTGAGCTATAAGCCCTCTAGTTGCGATATGATCGTTGGGATTAATGTTCCCATCCGTACTCATGGTGAGATGCAAGCCATGAGTATGAATGTGACATTAAGGATCCCGTATCATATGATGTTTGCATGATCATTCTTACTCCTATTGTGACTCAAGTGTGACATTTTACATTGTGTGACTACTTGACATTCCCTATTTATTTGCCCTCGGACATTGGGTCACGGTTAGGTGCCATTGTTTCCGAGTTGGACTATTTTTCCTTCCGCCTCTTCGGACCGGGGGTCACGGTTAGGTGACAAGGTTCCGATTTGGGGTTACTCGACTTCCGGGCACGGTTAGGTGTACCATGTTTCGAGTCTTGGATACGATTTGGTATCGTGTGTCGAATCGAGTGTCGTCCATCCCGAGAGTCTGGCCAGGTTTAGACTAGGACCGTATTATGATCGTCGTCCTACCAAGAGGTTGGAGTCTAGAGGGTTGTCTTGTTTGAGTTCATACTAAGTATATGTCTTACACTTGTTGAGTCGTGTCCACATGAGTGGGTTGACTTGGTGATTCTATTTCCTTGATTGCATATTCATCCTCATATACCATGCCTATTCTATTAAGAAAGCATTATGCCTGTTTCACCATGATTGTTCATTATATCTCCTTATTCTTCATGGTTCACATATGTTGCATGATTAATATGTTTGATTAAGTGTTGTTTGTTATCTGCTTTTCGACATATTGTGGCTGGGAGAACCTTGAGTTACTCCCCACTGACTGTGGCGTTCATGTTTACATGAATGACAGGTGGTGAAGATGCTTACGTGGGGAAGACGTGTGGGCTAGCGAGAACTAAACCCTCGGACCTTAGTTTCTAATTTAGAAACCCTTGATTTGTTTATTCGTGGGATATCTTTTCCCCGCTTTCTAGACTTGGGTTGTATTAACCTAAATTTGTCTATCGTAGTATTTGTTTCTTTTCGTTAGTGGCACCCGCGTGCTAATCTTTAGTTAGTAATTTAAAAGTTTTAAAAATATCACAATTTCCGCTTTAATTTATTAGTTATATTTTCCGCTTTATCGCGGGGTGTCACAGTTGGTATCAGAGCATGTGTTGCTCCCGACGCACACACGTGTACCCCGAATTTAAATTGAACTTGACCTTGAATAATGAATGAGAGATGGGTAGACTTAAGGACCTAAGGTGGTAGTCTGTAGTGTGTTTGCTCTTTGTTAGGTTCTAACATGTTTGCTGATTGTCATTTTATAACTGTTGTACCCTTGGATCAATAACCGTGAACTTACCAACGTGAAGATCAAGTTTTGGTGCCTATTGCCGGAAATTGAAGATTTGTTCAACTTTGAAGAATGCTTCTACTTCCTCGAAGATGTTTCTCATTCCTTGTGTACCTTGCCTTATTCTTTACCTCTTGGTGCTTATCCCTCTTCTAAACTCTCTTCTGTTCTACTTTGAAAGTTACTCTTGTACTCCTAACTTGTGCTTTGTTCCTTGTTTATCCTCCCTTAACACCTTTTTAGAGTACTCTTTTCTTTGTGGAATGTTAACCATAGTTGGATAATTTGACTTTTGTGGAGTTTGTTTATGTTTGACCCTTAACCCTGGTTTTGAGAGGTCGTGATGTTAGAAAGACTTAGGTAATGTGATGAGACATACTTAGTGATTCTTATACCTAGTTCCTTGACAAAGTGAGTATAATTGATTGGTGGATTCTTTGTGTTAGGAATGAGTTTCCTATGCGATTAAAGTTATAGAACTTGGCTTTGCTGTTTATGTTTGGGATTTGAAAGCTTAGTAGGTTGAGCGTCGTTACCTTAGGAGTAAACATGAAATAAGTTTAGGATATGAATTTAGGAGAAAACCCATTTTTAGATGTTAGTGATCCCGTATAGATTGGTGATGTGATTTGATGTCAGTTGTTCCTTAAGAATTTTGTTGAGAAGTCTTCGTTAATTCATTCTTTGGTTTTTGAAACATTGAGGTTGTGTCGAGTGCTTGAGATAAAGAGACGCTTTTATACTTGAGTGGTAGATTTGCTTTAGGGAAATCCTAATATGTGATAAGATAGGTGGAAGAGGTATCTAACCGATTTATCAACCCTTAAGCGAGCGTTTATTTTACCTTGACCCTTGTTTTGGAATTTGGTCGTTTTGTTATGATGGTACAATACCTAATAGGTGTGACCTTGTTAGAGAGAACATTAAGTCTTAGGAAGCGTATAGTTTAAGCCTTAAAATCCTCCTTCGTACCATTAATCGTTTTCCTTCCCTTCGTTCATATCTTGGTTGGATTTAATTCTTAAGTATAAAAGTTCCCTTGTCATTTCCTTGTCTTGAATACCCCCCTAATTCTAATATCTCTTACTGGTGTTAACTAGTTATCTTTATTATTTGACTCCTTTAATCTCACATCTCGTCATGTTCATGTATCCCTTTGAAATTTCCTATCATTTCCTGACCTGGTTATTACCCTCTATTTCCTTAGTGGAGTGATGGCGTTGTTGGCTACGTTGTAGAGTGAGTGAGATGCTCTTTGAGGTTTCTTGGGGTACCTTGTTTCAGGGAATAGCTTAGGATGAAGTAACATAAGAGTTTTGAGGAAATCCTTGGGAGTGATGTGGTTATGAGTTTTGTTGTTAGGAAGTTTTCGGAACCGTTCAGGATGATGTTGTTGTTTGAGGTTTGAGTACCTAGCGTTTCCTTGTCGTCTAATTCTCTTTCTTCTTTGACATAAGCGTTACCGTTCATACCCCCTTTCCTCGCTTCATCTTGCTCCCCCCCTTAAGTTTGATGCTAGTGACCTATAAAAACTCTACCCTTGACGTTCTTATTGTTTTGACTTCAATTCTTGCCCTATGAAGTTCATCATAGCTCTTTTTGTGGGTTGAGTTTGAACTCTCTTAGCGTACCTTGTATCTATGCTATCTAAGTTACCTTCCTTTTGTACAACTTCTAAATTTTCAAGCTACCATTTTTGTTTCGTTGTTAAAAGTTTATGTTACTTTTACAAAACCTTACCTATTATAAAAATTTTGAAAATGAAAGTTTGATTTAATTCCATATTTGTTCCTTGAGTATAGACTTCGTTATCATGATTTTAATTGCTAAACCCGAAATTTCCTTAAATTTTATCCAATTTCGGTTAACTTTGATCTGTTTATGATTTCTTGGTGAAAGTTTAATGTTATATTTTCAGGAATTTGACTCCCTTTTTGAATTTAAAAGTGGAACTTTTATTTTTATTTTGGCTTTTGTAAAAGAAAAATTTGAATAAATTACCTTTTTCGATTGTTTTTAACGTTGATGGAATGTTAGGACTCGTTATTAAAGGCGTCTAATAACTTGTCCTGCACTTATCGATGAATGATTTTGTTTTGAATTTGTCTTTGACTTGGAAGGTTAGCGTTCTTGTGTGCACGACAAGAACAATTTCGTTCCATGAATGAGACCTATACTTTTGAAACTCTTCATTAATGTTTTTGAAAGTGTTTCGATTTGGATTTATACAAATGATTTGCCTTTTTACCTTATCTTTGATTTGGAATGTGATGTTCTTGAATACGTAACGAGAACACTTTCGTTCCTTTGATGAGAATATGGTTCTGTCGAAAATTTTATTTGAAACTTTTGAAAGAATTTTTAATTCTTACGATAAGTAACCTTTTTAAATGTTTTGGTTACCGATTCCAAAGTTCCAGTTTTGTTTTATATAACCTTTCATTTCTACTTTCAAGTTTCGAGGACGAAACTTTTAAAAAGGTGGGGTGATTGTAACACCCGCGAATTTCCTATTTGGACATTTAAAATTTATTAAACCGTTTGATTTATTTATTTCATATTTTTGAATTTCTCAATTTAATAAATTTAATGTCAAGCTTGATTTTTATAAAAGTAATATATAAAAGCTCATCTTTATAAAAGTACGTATTATTAAATTATATCTTTGAGTCATAATTTATACAATAATATATATATACGTATTTTTGGTCGGATAATAATAATGACTGTACTAATAATAATTTCCGTCTCAACATCCGTCTAGCTATAGACCGTCACATTTCACTTTATACATGTTTTAATCTGGACCAATCAAAAACCAACAACACATTCACCCACCTTCAAAATATCTACTAATATTATTATTATTATTATACATCATTATTATTATTATCATTATATATATATTATTATATGTGCTACATGTACTATTAGTATTACTATATTATGGTTATTGTTACTTTACTGTATTCCCAACCCCACACCCTGCACTCCCCTTTTTCCTCTTCTCCTTCCTTGCGAGAAAACAAAACAACAGCAGTGAACAAATAAGAACCCGTACAACACCATTTTTAGACCTTCAACCATAGATCCCTCCTTCATTCCTCAACCAAATTCCATGAATTTTGCACTAATGGCTTCCCCGACTCGTCCTTCTTCTTTGTATGTAAGAAAGATGACATCTTGCCCCTTTTTCTGTTCGGCCGTCCCTTCTCAGCTCGATAATCCTTGCCGAATTCGTGTATGGTGTTGCCTAGGAGCAAGCTTGGGCGGTCTGGAGTGTCCTTGAGTCCAAATCGAGTTCGTCGAAAGAGTTAAAGGTAACGGTGATAGGTTACTCGACAATTAGTCGATAATTCGCTCCATTAATTTGTTTTAACTCCCCTTGTATGTGAAAGTTGTGTTCTTTATGTTTACTTTCATGTGTATGGTTAATTGAGTGAGTTTAGCAAGTATTTTACATGTTCTGAACAACTGTTTTCATGGCTCGGTTCGTTTAAAAGGATTCGACCTTTATTTGTATGTCGGATATGCTCTATCTTGTTCGATTGTTGGCTGCTTTCATTTCGAGTAGTCGTGAACACGGTAGGGTGTGGTCTGTTATGGGAACGGTGTCAGTGCAACCCACGGACTGTTTTGGGACTGTCGAATGGGTGGTCATTGGGAGCTGTGTTTAGGCTTGGTTGTATGTATCTCTGGTTCTGTTTTTGGATTGATTTTGGGACAGAGTATAAGGCGGTGTGAAGGGTGGTTATGGGCAGCCGTGAGTTGTGGTGGTGCGTGATGGTGAGTGAGTTGTGGGCAGGTGCGTGGTGGCTATTTGGGTGAGGGTGCAAGGCCATTTGGGTGCGGCTTGATCTCTGTTTTGGGGACGTCGTGGGTGATGTTGGCTGTGGACATGGTTTAAATGGGTTGGTTGGGTCGTTTAAGGACTTGTCAAGTATGGTTTCGGGTGGTTGTTTAGGTTGCCTTGAGGACGGATGTGTGGACGGGCTTACAGGCTGAGTGTAGCCGTGGGGAAGTGTTGGTGAGGGCGGTAGTTAGTGGTTTGGTTGGTGGCCACTTTAGGTGGTAACCGGGTTTGTATGGGGTCGGGCACAGTGGCTGGTTAAAGTCGGGTATGGTTCGGTATGAAGGTCGTGCAAGTGCGGCCAAATGACATGTTGAAATCGTTTCATAAATTGTTTTGGCGCTAGTTGATTTATTTAAAATGTGATGCCCGTCTCGTGTTTTATATTACGTAGCTCGTTGAATATCATTCCTTTACATATTATTTAAATTGGACTTGTCATATTTACCTAATTGGGTTTGACTTGTTAATCTGACTGGACTCCTCTTATTTATTTATTTGGTCTTGCATTACTAATTTAATTGAAATTGTTTTATTGATATGGTTGGACTTGCCTAGCTACTTGTTGGGCTAAGTTTGTTATATTCATTGGGTTGGTGATGGTTCACATGTTGGGCTTCTTGTGACTTCTAGTTTTGGGCCTCGCGTGGTTGTCTATTGGGCTCATTAGTGGGTCTTATAGGCTTGGTCACATTTTATTCCGTAATTTCTTATAACGTAAACTAGTCTTTGTCACTCATGATATTTTATTTAACCGGCATGTTAAATCATAAAATTGAATATTTATTATTATAAGTCAAGTATGAGTTATTTATTATTAAATGGTTATTTTGGTGAAGAGTCATATTCTCAATAATGTCTTGAATTGTTCTGTTATGAGAGTCTCGGTCCTATCGGATATTAGGGGTGAGCTATAAGCCCTCTAGTTGCGATATGATCGTTGGGATTAATGTTCCCATCCGTACTCATGGTGAGATGCAAGCCATGAGTATGAATGTGACATTAAGGATCCCGTATCATATGATGTTTGCATGATCATTCTTACTCCTATTGTGACTCAAGTGTGACATTTTACATTGTGTGACTACTTGACATTCCCTATTTATTTGCCCTCGGACATTGGGTCACGGTTAGGTGCCATTGTTTCCGAGTTGGACTATTTTTCCTTCCGCCTCTTCGGACCGGGGGTCACGGTTAGGTGACAAGGTTCCGATTTGGGGTTACTCGACTTCCGGGCACGGTTAGGTGTACCATGTTTCGAGTCTTGGATACGATTTGGTATCGTGTGTCGAATCGGGTGTCGTCCATCCCGAGAGTCTGGCCAGGTTTAGACTAGGACCGTATTATGATCGTCGTCCTACCAAGAGGTTGGAGTCTAGAGGGTTGTCTTGTTTGAGTTCATACTAAGTATATGTCTTACACTTGTTGAGTCGTGTCCACATGAGTGGGTTGACTTGGTGATTCTATTTCCTTGATTGCATATTCATCCTCATATACCATGCCTATTCTATTAAGAAAGCATTATGCCTGTTTCACCATGATTGTTCATTATATCTCCTTATTCTTCATGGTTCACATATGTTGCATGATTAATATGTTTGATTAAGTGTTGTTTGTTATCTGCTTTTCGACATATTGTGGTGGGAGAACCTTGAGTTACTCCCCCACCGTATGGCGTTCATGTTTACATGAATGACAGGTGGTGAAGATGCTTACGTGGGGAAGACGTGTGGGCTAGCGAGAACTAAACCCTCGGACCTTAGTTTCTAATTTAGAAACCCTTGATTTGTTTATTCGTGGGATATCTTTTCCCCGCTTTCTAGACTTGGGTTGTATTAACCTAAATTTGTCTATCGTAGTATTTGTTTCTTTTCGTTAGTGGCACCCGCGTGCTAATCTTTAGTTAGTAATTTAAAAGTTTTAAAAATATCACAATTTCCGCTTTAATTTATTAGTTATATTTTCCGCTTTATCGCGGGGTGTCACATATAAACCCTAATTTTTCGACCCAAATCAAAGCTCAAATGCAAAATAAAGCAAGTACAAGACACATACCTCGATTAGTCATGATTTATGGCAAGTTTTGATCAAATTTTGACGGGATTTGGTTGAGTTTTATGAAGAAAACAAAATAGGTTTGTGTTTTTGAAATAAAAACAAACACGACATAAGTCGAGTTTTACCCAGACGAGGGTGAGCTCGGAAGAAGACGCAGCATTTTCTGCGCCTGTTCCAAGGGTCGCAGTTTTTGCTGTGCCTCTTCCTCAGCGAGTTTCCAGCCGAGATTCGTTAAAATTCGTTATAAGTTCGTTATATGTGGGCCCGGGCTTCATTCGCCTCTTCCCCGACATCTTATCTTCAATAATGGCTCCTTTTTGGGCGTTCTCTTCGTCCGAATCAGCATTTTCTCTTCAACAGACTATGGAAAACAACGACATTTTGTTTCCCAGTGAGAATTCATGATCACTAAATATAGTTCATGAGCTTCTCTTCTTTATCGGAATTTCGCTTACGACGACCCGAGCGGTGCCAAGGACGCGCCGTTATCGATCAAACACCTTTATTTTCCTCAGCGATGCCAAGGACGCGTCGTTGTCGATCTATTATTTTCTCCTCAGCGGTGCCAAGGACGCGCCGTTGTCGACTCAACATATGATTCTTCCCCACGGAGTTTAAGATAAAATTCTCCGAAGAGTATTTGTACCTTCGAATCCTTCACCCAGGGGTGTCTCAGGTATGGTTTCTGCTTATGGCTGGCGAGCTTCCTTACGTAGTCTAATGGACTTTAAACGGCCGTGCATTCGACCGACCCATTCGACTTACCAATCGAAAACAAAAGCCTTACAAATTTTGTTTGGTACCGCTGTCGTGCATTCGACCGACCCATTCGACCAACTCAACATTAATCAACATCTTTTTCAACAACATATTTTCAACTCATTTTCAAAACAAAATCATTTTTTAGGGCACTCTTTTAAACTTCTTTGATCGCGAGTAGTCACAACGAGAAAACCGTCTCTAAAGTTGTCTACCTTGCAAACATCAATACACGTAAGTTTGAGGGTGTAAACAACTCATTTATTTCATGTCTTTGCTGTTTTTATGAGTTTATAAGTATGAACAATGCATAACACGATTGAAATATAGGTTAGATGAGCCAAAACCGAGTTTTGGCCTCAGACAGAAGCCCTTTGCTATGCAAAGAGGCTCGCGCCTCAATGGGGTGTCTAGGTCAGACTCAAACGTGTTTGAGTTCGTCTTTCCTTCAACACTTTCTTTTATTTTTACTTCTTTCCTTTTACGGTTTTTACCATTTTAATTCATTTTTATGACAAATATTTTAACCATAAATGTAATCACCCTTTGTTCCTTATACCATGACGGTTTTATCCGTGACTCGGTGATAT
This sequence comes from Silene latifolia, assembly GCF_048544455.1. Lineage (NCBI taxonomy): Eukaryota > Viridiplantae > Streptophyta > Magnoliopsida > Caryophyllales > Caryophyllaceae > Silene > Silene latifolia. The sequence continues at coordinate 27,809,743 of NC_133532.1, forward strand.
TAATTTGTTAATTACATTTTAAAGGAAATGCTTTTTATTTACCATTTTTTCTCATTTATTTACACTTTCAAATATATTAGTCATAATTCATAATCATCCTTGGTTCTTTATATCATGTCGGTTTAATTCGAGTACGATGATAAACTTGACTAATTATAAAGAAACGAACTTAACATATTAGTTCATATCAAACATTTTACATTTTTATTTATAAACTATACTTTTCAAACTTGCAAATCCGACAAAGAATATTACTAAGATAATAGTAATTATTCCGAGTCACGCAACTCATTTAATCACAAATACGGTTTTAAACAACCTTTTTAACAACCAGGAGACGCCCCTTGGGTCGTCGTCTGACTCGCGCCCCAGGCCGTCTGTTTTCATATTATAAAACCTAGGCAGAGCCCTTTCCCTCGCCAATAGGCTCGCGCCCCAATGGGGTTGCCTGGCACTGTTCTGTCTCGTTTCAGCACTTGTCTAGGATGATCCTGATTACGGTTAACCCGAATCTACATGGATCAGATTGACGAGCTAACAATATTTTAAACATTTTAACATTTTCTTATTCATCTTTTATTCTTTCATTTTAACAACAAATGGATCGTGTTAAGCATCATAACCCGAATTTGGTAAATGGATGTTTAATTTCCGTTTTCAAATGCAAATCAATCTAAATCCAACTCGACATCATTTTCTTGATATTTCGATAAAAAAACCGACTTAGGAAATTCTCACATGTTAGGTTAAACTTTTGGATGTGTATTAATGCATTTACACCGTTTTATCAACTTTTGCACTTAAATAACCACGATCGATCAGTAGAGGCCGCTAACGCGGGCGGGATTGGGTGTTCGATGAAAGGGCTTCCCAATACGTACTCTCACCCCTTACTCAGAACCTTTGGATAGTGGATGGCCTTATCCAAGGCGCACGAGAGTCATTCTACCGATAGGATGCTAAAGGGGGACGAGTCCTTATCTTTAGTACCTATGGCAAGCATCGCTTTTTGCCTTGATTGACCTAGGTATAAAGTGGATTCGAACGGGTTCCAGGCATCCCACAAATGCTTGGTGGCGACTTCGAACATCTCAAACATCATTTCGAGACCTTTGCCGAGACGAACCCGACCGATCTAAAACGATCCAGTCGAAAGCATTTCTACGCCATCAAATGTGGCTTTTCGACCGCTATACGACCACAGATTGGCTTGCCGTGTAGGTGGCCTACGTCCACGGATCGGCGGTGGCCCATGTACGCATAACGCGTGGCCCATGTCCACAACTTTTATTTTTTATCAATTAATGTAAATCTATATCAAGAGCATGTTCGAAAACCGATTTAAAGTCCACCTTTTAAAGCCGTTTTTACGAAACAGCAGAGGTCAGACGTCGAGAAGAAACGCAGCAGCAGCTGCGCCTTCAAGAACGATCACAACCTTACTGCGCCACTTCCAGAGGATGTGATGTGACCAATATTTGAGCATATTTAGTCTCCGAATTAGCCTCGTTCCTATGCTTTTTAGTGCATAATTGGGTCATTTACTATCTTTAGTCCTTTGTTTTGCATATTCTTTGAGGTTTTGTTTCCTTGGTAGGAGAGGAGTGCAAACCTTGCATTTTAATGGCAAAATGGAGCTAAATTGATCGAATCTTATGACCAAGCATCAAAGTGAAGACAAGACTAGAAGGCCTTTGTAAATAATGGGCAATGATGAAGACGATCCTTGCATCTTCGACAAGATCCTTGAGGATTGTTGGAAGAAGAAAAAAAGAAAAGTAGAAAAAGCTTGCTGAACTAGAATCCGCCCGTCGCAGCATCTGGACGCTCGTCCAACCTCCACAATCCGAGCGTCCCTCCAGCCTGCCCGATCGTCCAACACCTCCACAATCCGAGCGTCCCACCCTCCAGTCCGCTTGTCCAACCCCCACAATCCGCTCGTCCCGACCCCTTGGCCGCTCGAATTGTCATCCAGTACAGCACGCCTTCTCCTTGTTCTACTCGGGATGCGCATATTTCTGAAAGACTAGCAAAAAGGAGACTCGCATCTTTCTTCGAGAGGAGCATTTCCTCAACTTTTCATAATGGTCTTAATCGTCATTTAAGCCCTTAGTAACCCTAATTTATGTACCTAATCCCCACTATAAATACCCCATTGTACTAATTAGATTAACATCAATCCTTAATATAAATTATGTTATTCTAATCTCTCTTTAATCTTGTAATCAACTTTTAATTAGGCATTAATACAAATCTCATTTCCTTAATTTCTCTATTGTTCATCATTTATTTTGGGTAATTGAAGATTATTTGGGGTTTATTTGGAGGATTGACAACCTTCCAATCATTCATCAAGTACTTATATTATTCTTTGCTTATTATTTTGGAATCATCATTAGGTATAATTCTCTTAATCCCTTTTTAATTATTGTTAATCATCTTCATTTATTCATCATGTTTTGCTTTGTTAATATGATTGACAACCTTGTTAGCATGTTAAACTTGATAATGAGTGAGTAGTTTCCTTAACTAGGGTTAATGGGGAATTAGGGGAAACCAACATGGGGATTGATTCATGCTTAATGTAATATGCTTTCATAATTAATTTGCTTGCTTGTTGTGATTTCAACTTATGCACATGTTATGTTTGATGAAATGCGAGCCTATGAATCCTTGCATTTTTTACCCATCACTTATCTTTTCAATGAGACTTGTAAGACATAAACCAACTCGAGTCTCATTAGACCATGCATAATGTTGGATAGGGAGGATTAAGTCGACTTGTAGGTGTTGTACAATCTAATCGATTCGGCTCCGGGACCCAAACCTTCCTAGGGATTGTAAGATATACACTAACTCGATCCCATCACAACAATAATTGCTTGCATCTAGTTGAAAACATGTGTGTATGATCAAATCCCATGAATCCCCTATGAACCCATGACACCCTAGTGCTTTTAATAAATTGTTTACATCTCATCTTAATCATCTTGCTTGTTCATTTACATTGTTATTTAGTTTAGTGATCTTCTTATCTCAACCCAAATTGTGACACCCTTAAACACCACTACTTGCAATCAAAAATCCTACATCAATACCCGTCCCTTGGGATCCGACCTTTACTTACCTGTTTACTAATAGTAAAGTAGTTTGTGAATTTATAAATATTGTTTTGGTCTAGGTGCTCCTAACGACAAGTAACCGAAAAATATATGAAGGAAATGTAGATCTTTATACATATTAACATACTCATATATGTCTAAAATAATTTGTCATAAAATTAAAACGGATTTTATGCATGCAAACAATAATATAAAAGAAGAGAAATAATGTCCTTACATTGTTGATTTCGGATTTAAGGGCACAAAAGAGATCACCTTTCTCTTTTGATCTTGAGCTTTTCCTTATGGATGAACAAGATCTAAGTATAAGATCTCTCCCTAAGCTTTATACCCAAGGCTTCTCTTAATTTGATTAATATTACAAATACTAGTATAATATTAATCAAGGTAGAAAATTGAACCAAAACTTTTATAAAACACTTATATGTTTCGGTTTTTTAAGAGAGAAGAAGAGAGGATTTTTCTTCTCACTAGAACTTGTATTTTGATGAGTAAATTAGAATGAATAATAATACACTACTTTTAGTATATTATTAGGTAAAATTATAGAGAAAACAATGATCATTTTTCTTCCCCAAAACCGTGTAAGAGGAGCCTTTAGGGTGAGCCAATGCATGCAAGTGTTGTTCTTTACAATACATAATAGGCTTGCATGGCTAGGAAATAAGGTAATCATTGTGTTTACCATTATCTTAATCAAACACAATATTAGCCTATTTCTTCCCCTAATTTCGGCACAATGGATAATATAGAGTCCATATTATTTTTGTCAATTTGTCAATATGTCACATGTCATATGTGACATAAATTTGTAATGTAATTTTTAACATATTAAAAATCAACGTATTATTAAAATACGTCACATACAAATATCGACTTAGTAATATCATAATTACTTGTACCAACAAATTTTACCAATTTATAAATCACAACTGATTGTATTTATAACAATTCATTCAATTTAATTGTTACTTTAAACAATTATTTCATCCGAGTAATGATACAATTCAATTACTCGAGACGTATCTTATTTAATCACATTTCAATATGATACGTAAATTTTACTTCCAAAATCGTCCGTCAATTTTCAAATAATTTAATTAACTCGTAACGTTATACGATTAATTAAATAATCAATTAAGAGTGTTGCCCTATAGGTATGACCTAGGGGGTCAACTGATCACCACCGTCACACGACGGTAATTTCAAACTCTAGTCGACCAATCATTACCGATATATGTTGACCAGTTGTGATAACAAAATTACTTCCCAATTGTATTCTTTAAAATGAGATTTAATAATGATATTTAAATCATGTGATCGCACTATTGTTGAGGACACATTTCCCAACAATCTCCCACTTGTCCTCGACAAGTGTGCGTCACCAATTCTCTTGTCCTATTACTATCTCCCACTCAATGCAAGGTGTCTTTCGGTCGTACTTGCAAGTGATCATATCGAGAGTGGTTTCCTCGATCCGGAGAATAAGCGATTGACCGGACTTATCTATCATAGATACTTTCCGAGCGTGGCCACGCATTTCGATTCATTACTCCTCGAGTGGCCCCGAGATATTGTTATAACCCCGACTAGGGGTGGACAATTCCTATCGCACTCATTCCCTTCGACTAGCCAGATCCATCATAACCCAAAATATGCCCATTTGACCCCATTTACGAAGGTCGTAGTAACACAAATCAAAGTTAATCGAAATCTGTGCCATCTCGGAGAATAGTCTTTAGTCAAAAGAATCGACTCATTCGAATACTATAGTAGCTCTCGCCACGACCAGGCTATATAAATTTGCCAGAACTCTATAAGCGGTCATAAGGCCCGACAAAATGTTCCTAACAGTCTGCCTATGTGATCGACTAGTCATCTTATATGACTCTATGGCACTTGAACTTGCCATCAATCGCCTCACACTCTAGTCACTTCGAGACGTCACCTCATACAAGTGACTATGGGCAAATACAATGTTAATCTGTGTTCACTTTAACGGGGTTCAATTGTCTCTACAACCCGTTTGGATGTAACAAAGTATAAATTAAAGATAAAAGACAAATGTGATTATGAACATGAACAAAAACAACACTTTTATTTCATTTCAAAATCTAACAAAAACTTGGTACACGTTTAAGTCCCATGGACGTAACATGTCCATCATGCTTAGCCTGCGATAAAGGCTTGGTGAGCGGATCGGCTATGTTGTCATCCGTCCCAACCTTACAAATCGCAATTTCCTTTCTTTCAATGAAATCTCTTATTACATGATATTTTCTAAGTACATGTCTAGATCTATTACTAGACTTTGGCTCCTTAGCTTGGAAGATCGTCCCACTATTATCACAATAGAGAGTGATGGGATCATTGGCGGTAGGTACTACTTTTAGACCTTCCTTGAATTGCTTGATCCACATAGCTACCTTGGCGCACGATCTTTGCTATGTACTCAACCTCCGTTGTCGAATCCGCATGATTCTGACTTCCTTGAAGCTTCTCCACTACGGCACCACCATTGAGCATAAACACGAAACCAGCTTGTGATTTCATGTCATCTCTATCTGTTTGAAAACTTGAGTCCGTGTATCCATTAACACGCAACTCGGTGTCTCCTCCAAACACAAGGATAGAGTCCTTAGTTCTTCTTAAGTACTTAAGGATGTTCTTGACAAAGAATCCAGTGACTCTCACCTGGATTTCCTTGATATCTACTCGTCATGCTCAAGGCATACGAGACATCAGGACGTGTGCATATCATGGCATACATGATTGATCCAACAGCGGAAGCGTAGGGGATCAACTTCATGCGTTCAACATCATGGGGTTCGGAGGGACATTGAGTCTTGCTCAATATCGTTCCGGTTACCATAGGTACCAAACCCCTTTTGGATTTGTCCATGCTGAATCGTCGAAGAATCTTATCAACATAAGACTCTTGACTTAGTGCCAATATCCTCTTGGATCTATCTCTATAGATCCGGATACCTAATATGCGTTGTGCCTCTCCTAAATCCTTCATTTGGAAGTGGTTACTTAACCACTTCTTAACAGAAGACAACATTGGAATATCATTTCCAATGAGTAGTATGTCATCGACATACAAGATTAGGAACACAACATTGCTCCCACTAAATTTCATGTATAAACATGGTTCCTCAATATTTCGAGTGAAACCATTTTCTGTTATAACATGATTGAATCGATGATTCCAACTTCTAGATGCTTGCTTAAGACCATAAATGGATCTCTTAAGCTTGCACACTTTGTTAGGATTTTTAGAATCAACAAAACCTTCGGGTTGTATCATGTACACCTCCTCTTCTAAATGCCCATTTAGAAAAGCGGTTTTGACATCCATTTGCCAAATTTCATAATCATGAAATGCGGCGATCGCTAACAAAATCCGTATGGATCTTAGCATGGCTACGGGGGCGAAGGTCTCATCATAATGGAGACCTTGGACTTGGGTAAATCCTTTTGCCACTAGCCTAGCTTTGTAGACATCGTTATGTCCTTCTATGCCATTCTTGACTTTGAATATCCATTTGCATTGAAGGGGTCTTGCCCCTTTAGGCAAATCTACCAAGTCCCAAACTTGGTTTTCAAGCATAGAATCCATTTCGGACTTCATGGCTTCAAGCCATAAGGTGGAATTAGGACTAGAGATTGCGGCCTTGTAGGTGGCGGGCTCGTCACTTTCCATAAGCAACACATCGAGTGTTCCATCTTCCTCGATAAGTCCCACATATCGATCGGGATGGCGAATAACTCGGCCCGTCCTTCTTAGTGGAGGAGGTACAACCGCGTTAGACGACGAAGGAACATCTTCTTGCGTCTCTACCTCGGTTTGTGGCTCTTGAACTTCATCAAGTTCAAAAATTTCTCCCACTCTGTCTCTTAGAAATAAATTCTCGTTCTAAGAAGACAGCCTCAGAAGACACAAACACTTTGTTCTCTTGAGGTTTATAGAAATAGTAACCTCGAGAGGTCAAAGGATAGCCTACAAAGATGCACTTTTTCGGATCTTGGGGCAAGCTTATTGTCGGGTTTAGCCTTGACGTAAGCATCACATCCCCAAATTTTCATATAGGATAGATTAGGAACTCTTCCTTTCCATGTCTCAAATGGAGTCTTTTCGGTGGCTTTAGTGGGACTATTATTCAAAGATAGAATTGCAGTTTGAATTGCAAATCCCCAAAACGAGTTCGGTAACTCGGTTTGACTCATCATGGATCGAACCATATCAAGTAGGGTTCGATTTCTCCTTCCGGCAACACCATTTAGTTGTGGTGTTCCGGGTGGAGAAAGTTGTGATATAATACCACAACCTTTCAAGTGTGAATCAAATTCAAGACTAAGGTATTCACCACCACGATCGGATCGTAGTGCCTTAATTCTTTTGTTCAATTGGTTCTCTACTTCGTTTTGGAATTCCTTGAATTTCTCAAATGCTTCACTCTTGTGTTTCATTAAATAGATATACCCATATCTACTCAAGTCATCGGTGAAGGTTATTAAGTAGTCATAATTACCACGAGCGGTGATACTCATTGGTCCGCATACATCGGTGTGTATGAGTCCCAATAGCTCACTAGCTCGTGTCCCTTTACCGCTAAAAGGATTACGAGTCATTTTGCCAAGTAGGCAATATTCGCATGTACCAAATGATTGATAATCAAATGGTGTAATCACATTAGTCGAAACTAATCTTTTGATGCGATTCTCGTTTATGTGACCTAATCGACAATGCCAAATGAACGCTTCACTTGGGTCACTTGTTTTGAGTTTCTTTGATTGTATGTTATAAATATCATTAATTGGATTTGAGGTCTCTAAAATGTAAATGCCATTGATGGAAGTAGCTTGGCCAATAACCAAATCATTCCTAGAAATAGAGCAACGATTGTTCTTAATGACAAAACAAAAACCGTCCACGTCTAGCATGGCGATTGAAATAATGTTTTTAGAGAGTGTAGGTACATAAAAACAATTATGCAAATACAACTCAAATCCATTTGGCAAAGCTAAAACATAAGTTCCCTTGGATTCGGCCGCTACCCGAGCTCCATTTCCAAGGCGTAGATCAACATCTCCCTTGCTAAGCCTCTCCACATCTCTTAAACCCTGTAAATGATTACAAAGGTGAGAACCACAACCGGTATCTAGTACCCATGTCGTAGTGGAAGTATAATTTATATCAATAACATAAATTTCTTTAGGAATTGTACCTTTTGGAGTAATGAGTCCTTCCCTTATATTTCGCAAATACATAGGGCAATTCCTAAGCCAATGTCCCATGCCATAGCAATAATGGCACTCATCATTAACTTGCTTGAAGTTTTTGATTTTCTTTCCTTTCTTCTTGAACCTCTTGCCCTTTGAAGCAAGAACTTGATTGCTAGAGCTCCCACTAGCTTTGGCATCCTTATCTTCCAGAGATAAAGACCCTATAGATCGTATGAGGTAGTCTTCCTGAGACGGACTCACACGAGGTCTAGTAGTAGTGGGTGGTTTAGAAGTGGTGATGAAATTAAGGTTTCCATCCGAACCTATCCCGAAATGAAGTTCTCTAGTTGTATCGAAATTATTGTTGGAGCATACGTCGTCAAGAACATGGTGATATGACTCAATAGTTATCGGTGCGGTAGCATTTGATGGATTCATTGTAATGCACTACAAATATGGAGGAAAGGAAATATTAACATTTGTCTTTTTAAATCATACTTGCAAATTTAACAAGATATGAACATTTATATAGTGACCTCTACCCAACTATAATAAATGATTCCAAGACCCAAATTCATATCAACTTAGGCACGGGGTAGCCGATGCAACCTTCATTAATATAACTCGGTGGATTAACTTTTTAATCGATTCTACTTTTAGAACTCTTGGTCGATAAAATTACTCTAATATTTATCTATAGCCCAAAACACATCAACAAGGGCACGGGGTAGCCGATTCAACCCTTATTAATTACTTTTGTTGAGTTCAATCCAAATTTCGAATAAATGTGTCCATTATCCAAACCCACATCAACTTGGGCACGGGGTAGCCGATACATCCCTTATCAACATGAATTCGGTGGATTAACATTCATCACCCACTTCCCCTACGTAACAAGGTTTGTACCCCGGGGTAGCCGAGTGCACTCCCTCGCGAAATAGGTTTTCATGGTTTCTACTATTTGGTAAGGCTATGTCTCAATTGATTGTTTTAGCGAGAGGTCATGTCAATTTATTATCTATCACGTTTTAAGTGAACTAAAGCGGTGAACTACGATAATTCGAATTGACACGGTCGATAAACTCGATAAAATAACAATGCATGTTTAGTTATGGCGATTTAGCGATGCATGTGACATAAAATAAAATGCAAGCATAAAGATAAATAAATCCTAGTATGGCCTTTCCTAAAAAAAAAAAAACTATTTAACTATTACATATTCGGAAACCAACTCCATTGGTCCCTTGAACTTCGGTTGTGGCACGCATCTCGAGGTAACACCGTCTTTATGTATCACCATTCTTGAAGAAATCCGTATAGTGGAACTCCGGAATGAATAAAATTACATAATAAATTACATAATTTCCTATTATACATTTGTAACTAAAATAAAATAAATCTATTAAATTACAAAACGGTGATACGAGATCACAATATAAATACAACCGAATCGATATTCCCATACATTTCGGGAAATACCAATTAAAATCTAAGGCCATACTAAGTAAAATTACATAATTCAAAATTACATAAATTAAAATTATGACAATCATAAAGAAAAATGCAGCATTATAATATGTATGAACATGCTCAATTTTAATGCTAAATCGCCTTTAATTAGCCAATATCGTATATTACTCGGTTTTTACGGATTTGCGTGATTTCAACATTTTATAATCACAAAAATACATAAACTCATATTTATGCATAAGTTAATTATCCTAACCTCTTAGGACTCAAAATATAGTCTTCACTAATAATTTGACCATAATTAACTTTTATTTACAAAATTGTTCATAAATGGACCAAAAATTACAAAAATAAGCTATTAAACTTCAAATAAATCCAAAAATTTCAAATAAATTCAAAATTCAAAATTTAAATTCATGAACATTCTGGAAAAATTCCATGACACTCATAATGTTCAAAATCTTTAGGTTAAAAAATTCGAAAATTTACCGGAAAAACAATGTTGCGGTTTATCGATTTATAATAAAATAATCATAAAAACATGGAAAAAATATTTTCATTAACTTTTCAATTTTAGATCTGAAAAAGATAATAAAATGCAACATTAGATGTTTTTCCTAAGTCATAGATTATGTTTTATTAATTTTCACTAATAATGTCACTATTTATGCTATTTTTCTTCAAAATTCATAAATCATGCAAAAAGACTTCTTTATAGCCAATTATTTTACACACATCTTGTAAAATTTCATGTGACAACATATTAATTTTCTATGACCAGATTCGAAATTTAACTCATATTAACCTATTTTTCACTTAAATACGAATTTAATAATGAAAAATTCATTTTTCGAGCATAACAAGTCCAAAAATTATGAAACTTTACAGGTTATCTCAAAATAATATATGTGACAACATATCCAAAAACCAAGTGAAAAATCGAAATATAGCTATTTTTAGACCAAAAATGACATTTTTACTCATAAAATCACATTTAAATGCCATTATTGTAAATTATGAACAATAAAAAACCGAAAAATTAACCAAAATATCCTAAAACACTTTAGGACCAGAAATATTAACATGCATGTAATAATTTCGTGATATATCATAATAACACAAATTTTACAAGTTTTATTTGTTATTCATATAACTTGGAAAAACTTTTAATCAATTTGCATGCAAACAACCGTGGCTCTAATACCAATTGAAGGAAATGTAGATCTTTATACATATTAACATACTCATATATGTCTAAAATAATTTTTCATAAAATTAAAACGGATTTTATGCATGCAAACAATAATATAAAAGAAGAGAAATAATGTCCTTACATTGTTGATTTCGGATTTAAGGGCACAAAAGAGATCACCTTTCTCTTTTGATCTTGAGCTTTTCCTTATGGATGAACAAGATCTAAGTATAAGATCTCTCCCTAAGCTTTATACCCAAGGCTTCTCTTAATTTGACTAATATTACAAATACTAGTATAATATTAATCAAGGTAGAAAATTGAACCAAAACTTTTATAAAACACTTATATGTTTCGGTTTTTTAAGAGAGAAGAAGAGAGGATTTTTCTTCTCACTAGAACTTGTATTTTGATGAGTAAATTAGAATGAATAATAATACACTACTTTTAGTATATTATTAGGTAAAATTATAGAGAAAACAATGATCATTTTTCTTCCCCAAAACCGTGTAAGAGGAGCCTTTAGGGTGAGCCAATGCATGCAAGTGGTGTTCTTTACAATACATAATAGGCTTGCATGGCTAGGAAATAAGGTAATCATTGTGTTTACCATTATCTTAATCAAACACAATATTAGCCTATTTCTTCCCCTAATTTCGGCACAATGGATAATATAGAGTCCATATTATTTTTGTCAATTTGTCAATATGTCACATGTCATATGTGACATAAATTTGTTATGTAATTTTTAACATATTAAAAATCAACGTATTATTAAAATACGTCACATACAAATATCGACTTAGTAATATCATAATTACTTGTACCAAAAAATTTTACCAATTTATAAATCACAACTGATTGTATTTATAACAATTCATTCAATTTAATTGTTACTTTAAACAATTATTTCATCCGAGTAATGATACAATTCAATTACTCAGACCGTATCTTATTTAATCACATTTCAATATGATACGTAAATTTTACTTCCAAAATCGTCCGTCAATTTTCAAATAATTTAATTAACTCGTAACGTTATACGATTAATTAAATAATCAATTAAGAGTGTTGCCCTATAGGTATGACCTAGGGGGTCAACTGATCACCACCGTCACACGACAGTAATGTCACACGACAGTAAGTTTTTATGTCATGATACTTTGAGGAAACTTGGGATTTATCACCAAGTGGAAGCTCTCTTTGAAGTATTTGGTCTCTCCACCCTTTTCCACATGTATGAACAAACTTACCGATCCCTTGTGCTTGAATTTTTGAGCTTTTTGAAGATGACAACCTTGAATAGAACAATATGCATAGAATTTAGGTTGGAAAGTGTTTCAAGAATGATGACTCTAGTGGAGTTTGCCAATGTGCTTGGTCTCGATGTCTCGCCTACCCGGACATCAAAACCAAAGAGATATAGTGTTGCACCCCTATGGAGGGCCATGACCGGCCTGGATTTCATGTACATTAAGGAGTGTCTAGCTTTTCACATCCAAAATCCTATCTTGAGACTTACTTATCGGTTCCTTTCCGGCACTCTACTTGCTCGCCGAGATCCGGCAATAGTGAACGAACTTGACCTTGTGTTCATGGAATCCTATCTCAATATCCAAGGAAGGGGTGGGTACCGCTTCAATGCGCCTCTTGTGCTACTCGAAAAATGGGCAAAGTTTAGGAATGGTGATGATGATGGGATGAGACACATTGTTAATGGAGGGCTCATTACGAAAATTGCAAAGCATTTCAATCCAAGATTCAATGAGAATAATGAGTATGCTCCTCTTTCGGGAAACACAAGGATTAATGAAGATCTTCTTCTGATTCATCATCATTGGATAACCCTTGAGGGGGTTGATAAGAGGATCAAGTGGATAACGAAAGGAAGTGATCCAATCTACCTACCAATGACCGGCCTACCACGAATCTCCCCAAGAAGAGGACCTTTATCACCAATCCCATCCTACCTCATCCCTCCAAACCCGACCCAAGCAAGGCAAGCACCACCACCTCCAAATCCCCAACAACAACAACAAGAGCAACAACCTCAAGATGAGAAGATCAAAGTGCCTCCCTACCCATTTCCTTATCAACCGTACAACCATCCCAACCCCTTTATCCTTCCCCGTGACGACTTTGTAACGGGAATTCTACAAGATTTGCACTTCCGACAATACGAAGCTACCGTGGACAATTACTATGCACTCTATCCTCAATACCACGATATGGTTCAAAGGGGAAAGATTAGTGAGGAGGGAGCATTTCCCTCTTGGGCACAAATGGATTTGCTCTTCCCCAATTCGGAGCAAGCAAATGAAGGGGCCAACGGGCAACAAGAGGAAGGGACCAACAATTCTTGCGGAGGGGACACGGTGGAGCTTGAAAGTGAAGAGGACGAGTTCATGGACCCGAATACAAGTGATGCATCAAAAGAAATATGGGATAGTGATCTAGAGGGAGATGATGCCGATCTCTAGAGGATTTCTTCATAGCTAGGTGGAGCGGGCGTGAGGCACCCATCGCAAGCTTAAGTGAAGTTTCCTCATCTCCTCTCTTTAATTTTCAAATTTTCATGAAAGAAGTTTATGTCTTGTTAACTTGTACTTTATTTATCTTGATCATGGTTGGAGAGTCCTAGCAACATAGAGGACTAAAACCTCGGCCCCATTGTGGTGTTCTTATTTCATTGTTCCCACTTTTGAAAATCCAAAATGACCAATTTAGTTTCATGCATTGCATCTTGTGTGCATGAACCACCCCAACTCTAGGACATTAGAAATAATGTCTAACTCGGTTTGGGGAAGTACATGCATACGCAACGGGAGGTAATCTAAATTACGCTCTCCGTCATAAATAAAAACCCATGCATCATGTTTGCATAATTTCCCATCATTTTGGCCATTGAGGACAATGCCCATATTAGTGTGGGGATGGAGAATTCTAGCTTAACTTTTATTCAAAAACCCAAAAAAATTGAAAAATTTCGAAAAACCATAAAAATTGAAAAATTGAAAAACCAAAAAACAAGTTCATTTCCTTTGTAGTGTAGTCATGTATATATTGTTGTATATATTGTGTTTGTTTTATCCTTGTTCACTTTGATCGACTACGCCACATCCGAGACATGAGGATATTGAAGACCGCATGGTATGATCTTTCCAATCTCCTTTTTCCTCTTTATGTTAATGACTATGTGGCTTTATTTTGATTGATGCGGTACAACAATGTGAACTTAGGACTTGCATTTAGTTTATATGGCATATTAGTTGGTAGAATCATTTGCATTAGGATGTATAAATTTTAGTTGCATCATGGCATGTAGTTTGCATGATAGAAAATTTTGTGAAACCGTCTATTTGGGAAGCTTGACAAGTGTATATAGGCCCTAGTAGATGCTTTTTCTTCTTAAGACTTTGCTTGTTAGAATACTTGTAAAACACCCTAGGATGTGTCATGCTATTATCCTTTGACCCATGGATTAAGGCCAAGTCAAGAGTACCTTGTGGTGTGATAACTCCTTGGCTACCGTTTATTCCAAGGTGACCCTTGAAACCATGCAACCATCATCCATATTCTACCACATTTTTGTCAACAAAGGGAATGGGCACAAAAAGAAATCAATTTGAGTTCAATGAAATGAAAAGTGAAAGAAAGTTTGCAAAAATGCATCAAATGAAAAGAGGAGCAAAAATAGACTCCTAATGCTTCAAATATAAGGCACCCTCACTACATATGGGGTGACTTTGAAAATGTTCAAAAGAAATGCAAAGAAAAGTTGAAAGTTGTCAAGTGTTGAAAAGCTAAAAATCAAAAGAAATGGCAAAAGAAATTGTTCTCAAATGTTATATGCCACAAGAAATTGGGGGGAAAAACAAAAACAAAAGCAAACTCCCAAAGTGAAACTCAAATTCTATCGGTCCCTTTATCCATCGTATCCATTTTTGTGCATGGTAGATAGGGGATGACCCTTCTTCTTGTCTAGGCAAGAGGGGGAATTCCGCGATCCTCCAGTGTTTCTAACACCATAGGGAGTCTATTCTTGACAAAAGCATTTAACGATTGAGGACAAAGGTACCCTAGCTTGACACAATTTAGAGGTGATTTATTGGTATCCTTCTAGGCTTATTAGTTTGAAGAAATTGCATCTATGAAGGAGTGTGTACCCTTTAATTGCTTCCCTTGTAGATAATTTCCGCCACTTAGATGAGGAAAGTGGCTATTCTTTTGTAGATGCATCCATTATTTGATTTTGTGTGCTTAATGTATGGATGTGTCGCCATTTTGGCAAGACCCACCTTGCCTTGCAAGAAGGCATCCTACCTCATGGTTGTCTTGTTGTGAGTTGAAGGGGCGGAGTGAGACCCGCTAATTGTCTCATATCGGCTATGTTATTAGGTTAGTTTAAATAATGGTCCTCTTTGTCACCTCTTTACTCGGGACGAGCAAAGGTTCGGTTTGGGATATTTGATGTGACCATAATTAGAGCATATTTAGTCCCTGAATTAGCCTTGTTCCCATGCTTTTTAGTGCATATTTGGGTCATTTATTGTCTTTAGTTCTTTGTTTTGCATATTCTTTGAGGTTTTGATCCCTTGGTAGGAAAGGAGTGCAAACCTTGCATTTTTATGGCAAAATGAGACTAAATTGATTGAATTCAATGACCAAGCATCAAGGAGAGACAAGATTAGAAGGCCTTTGTACATACTATAGTAGATGAGCAATGATGAGAAAAGATCCTTGCATCCCCGAGGAAATCCCCAAGGATTTTATGAAGAAAAAGGAAGAAAAGAAGAAGAAACGAGACTGCCCAGCAATCTGTGCGGATTGTCTAGAAGACGCCCGTCTTCACCCTACAATCCGTGCGTCTTCACTCCCAAGACGCCCGGGCAAAACCACCCAGAAGACGTCCGCCTTCCTCACAAGATGCCCGGGCAGAGACCACCAAATCCGCCCGTCCCGTGGTAAAGACGCCCGGATTCCCAGGCAGACCCATTTCGTCTTTTTCAAGCTTCAAGGAAGGATGAACATCTTTTTCTAGAGACCGGAGTCTCCCTAGAGACCAGAGTCTTTCCAAAAAGACCGGCGCTTCCTCAACAAGGGACTTAATCGTCATTTAAGCCCTTAGTTAACCCTAATTCATGCACCTAATCCCCACTATAAATACCCCATTAGTCTAATTAGAAGAGCATGTTCTTCTTAGCAATCTTTAGTGTAGTTAATATCAATCAAATCTCTCTTTAATCTTGTAATCAACATTTAATCAAGTTATTAATACAAGTTTTATTTCCTTAATCTCTCTCTTGTTCATCCTTTATTTTGGGTAATTGAAGATTATTTGGGTTATTATTGGGAGACTGACAACCTTCCAATCAAGCATCAAGTACTTCTTTTATTCTTTGCTTTATTATTGGAATCATTAGTAGGTATAATTCTCTTAATCCCTTTTTAATTATTGTTAATTACTTTCATTTATTCATAATGTTTCACTTTGTTGGTATGATTGACAACCTTGCTAGCATGTTCAACATGATAATGAGTGAGTAGTTTCCTTAGCTAGGGTTAATGGGTGATTAGGGGAAACCAACATGGGGAATGATTCATGCTTAAATTAATATGCTTTCATGGTTTATTTGCTTGCTTGTTATGATCTCAACTCATGCACATGTTATGTTTGATGAAATGCGAGCCTATGAATCCTTGCATTTTTTACCCATCACCTATCTTTTCAATGAGACTTGTAAGACATAAACCAACTCGAGTCTCATTAGACCATGCATGTTGTTGAGTAGGGAAGACTAAGTCGACTTGTAGGTGTTGTACAATCTAATCGATTCGGCTCCGGGACCCAAACTTTCCTAGGATTGTAAGATATAAACCAACTCGATCTATCACAACATAAATTGCTTGCTTATAATTTGAGAACATGTTTGTATGATCAATTCCCATGAATCCCCTATGACCCCATGACACCCTAGTGCCTTTTATCAATTGTTTACATCCCTTTTAATTCATCTTGCTTGTTTACTTTCATTGCTATTTAGTTTAGTGATCTTCTATTCAAACCCCAATTGTGACACCCCTTAAGACACCACTAGTTTCAATAGAAATCTCATCTTAATTTCCGTCCCTTGGGATCCGACCTTTACTTGCCTCTTTACTAATTGTAAAGTTGTTTGTGAAGTTATAAATTGTGTTTTGGTCTAGGTACTCCTAACGACAAGTAACCGAAAAAAATAGTTATCCGACCAAAAATTCATGGAGATTGTGAATAATTTAGAAGTCTCGATTCCATTCACGAAATTAATCAATCACATTCCGGCCTATGCAAAGTATATGAAGGATATTCTTACAAAGAAGAAATCAATCCGGAAGCTTGAGACTATTGCTTTCACTAAAGTAAGTAGTGCTATTCTTCAAGGGAGTTCACCTCCAAAGCTCAAGGATCCGGGAAGTTTCTCCATTCCATGCACTATTGGTAACACTATAATCAACAAAGCTTTATGTGACCTTGTTGCAAGTGTTAGTGTCATGCCATATTCGGTTAGCAAGAGGCTAGGAATGGGAGAACTCAAATGCACCAACATCACGCTTCAAATGGTAGATAGATCAACAAAGACACCTTTAGGGGTATGGGAAGATGTTCCCGTGAGAATTGGAAAATTCTTCATCCCGGTGGATTTCGTTATTCTTGACATGGAAGAAGACTCCAACATTCCTATTATCTTAGGAAGATCATTCTTGCACACCGCGGGAGCGGTGATCGATGTGAAGCATGGAGAGCTCACCCTTGAAGTGGGATATGAAACCATCACTTTCAATCTTGACAAGACTATGAGAGCTCCCCGATTGCATGAGCCTTGTTTTATGGTTGATCACTATAGCCGGAAAGATGATAGGAAGAAGTTGGAATTTCAATGGAAAAAGAAAGTGGATGATGCTGTAACACCCCCTCATACCAAGGTGCCTTACCAGGACCACCCTACCATGAAAGTGCGTTACCATCTCGGTTTCCCGAGGTTAGTATATACCCAAGCGTCTGAATTGAGCATTATTATTAAAGTAATGTGAAATGCAAAGTCTACAATATCCAAAACCAAATACTGTCTAACGAAATACAACTTCAAAGTCTTAACATTAAAAGAAAACTCGCTAAGACTCAGACGGTGATGCTATGACTCGTGGTGGCAAATCTCCCAAGATAATCCCCAAGCTCTCACTAGCAAAACCTGTCAAGCCTGCTCACCATCCCTGAATGGATCACCGCAGATTCCACAAATAACAACGGGGTCAGTATTATGCAACTAATAAGACAAACAAATGCAATAATCGTCTGATCATCACCAACTCCCAATCATCCAAGCTCACATAGTAACCGACTACACACCAAAGTGTGTAGCCCCGCCGATTACCCATCGCAACAGGTAATCCTCGCCGCCGATGGGTGACCGCGGCCGATCCCACCTAGTCCGGCTCCTCAACGAGCGACAACGATCCTTGTCCCTTAATGTGCACATCCCCTCCCGTGGCGGGTTCCACGGAGGGCGAACTAGGGTGTGAAGCCACTCCCGCAAGTGACTCCACCACAATCACAAACACACTGTCACCACATCTCCACATCAACACCGCCCCAACAACAACCATACTCCGATGATCAGGAGACAACAAATAACACAAAACAATCATGTCTTAAACAATGAACAGTAAACTGAGTAGGGAAAACCCTACCTTAGCAATAAACAGCAGTATGCAACACGAACAATCAAAAAGGCTCCTCTACGAAGTCTTCTCCTATACAATGATCATGCAACACGATTACACTTTATACAATTCCCAAAATCTTCTTCTCATATAAATGTACAGTAACTCACAACAGTACAAATAATCATGAAGATAGAACTTACCAACAGTGCAACGAGAACTTATACGCAAGAACCACGACGATTATCCACACAATGACGCTACGAAATGCTTAAGAAAAGGATTAGGGAATGATTTGGGTGTGATTAGGTTAACGTAGAAATGATAAAGCTTTTGAAATGATTTAAGAAACTGACGCGGTTGTATAAAATACCCTAAACATTCCCTAATCAAACCGTCGAAATAACACTCCACCAAACCGGACACTCGGTCGAGTAAGTGCATACTCGGCCGAGTGTCCAATACTCGGTCGAGTATTCACTATACTCGGCCGAGTATTCCTCAGCAGAACCAAAATAACACGCACCCAGAGCACTACTCGGCCGAGTAGGCTCTACTCGGTCGAGTAGTCACCAAGGAGAATCCGTAGTGTTACAATCTTTCCCCCTAAAAAGAACTTCGTCCCGAAGTTCACACTCTACTACACAAGCAAGCACAACACTACGTCACAAGACTATAACAATTACATGAGACAACTCCAAGGAACTATACAAGCATCACAACAAGTTACCCCAAACTCATCTCCCGACTCGAAACAAACAAAGAAAAACAAAACAAAACACCATCGCGACCATCTCCTACCCCCCTAAAAAGACAACGGTTACGTCCTCGTAACCAAACATACCTGATCAAAAAGGTTAGGAAAACGTTCTCGCATAGCTTCCTCAGGTTCCCATGTGGCTTCCTCCACATTATGATTAGACCAAAGGACCTTGAGTAAGACCGTCTCACCATTATGGGTCTTACGAACCTTGCGATCAAGAATCTCCTTAGGAATCTCGGCATAGGACAAGGATTCATCAAGTTCGATGTTCTCCATCTCAAGGATATGCGACGGATCACTCACATACTTCCGGAGTTGAGATACATGAAAAACATTGTGCACTCTATCCAAAGCTGGTGGTAAAGCTAACCTGTAGGCTACCTCGCCAACACGGTCCAAAATTTCATAAGGACCTATAAACTTTTGGCTTAGCTTACCCTTTTTCCCAAACCTCATAACACCTCGCATGGGTGACACTTTCAAAAGAACCTTGTCACCTACGGCAAACTCAATGTCCCTGCGGTGTAAGTCGACGTAGCTCTTCTGGCGATCTTGAGCTGCTCTCATCTTTTGGCGAATCAACTAGATTTGCTCAACCATATCTTGAACCAATTGTGGCCCTAAAACCACTGCCTCGGAACTATCATCCCAACAAACTGGACTTCGGCATTTTCGGCCATACAAAGCTTCAAAAGGTGCCATCCCAATGCTTGTATGATAACTATTATTGTATGAAAACTCGATCAAATCAAGTCTGTCTTCCCAACTGCCCCCAAAGTCCATAACACATGCCCTTAGCATGTCTTCTAAGGTCTTGATGGTCCGTTCTGTCTGACCATCGGTTGCCGGATGAAAAGTTGTACTCATTTTCAACGTTGTACCCATCAACTCTTGCAGTTCTTGCCAAAACTTTGATATGAACCTCGCATCACGATCAGAAACGATATCTTTCGGAATACCATGTAACCGAACCACATGCTTTCAGAACCCAATGCCATTGCATCTTAGACCAAGTATCCTTCATGGGGACGAAATGGGCTGATTTGGTTAACCGATCCACAATCACCCAAATCATGTTGTTACCCTGTTGTGACCTAGGTAACCCCACAATAAAGTCCATGGAGATCGACTCCCACTTCCACTCGGCACCGCATCAAAGACCGAATCTTACCTTGGGGTCTCCTTTGTTCACCTTTGACCCTTTGGCAGGTCAAACATCTAGCCACAAACTCAGCTACATCCCTCTTTATGTTCGGCCACCAAAAAGTCTTCTTAAGGTCTCTGTAAAGCTTGTCACCACCCGGGTGAACTAAATAAGGAGTGCAATGAGCCTCTGACAAGATCATTCTCCTTAACTCTGCATCGTCCGGAACACACCATCTCCCATCAAAACGAACACTCCCATCTGGATGTATAGAGAACCTGGAAGCTGCTCCACTCTCTACCTTTAACTTCCACTCCTGGATCTTAGGATCAAGCTCTTGCTTACTTTTGATGTTTTCATACAACTCTGGCTCAACCGTCAAATCCCCGATGGTGTCCCCCTCTCGAATCATAAAGATCCCCAAACTAGACATCTCATCTCTCAACTTCAGCAAGGACATAGCTGTACATAGCGAATGAACGCTCTTCCTACTCAATGCATCTGCGACAACATTAGCTTTACCCTCGTGATAGATGATCTCCATATCATAATCTCCAATCAGCTCCATCCACCGCCTCTGTCGCATGTTAAGCTCCTTCTGAGTGTAGATATACTTTAGACTCTTATGATCAGAGAACACCTTAAAACTTGCGCCATAAAGGTAGTGCCTCCAAATCTTAAGAGCGAACACAAGCGCACCCTGACTCCGGATCATGAGTAGGGTAGTTCTCCTCATATTGCTTCACCGCCTCGAAGCATAAGCTATCACTCTCCCTCCCCGCATCAAGACACAACCTAGACCGTTCTTTGAAGCGTACGCCATAGACCTCAAAGTTCTCACAACCCCTCGGCAAGGCTAGGATAGGAGCGTGGTCAAGCGTTCCTTTAAGGTCCGAAACGTCGTTTCACAACTCTCATCCCAAACGAATCTAACTTCCTTCCTCATCAAGGATGTCATAGGCCGCGCTATGGTAGAGAAATCTTTCACAAATCTCCTGTAGTAGCCGGCAAGGCCTAAGAAACTCCGAATCTCAGCAACATTCTTCGGCGATTCCCACTTGGTAACGGCCTCAATCTTACTAGGATCCTGATACCCCCTTCTTGGATATTACATGGCCCGGAAAAGCCACTTCCTCTAACGAACTCACACTTGGATAACTTGGCATAGAGTGATTTTCTCTCAAAGTCTCGAGAACTATCCTCAAGTGCTCTTCGTGCTCTTCCTTAGTCTTAGAATAAACTAGGATATTGTCGATGAAAACAACCACAAACCTATCCAAAAACGGTGTGAAGATCCGGTTCATCAAATCCATAAAAGGCTTTGGCGCATTGGTCAACCCAAAAGGCATCACCACGTACTCGTAGTGACCATAACGAGATCGGAATGTTGTTTTAGGAATATCCTCATCTGCTATCCTCGGTGATGATACCCCGACCTCGATCAATCTTAGAGAAACACACCGGCTCCACTTAGCCGATCGAACAAATCATCAATCCTCGGAACGGATACTTATTCTTCTTGTGACCCGATTGAGCTCTACGTAATCAATGCACGTCTCATACTCCCATCTTTCTTCTTTACAAAAAGAACTGGAGCTCCCCACGGTGACACACTAGGCCGGATATAACCCTTGCCTAACAACTCATGTATCTGCTTCTTCAACTCAGCCAACTCTTTAGGTGCCATACGATAAGGTGCTTTAGATATAGGACCGTTCCGGCTTAAGCTCCACGCTGAAATCGACATCCCTCTTGGGAGGCAAACTCGGTATTTCCTCAGGAAAGACATCTTTGAATTCTTTCACCACGGAAATCTCGAAGGCGTCGGCGGTTCTACTCGGTGATCTCTCACATGACAAAGAATTAAGGGACACTTCTTCCTTAAACATGACTTCAAGGTCATAACTGCTATAAACCTACACTTAGGCTTTACCACAAACCCTCTATAGGACACCCTAACACCCTTGGGACCCTTTAAAGACACTCTCTTTTGTCTACAATCTATCCTGGCATCATACCTACCTAGCCAATCCATCCCGACAATCACCTCAAACCCATCCTTAGGAAACTCTAACAGGTCTACTGGTAAACCTACCCCTCCAATCACCATAGATATACCCTTATATAACTTGAGACACGACACAGACTCCCCCGAAGGTATGAACACATCATCTTTTACAACCTCAAACTTTCCCAAACCCATAGACACAGCATGACTTTTAGACACAAAAGAATGTGTAGCCCCGGAATCAAACAAAACAAAGGACGGTACATTATTAACAAGGAAGGTACCGGTAACTACATGAGCATCATCTTGTGCTTCCTGCTTGTCCATCATGAAGAGCTTTCCACTATTTTTCTGTCCTCCACCCTGAACTGAAGCATTGGAGGTACTTGGCTTAGCCGCTAGAATCTGGGTGACATCGTTATTCTGGCGCTGATAAGATCCACCACCACCGCGGTTGTAACCGCCCTGGTTACCCTGTCCACCTCTGTTGCCCCATGAACCTCCCGGTCGGTTGCTAGCAAAACTCTGAGTCGGCCCCTTAGAGAAATTTCCTGATCGAGCTCCTGAACCATTGACGGGCTTGTAGCTCGTGCATTCCCGCCTTTTGTGGCCTATCCCACCACAGTTGAAACACGTAAGGTTGGTGTTGTCACTTACGACCCGACCTCCATTCTTTCCCCCGCCCACGAGAACCTCCCGAGAAACCGGCTCCACTAGAAAAAGCCTTAGCATGGTTGAAATTCCCTTTCTTGTTGGTTGGCTGATTGTTGTTCCCACTATCAGCCTTCCTCTTTTCATAGCTTGATCCTCTCCTCGATCTCCTTGAGAGATCCACCATTCTCTCGGCTTGACCCGCTCTCAGATACACTTCCTTGAGGTCAGTAGCAACCCCAGCCGGCATACGACTCACGATCTTAGCAGACAAACCCCTCTCAAAACGGAGAGCCAAACCTCTTTGCCCGAGCTGCATATCTTCCACATAACGAGATAGCTCCAAAAACCGATGATAGTAATCGTGATCGTCATCTCCTCGGACATGGTGAAAGAATCAAAGTCGGATCTCATCTTGTGTCGGATATGCTCCGCACGAATCGCTCTCTCATAGCACTCTTCAACCTGGACAACGGAATAGCCCTTCCGCCCGGTAGTAAGCTCTAGCATCATCCTTGACGTTCTGCCACCAAACTGCAGCTTCTCCTCTTAGGTAGTACACTACCTGCTCAACAATCATGTCCTCGGGGCACTTAACCATTTCCATGAGAGCTTCAATCTCACGGTGCCACTTCTCTAGCAGCTTTGGTTCACCTACCCCGTCATATGTGGGAGGGTGGAAACGAGCAATGTTGATGCTAAGCTGGGTTGCATCCATCGTCTTCTCGTTCCCTTTTCCCACATTTTTGAGAGCTTCAAGGAGAGCCTCTTGTTGCTCAATCATGCGAGCAACCTCATCAAGAGTCATCTCTGAAGCTTGGATCTGCGCGGGAGTTCTTTTGGGCGGCATTTTGAGCTGATAAGAATGAAAGAAACGTAAACACATGCTCAAAATTTAACACTCTTCCGCCATAAGAACACTCGGCCGAGTATACATCATACTCGGTCGAGTAAAGCTAACTCGGTCGAGTATCCTCCCAGATACTCGGTCGAGTATCGACTCCAGAGACAAACGTCAAAACACAAAAAGAACACTCGGTCGAGTGTAACAACACTCGGCCGAGTGAACGCTACTCGGTCGAGTATACACTCATACTCGGTCGAGTTATCACAAACAGTAGCAACTGCTACTTTCCATCAAACAACACTCGGTCGCGTTTTTGGCTACTCGGCCGAGTACTCCATACTCGGTCGAGTGCCTGCCCTGCTCGGCCGAGTTACGCTATAAACAGATTTACAGATTACGATTCCCCTATCATGCTCACTATTCCCGCAGCAAATACTTAAGGACTTAAAACCATGTTATAATCACGTCAGCATGCAATGCATATATTAAAACTTTAATACCATATTGTAACCATATCAGCATCCAATTTGCACATATGCTAAATCCAACGTTGAAATCACAACCCGTTTCATCTACTACTCCTCCCATCACAACAATTAAGAACTTCATCACACATATATGCAACTATCGACTTTTACCAACATGTATCTTCACATAAGTGCACATACAAAACCTAGTTCTCATCACACTCCCCCATGTTACCGGCTCGAGTAAGTAAGGGCCAATGTGCGACTCCGGGACGTCTCCCGAGTCTTTGCGGTAGCTCCAAACAACTCTCCCCGGGTTCATTTTATTTAGACTCCCTAAGTTCATTACATTCATTTGTTTAGGTGCCGGAATCTTCGGCTCTGATACCACTTTGTAACACCCCCTCATACCAAGGTGCCTTACCAGGACCACCCTACCATGAAAGTGCGTTACCATCTCGGTTTCCCGAGGTTAGTATATACCCAAGCGTCTGAATTGAGCATTATTATTAAAGTAATGTGAAATGCAAAGTCTACAATATCCAAAACCAAATACTGTCTAACGAAATACAACTTCAAAGTCTTAACATTAAAAGAAAACTCGCTAAGACTCAGACGGTGATGCTATGACTCGTGGTGGCAAATCTCCCAAGATAATCCCCAAGCTCTCACTAGCAAAACCTGTCAAGCCTGCTCACCATCCCCGAATGGATCACCGCAGATTCCACAAACAACAACGGGGTCAGTATTATGCAACTAATAAGACAAACAAATGCAATAATCGTCTGATCATCACCAACTCCCAATCATCCAAGCTCACATAGTAACCGACTACACACCAAAGTGTGTAGCCCTGCCAGATTACCCATCGCAACAGGTAATCCTCGCCGCCGATGGGTGACCGCGGCCGATCCCACCTAGTCCCGGCTCCTCAACGAGCGACAACGATCCCCGTCCCTTAATGTGCACATCCCCTCCCGTGGCGGGTTCCACGGAGGGCGAACTAGGGTGTGAAGCCACTCCCGCAAGTGACTCCACCACAATCAAAACACACTTTGTCACCACATCTCCACATCAACACCGCCCAACAACAACCATACTCCGATGATCAGGAGACAACAAATAACACAAAACAATCATGTCTTAAACAATGAACAGTAAACTGAGTAGGGAAAACCCTACCTTAGCAATAAACAGCAGTATGCAACACGAACAATCAAAAAGGCTCCTCTACGAAGTCTTCTCCTATACAATGATCATGCAACACGATTACACTTTATACAATTCCCAAAATCTTCTTCTCATATAAATGTACAGTAACTCACAACAGTACAAATAATCATGAAGATAGAACTTACCAACAGTGCAACGAGAACTTATACGCAAGAACCACGACGATTATCCACACAATGACGCTACGAAATGCTTAAGAAAAGGATTAGGGAATGATTTGGGTGTGATTAGGTTAACGTAGAAATGATAAAGCTTTTGAAATGATTTAAGAAACTGACGCGGTTGTATAAAATACCCTAAACATTCCCTAATCAAACCGTCGAAATAACACTCCGCCAAACCGGACACTCGGTCGAGTAAGTGCATACTCGGCCGAGTGTCCAATACTCGGTCGAGTATTCACTATACTCGGCCGATTATTCCTCAGCAGAACCAAAATAACACGCACCCAGAGCACTACTCGGCCGAGTAGGCTCTACTCGGTCGAGTAGTCACCAAGGAGAATCCGTAGTGTTACAGATGCTCCATCAAAAGAGCAAGGAAATTGCAACAATGAGAGCTTGAAAATCTCACCCATGACAAGTGAAGAAGAAGGCCTCATTGGCCAAGACAAGAAAGAAGGAGAGATTTCTTTATCAACTGAAGACATTTTTAGTGATCAAGTAGACGAAGTATGCGGTCTTTGGGATGATGAGTTCGAAGGGATATCCAATCCCAATATTGGTAATGCTATGACCCAAGACCATCATGGAGAACAACAAGTGCAAAGGTCTATTGAGGATCTTTATCATGATAATGAGCAAGCTTTCGACTACTTCTTTAAGGTGTTGAGTAACATCAACAACACCTTGAACATGCCCCCTTGACATCTCACATTGGATGAGAGTTTGGTGGAGTCCTCCCTAAACCACCATTTGTAAATATTCTAACTCCCTAACTTGCATTTCAATTATTGTATTGCATTTTTGTCCTCTTTGGATTTACATTTTTATGCCTTGATCAAGATTTTCATCATTTTGAGAGAAGTGAGGGAGGGACTTATGAGTTTATTGATGTGTAGTGCTTTGGCTTAGTGTGGGGATAGCAATTTCCTAGGCTATTCATGCCTTTGTAGTGCCCCTACAATGAAGAACACGAGAATTGAAGAATGAATTGACACGGGTTACGAAGCACCCACGGATGGACCTGAATTCGTGTGGTCAAGGAAGAATCCGAGCGTCCCGAGGGACAATCCGCTCGTCCTGAAAGAACCCGATCGTCCAAGTCACAAGACGCTCGTCTTGTGAAGCTGAAGAAAATATATTTTCGGTCTGATTGAGAATCCTAGCGTCCAAGCCAGGAAACCGCTCGTCTCAGTCAGAACGGTCGACAACAGGAAAGACGCTCGTCTTTTTATTACTAAAATCTGGGATCTTTCACTGGAAAGGAATCCGAGCGTCCTGAGCCAAAGAGGCTCGTCTCAGCCAAGGAATCCGCTCGTCTTTCCTGCAATCCGCTCGTCCCATGGCGTCTTTACCTGAACCCAATTTTTAAAGAATCCGAGCGTCGCGACACTAGGTCCGCTCGTCTCCCTCTGCATTTCAAAAACCAACGGGTCTTTTAAACCCTCCTTTCCCATTCATTTTCATTATTTCAAAACACAAACACTACCCAAAACCCCAAAACCCTCATCCTCTCCATCAACAAAAACCAAATTCCTCAACCAAAATCAACCAAATCAAATCCAAACTTCCTCAAAACAAAAATTAATCACTCCTTTATCATCAACAAGTGATCCAAACACCAAAATCTTCAAGTTTTGAACCGATTTTTGGGATACAAGGCAACTTTCATTTATCCTAAATCGATTTGGGCATTACTAGAAATTGAAGGTTTCAATCTTTCAATGGTGTAACTAAGCAAAGGAGTATGGCAAGAATAAAAGGTGGAAACAAGGCACCCCAAAAGAAGACCCTTTCTAAGAGGCAACAAGCCCTTCTTGATAAGCAAACATCAAAGGCATTGGTAGTCCATGATGCAAGGTTGGAGATTCAAGAACAAAATCTTCCTATGGAAGCTACTACTTCTACCACTCCGGTCATTGAACAATTAGCCGACTATCCGGAGGTAATCTTCACTTCCGACTCCCATAGGAAGAAATTTATTTCCTTTGCTAAGAAAACTATCATGCCTACTAAGTTCATATGTGAAGATGCATTGTCAAAATTGGGTGTCCTTGAGCAAACTAAGACCTGTTTCGAGTCTATGGGGTTGAGAAAATTGTTTACAATGCAAGAATTGACATACTCCTCCCTCACCTTAGAATTTTTAAGCTCTTTGAAAGTCACAAAGGTGGAGACCCGAACCATTATCGAGTTTCGTCTTGAAAATGTTGATAGATGCTTATCTTATGACGAATTGGGTAAGCTATTTGGCCTTAGTGATAGTGCGAAATTTACAAAGATGCCTACCAAGTATGACCCCACTCCTCTTTGGATGGCAATTTCCGGAAGGAAATTCACACGTTTTCATGATTGTCGTGCTCTCTTAGTCCACCATCCGGGCATTAGAGTATGGCATAAGGTCATTGGGAATACTTTGATAGCTAGAAATGGTACAAACCATCTTACCAAACTTGATTTTATCCTTCTTAAGTCGGTTTGAACATTGGGAGAGAATTTACCAAGCCATACAATGCTTTACGACTTTTGGTTGATCGATGGCTTAATGTTGATTGTGGCAAAGAAGGCACGGCCTTTATTGCCAATGGAGGATTAGTTACCTATTTGGCTAAGCATTTTAACCGGGATTTCAACAAGAACAACACTTATGCACCGGTAAAAGGAGGCCATCATATCGATTTGCCCACCATGGTTCTAAAGTTTAAATGGGTCAAGAACGACACTCTTGACAACAAATTTGGATGATTGACAAATGAAGCTAGATCCTTCACTTTGCGTAGCAAAATTTGCCGATTGAATGTTCATAGACCGAACTACCTTCTCCCACTCTCCAAAGAGACCGAATACATCATTCAACACCAAGGGGAAGAAATTGCCGAGCCCTCCTCCTCCGTTATCACCCCACCTTATCCATTTGAATACCACGAGTTCAACCCCGAAAATGCCAAGGCGGAAAATGATTACTTGACTCTACTAATGAAGGAAATGCATAAACAAGCTTATAATGATAGAGTTGATGCTTACAAGGACAAATATCCGCCCCTCCTACATCTTGCTAGGCAAGGACTTCTCGATCCATCTTGTCCTTTGCCTAGTTGGGCGGATAGGTAGGTATTCTTTCCTAGCACTTCTAGTGGTGGTAGACCGGGTGGAGAGGAGATGGTTGTTTATGAGAGTGGTGACCAAGAAGGTGAAGATGAAGAAGTTCAAGAAGAAGAGGAAAGTGAGGAAGAACAAGAAAGTGAAAGTGAGAGTGGACATGACTCCACATCCATGGAGGTTGATGATGCCTCAAGTGAAGAAGATGATGGTGACACGATGGGTGAGGACTAGCAAACTTTTGGAGGCTCCTACATTCTTACACCTCCTTTATAATTTGTCTACTTCTCTTGTTTTTATTTTATCTTGATCATTTTGTGGAGTCCTAGAAACAT
Source organism: Silene latifolia (assembly GCF_048544455.1). NCBI lineage: Eukaryota > Viridiplantae > Streptophyta > Magnoliopsida > Caryophyllales > Caryophyllaceae > Silene > Silene latifolia. The sequence goes on from NC_133532.1 coordinate 27,839,165, forward strand.
TAGAGGACTAACACCTTGGCTTCATTAAGGTGTTCATTTTTATTGTTCCCGACTTTCAAAATCCAAAATGACAATTTGTAGTTTCATTCATTGCATTTTATGTGGATGAACTCCCCCAAAAATTTTGACATTAGAAATAGTGTCTATTTTGGTTTGGGGAAGTTTATGCATATGCATTGGGAGCTAATCTAAATTATGCTCTCCACCATAACAAAAACACATGCATCATGTAGTGTAGTTTAGTGTAGTTTGCATTTAGTTTAGAAATCATACATATTCATGTAAATTGCATAATTTCCTATCGTATTGGCCATTGAGGACAATGCCCATACTAGTGTGGGGATGGGAAGTTCTAACTTGACTTTTATACAAAATCCAAAAAAAAAAAAAAATTTTGAAAAATTTAAAAATCCAAAAACAAGTTCATTTCCTTTGTAGTGTAGTCTTGTATATATTTTATATATTGTGTTTGTTCATCCTTTTTCACATTGATTGACTACGCTGCATCCGAGACATGAGGATATTGAAGACCGCATAGTATGATCTTTTCAATCTCCTTTTTCCTCTTTATGTTAATGACTATGTGACTTTATTTTGATTAATGCGGTATAAACAATGTGAATTTAGGACTTGCATTTCGATTATTTGGCACACTAGTTGGTAGAAGCATATGCATTAGGTTGTATAAATGTTATTTGCATCATGGCATATAGTTACACTTAGGAAAAAGTTTGTGAAACCGTTTATTTGGGAAGCTTGACAAGTGTATATAGGCCCTTGTAGATGCTTTTTCTTCTTAAGACTTTGCTTGTTAGAATACTTATAAAACACCCTAGGATGTGCCATACTAGTATCCTTTGATCCATGGATTAAGGCCTAGTCAAGAGTACCTTGTGGTGTGATAACTCCTTGGCTACCGTTTATTCCAAGGTGACACTTGAAACCATGCAACCATCATCCATGTTATACCACATTTTGTCATCAAAGGGAGTGTGTACCCTTGAATTGCTTCCCCTTTAGATAATTTCCGCCACATAGATGAGGAAAGTGGCTTTTCTTTTGTAGATGCATCGTTTTTGTCACCTCTTTACTCGGGACGAGGAAAGTTTCGGTTTGGGGATATTTGATGTGACCAATATTTGAGCATATTTAGTCCCCGAATTAGCCTCGTTCCTATGCTTTTTAGTGCATAATTGGGTCATTTACTATCTTTAGTCCTTTGTTTTGCATATTCTTTGAGGTTTTGTTTCCTTGGTAGGAGAGGAGTGCAAACCTTGCATTTTAATGGCAAAATGGAGCTAAATTGATCGAATCTAATGACCAAGCATAAAAGTGAAGACAAGACTAGAAAGCCTTTGTAAATAATGGGCAATGATAAAGACGATCCTTGCATCTCCGACAAGATCCTTGAGGATTGTTGGAAGAAGAAAAGAAGAAAAAGCTTGCTGAACTAGAATCCGCCCGTCGCAACATCAGGACGCTAGTCCAACCTCCACAATCTCAGCGTCCCTCCCGCCTGCCCGCTTGTCCAACACCTCCACAATCCGAGCGTCCCACCCTCCAGTCCGCTCGTCCAACCCCCCACAATCCGCTCCTCCCGACCCCTTGGCCGCTCGGATTGTCATCCAGTACAGCACGCCTTCTCCTTGGTCTACTCGGGATGCGCATATTTCTGAAAGAATAGCAAAAAGAAGACTCGCATATTTCTTCGAGAGGAGCATTTCCTCAACTTTTCTTAAGGGTCTTAATCGTCATTTAAGCCCTTAGTAACCCTAATTTATGTACCTAATCCCCACTATAAATACCCCATTGTACTAATTAGATTAACATCAATCCTTAATATAATTTATGTTCTTCTAATTTCTCTTTAATCTTGTAATCAACTTTTAATTAGGCATTAATACAAATCTCATTTCCTTAATTTCTCTAATGTTCATCATTTATTTTGGGTAATTGATGATTATTTGGGGTTTATTTGGAGGATTGACAACCTTCCAATCATTCATCAAATACTTCTATTATTCTTTGCTGATTATTTTGGAATCATCATTAGGTATAATTCTCTTAATCCCTTTTTAATTATTGTTAATCATCTTCATTTATTCATCATGTTTTGCTTTGTTAATATGATTGACAACCTTGTTAGCATGTTAAATTTGATAATGAGTGAGTAGTTTCCTTAACTAGGGTTAATGGGGAATTAGGGGAAACCAACATGGGGATTGATTCATGCTTAATCTAATATGCTTTCATAATTAATTTGCTTGCTTGTTGTGATTTCAACTTATGCACATGTTATGTTTGATGAAATGCGAGCCTATGAATCTTTGCATTTTTTACCCATCACTTATTATTTCAATGAGACTTGTAAGATATAAACCAACTCGAGTCTCATTAGACCATGCATATTGTTAGATAGGGAGGATTAAGTCGACTTGTAGGTGTTGTACAATCTAATCGATTCGGCTCCGGGACCCAAACCTTCCTAGGGATTGTAAGATATACACTAACTCGATCCCATCACAACAACAATTGCTTGCATCTAGTTGAAAATATGTTTGTATGATCAAATCCCATGAATCCCCTATGAACCCATGACAGCCTAGTGCTTTTAATCAATTGTTTACATCTCATCTTAATCATCTTGCGTGTTCATTTACATTGTTATTTAGTTTAGTGATCTTCTTATCTCAACCCAAATTGTCACACCCTTAGACACCACTACTTGCAATCAAAAATCCTACATCAATACCCGTCCCTTGGGATCCGACCTTTACTTACCTCTTTACTAATAGTAGAGTAGTTTGTGAAGTTATAAATATTGTTTTGGTCTAGGTGCTCCTAACGACAAGTAACCGAAAAATATAGTCCGACCAGGATGCCTGCTGCTCCTGCTCTTCTTCTTCTTCCTCGACTTCCTGCAAATTTCCTCCTTTTCTTATTCATTCATTTTCCTTCATTCTCTTTGTTATTTCAGTATATAAATCATATTTTAACAACTCCCTTTTAATTACAATGCTTAATTCGTCCTTAATCCCGAGTAATTCAATACTTGCGGGTTTTCGTCGTTTTAATTCAAATCGATTCTTTGGGGTTTCGACTTGTTCATGTCGAGGTTTTGGAGTCTCAATTTTATACATAAGTTTTCTTCCAAATCTTATTTGTCCTGTTTTGTCTTAATCTAACCTCAAGATTTGCCTTTTTGTATTTCCGACGCGAGTTCATAATCATAATCATGTAAACCGCTGTGATTTCTCGTTTTAATTCGTTTTATGACTAGCCCAGATACATATGATCGGTTAAAACACTTCAATTCGAGTCTAATATCGATAATCCATCTTAAATCAACCAAGGAACAATAACAGTGTTGCGATTCTGACTTCACAGCCAGAACCCAGCTCGAGAACAGACGCATGAAGTGCCGCGCCTCTTCCAGAGGACGCAGCAGATGCTGCGCCTGTTCTGGGTTGGTTTCTGCCTCTGAACTCTTTCTCGCTTTGACGTAGTTCCTAATTACGGTTTAATTCAACTATTATTCATATTACCACCTCTAATCTGACATATTTTCATATTCTAATTCTAATTTTATTTTCCTTTTATTTTCATCTTCGAAATCTCGTCTTTGAACGTGCTTTTGACGTAGATCAAATAAAGCTTGTAATTTTTGTAATTCATTTATCGTAATTATTATTATGTATGATTTAATTGTATAGCATTCACATGTATTGAATCTAACATTTACTTTGACCAAATTGTTTGCTAAAACACGTGTTAATCGACAAGTTTAATTTCACATGCTAGGATTAATCCATGTTTGTCACATTGCATGCATTACATTTATGACATATTAAATATGAACGACTTGCCTAATCATTAGTAGAGGCCGCTATCGAGGCGGGCGGGATTAGGTGTTCGAATTAAAGAACTTCTTGATACGTACCCTCACCCCTTACTCCAGTTATCTCTGGACATCCGTATCCATTGGCATCTCGAGAGTCATTCTAGACATATAACGCTAAGGGTAACGAGTTCTTAGTGTTCATGTCATTACTTTGGGTCTTGACATAGAACGAGGTATTCGAACGATTTCAAATTTTCCACAATAAATTGGTGGCGACTCCACAAATGCAGGCTTATTCAACCTTTCACCGGTTTCAATGCCTCACAAATCGGTAATGGCCAATGACGTGCTTTGGCAAGCCAAGGTTCCATGGGAGAAATGCCGCCGCCTCAAAACCACAACGCGCGAGTGCGCGCTGCGCGGGTGGCCCTGTCCACATCACCTGGTCTTTGTAAGCTTCTTTATGGATATGCTTCATGAATTGCGTCAAGTAATCATTGCCTGTCACAATATTAGGATCATTTGTTGTGAACTCTTGGTAGGCAAAGGGGTAAGGAGGTACTACTAAGGAGGAGATTTCTTCATTTGGACATTGTTGCTCCTTGATGATGTTCTTGGCCATCTTTGAGACGGGAATAAGGTAGTTGTATCAGCGAGTTGAAATTCGGCATATTTTCCCGAGTAAGATAATCGAATTGGCATCCTTAATCACCCACTCATATCCTTGGGAGGAGTTGTCATGCTTTACCGAATGGAACTTGTGGATCAAAGTGTTCATGTCGAGGAGGTTGCCACATTTAACCGGTTTGTAGGTGTTATCTTCTTTGAATTTCGGATTAAAGTGCTTTGCCAATCACGTTATCAAGCCTCCATTCACAATGAAAGCCGCCTTTTATTTTCCTTCCTTGAAGTCCAACCATCTCTCAATCAACAATTGAAGGATATTATACTCATTCTTTGATTTTCCATGGGCATTTATTTTTGAATCCAAGTAGGTGAGGTCGAGTTCGGTCACGTTGGTAGCTTCTTTCCTAGCAATCAAGGTGTTGGAAATGGACCTATGCCAATACCGTGTACCCGGATGATGGATATACAAGGCATTGCATTCTCTAAATTTAATCAACTTCCTCCCAGAAATTGCCTTCCAAAGGGGCTTGGCATCAAATTTGTGGGGTTTCTTGTAGAAACTCCAAAGGTCACCAATTCAAAAAAACCTTTCTGAAATCATCCATAATTATCCTCCTACTCTTGTTCTCAAGCCGAAATTCAACATATTTTCGGGTCACAATCTTATACTCCCTCAAAGAACTAATGAATTCGAAGGTTCAGCAGAGGCATGTCAATTCATTCATTTCAAATAGGGTAGCTAACCCCATGGACCCGAAAAATGCCTTGGTTTGGTCAAGCACTCCTAAATTATCCAAAGTATCTTGGCATACAAACTTAGTGGCAATGATTTTCTTCTTAGAAAGGGATTCAAATGCAATTCTATGCTCATTAGAAATAAAAGTTACCTCCGGATAATCCTTAAGTTGCTCAATCTCCGGTAAAGTAGTAGTTACTTTCTCAATGGCCTCAATGACTTCCCTTGGTTGATCCATAGCTTGTTGCACTACCACTAAAGCATTTGATGCTAGAACCTTTTGCCTCTTGGATAAAGTTGGGGATTTTGATGCTTTGGTATTGCCCTTTGTTCTTGTCATGATGATTCTCCTTGCAATTTGTTGTCAACAAACCTTGAATAAGCTTCAATGTTCTCCTCTTCTTCCAACTTCAATCAAATTTTCAATCAATTTGGGGTTTTCGGATTTTACTCTAACCCTAGAAATTTTTATTGATTTTGTGAAGATTTTGATGTTTGAAAGTCTTTTTGTTGACAAAGGAGTGATTTGTTTTGATTTTGAGCAAGTTTGCAATTGATTTGGATGAATTTGGTTGAGTAATTTGTGTTTTTGGATGATGGGTTTGATTGTTATAGTGAGGGAATATGTTGGGTTTGTGTTTGAAGAAGAATAGAAATGAGGATTTGAAGTAAAAATCCCGTGTTTTTGTCTTATAGCAGGTAGGGGACGCTCGACTCTGTTGGGGACGGGCAATTTTTGTTTCAGGATTTTTGTTTAAGCTTTGGGGACGCTCAACCTGGGCTCGGCTTGAGCATGCTGAGTGCTGGGACGCCCGTCTTGAAGCTAGCTCGAGCGGATTCTGTTGCAGCTCATTTTTATTCTTTGCTCTTGCTCCAGCCCCCACGAGCTCAGGTCTGCCCGTGGGGATCCCTTTCCCACAATCTTTGCTTCTTCATTTCCTATTCTTCCATCATGGAGTGCACTACAAAGGCTTGGCTAGCCTAGGCAATTGCTTCCCCATACTTGATCATCAAACACTACACATTTCAAAACACATTAGAATCCCTCCCTCATTTGCTCTCATGTCACACAAATTCTATAAACAAAGCATATAAAATACAATGCAAAAATTGAGTATTGTACAAGTTAAAAGAAATGCAAGTTAAGAGGTTAGAATATTTACAAATGGTGGTTTAGGTAGGACTCTATCAAACTCTCCTTCTTTTGAGAGGTGTCAAGGGGATAAAGCAAGGGCGTTGTTGATCTTGCTCAACGCCTTGTAGAAGTAATCAAAGGCTTGTTCATTGTCATGATAAAGGTCTTGCATAGACCTTGGCACATTGTTGTCTTCATTCATGTAGTAGTCCGAGTCAATGTTGTGGTGACAAGGATCTACAAAGCCATGATCTAGGGTTATAGCATTTTCAATGTAAGGATTAACAAGTCCTTCAAACTCGTCATCCCATAGACCTTATACTTCCCTTGCTTCTTTCCCCATGTTGGGAGGATCATGAGTTGGCAAGAGCAATCTTCTTTACCATGGCCAAGGAGGCCTTCATTTGTACTTGTCATGAGGGGTGAGATTTTCAAGCTCTCATTCTTGTTGTGAAAAATTTTATGCTCTCCGAATAGAGCCACTTCAATATTATTAACATCTTTCTTCCAATTGGGCGGTGTTTCTTTGCCCTTCCCTTTAGGATTTCCATCTTTTACTTGACCCTTGAATGGGGATTCCATTTTCTTCATGTTACCTTCCCGGCTATAGTGATCAACCATAAAGCATGGTTCAAACAAGTTGGGAGCTCTAATAGTCTTATCAAGATTAAAGGTGATTGTTTCATCACCCACTTCAAGTGTGAGCATCCCGTGCTTTACATCAATCACTGCTCTGGTGGTGTGTAGGAATGGTCTTCCTAGAATGATTGGGATATTGGAATCTTCCTCCATATCAACTATAACAAAGTCCACCGGTATGAAAAACTTTCCAATTCTCACGGGCACATCTTACCATACCCGAAGTGGTTTATTTGTTGTTCTGTCCGCCATTTGTAGAGTCATGTTAGTGCACTTGAGGTGTCCCACTCCTAGCCGTTTACATACCGAATATAGCATGACACTCACACTTGCAACTAGATCACATAGTGCCTGGTTGATGGAGGTATCACCAATGGTACATGGAATGGAGAAGCTTCCCGGATCATTGAGCTTAGTTGGGGAATTCCCTTGAATTATGGCTCTACATATCTTTGTGAATGCGACGGTCTCCAATTTCCTTATTGTCTTCTTCTTGGTAAGGATATCTTTCATGTATTTTGCATAGGCCGGAACATGGTTGATCAACTCCGTGAATGGGATCGAAATCTCTAGGTTCTTCATAATCTCGCTCATCAATCTTGGGCTTGGCTTGGCGACTTGGAAATGGGAGTCTAATCATAATAGGCTCTTTTTCAACCTCTTTGGCCTTCTCTTCATTTCTCTTCTTTGATGATTCATTGGTATTTGGTTCCACTACCCTAGGAATTCTCCTCAATGGTTCAATCACATCTCTTGTCTTGACACTTTTTTCAACAACATCCTCTTCAATTGGATCCTTAGGTCCCTCATATCGTGTACCACTCGTAAGTGGATGGTATTGATAGTTTCATGTCTTGAAGGAGGATTACCTTGAGGAGGTAATTGTCCTTTTTGTCTTTGGGAACTTGAAGAGGCCAATTGGAACATTTGTGTCTCCAACATCTTGGTATGAGCAAGATATTGTTGATGGTAGTGTCTTTGGCTTGGCTATCTCTTTGCATTTGAGCAAAGAAATCTTGTTGGCTCTTTTGCATTTGAAGGACCGGTTTTTGAACATCAGAAGCTTGGTCATTGGATTGATTATAAGAAGGTTGGTTTTGCAATCCTTGGTTTAGATTGAAGTATGGTCTTTGAGTAGGATTTCTCATTGGAGGTGGGGTGTATGTTGGTTGAGGATTTTGAACATTTTGGCTTTTGTATGAGAAGTTTGGGTGAAATTTGGTGTTTTCATTGTAATAGTTGGCATAAGGGGTGCCATTCTTTTATGCTTGGTAAGCATTCACTTGCTTATTTGTGCCCCTACACTCTTGTTGATCATGTCCCAAAGTTCCACAATTCTCACACACTTCATTTGGAATCGAAGATGTTACTACCATGGCATTGACTTGTTGCTTGGGTGATTGAGAAGCTTCATTCATCTTGGCAATGGCCCAAGTTCATTATGTCAATATGGGAGCATAGTAGGGCACCCAAATCGGCACTCAATTGTGTGATGAAGTCAACTTCATGTCTCCCTCTCCTAGTAGCTTTTCTTGGCCTACTATATTGAGAGTTATGAACCGCCATCTCCTTTATCTTTGCCCAAGTTTGGTTGTCATCTACCTTGGTGAATCTTCCATTAGAACCCATGTTGAGCACATTCCTTGCATATTCATACAACCCATTCCAAAATTGTTGGACTAGTACTTAGTCCATGATGAAGACAAGAGCGACATGTATCCTTGAATCGTCTTTCCCATGCCTCATATAAGGACTCTTCATCTCTTTGCTTAAACCCGGTGATTTGGGCTCTTAACATGTTGGTCTTCTACGGAGGGTAGAACTTCTTGAAAAAGGCAAGTGCTAACTTCTTCCATGAATCAATACCAAGAATGGCCTTGTCTAGGCTCTTCAACCATTGTTTTGCGGTTCCGATCAAGGAAAAAGGAAACAATACCCATCGAATTTGGTCTTGAGTTACCCCCGTTTGGGAAATGGCATCACAATAGTCACAAAAAGTCTCCATGTGTAAATGAGGTCCCTCACTAGGCATCCCTCCGAATTGACTTCTCTCAACTAATTATATGAATGCGGATTTGGCAATGAAATTACCGGTCAAGTGGTGTGTTGTTGGAGTACCATTTGGTAGGTTCTCCACAGTTGGTACGGAATGAGACGAAAATTTAGGCATTGTAGGTTGGTTTTGTGGTTGGTTTGTGAAGAGACCCAATTTGATTAGTTAATGTTGATGATGCCTTAAGACAAATTAATCTTACTGTTTATTTAATTGTGTGCTTCTTAAGTTTTAACCATCTAGCATGAAGCTTCAATTATCAATTCAAGGTTATCAAGAAAGTCATTATGAAGATCAAAGATGAAGATTGTCATTAATGTTAAAGTCATGTGTTGTAAGGAGATCTTTAACTCGAATTTACGTTTAGGTGCAAAAACAACAGTTCAGTCAACTGTTACTTCTGACTCGTTCTTCAAAGAATTATTTCAAAAATATTTGAACCTTTGATAAAATGATTTCAATGTTCACAAATAGTTTTCTGAAAAATGCTTTGATGTCTTTGAAGAAAATAAAGCTTTCAATGTCTTGCTAAGAAGTTTGCTTGCACAATAAGACACTTTCTATAAATGGGTTATTTGCTTTTACATTTTTGGAAATGTTTATGGTTCCCATAAACACAACCATTTATGCTTGTTTCTTGATGAAAAACCCAACCCATATTTGTGTGTGCACAATCTGATTTCTTGCATTCTTAGGCACCGATTTCTTGAGGAAAAATACTCGGTTGCTTGATGAAGAATTCGGTTGACTTGTGCATGTTGCCCAAGCAAACTACTAACAATATTTTAATCACTTGTGCTTATGAGTGTAAGTTATTTTAATGTGTAAAGTATAATACTCGGACATTAAAAATACCTTGTTTAATTCATTTTTACAAGTGTGCAATAACGAGTTTAAAACCGAAAAAAAGACTTATGCTTTATCGAGTAATTTAACTTTGCAAAATCGTTTGTCACTTACAAATCTTTGAATCATTTTGCAAGTTTGTTTTTTCTCTTTGAGTCTTTTATTAAGTTTGTTGTGTTGCACCTAGTTGGTCGGACTCACTTGGAGCTTAGATTTCGGTTACTTGTCGTTAGGAGCACCTAGACCAAAACAATATTTATAACTTCACAAACAACTCTACTATTAGTAAAGAGGCAAGTAAAGGTCGCCCAAGGGACGGGTATTGATGTAGGATTTTCGATTGCAAGTAGTGGTCTCTAAGGGTGTCACAATTTGGGTTGATGTAAGAAGATCACTAAACTAAATAGCAATAAAAGTAAACAAGCAAGATGATTAAAATGAGATGTAAACAATTGATTAAAAGCACTAGGGTGTCATGGGGTCATAGGGGATTCATGGGGATTGATCATACAAACATATTCTCAAATTATAAGCAAGCAATTATTGTTGTGATGGATCGAGTTGGTTTATATCTTACAATCCTAGGAAGGTTTGGGTCCCGGAGCCGAATCGATTAGATTGTACAACACCTACAAGTGGACTTAATCCTCCCTACTCAACTATATGCATGGTCTAATGAGACTCGAGTTGGTTTATGTCTTACAAGTCTCATTGAAAAGGTAGGTGATGGGTAAAAAATGCAAGGATTCATAGGCTCGCATTTCATCAAACATAACATGTGCATAAGTTGAGATCACAACAAGCAAGCAAATAAACTATGAAAACATATTAAATTAAGCATGAATCATCCCCCATGTTGGTTTCCCCTAATTACCCATTAACCCTAGTTAAGAAAACTACTCACTCATTATCAAGTTTAGCATGTTAACAAGGTTGTCAATCATATTAACAAAGCAAGACATGATGAATGAATGAAGATGATTAACAATAATTAAAAAGGGATCAAGAGAATTATACCTAATGATGACTCCAATAATAAAGCAAAGAATAATAGAAGTACTTGATGAATGATTGGAAGGTTGTCAATCTCCCAACAATAACCCAAATAATCTTCAATTACCCAAAATAAAAGATGAACAAAAGAGAAATTAAGGAAATGAGATTTGTATTAATATTTGTTTAGAAGTTGATTACAAGATTAAAGAGAGATTAGAATGATATAAACTACCCTAAAGATTGATAAGAAGAACATGATTATCTAATTAGACTAATGGGGTATTTATAGTGGGGATTAGGTGCACAAATTAGGTTTTACTAAGGGCTTAAATGACGATTAAGTCCTTGAGGAATCGCTCCTCTCAAAGGAGATGTCGGTCTCCTTTTTGCCGATCTTTCACAAATATGTGCATCTTTCATGGAGGGAAGAAAAGGTCGTGTGGGCCTGTAAGAGAATCCGGGCGTCCAAGGTGTCGGGACGGGCGGATTTCCTGGTGGCTGGACGGGCGGATTGATGGGCTGGATGAGCGGATTGTGGCGTTGTTGGACGGGGATCCCTCTGGCAAAGACGCCCGGATTCCTCACGTCTTGGACGGGCGTCTTGTCTATTTGGACGGATGGATTGTGTCACAGCTTTCTTTTCTTCTTTTCTTCTTCCAATAATCCTCCGGGATTTAGTCGGGGATGCAAGGATTTCTTCATCATTGCCCATCTACTACAATATGTACAAAGGTCTTCTAGTTTTGTCTTTCTCTTTGATGCTTGGTCATTGGATTCGATCAATTTAGCTCTATTTTGCCATGAAAATGCAAGGATTGCACTCCTCTCCTACCAAAGAAACAAAACCTCAAAGAATATGCAAAACAAATGACTAAAGATAGTAAATGACCCAATTATGCACTAAAAAGCATAGGAACGAGGCTAATTCGGGGACTAAATATGCCCAAATAATGGTCACATCAAATATCCCCAAACCGAACCTTTGCTCATCCCGAGTAAAGAGGTGACAAAAACTAGGACCCTTATTTAAACCATCCTACTAATATAGCCGATATGAGACAATTAGCGGGTCTCACTCCGCCCCTTCAACTCACAACAAGACAACCATGAGGTAGGATGCCTTCTTGCAAGGCAAGGTGGGTCTTGCCAAAATGGCGACACATCCAAACATTAAAGCACACAAAATCAAGTAATGGATGCATCTACAAAAGAATAGCCACTTTCCTCATCTAAGTGGCGGAAATTATCTAAAGGGGAAGCAATTCAAGGGTACACACTCCTTCATAGATGCAATTTCTTCAAACTACTAAGCCTAGAAGGATACCAATAAATCACCTCCAAGTTGTGTCAAGCTAGGGTACCTTTGTCCTCAATTGTTAAATTATTTTGTCAAGAATAGACTCCCTATGGTGTTAGAAGCACTGAAGGATCGCGGAATTCCCCCTCTTGCCTAGACAAGAAGAAGGGTCGTCCCCTCTCTACCATGCACAAAAATGGATACGATGGATAAAGGGATCGATAGTATTTGAGTTTAATTTTGGGAGTTTGCTTTTGTTGTTGTTTCCCCCCCCCCCCCCCCAATTTCTTGTGGCATATAACATTTGAGAACACTTTCTTGCCATTTCTTTTGATTTTTGGCATTTCAATACTTGACAATTTTCAACTTTTCGCATTTCTTTTGAACATTTTCAAAGTCACCCCATATGTAGTGAGGGTGCTTATATTTGAAGCATAGGATTTTTCATTTTTGTTTCTCCTCTTTTCTTTTGATGCATTTTGCAAACTTTTTCTTTTCTTTTCATTTCTTGAACTCAAATTTGAATAATTTCTTTTTGTGCCCATTCCCTTTGATGACAAAACATATGGTAGAGCATGGATGAATGATGGTTGCATGGTTTCGAGGGTCACCTTGAAATAAACGGTAGCCAAGGAGTTATCACACCACAAGGTACTCTTGACTAGGCCTTAATCCATGTGTCAAAGGATACTAGCATGACACATCCTAGGGTGTTTTACAAGTATTCTAACAAGCAAAGTCTTAAGAAGAAAAAGCATCTACTAGGGCCTATATACACTTGTCAAGCTTCCCAAATAGACGGTTTCACAAAATTTTCCTAACATGCAACTATATGCCATGATGCAACTAACATTTATACAACCTAATGCGTATGCTTCTACCAACTAATATGCCAAATAATCTAAATGCAATCCTAAATTCACATTGTTTATACCGCATCAATCAAAATAAAGCCACATAGTCATTAACATAAAGAGGAAAAAGGAGATTGGAAAGATCATACCATGCGGTCTTCAATATCCTCATGTCTCGGATGTGGCGTAGTCGATCAATGTGAACAAGGATGAACGAACACAATATATACAAACTACATTACAAAGGAAATGAACATGTTTTTGGATTTTTTTCAATTTTTCAATTTTTTGGATTTTTCGAATAAAAGTCAAGTTAGAATTTCCCATCCCTGCACTAGTATGGGCATTGTCCTCAATGGCCAATACGATAGGAAATTATGCAAGCATGATGCATGATTTCTAAATTAAATGCAAACTATATTAAGCTACACTACATGATGCATGGGTTTTTGTTATGGCGGAGAGCATAATTTGAATTAGCTCCCGATGCATATGCATGAACTTCCCCAAACCAAAATAGACATTATTTCTAACGTCTTGAATTTCGGGGTAGTTCATGCACATGGAATGCAATGCATGAAACTACAAATTGTCATTTTGGATTTTACAAGTTGGGAAAAATAAAAAATGAACACCTTAATGAAGCCAAGGTGTTAGTCCTCCATGTTGCTAGGACTCCACAAACAAATGATCAAAATACAATAAAGAAAACAAAAGAAGTAGACAAACCATAAGAGGGGTGAAAGAATGTAGGAGCCTCCAAGGTTTGCTAATCCTCCATCATATCATCATTATCATCATCTTCCTCCATAGATTTGGAATCATCTCCACTCCCACTTTCACTTACTTGCTCTTCCTCACTTTCTTCTTCCTCATCTTGAGCTTCTTCTTCTTGAACCTCTTCTTGAACCTCTTGTTCTTCACCTTCTTCATCAACACCCTCCTCAACAATCTCCTCTCCACCCGGTCTTCCACCACTAGAGGTTCTAGGAAAGAATAACTCCCTATCCGCCCAACTAGGCAAAGGACATGATGGATCAAGAAGTCCTTGCCTAGCTAGATGTAGGAGGGGCGTATATTGGGCCTTGTAAGCGTCCACTCTAACATTGTAAGCTTGCTTGTGCATTTCCCTCATGAGTAGAGTCATGTAATCATTTCCTACCTCGACATTCTTGGGTTTGAACTCGTGATACTCAAATGGGTAGGGTGGTGTGACAATGGAGGAGGAGGGCTCGTCAATCTCGCCTCTTTGTTAATGAATAATATACTCGGCCTCCTCGGAGAGTGGAAGAAGGTAGTTCGGTCGGTGAACACTCAATCGGCCAATCTTTGAAGGCAAAGTGAAGGATCTAGCTTCTTTGGTTAACCACCCATATTTGGTGTCAAGAGGATCATGCTTGACCCATGTAAACTTGTGAATCATGGTGTCCATATCAATGAGATGGCCTCCTTTAACCGCCACATAAGTGTTGTTTTTGTTGAAATTTGGGTTAAAGTGCTTGGCCAAATAGGTAACTAGTCCTCCATTCACAATAAAAGCGGTGCCTTCTTTACCACAATCGACATTAAGCCATCTTTCAACCAAAAGTCTTAGACCATTATATGGCTTAGTATATTCCCTTCCTATGTTCAAGGCCAACTCAAGAAGAACAAAATCGAGCTTGGTAAGATGATTAGTGCCATTTCTTGCTATCAAAGTATTCCCAATGACCTTATGCCACACTCTAATGCCCGGATGGTGGACAAATAGAGCACGACAATCATGAAAGCGCACAAATTTCTTTCCGGAAATTGCCTCCCAAAGAGGAGCGGGGTCATACTTTTCGAGGATCTTTTCATAGTACGGGGTATCACTAAGGCCTAAAATCTTACTCAATTCACCAAAAGTGATGCGTCTATCAACATTTGCAAGACGAAACTCAATGTGGGTTCTAGTCTCCACCCTTGTGACTTTCAAGGAACTCAAAAATTCCAAGGTGAGGGAGGGGTATGTCAATTCTTTCATGGTAAACAATTTACCCAATCCTATAGCCTCAAAGAAGGTTTTGGTTTGCTCAAGAACACCCAAATTTGACAATGCATCTTCACAAATAAACTTAGTAGGCATGATGGTTTTCTTAGCAAAGTGAATGAATTTCTCCCTATGAGAGTCGGAAGTGAAAATTATCTCCGGATATTTAGATAATTGCTCAATGACCGGAGTTGTTGATGTTGTAGCTTCCATAGGGGGACCTTGTTGAACTTCCAACCTTGCCTCATGGACTACCAATGCCTTTGACAATTGATTTGCTTGAAGAGTTTGTTGCCTTCTTGAAAGTGTCTTCTTTGGGGGTGCCTTGTTACCTCCTTTAGTTCTTGCCATTCTTGATTACACCAAAGAAAGATTGAAATCTCCAATTTTTAGTTATGCCCAAAACGATTTAAGATGAAAGGATGTTGCTTTGTATCTTAAAAAAAATCGACTCAAAGGTTGAAGATTTTGGTATTTAAATCAATTGTTGTTGCAAAAGGAGTGATTAATTCTTGTTGTGAGGAAGTTTGGATTTGATTTTGTTGAATTTGGTTGAGCAAATTTGGTTTTGTTGATGTAGAGGATGAGGGTTTTATGGGGTTTTTGGGTTTTAGGTAGTGTTTGAATGTGAAAGAAATGAAAATGAATGAGGGGGAAAAGGGTTTAAAAGACCCGTTAATTTCGAAAACAGCAGCAGGGACGAGCGGATTAGGGTCTGGGACGCTCGGATTCTTCGTATTTTGCTTCAGGAAATGACGCCACAAGACGAGCGTCTTTGAAAAAAGACGGGCGGATTCCTCAGTTTGAGATGAGCGGATTCTTTGGAAGACGCTCGGATTGTGTTACAGGGTGTTTCTTTAAATTTCAACAGCAGAAAGACGAGCGTCTTCTTGGTAAGACGAGCGTCCAGAATCAGACGAGCGGATTCTCAGTTGGGACGCTCGGATTCTGTGACAGACCAAATTTTTCCATTCTTCAGCTCCACCAGACGGGCGTCTGGTGACATAGGACGCTCGGATTCCTCAGGACGAGCGGATTCCCATTTTGGCCGCTCAGATTCTTCCTTGTCCACACGGATTCAGGTCCATCCGTGGGTACTGCATAACCCGTAACATTTTCATTCTTCAATTCTTTTGTTCTTCATTGTGGGGGCACTACAAAGGCATGAATAGCCTAGGCAATTGCTATCCCCACACTAAGTCAAAGCACTACACATCAATAAAATCATAAGTCCCTCCCTCACTTCTCTCAAAATGATGAATATCTTGATCAAGGCACAAAAATATAAATCCAAAAATGACAAAAATGCAATGTAAAAATTGAAATGCAAGTTAGGGAGTTGGTATATTTACAAATGGTGGTTTAGGGAGGACTCCACCAAACTCTCATCCAATGTGAGATGTCAAGGGGGGCATGTTCAAGGTGTTGTTGATGTTACTCAACACCTTGAAGAAGTAGCTGAAAGCTTGTTCATTATCATGATAAAGATCCTCAATAGATCTTTGCACTTGTTGTTCTCCATGATGGTCTTGGTTTATAGCATTTCCAATATAAGGATTGAATATCCCTTCGAACTCATCATCCCAAAGACCGCAAACTTCGTCTACTTGATCATTAAAAATTTCTTGACTTGATAGAGACAACTCACCTTCCTCCTTGTCTTGGCCAATGAGGCCATCCTCTTCACTTGTCATGGGTGTGCTTTTCAAGCTCTCTTTGTTACTATTCCCTTGCTCATTGAATGGAGCATCATCAATTTTCTTTTTCCATTGGAATTCCGACTTCTTCCTATCATCCTTCCGGCTATAATGATCAACCATAAAGCATGGTTCATGCAAACGGGGAGCACTCATGGTCTTGTCAAGATTGAAAGTTATGGTCTCGTCTGCCACTTCTAGAGTAAGCTCTCCGTGCTTCACATCTATCACCGCACCCGCGGTGTGCAAAAAAGGTCTACCGAGTATGATTGGAATATTGGAGTCTTCTTCCATGTCAACAATGACAAAGTCCACCGGGATGAAGAATTTACCGATTCTCACGGGAACATCTTCCCATATCCCTAACGGTGTCTTCGTCGATCTATCGGCCATTTGGACTGTGATGTTGGTACATTTAAGCTCTCCCATCCCTAGCCTTTTACTAACCGAATACGGCATAACACTCACGCTTGCTCCTCGATCACACAAAGCCTTGTTGATCGTGGTGTCGCCGATGGTACACGGTATTGAGAAGCTTCCCGAATCTTTAAGTTTCGGAGGTGAACTCCCTTGAAGGATTGCACTACTCACCTTAGTGAAGGCGATAGTTTCAAGCTTCCGGATCGACTTCTTCTTCGTAAGGATGTCCTTCATGTACTTTGCATAGGCCGGCACGTGATTAATTAATTCCGTGAAAGGAATCGAGACTTCCAAATTCTTCACAATTTCCATAAATTTTCCAAGTTGGTCATCGAACTTAGGCTTAGCTTGACGACTTGGGAATGGAAGTCTAATCACAATGGGCTCCTTCTCCTTGGCCTTTTCTTCACTTTTCTTTGAAACTTCTTCCTTTGTTGGTTCTCCTTCCTTAAAGTTTTGCACAACTTCTTCTTTGTCACTAGCTTCCACAACTTCATCCTCAACTTGCTTCTTCGGTCCCTCATATGTACCACTCCTCAAGTGAATGGCACTAACCGTTTCATGTCTTGGGGGATTACCTTGAGGTGGTAATTACCCTTTTTGTCTTTGAGAGTTTGAAGTTGCTAGTTGGGTCATTTGAGTTTCCAACATTTTTGTGTGGGCTAGGATGTTGTTGATGGTGATGTCCTTTGCTTGACTATCTTTTTGCATTTGAGTGAAAAAGGGTCTTTGATTTTGGTTTCTTATGGGAGGTGGGGTGTATGTTTGTTGAGGGTTTTGAACATTTTGGCTTTTGTATGAGAGATTTGGGTGGAATTTGGTGTTTTCATTGTAATAGTTGGAATAAGGGGTACCACTCTTGTATGCTTGAAAAGCATTCACTTGTTCATTTGTTCCCCTACATTCACTTTGGTCATGTCCCAAAGTTCCACAATTCTCACATATCCCACTTGGGATTGATGAAGATGCTACCATTGCATTAACATGATACTTTGGTGATTTTGAGGCTTCTTCAAGTTTAGCGATAGCCTTTTCAAACTTCAAGTTAATGGTATCAATATGAGCACTAAGTTGAGCACCTAATTGAGTAATAGAGTCCACTTCATGCTTTCCTCCTCTAGTAGCCTTGCGGGGCCTACTATAATGTGAATTATGGACCGCCATTTCCTCAATCTTGTTCCAAGTTTGATTATCGTCAACTTCGGTGAACATACCATTTGATCCCATGTTGAGAATGTTTCTTGAGTCTTCATAAAGACCGTTCTAAAATTGTTGTACCAAGAACCACTCGCTAAGTCCATGATGAGGACATGAGCGACAAATTCCTTTGAACCGCTCCCAAGCTTCATACAAAGATTCTTCATCCCTTTGCTGAAAACCCGTAATTTGAGCTCTTAGCATGTTAGTCTTTTCCGGAGGGTAGAATTTTTTGTAGAAAGCTAGAGCCAACTTCTTCCAAGAGTCAATTCCAAGAGTAGCCTTATCAAGGCCTTTCAACCATTGTTTCGCGGTGCCGATTAGAGAAAAAGGGAATAAGACCCATCGAATTTGGTATTGAGTTACACCGGTTTGTGAAATCGCATCACAATAGTCACAAAAAGTCTCCATGTCAGAGTGAGGGTCTTCACTAGGCATGCCCCCAAATTGGCTTCTTTCGACTAATTGGATAAACGCGGATTTTGCAATGAAATTTCCGGTTAAGTGTTGTGGTGTGGGAGTACCATTGGGTAGGTTCTCTTCGGTTGGTACGGAATGTGATGAAAATTTAGGCATTGTGGGTTGATTTTGTGTTGGATTTTGTGTTGGGTTCTCCTCTCCTTCTCTTGCAAAAGGGTTGATGAACTCAATATTGTTTGGTTGAATATCTACAACCTCCCCAAAACCTCTCAAAGTACCTCTAGCAAGTCTTCTATTGGTTGTCAAAGTCCTTTCAATTTCGTGATCAATGGGTAACAAGTTACCTTGTGATCTTCTAGACATGCAAAATATCAAACAACTCGAAAACAATTAGAACAAACCTTGAGGAGTTTTACTTCCCCAAGGCGAAGAAAGACACAACTAATAACAATCTAAGAAAATCAAATCAAGTTAACACCGTCCCCGGCAACGGCGCCATTTTTGGTCGGACTCACTTGGAGCTTAGATTTCGGTTACTTGTCGTTAGGAGCACCTAGACCAAAACAATATTGTTTAAGGAAACAATTACATTAGAATGAATAATTTATTATAAATACAAGATGTTGTGATTTATAATTGGTAAAATATTTTGGTACAAGTAATTATGAATTACTAAGTCAATTTTGTATATGACGTATTTTTATTAATACGTTGATTTTTAATATGTTAAAAATACATAACAATTTTACATGACATGTGACATGTGACAAATTGACAAACTCACAAAAATAAAATGGAATCCATTTTATCTCAATATGACCGAAATAATGGGGTGTTTTAGGAAATTATTATGTTAATTAAGTAAGTGGTAAGCATAATCATTTACCTAAACCTAATCATGCATACCTAGTGGTTATTGTGAAGAGCACTTTGATCATGCATTGGGCATCACCACCTCCCCCCTTCTACCCGGTTTTGAGAAGGAAAACCATGGGTTTTTCCTTCTAATTTTTACCTAATATACACTACCAAAAACATTAGTGTATTATTCATTCTTTCATATATCTAAAATAAGAATTTTAGAGAGATAAAAATCTTCCTCTTTCTCCCCTTCTCTTAGCCGAAAATTAAGAGAACATAAATAATATTTTGGTCAATTTTATTCTAAATTAATATTGTTCTAGTAATAATAATATTAATTTTATTAAGAGATTACCTTGGGTATTAATCCTTGGGAGGGATTCTACACTTGAATCCTTGTTCTTCCATTTTAGGAGTGCTCAAGAACAAGTAAGAAGGAGATCTTACTTGTGCCCAATAATCCGAAATATCAATGTAAGGGTTGATGATTTCTTCCTTATTTTTATTATTGTTTGCATGCATAAGATCAATGTTTAATTTTATGACTAAATTAAATCATCACATATATGAATATGTTAAGTAATGAGATATAGATTTTCAACACTTACCTCGTGTTGACATGATAATAAGCAACTCGAGCAAATTTCTTTATTGCTTGGTGATGAATGTAGTCGTGCTAAATCCGCTTTTGACAAAGTAGGCCAACTAAATCTTGACCATCTTGCTAAAATTGAAACATTGACCAAAGAGTTGAATGATGCAAAAGAGTTTTACAGGAAATGGGAAGGTAGCCAAAACATTTTAGACTCCCTCATAAATCAGTACCAAAAATCTAAAGAGAAAGATGGACTTGGATTCAAAAGCAACAATTCAGTGAACTGTAACTTTTGAAACCAGGAACCAAGCAAGACTGATTTTCGAAGGAGAAAATATGCAGGCCTTCCCGATTATATTGTTTGCAATTTATGTGGTCATACCGGTCATGATTTTAATGGTTGTCCTGAAAGATTAAACGACTTAAAAAAGAACATCAAGGTTGCTAAAAAGGCGTGGGTTCGCAAAGATTTGATTAACAATGCAACTCACAAAAAGGGATCCACATTCGTTTGGATTCCTAAACTAACCTCTTGATTTCTTATAGGCGTTAGTGAGAGGCTGCAGCAATTGGTACTTGGACAATGGATGTTCACGTTATATGACGGAAAGTAAAGACGAATGCCTCTCACTAGAAGCCTATAATGGTGGCACTGTGACGTTTGGTGACAATAAGAAAGGTGAAATTATTGCAATCGGGAAGGTTGGTAAGTCATCGTCACAATGTGTCGACGAAGTGTTGCTTGTCAAAGGTTTGAAGCATGATCTCCTTCGCATATCTCAAATGTGTGATAATGGTAATATCATTGAATTTTGTGCTAGTGAATGTCGTGTCCTAGATGGTAATACAAGGGAAATTGTTTTAGAAGGAAAACGTGTTAAAGATGTTTACTTGACTAATCTTTTTGCATTGTCTAGTCGTACCATGTCTTGTATGAGTGCTTTGAAAAAGAACAACCCAGGCTTTGGCATAAAAGATTAGGTCACGTAAATGCTAGAACATTGAACACCCTTAAGCGACTTGACTTAGCCGACGGCATTCCTAACATAAAATTCAACTTTACTAGCTTGTGTGATGATTGTGCTAAGGGAAAACAAGTAAGAAGCTCCTTTAAATCCAAAAAGTTCGTTACTACATCTAAACCTCTTGAGTTACTTCATATTTATTTATGTGGTCCAATGCGTGTTAGAAGTAAAGGCGGTAGTCGTTTTTATGTGTGATTGTTGACGATTTTTCACGATTTGTTTGGCTTCTCTACTTAAGTTCTAAAGATAAAGTATTTGATGAATTTTTAATTTGGTTGAAAAAGGTCCAAAACAAGTTTGATAAAAAGCTCATATCTTTGAGATCCGACCATGGAACCGAATTTAAAAATTCCTCATTTATTACTTATTGTGATGAGCACGGTATTAGCCATAACTTTCCCGCACATGCTACACCTCAACAAAACGGGGTTGTAGAGCGTATGAACGGTAAAGTTGAAAACATGGCTAGGACTATGCTCATTAGTAGTAAGTTGCCAAAGAATTTTTGGGCCGAAGCCGTCAACACATCATGTCACATTTATAACCGTGTTATGATCCGTAAAATGCTTAACAAAACACTCTACGAGTTGCTTAAAGGAAGAAAGCCTTATTTATCCTATCTAAAATGCTTTGGAAGCAAATGTTTTGTTCAAAACAATGGAAAGGATAATTTGGGTAAATACGATGCTCGTAGTGATGAGGCCGTATTTGTCGGTTATTCGAATCGTAGCAACGCTTATAAAGTGTATAATAAACGAACAATGAAAACGGAAGAAAGTGTGCATATCATATTTGATGAGTCTAGTCTTTTTCATTCTAATACACAGGAAAAGGATGATGAAGATGATGAGGACTATGAGCTTGGAATGATCCGACATGACATGGATGATGTACATGAGGAAAACGAACAAGAGGACCAGAATCAACAGTCGGAGCAACTGTTGATTGAAGGAACTGGCCAAGAGACAGGGGGAACAGAACCACTTACACCACAAAATGAGGCTACGACATCCAGGGGGAATGAGGGTGATACCGTCGTTTTAGTACCAAAAATAATTACCTAGGACAACTAACTGAAGTTAGCGGAAGTAGGGTCGATCTCCACATGGAGGCTATTATATCTATCTGCTAATT
Source organism: Silene latifolia (assembly GCF_048544455.1). Taxonomy (NCBI): domain Eukaryota; kingdom Viridiplantae; phylum Streptophyta; class Magnoliopsida; order Caryophyllales; family Caryophyllaceae; genus Silene; species Silene latifolia. Next base: position 27,861,549 of record NC_133532.1, read on the forward strand.
ACCTCTGTCTAGTAGCAAATGGAGGTTTTAAAATTGATTTCTACACTACTGAAGGTCTAAGGCAAGAGAAACAGAGAAAAGAGCAATAAAGTAAGAACAAGGTATAAATGTGATCAGATAAAGAGAGATATGTCAGGATTTCGGTTCACCATGACAGTTTACTAACTCAGTCATAAATACTTCAAACGATCTACTGTGAGAAGGGCATGGGAAAGGTCCTTCCGGTCCGCTATCCACCCTAGATTACAACTAACTTAACTTCCAGCCTCATTAGGGTAGTCTATTGTTCATAACAGGTCTGTTCATTCCAATCTTCCGATCCAGGAGTGAATTTAACCAAATTAAAGGGGTTTAGAAGCGTGCACTCAACTAAACTTATCACAGTTATATTGTTAATGGCACAGTTCTCACAATCAATCGTCTAACCTAGTCACAACATTGTCAATTTACTACCATGGCTCCCCTAATCCTAACATAAGGGGATATAGCTACTCATGTTTTTAATGTAATCAACAATAATAACAATAAGTATGCTAAAAGGAGACATAATAATGAGATTAAAGGAACGAATCATAAACCAATAACTAAAGCAATCAAGTAAGAGAACAATAATAATTAAGAACAAACAAGAGATTAAATTGAGAATAAAGAGAAGGGAAAGATTACAAAGTTCGAATCCGGAATTAAGGAGGCAGAGGAAAAGTTCCAGCAGTAATTAGAGTAAAGTAAAGTTTTATAATGTGTGATTAAGATGTCTATTAACCTAATGACGACTTCCTTTATATAGGGAAGCGTTTTATTAACATAAATAAACCTAAACACGAAATAAGAATCCCGTGTAAATAAGCTAGTCACTCGATCGAGGCATTTCATCCCTCTCAATCGAGAGGTTCTTCAGCAATTCTTCTCGATCGAGCAACTAGGGCTCTCGATCGAAGACCTTCAAAATAGCACATTTCGATCGAGTATAAAAACAACTCGATCGAACTCCTTGCTCTGCCAAAACAACTTGATCGACCACAAAAGACTTCGATCGAGTAACTTGCCACTGAAAACAGCCTTGAACTCGTTTGGTTAGCTTCCAAGGACCTCCTTCACGCTTCCCGAGGTAGGCATTCCGCTCTAAATCTTCATCTCCTCAAAATGCATGCTAAACAGGACTGAACAAGGTACGATTCCACTACTTTAAAGTCCATTCCTGCAAATGAGACAAAATGAACCAAAGTAGCCAATTCGAGGCATTTTGCAATACAAAGCAATGAAAATGACATAGAAATGCGTGCAATAAGAGGCTAAAAAGACTATATAAATTGCACGTATCAAATCTCCCCAAACCGAACCTTTACTCGTCCTCGAGTAAACTAAATGCAAACTAATGGAACGGAAACGAAAACTCAGAGCTAGCTATAACTTGTCCTTTTAAACCATTTTAATGCAATCAAAACTAACAATTATAGCTACAACGGTCAAGCGCAAACAAGTTGTATGATGTCTATAAATAAGCTGAACTGTCGACCTTGCAAGACCTTTAAAATCGGACCCTCACGGGTCACTCTTCTCTCATGAAGCAAAGGGTGAGTGTAAATGTGTAAGAGAAGAAGAGAAATGAGTCACTCACCTAAACTACGACCCATATAAACATGCATGCAACAAAAATGATAGACGATTCTAGTCACCATACATACATTCCATCTAACAGTGTCTGTCACAGACGAGGGCTTATAATAGTTATAGGAAAGTGAGGCTACAGGTAAGAAAAGGAAAAACAGTTGTGGATAAAGTGGAGGTAGAGCGTCAAGTTAGCACTTAAATAGAACCATACTAAGCAAATCCAATTCTCAGCTGATTATGGAATCAAACACAAGTGCCCTTCTTTGGCACAAAACTCACTAACCAATACACAATCTCCGCAAAAAGATATAAATGAAACAGAGGAGTATGACCGTCATAAACTTCCCTTTTTACACGGTCTATTCTTTTTCTTTTTCTACTATTTTTTCTTTTTCATGCTTTTTTTCATTTTCATGCTTTTCTCGTTTTCTTGCCCAAATTCTTTTTTTTTTTTTTTTCTTTTTTCACAACTTTTTTCTTTTCAATTCAATCACATACTCCTTTATTTTCTTTTTCTACCAACTCCATACAAATAGAACGAGCCAACTCGCATCAATGGGAAATATACCACAAGAATACACTAAACTAGCTTCACAAGCAGGCTTAATTTGTAGACCTGGCAAAAGTATACCGAACCCGAAAAACCGATCGAAAATACCCGAATCGACACCTGACCATACACCCGAAAGTTATAACTGAAGTTCACCCCGAAACCTGAATCGGCCTGAATTGATTCGAAATCGAACCGAATTTGTAATATCCGAAATAGACCCAAGATCGAATGAACCTGAACTGTTTCAACCTGAATTGTTTTAATCCGAACCGATATATACCTGAACCGATTTTAACTCGTACATTGATGACAGAAACCCAACATTATAACTCGAAATGACCCGAATGTACTTAGGCATCACATTTAGGGTGTCTTTTTGTACATGAGTGTCACCCCTTTGACGTCAATGAATTAATATTATATCGTAGTTATGCAAAAAAAACATTATTTATTACTTTTTAAAAAAAAATTATTCGTATTATATTCAATATTTTGAATAAAGACCTAATCCTTGACATCCGATCCGATTATGACCTGACTCGAATCTCATCTGCTCTGATATTGACCCGACTCGAACCTTATTTGCACCGATATTGACCCAACTCGAATCTGAACCAACCCGAAATATCTACAACCGATTAAAAGTGAAAACTGAATCCCACCTGAATTGAACCGAACTGAAATCGAAAAAAAAAAGATAAACCGAAAGAACCCGATCCAAAAGAACCCGAACCGAAACTGGTCCGATTTACCCGTTTGCCACCTCTATTAATTTGGGTGTAGTTAATGGGTCAAAAGGCTAAGTTTGGCTAATGTGGAGCTAAATGGGTGAAAATAAAAGAAAGGAAAAAATTGCAAGCACCTCCCTGCATGTGACACCGACCGCAAACCCGAATGTATGCAACCAAAAAGCAATCGAATGTCATAAAAGTGCAAAGTGATGAACATGTTATGCAAGGAGTATACTACTCTCAAATTCCTACATGAACTGGTCATGAATGACACCAGTTATACGGCTCTAATAACTTAGAAATTTTAAAGTAGTTTGCCAATTTTTCAGGTCAAGTCTATATGATCAGCTGATTTTGACATTAACTCGTAGACAATGCGCATGACAAAGCTAAAAACTATCAATCTGATACAAGGCTTAAGTGAAATGATAAGTTAGAGTGCAATTTCATCATGGAAATCTACCGTTCTGACTCGACCTATATGCAAAATGAAACGTGATATATTTTTTTTAATTATCGAAATTTTCTATTTTTTTTTTTTTTTTGATTTTGGATTTTTTGAAATAAAAGACAAATGCAAGCAAGAAAATAAAAGTGAATGCAAAACAAATGCAAATGCAGACTCAAAGGATGCAATACCCTCCCCAAACCAAAACGGACAACGCCCTCGTTGTCCTCCAGCATACACCAGCAGTATATGTACGGGGGAACGGGATAAAACAGCCAATAAATGAATGAATAAATAAATAAATAAAGCAGATGAAAAATAAATAAAGCAGAAATACTTACAAAATAAGCGAACTTCCCCAAACCAGCCAGAAAACTGGGGTAGTGAGTAGACCAGTAGCTACTCGTCAGCCTCCTCCTCGTCAACCACCGTGTAGTCAGGATCCCGCTCCTGCTCCCGACTCCTCCTCTCGTCAGCTCTAGCTCTCTCCTCCTGTTCGGCCATGTCCGCCTCGCTCTCGGGCTGTGGGTACCCCTCCGCCGGGAACCGGTAGAAAGAAGGGTGTGGCCAGCCGTCTGGAACAGGGCATCCTCTCCGCATGTGATACTCGTATAGAGAAAACAATGAAAGTGCCTGGTCCCTCTCCGTACGAGCCTGCCTGGTGCACATCTCAAGAAGAAGACCGTCACGTCGCCCTTGGTCCATGACCTCGGGCGCCAAAAAGGGTGAAGGAGGAACAACGTTAACCGGCAAAGCCGGCTGTGTAACAGAAGGAGTAGGGATAGGGGTCGGTGTAGGCGTGGGCGTGGACGTTGACGTCTGCCCAGCCTTAGTCGGTGTGGACCCCTCTCCAGTCTCAGGTCACTTCTGCTTCTTAGGAGCGGAACAAGTGGAAGGAGCGAGTGTAAGGTTGTAGGAAGGTAGAGGTGGAGGTAACCTACCCGTCACAGTGGTCAAAGGTGTAAGACGGGACAGGTCGGGAAACGGTAAGGTCACGGACTCGGAACCACAGATCTTCCAAGTCCGCTGGTCCCTAGCTAACCAAAGCATCGCCAACATGGCGCTAATATCTAAGTCCGCTTCCCTATCTATATATGTCAAGCCTCTAGGGAAGTCAGTGAAGAGAGAACGGGCGAGAAAAGAGGCTATGCCTCCACAGGAAATCGTGCTCGTCTTCTTCTGCCCCACCTCGTTAAAATGTTGAGATGTCAAATAGGCAATGTTAAGAACAAAGGGGCCAGCGCTATCAATGTTCAGATAGCCCCCTAAAAAAGACAACTCAACGTTGTTAATGTTGTTAGGCTCCTTTCGTCCGAAGATCGTCGCTCCAATGAGACGAAGAAAGTAACGGGCTGGGGGAAGATGGATATGAGCCAACTTCCGCTGGTCAAAGGGTGTATGTGCCAAGGTGGGCCAAAGTAAGCGCTTGACCTTCCGAGGAGGGTCCTGATGGCCGTGAGAAGACAAACCTAACCGCCTCCCAAACTCAGCTAAGGTCCAAGAAGTGGTCTGGTTAAACAGTCTAAAGGAGACACAAGAGCTCTCCGGGTCAGTATCATATGCACCAGCTGAGAAAGTAAAAGAGCTAAAAAACTCAAGGGTCAGCTGCTCATAAGTCAAGGCACTCATAGTGGTCAACCCAGTCATCCCCGTCCCATTCAAAAGTTCAGCCACAGACTCGTAAATCCCCAATCCCTCAAGTGAATTACGACACAAAAACTTAGTGGAGGTGATGTCACAGCACATTAAATTTTTAAAACGTTTACAATGAAGCGAGTTCACGAAACGTACCTCAGAAAAGTCGGGAAGCGAGTCCAAGGAATCGTCTGCACGGTACGTGGCAGCAGCGCGTCCAGTAGTAGGAGCTCCTCGACCCCGTCCCCGTCCTTGTCCAGCAACAGTAGGCAGTCCAGGGGTGCGACCTGTGACTGACCGAGGTACTAATGCATACGAGAAAGAAGCTGTGACAGACGGTGACGATGCAGCAGGGGTCGTCACCGTAGAAGGGACAGTGGCTGCAGTGACAGCAGCGGCAGTAACTGTAGCAGCAGAAACATAACTAGTGACGGTGGCAGCAGCAGGGACCACCGTCTCAGAAACAGACGGACTAGCAGTAGAAACAGTAGAGGGCAAAGTACTATTATCCATCCTAACAATCAAATAAGTCCCTTAATCAGAAAATTAAACAAAGATAACACTATTTTCCCCAATTTAATCGAATTTTCGAAAACCTAAGCCTCAATTAAGGTCGAAAACAATCAAATTAAACAACAAGAAATAAGGGAGAAGGACTTACTTGACGATTACCCACAATTAGAAGCAATAGAATCAACAAAAATTCACAAAACAATCGGATTAAAATCCGACTTTCGCAAACCCTAAAACCCAAATTAAATCGCAATAAACACGAATTTTAAAGGGAAAGTAGAGGGCTATTGTCGAAATCTAAGCAACAAACGCAATGTGGGTGATTAATTTTGTAAAGGGGAAAAAAATAGAGGTTTTTGGGGGATTTAATGGGGTTTTTCGTATAAACAAGGGAAGGAGGAGAGTTAGAATGAAAATAGAGAAGGAAGAAAAGACTCCCTTGCGTGTATAATAGTAGCAATCACTCGATCGAGTGATTTGAAACCACTCGATCGAGGGCTTTCTCCTCCAATCTACTCGATCGAATAAAACACCTTTCGATCGAGAACTTCCCATTTTGGACCTTTCGATCGAGAACCAAAGACCTTTCGATCGAGGATTTTTCCTCAGCATTCCTCTCGATCGAGTATAAAAAGTGCTCGATCGAGTTGTTTTTCTTTGGCACGCATCCCAATGCAGCATATCTTCCCCAAACCTGCATAAAAACACAGAAAAATGCTTCCCGCAAATACCAAATTCCAAAATACGCAGTCTATATCCGGTCTTATGCTAAAACTAACTATGCTATTGTCTAAAAGTCTAAACGCAAATTAAAAAGTCTAACGGAAATTCAAATTACAAAGCTTTACAATGGGACATTTCCCGCTTGAAGAGTCTATTGATCCAAAATACTCAAGAGGAGGGGGGGGGGAATTGAGGATTTAAAACTTTTTAAAAGCTTTTTCGATTATGCTAATGTAATTGATTATTTAAAGTTTATTGATTAAACATTAACTAATAAACTAATGAAGATGAACGTGATGAACGAAACAAACGAAAGAAGAAGAGACACACGGATTTTTGAAGTGGTTCAGTTTCACAAGTCGAAACCTACGTCCACTATTCTCGATTAATAAATTTAGTACCTTTCTACGGATTACAAATTTACTAACCCAACTCATACAACTAACTCTAGCTGTAACTCAATGAGTACCGTTAAATACTCGAGTGACTAACTTACGCTAATAAGAAAGCACTAATGATTCTAACAAAGGTTCACGTTAATGAACAAGTTAAGAATTCAACTAAGCACTATTATCATATAACGATAAATGAAGAACAAGTATGCGAGTTTTTATGACACACGACCTTTCAAAATTGCAAATCGGGTTTTCTGCTTAAAACACATGGTTTGCTTTTTAAAGATGAAAACAATTTCTACGCTTAAGGTCTCTATTTTAGATGTTGTAAATAGCAAAGTATTTATAGGAGGAGAAGTAGGCTACACGGTTTTTGCACAAACCCTAATAGCCGAAATAATAAGATATAATTACAAATTATATCTTCTTATTATCTCTTTCCTAAAAGCCTTGAAAGATAATAAAGAATATTCTAAAAGATAGAATATAATCTTTCCAAATATTATCTTTACTATAAATTCTAAGATTATGATAAGATTTCCTAAAACAAGAATATCTTTAATCATAAATAAATATATTAAGTAAGATATATAAGATATGTAAAGATATTATTATAGAATAAAATCTTTACCTAATATCTCCTAGGCAACACGAGATATCACGGCCCATAAGCTCGTGAATCGTGCAAACCCTAGTCGTAATATACAATTAGAATTTAGGTTTTAGGAGAGGCTATTATAGAAACCCTAATTAGTAGTAAAGTCCAACTCATAAGTTGATCCATCATAACTACCAATTAACGTTTACAATAAAACCGGACTCCTCACTAAACCAGGCTTTATTAAATAAATACTTTCATTAAAACATTTAAAATAAACTTTAAACAATTATAAAACAATTTTCGAAACATTTATAAGTCGTGTATAAAAACTCAGCATTTCAATGTTATAGTAGAAGAGCTATAACATTGAGCTCTTTTACTATTAATGTTATAGCTGCAAAGCTATAACTTTACTAAATCAAGAAACTCACTCTTGATTACCATTACGAGATAATCACCTATACTATTCTAATCTTCAAGGAGATCTTCGAGTATAGGCTACGTCATCATCCAAGCTTGATTAATCTTTAGACGAACTTCGTCTTCACATAATACTTGAATGAATCTTGAATTGTTTGATCTTGACCGAAGCCTTGAACTTCTCATGCAATTGTCACAATCCTCTTTGTTGCTCGTAATAGGTTAGTTCTAAGATACTCAACAAACAATTACACACAACAAGTATATAGAATGTAAAACACCTTGACATCATTAAAACATAAACATATAAGCTATATGGTCCAACAAATTCCCCCTTTTTGATGATGGCAAGTGTAATACTCCGTATTTATGAGTCTTGGGGTACTCTATCGAGTAGGCCTTACTCTGTCAAGTAAGGGAGTTTTGCGAAATAAAATAGTTTCTGACCTGTTGGGTACTCGATCGAGTAACTAGGGTACTCGATCGAGTAAGGGGGCACTCGATCGAGTACCTTAGCTACTCGATCGAGTAGTAAGTTTACTGGGGCTGTTTTGTCGGGTTTTGTTAATAATGCGATTAAAGTATAAAACACTTCCGTCATTGTTTCCAAATCACTTTTCCAAAACCTAATCACTGTGAGAAGAGAAAGCAAACTACGTTCATCACCTTAATCGCATTGTTGACAAATCCCGGAGCTTGAGAGGTCGGATTCCATCGTTCTTTACACCTTTGTGATCCTTGCGTCGAGGGTAAGATCTGCATACCAATTTTATAGTATTTCGTCAAGTTTCGTTAAACCCTAATTTTGGGATTGGGGGTTTTTATGATTTGTTATGGTTAGATTGTGATTATGTGATTATGTGATAGGAGAAGGATTTGTAAAGGAGAGGTTTTGAGACAATTTGCTAGATCGTCTCGATGATTGTGTTGCTTTCGGGCAGGATTTCTACTCAGTATTAGTCCCATAATGGGATATGGGTTGATGTGTTGTATTTGGCTGTTTGATATGATGATTGTACTGTGTTTGTGGTTGTGATTGATGTTGATGTTTCGCGAGGCGTGGCCTCGGCTGAGTGGGGTCACTTGCGGGAGTGACTTCACGCCCTAGTTTCGCCCTTCGTGGAACCCGCCACGGAAGGGGATGTGCACATTAATGGACAGGGTTATCGCTCACTATGTGGAGCGGGGATTTGGTGGGTACGGCTGCGGTCCCCCATCGCGTGGTCGGGTCCAAGTGGACGATCAAGAATGAGTGAGATAATTGGAATTGGTGTGATTGGATGTGTGACGGTGTGGTCATGTCTTTTTTTGGATTGTTGATATATATGTAAATTGTGTGATTAGTATTTGACCCCGTTTAAATGTTTTAAAACTGTGGTGATCCATTCGGGGTGGTGAGCGCAGTTGCTAAGCGGTATATCTTAGATACGCGTGGGATCTAGTGGGGATGGAGTCATCACATATCGTAGTCTTTAGTCTTCCATTTGTGTTTATTAGAACAGTTCCTTTCGGTTGGTTTATAGTTTGAGAACAGTTGTATTTTGCTTACAGTTGGTTTTGTAATGTAATCACTTAAACTTATTTAATAAAGTATGTTTCTACATTGTCTTATGATTATCATGCCTCGGGCAACCGAGATGGTAATATCTTCATACCTGAGTGGTCCTGGTAAGGCACTTGGAGTATGGGGGTGTTACAGCAAGTCTCCTAAAATTGTGACTAATTAAAAAGTTCCCCCTCAATATAAGACCGTTATCTTGATAATAAAGATTAACGCAAGATCAAGAAAATTTTTCAAAAACCGAAACTTTAAGGACTTTAAGAGACAATTGGTCTTGACAAGGAGCAAGCTTAGGTAGATGCTTACTATAGAAGTTCTTTCCCCCTCTTGACATCATCGAAAAGCTAAGAACAAATCAAAAATGACTAGAATAATATAAGACGAGACAAGAGATAAAAACGCCATAAGAAATAATAATAACACGCAAGACCAGAAGCATCCAAAAGATAATAAGCATACAAACTAAGAATTAAACATGTTAAAGCCAAAGTGGGCCGAATGAACACATGTCTAATAGAACACTTGGGCCATAACCACAAGTGCATTGCCAAAATGGGCCGAATAAGAAGTTTGTTTAACACACCATTAAAGAAAATAAAAAGAAAGCTAATTAAGGTAAGGGCTAATGATGGTAAGGCAGGGGATCAAATATTACGGGTCTTATACGGGTTCACGTAGTCGGGTCTAGTGCGGTGCTCCAAAGCATCCAGACGGTCAAACGAGCTCCGAACCAGCTGCGAAAGAGTACCAATGCTCCTTTCAAAATTAAGCACTTTCAAAGAAAGAGCCTTTGTGGCCTCCAACGTGAGAGCTTGATCACCCGCCATTGCTTTCCCGTGCATCACCAAAGCTCCACCCTGACTCGTAAGGAAAGTGAGACGATCACCGTGTGGGAACACTTCCCCACGAATTGCCTTCAACTCCCTCTCAAAACCCGCTAACCTCTTGTCCACTTCCTCCATCCAAGAGTACACCCGAGTAGCATCCAAGCCCGAGTCTAAAGACCGAGATGGTCCAACCCGTGACAACACCGTAGCCAAATTAGTCGAATGCTCCTCGAATTTCTCCATTAAACCACTCATAAACCCCTCCAACTTTGACTCGACAGCTCCTAAACCCGAATCCAACGGGGCTTTCTCAACATCCTTTGCAAGAAGCAACTCGGGTCCATCAACAACAAGACCCATTAGCTTGATCAACTTGTCACACATACAATCCCGAGCACTAACACCGTAACTGTCAGGCCCTACCACTCGCTTTATTTCCAACAAACGAGATATCCACATACCATACGGCAAATCGATTGTGGTGCTCAACTTATCCTTAGTTACCGTAAGACTTGTCTGAATTATACGGTGCAAGACAACACTACCCAAATTAACCTTCTGACCTTCCAACCAAGAATAAACCATTATAGCTTCATAACTCGACACCTTATCACGGCCTCCTCTCCTCGGCACCACTGTGTTCCACAAAAAGTTCAAAAGGAACTTGATTTTTGCCGAGAGAGGACGAACCACGATATTAACTCCCTCCGTCATCTCCTCAAAATACTTCTTCACTAACAACTCCTTTTCACTCACAACATTAGACCATTCAAGACTCGGATTTAATTCGATTCCTTCATCGGAAACCGAAAAGGCAGATCAAAAATCCGAAACAGAGACGGTAACATCAACGCCATTAACAACCGCATGCAAGACACCTTTCTTGATTGAGACACTAGCAAAGAATTGTACCACCTCAACTGGGTAAATAGGACCCGAAAACTGACTAATGTGACTCCACCCTTGAAAATCAAGAAAATTAACAAAGAAAGCAAGAGCGGGAACACTAACCAACCAAGATTTCGGATAGTACCTACCACCATGAATGGAATACCTCAAAACTCGATTAACTAAGATGCTTTCATCATGAGTAAGCCGAACACGATTTAACCCTTCCTTGGTCGCGGCTTTCGAAGCATCCCTAAGTAAGGTACGAGCAACTCCATTCCGAACTATCACCTCGGGTTCCTCCACAGCTTCACTATCATCAACAACTACTTTATTTTTACCCTTGAAAATACGGCGTCTTTTGCCTTCGGACACCGATTCGTCCCGACTACGAAACAGGGGCGAGTTTGGGTTTGGTTGTGGTGAAGGACAATTCATGGAACGAGGATCATGTGGTGGTAAAGGTGATGTTTGGTTAGGAAAGGGGCGGTTTTGGTGGTGACGGGTTGAGGATCGGGTATTTTTTGCATGACATGGATTCATGATGATGGTGATTGTTGAAAAAGGAGGTGATGGTGATGGTTTGAGTAAAGGAGAATAATTGTGATGATGGTAAAAATTTGGAAGAAAGAAAGGTATGCAAGTGGGGATGGGTGGACGGGTAACACGCAAAGGGTAGATATAGGTGTAGGCTTAGGGTTAACAAGTGGAGGTCAATTATGGTAAGTGTCTTTAATTAGGAATAGGTATTGTGATAAGTATAGGAATTTATGGTGATAAGACAAGAATTAGGAAATTGAAGCTATATAGGAAGCATGAGCCGTGTATGTGAGAGCTTATTTGGAAGATTTTTGTAATTTGGAAAGATAAAAATATGGTGTGTTTTGTTTATTGTGATAAAGAATAAGTTTGTATATCAATTAAATTTTAAATAGCAAATAGAATCTTATGATAAAAATATTTCTATAAACGAAATTATTCATGCAACGCAATATATGGACACAGTCATACAATCTTAACTTAACTAGTCAGTCATAAAAATATTGAACAAATATAGAAGCTTAGGTACAACTGATTAAACCAATTTCCAACCGTAAAGTCTCAAATCGTTCTCTAGCTACTGATTTTGTCAAAATGTCTGCCCATTGTTTTTCAGTACTACAAAATTCAAGTTTTATATTCCCCTTCTCAACATGGTCTCGTATAAAATGGTGTCTTATTTCAATATGTTTGGTACGTGAATGTTGTGCGGGATTTTTAGAAATAATTATCGCACTAGTATTATCACATAAAATAGGAATACATCCTACGTCAACACCATAATCACGTAATTGTTGCTTAAGCCATAAAAGTTGAGTACATACCAGTCCCGCAAAGAATATATTCGGCTTCAAAGCGATTGAGAGGGCAACCGAATTTTGTTTCTTCGAACCCCACGTGATGATACACGGTCCGACAAACGTGGCGACACCCGACGTGCTTTTTCTGTCTAGAGAACAACCTGCGTAGTCGGCATCGGAATAACCGACTAGATCAAAATTGCATTCCATTGGATACCATAGGTATAAGTTGGCGTTCAATTAAGTAACGTAAAATTCATTTTACTAGTCATATGCGATTCTTTGGTAGATGATTGATATCTCGCACAAACGCATACGCTAAACATAATATTGGGTCTACTTGCGGTCAAATATAACAGTGACCCAATCATCCCACGGTAAGTAGTTTCATCAACTGATTTACCGTTTTCATCCAATGTCAATTTCTTGTTCTCGACCATTGGAGTAGGCATAGCATGTGAATTTTCCATCCCAAATTTCCGTATCAACTCTTTGATATATTTCTGTTGATGGATCTTAATGCCTTCATCTGTTTGTTGTATTTTTGGACCTAGGAAGAATTTCAATTCTCCCATCATACTCATCTCGAACTCTAAGTCATCAACTCAGAAAAATATTTGCATAGGCTTCGGTTGGTTGATCCAAAGATGATATCATCGACGTATATTTGAACAACCAAAAGGTCAGAATCCTCAGTTTTTAGAAATAGGGTTTTGTCAACGCATCCTCTACTAAATCAACTGTCAAGTAGAAACTTAGATAATCGATCGTACCAAGCCCTGGGTGCTTGCTTTAATCCATATAGGGCTTTATCCAATTTGAACACGTGATCCTCAAATTTGATATTCTTAAAACCAGGGGTTGTTCAACAAAGACTTCCTCTTGTAAATAACCATTCAAGAATGCCGTCTTGACGTCTATCTGGAAGAGCTTCATTCCCTTGTGTGCGGCGAATGCTATCAGAAGGCTAATAGCTTCAAGACGAGCAACAGGTGCGAAAGTCTCGTCATAATATATTCCTTCTTGTTGATTATATCCTTGGACCACCAATCTTGCTTTGTTTCTGACAATGACTCTGGCATCATCTAATTTGTTCCTGAAGACCCACCGAGTTCCAATGACCGTACGATCTTTTGGTCTAGGAACTAAATGCCAAACCTTGTTTCTTTCGAACTGTTGTAGCTCTTCTTGCATAGCTATAATCCAATCTGATTCAGCAAGAGCTTCATTGATGTTCTTTGGTTCGATCATGGATAGGAAAGAGTAGAAGGAACAGAAGTTGTTTAAGGAACGTCTTGTTTGAACACCCTTCTTAATATTTCCAAGAATATTATCCATGGGGTGTGAATTCTTGTATTTCCATTTAGTTGAAGTACTTGGCTTCATCGTTATTTGAGCTTGATCTGACTTCATTTGGTTCGGAATTAGAGGAGGTTCCCCCTGAATCCAATCCGGGTGTTGTATTAGAGCCGATTATAACCTCGGACTCTACACCTTGATTTGAATTCAATGTTATAGTAACATCATCTATAACATTTGTTTGGGAGTTCTTGTCTTGAGTCAATGTTATAGTATCATCAACTATAACTTTGTTTTTCTCCTTTTTATCTTTTGAGGAACGATCAAGTTCATCGTTTATTCCCTCAATCTCATTATCCTCTAACTCCAAATCCGGGGGATCGTCTCTTGAGAGACGAAAGTCGGGTTCATCCAAGTCTTCTTCCTCATCCTGTAAGGGCTTATCAAACACGTTATCTTCATCAAAAATAACGTGGATACTCTCTTCAATACAAAGAGTTCTTTTATTGAAGACTTTATAAGCCTTGCTATGATCTGAATATCCTATGAAAATCGCCTCATCACTCCTAGGGTCAAATTTACTTAACCGGTTTTTACCGTTGTTGTGTACAAAACATTTACTCCCAAAACAGCGAAGATGGGAGATATTAGGTTTTCGACCTCTAAGGAGTTCGTAGGGGGTTTTCTTGAGAATAGGTCGGATCATAGCACGATTATGGATGTAGCAAGAAGTACTAATGGCTTCAGCCCAAAAGTTACGAGGTAAACCACTACACAAGAGCATTGTACGTGCCATATCTTCTAAATTTCTATTCATACGTTCAACGACACCGTTTTGTTGAGGAGTTCTTGGTGCAGAAAAGTTGTGCCCTACACCATTAACTCTACAGAATTATATAAAAGTTTGATTATCAAATTCGGTGCCATGATCCGTACGAATAGATACTAGATTAGTCTTATATTTATTTTGAACATGTTTCATAAGACAATCAAATTCATCAAACGTTTCGTCTTTTGAATGAAGGAAGATTGGCCATACATACCTTGAGTAGTCGTCTACAAGAACAAAGACGTACCTGGATCCTCCTCTACTCCTTACCTTCATAGGTCCACATAAATCCATGTGTACCAGTTCCAAGGCTTGATTTGTGCTTACTACTCTTTTAGGTTTGAACGATGATCTTACTTGTTTGCACCTTGCACACGTGTCACACATCTTTTCTTGGTCGAACTTGATCTTAGGTAACCCCTCAACCAAGTCCCACTTCTTGAGCTTGTTCAGGGTTAGTGAGCTAATGTGACCAAAACGTTTATGCCATAAACAAGGATCATCTAGTGTAACTTTCATGCACGAAAAAGAGTTAGTAGGCACAGCATTTAAATCCACCATATACACGTTCCTTTTTCTGTGGCCTTCAAGAATAACATTGCTAGTTCCTTCAATAATGATGCGACAACTATCAGTATGAAAAACTACTTTGTTACCTTTGTCGCATAATTGAGATACGCTTAGCAAGTTGTGTTTTAGGCCATCCACGAGATAAACATCACTTATTGCGTGAGATTTAGAGATTTCGATTTTGCCAACGCCAATGACTTTTCCCTTTTTGTTGTCCCCGAACGTCACTTTTCCTCCGTTGAAGGGCTTGAGTGAAAGAAATAGATTCTTATCTCCGGTCATGTGTCTGGAACATCCACTATCAAGATACCATTGATTGTTTTCTTTCACTACTTCCTGCAAAAAGGATTAGATACAGTTTTTAGGTACCCAAGCTAAGTTGGGTCCCTTATGATTAGTTACTCTAAATACTAAATCCTTTCGAACCCAAACACGTCTAATGACCGTTTTTCTAACTTTAGGTTTGTTTGGCTTGGGAGGAGTTCTAGGAGTAGGGTTTTCTCTAGGTCTAGGAATTTCTCTAGGTCTCTCTTGACTATTTGCCTTGTGAATAGGTTTACTGGGTTGAGATCTACAAGGGCTTTGTGAAGTGCTAGGTTTCTTAGAGTAGTCAAAGGCCATGTCATAGAACCAACGAAATTTATTGTTCCTTTCTTCGTTAGGTTCGTTAGTGGGGATTTCCTTATCCTCGACAACTGTGTCAACAGTTTTGGCATGTTCGGCATTTTTTCGTAAATCATGAGCCTTCTTGACACAATTGATTTGGATATGACCCGTATGACCACAGTAATTGCAAATCAAATATTCAGGAAGATCAACATACTTCCTTTTAATAAAATCAAAATCTGAAGGTGTTGATTTGCATTTAGAGTGATCTCTACGGCTGTAGCACTCATGTTCTAACCCCATCTTCATATTATTGTCAGATTGTTCGGTTAGGAAGTTTAGGACTTTTGTGCTACCTTCCCACTTGTCATGGACTTTTCTAGCGTGTAGAAGTAGGTCTTTTAGGGCTTTAATTTCCTCTTGACATTTCGTGTGATCTACATCATTGTCCTTTTTAAAGTTGTCACGAAAGTCTTGGAATCGTTTTTTAAGAATGAACACAACATCTGTGTGTTGTTTCTTAACATTGATCATATCAGTCTTAGATTCTTTCAATTGCTTTGAAAGAGAATCTATCTCTTTCTTTTGATCCAAGATTACTTCTTCATTAGATGTGACCTTAGTTTCCAAGAGTTCTTTGACTTTTCTAAGTTCTAAGGTTATAGCTTCATTAGCTATAACTTTGGCTTGAAGGTGCTTGATGTTAAGCTTTAGGTCGGAAGTTATAGCTTCATTAGCTATAACTTTGGACTCTAATTCCTTCTTTTCAGCCATAGTAGAATCTAATGTTGTAGCTTTTCTTCACCTATAACTTTAGATTTCAACTTCTTAGCTTTAGTCTTGAGAGTATGATTCTCTTCCGCGATTTCGAGAATCTGTTCCTTTAGATCTTTCAATTCCAAATCCTGTTCGTGACACTTATCAAGAGATTGTTCAAAGAATTCAATTAAAGCATTTTTAGACAATTTCCTAACACGTTTCTTAAGCTCAAGATAACTTACCTCTTCATCGTCGTCTTCGTCTGATTCTCCAAGAAGGCAATAGTTTGAATGAGAATTTGTGCTTTCATCGTCACTATTGGAGATTAGGTCAAGACTCACACTGCTGAGACAAAGGTTTGCAACTTCGTCGTCTTCAGATTCCTCGTCATCTTCTAAGTCAAGGTCTCCCCAACATGAAGCCATCATAACTTGCTTGAATTCTCTCTTTGTCTTCTCACGTTTCGTCTTGTCCTTTATCTTCTCCCATGTTGGACAATCTTTGATCATATGACCAGATTCTCCACACTTGAAGCAACCTCTATTTGCGAAAGACGACTTTGAGTCATTAACCTTTTTGTTGAATGACTTGTTGTTATTATTGTTATAGGACGATTTTGTTTGTTTATTTCGAAAAATCTTATTTTTAAAACGTCGTGCAAACAAGACAGTTTCATCCTCTAGGTCAGAGTCCACTTCTTCGCTCTTTAAGGCCATACTCTTATTGCGACTTGGTTCTGCGTCGTCTTTGTTAAGAGTAATTTCATGGGCCATGAGAGCACCAATGAGTTCTTGATAGGATAGGGTTTCAAGATCTCGTGATTCCTCCATTGCAGTGACCTTAGCACGCCACTTCTTAGTAAGGCTCCTAAGAACCTTTCTAGCAATGTCCTCAGTACAGAATTTCCTACCTAGGTTTTTCAGTTCATTTATGATGCTTGAAAACCTTGCGGACATACTATCTAGAGACTCATTAGGCTCCATGATGAATAGCTCATATTTTTGCATAAGCAAATCAATTCGGTTCTTCCTAACAATGGAAGTACCTTCATAGGCTAATTCGAGCCCATCCCATATCTCCTTGGCCATGGAACATGAAGAGAACCGATCAAACTCGGTAGAAGTCATTCCGTTTTGCAGAAGACTTATTGCTTTGGAGTTCTTTTCCGCCTTTTTGTAGTCGGCCATGATATAGTCCTCTTCTTTCTTCTCATAGGTAGTGCCTTCCTCGGATGCCAAAAGAATTTTGTGTGGTCCGTTTTGAATAATCCTCCAGCACTCCCAATCGTGTCCTTTCACATAGTGAGTCATCATGTTTTTCCACAATCCATAATTCTTCCCATCAAAGACGGGACACTTGAGATATTTGGAATCCATTTATCACGTGATAGGCAGCGGAATATAAAACGATAAGCTAAATGAAAAACAAGATAGATCAGCCTCTTTGCGGTTAGGCAATCAAGAGCACGAGGCTCTGATACAAATTGAAGAGTCTATTGATCCAAAATACTCAAGAGGGGGGGGTGAATTGAGGATTTAAAACTTTTTAAAAGCTTTTTCGATTATGCTAATGTAATTGATTATTTTAAGTTTATTGATTAAACTTTAACTAATCAACTAATGAAGATGAACGTGATGAACGAAACAAACGAAAGAAGAAGAGACACACGGATTTTTGAAGTGGTTCAGTTTCACAAGTCGAAACCTACGTCCACTATTCTCGATTAATAAATTTAGTACCTTTCTACGGATTACAAATTTACTAACCCAATTGCATACAACTAACTCTAGTGTAACTCAATGAGTACCGTTAAATACTCGAGTGACTAACTTACGCTAATAAGAAAGCACTAATGATTCTAACAAAGGTTCACGTTAATGAACAAGTTAAGAATTCAACTAAGCACTATTATCTTATAACGATAAATGAAGAACAAGTATGCGAGTTTTTATGACACACGACCTTTCAAAATTGCAAATCGGTTTTTCTGCTTAAAACACACGGTTTGCTTTTTAAAGATGAAAACAATTTTTACGCTTAAGGTCTCTATTTTAGATGTTGTAAATAGCAAAGTATTTATAGGAGGAGAAGTAGGCTACACGGTTTTTGCACAAACCCTAATAGCCGAAATAATAAGATATAATTACAAATTATATCTTCTTATTATCTCTTTCCTAAAAGCCTTGAAAGATAATAAAGAATATTCTAAAAGATAGAATATAATCTTTCCAAATATTATCTTTACTATAAATTCTAAGATTATGATAAGATTTCCTAAAACAAGAATATCTTTAATCATAAATAAATATATTAAGTAAGATATATAAGATATGTAAAGATATTATTATAGAATAAAATCTTTACCTAATATCTCCTAGGCAACACGAGATATCACGGCCCATAAGCTCGTGAATCGTGCAAACCCTAGTCGTAATATACAATTAGAATTTAGGTTTTAGGAGAGGCTATTATAGAAACCCTAATTAGTAGTAAAGTCCAACTCATAAGTTGATCCATCATAACTACCAATTAACGATTACAATAAAACCAGACTCCTCACTAAACCGGGCTTTATTAAATAAATACTTTCATTAAAACATTTAAAATAAACTTTAAACAATTATAAAACAATTTTCGAAACATTTATAAGTCGTGTATAAAAACTCAGCATTTCAATGTTATAGTAGAAGAGCTATAACATTGAGCTCTTTTACTAGTAATGTTATAGCTGCAAAGCTATAACTTTACTAAATCAAGAAACTCACTCTTGATTACCATTACGAGATAATCACCTATACTATTCTAATCTTCAAGGAGATCTTCGAGTATAGGCTACGTCATCATCCAAGCTTGATTAATCTTTAGACGAACTTCGTCTTCACATAATACTTGAATGAATCTTGAATTGTTTGATCTTGAACGAAGCCTTGAACTTCTCATGCAATTGTCACAATCCTCTTTGTTGCTCGTAATAGGTTAGTTCTAAGATACTCAACAAACAATTACACACAACAAGTATATAAAATGTAAAACACCTTGACATCATCAAAACATAAACATATAAGCTATATGGTCCAACACCGCTTATCTTCCAAAACACTGTAACAGCCCAAAAGAGGGCTTCTGACTTGAGGAGGTCCCTTCAGCATCGCGGACCGTCCTCTTGGATCGCCATGAGCTTGAACTTGTACTGATTGAATAAGAATAGTTTGCATCCACATACGCCTTCACTTTATTCCTCCCTTTGTCATTCCTGTTGGCAGTATCACTCGTGTCATTCCCATCACTTAGCTTGACTTTCACTGTACCTTGACCGACAGAATCTCCAATATCCACCCTGTTTGTACCTGCATCAAAGGAAACAACATAATGGTCCTCCTTTTTGCTTTCAGTCTGAGGCGGAGGTGTCAATATAACAGCACAAAACTTAATGTTTTCAGCTGGAGAATCCGTGCTAGGGTCTATAGAGGGTAAGGCAATGCAAGGTTGAACTTGCATAGGGGCCCTACGAACATTGGACTGACAAAAGGTCAACTCCTCGTCACCTACCTGAAAAGTAAGGGTCTTCCCCCCGACATCAATTACTGCGCGATCAGTAAATAAGAATGGTCATCCTAATATAATATAAGTGTAAGAATCTTCGGGTATGTCTATGACCACAAAATCAACGGGAATAAAGAATCTCCCGATATTTAGAGGTATGTCCTCTAAGCCACCTAGTGGCCATGATATAGTACGGTCGGCCATCTGCACGGTCATGTTGGTAAAATGAAATTTGGTCAAACCTAGTCTCTTAGCGAGAGACAATGGTAAGACACTTACGCTAGCTCCTAAGTCACATAGCGCATTATAAATTAAGTGGGTCCCTATATGGCATGGAATTGAAAAGCTACCCGGGTCAGATTGTTTGGGTGGTGTCTTATTCTGAATTAAGGCGGACCCTATTTCAGTCAAAGCTACCGTTTCATGATCACTAATATGCCTCTTACGAGTTAATATTTCTTTCATAAACTTCATGTAAGAGGGTACCTGGGTAAGCAATTCCGCGAATGGAACGTTGACATGAAGGCTCTTTAAAATATCAGCAAATTTCCCGAACTGTTGTTTGGCCTTCTTGTTCTGCAAACGCCTCGAAAAAGGAACCGTAATGGGAATTTCCAGGCCTTTATTTCTTTCTGCCAAAGTCTCAACACGGTCTTCATCATTTTTGCTCGATCGACCCCTTTTTCCTCTCGATCGAGATATTTCGTCAGCAGAAGCTTTCGATCGAGCACTTTCCTCCACTCGATCGAAGTCTTCCTTTTCAGCATTACTCGATCGAACAGCAATTTCACTCGATCGAGTAATTTCCTCAGCATTTCCTCTCGATTGACCACCTGAAATGAGTTGATCGAGGACTTTCTTCGGGTTCAGCATAGTTTCGTCCAATGACGACTGTTTACGCTCATCAACAGTAGTTCCCGGGTCTGATCTGTCTTTAACAGTTGGCATTTTGGGTCCTTCGTAAGAAAGACCGCTTCTCAAATTAATCAAATTCACCATCTCATGATGATTCTTATCAGGTTGAGATGGTAAATGACCCGGCTTCCTTGAAGATTGATTAGTGGCAAGTTGAGCTATTTGAGACTCGAGTGTCTTGATCGACGCATATTTTTGTTGGTCACTCTTTTGCAACTGGACAGTCAACGCTTGTATCATTAACTTCAACTCAGTCATCTCACTTACACCACTAGAAGAAGCACCTTGTTGCGGCGGTGGAAAGGATGGAGGCTTTTTAAAAGCGTTGTTGAGCTTTATGAGGAGGGACATATGGTTGTTGCTGCTGTGGTGGAGGTGTATGATTCAATACATTCTGACTAGTCCATCTCAAATTAGGATGAACTCCACTCTGATTGTTGTAATAAGAGCCCCCTTGCCTATATTGTTGAAAGGCAAGAACCTCCTCCTTCTCAGTTAGACAGTCAACAGCAGTGTGACCGTCATTACTACCGCACCTCTCACATGAAACTATTTCTTGTCTAGTCAACAAGTGAACCGTCTGTTGATCTCCCGCATTCTGCAACTCCAATTTATCAAAACGGGGATTCATGGCTTCCAGCTGAGCCACAAATGCATTATCAACAGAATTAACTGTTCGAATTCTTCCTCTTGGGTTCCCATATTCAGCACAATGGGCAACCATCTCCTCAATAATCCCCCATCCCTTCTCATCATCGTTATTCTTCTAGAATCGTCCATTTGATGAGGCGTCCAAAATAGCACGGTGGTCTTCATACAACCCATTATAAAACTGGTTGCATAAGAAGCACTGATCGAAACCATGATGAGGAAGAGACCACACCAACTTCTTAAACCGGCACCAAGCTTCGTAAAAGTTCTCATCGTGTGTTTGCTTGAAACTTGTAATTTTTCCTCTCAGCTGATTAGTTCGTTGTGGAGGAAAATACCTTTTATATAAGGCAAGGGCCAGAGTCTCCCAGTTAGTAATACCGGCTGCTTCTCTATCAAGATATGTGAGCCACTCTCGGGCTCCATCGGTCAAAGAGAAAGGAAATAGAACCTCCTTAATCTTGTCCTGAGTCACTCCCTTAGTAGTGGGAATGGTAGAGCAATAGTCTGTGAAAACCTCCATATGCTTCCGCGGGTCCTCACCGGCTACACCACGATACAAATTTCTTTCGACCAGGTTGATATAAGACGGTCGAATATCAAATGTACTGCCATCTTCAGTCGCGAGATTGAAACCTTTAGGGATTGAGGCAGCTGTAGGCTCAGAGTGACTCGCGATATTAGGCATTTTCACGGGTTTAGCAGCAGAAATAGAATTGTCTTCTTCGCAAGACTGGTCTTCTACAAATAAGAAGTGTTATAGCTCGGGTTCAAAAGTACTCAAGGCTTCCTTTTGAATCTTTCTCAACAGCCTTTGTCTATAACGAAAGGTCCGCTCTGGTTCAGGATCAGCTGGCACTAACTCTGACCTGTTAGACCTGGGCATAAACAGCACTGGAGAAAATAAATAAGAACTGTCTCAAGGAATTAAAAAATTCCCTGAGACTGAGAGACAAACGAAAAAACAGACAAATAGGCTAATTGCCTCCCCGGCAACGGCGCCAAAATTTGATACCGTCGTTTTAGTACCAAAAATAATTACCTAGGACAACTAACTGAAGTTAGCGGAAGTATGGTCGATCTCCACATGGAGCCTATTATATCTATCTACTAATTATATCTGTCTAGTAGCAAATGGGGGTTTTAAAATTGATTTCTACACTACTGAAGGTCTAAGGCAAGAGAAACAGAGAAAAGAGCAATAAAGTAAGAACAAGGTATAAATGTGATCAGATAAAGAGAGATATGTCAGGATTTCGGTTCACCATGGCAGTTTACTAACTCAGTCATAAATAGTTCAGACGAACTACTGTGAGAAGGGCATGAGAAAGGTCCTTCCGATCCGCTATCCACCCTAGATTACAACTAACTTAACTTCCAGCCTCATAAGGGTAGTCTACTGTTCATAACAGGTCTGTTCATTCCAATCTTCCGATCCAGGAGTGAATTTAACCAAATTAAAGGGGTTTAGAAGCGTGCACTCAACTAAACTTATTACAGTTATATTGTTAATGGCACAGTTCTCACAATCAATCGTCTAACCTAGTCACAACATTGTCAATTTACTACCATGGCTCCCCTAATCCTAACATAAGGGGAATTAGCTACTCATGCTTTTAATGTAATCAACAATAATAACAATAAGTATGCTAAAAGCAGACATAATAATGAGATTAAAAGAACGAATCATAAACCAATAACTAGAGCAATCAAGCAAGAGAACAATAATAAGTAAGAACAAACAAGAGATTAAATTGAGAATAAAGAGAAGGGAAAGATTACAAAGTTCGAATCCGGAATTAAGGAGGCAGAGGAAAATTTCCAGCAGTAATTAGAGTAAAGTAAAGTTTTATAAGGTGTGATTAAGATGTCCATTAACCTAATGACGACTTCCTTTATATAGGGAAGCGTTTTATTAACATAAATAAACCTAAACATGAAATAAGAATCTCGTGTAACTTACTCGATCGAGGCATTTCATCCCTCTCGATCCAGTGGTTCTTCAGCAATTCTTCTCGATCGAGCAACTAGGGATCTCGATAGAAGACCTTCAAAATAGCACATTTCGATCGAGTACAAAAATAACTCGATCGAACTCCTTGCTCTCCCAAAACCACTCGATCGACCACAAAAGACTTTGATCGAGTAACTTGCCACTGAAAACAGCCTTGAACTCGTTTGGTTAACTTCCAAGGACCTCCTTCACGCTTCCCGAGGTAGGCATTCCGCTCTAAATCTTAATCTCCTCAAAATGCATGCTAAAGAGGACTGAACAAGCTATGATTCCACTACTTTAAAGTCCATTCCTGCAAATGAGACAAAACGAACCAAAGTAGCCAATTTGGGGCATTTTGCAATACAAAGCAATGAAAATGACATAGAAATACGTGCAATAAGAGGCTAAAAAGACTATATAAATTGCACGTATCAGAGGGTACACTTGAACAAAACGAACAAATAGAAATAAACCCTCAAACACAAAATGAACCAGAACAAAAAGTTGAGCCAACTGTTGAGTCAGAACCCCAAGAAGCCTCTTCATCCTTAATCGTACCAAAGAAGTGGAAACACCAAAAATATCACCCCCTTTCAAACTTGACTAGTGACTTGAATTCGGGAAGGAAAAAAAGATCGTCCCTCAACAATTTCTTTGTATTTCATGCATTCCTCTCACAAATGGAACCGGCAAACATCACTATGGCACTTGAAGATCCGAGTTGGGTGATGGAGATGCAAGAGGAACTTAATCAATTCAAAAGGAATGAGGTATGGCATCTTGTCCCTAGACCTACTGGTTGTACCGTGATTGGTACCAAATGGGTCTTTCGCAATAAGCTAGATGATTCGGGCAATATCATATGAAATAAAGCTACACTAGTGGTGGAAGGATTTAAATAACAAGAAGGTATTGATTATAATGAAACCTTCGCACCAGTAGCTAGGCTTGAAGCCATACGTATGCTAATAGCCTTTGCAACTCATAAAGGCATCAAACTTTTTCAAATGGATGTCAAAACAACTTTTCTAAATGGTTATTTAGAAGAGGAAGTCTTTGTGGAGCAACCACCGGGTTTTATGAACAATGAATTTCCAAACCATGTTTTTAAATTGGACAAGGCTCTTTATGGTTTAAAACAGGCTCCAAGAGCTTGGTAAGATCGCTTGTAGAAATTCTTTTGGAAAATGGTTTTGTGCATGGATCGGTTGATAAGACATTGTTCATAAAGTCACAGTATGGTGAACTGTTGATTGTACAGATTTATGTCGATGACATAATATTTGGTGCAACGAATGAAATCCTTTATTTGTACTTTTTGGAATTAATGAAATCTGAGTTTGAGATGAGTATGATGGGAAAACTAGGGTTCTTCCTTGGGCTTCAAATCAAGAAAACTCAAGATGGTGTGATGATTCATCAACAAAAGTACATAAAGGAGATGCTATGTAAGTTCGGTATGACTAATTCTAAACCTTTCTCTACACCTATGGTTTCGTCCACCAAGCTTGATAAAGATGAGAATGGTAAGAAAGTTGATGAAACGATGTATCTAGGTATGATCGGTTCATTACTTTATTTAACCGCTAGTCGTCCGGATATTTTATATAGTATATGTCTATGTGCTCGTTTCCAAGATAGTCCTAGAGAATCGCATTTCAATGCCGTAAAACGTATTCTTAGGTACTTGGTTGGAACGTCTAATTTGTATCTTTGGTATCCCTCACATTGTCCTTTGGAGCTTTTAGGATACTCGGATGCGGATTATGCCGGAAGCGTTGTTGATCGAAAGAGTACATCCGGGATGGCTACTTTCTTAGTTCCGTGTTTGATCTCATGGGCTTCTAAGAAACAAAACATTGTTGCTCTTTCCACCGCCGAAAGCGAGTACGTAAGTGCTGCATTGTGTTGCACGCAAGTTCTTTGGGTTCGACAACAACTAAGGGACTATGGTATTATCATTGATTCAACTCCTATTTTATGTGATAATACTAGTGCCATTAACATTTCAAAGAACCCAATACAACACTCAAAGACTAAGCATATTGACATAAGACATCATTTTTTACGTGATCATGTGGAAAAAGGTCAAATTTGTCTTAAATTTTGTAAAACGGAAAATCAAATAGCCGACATTTTTACAAAACCGCTTGAAAGAGAACAATTTGTAAAACTTCGGTTGGAAATTGGTTTGTTGGATTCCACGTAAAATTTTATGATAACTTGCCCTCGATGATTGACTAGAGTAGATGTTTACATGTTTTAATATAAGTGATTATGTGTTAATATTAACTCAATGAATTAGATGATTAATTTGCATGTAAATCCAATGGGTAAAAATATTGTTCACATGGAGCCACTCAATTACTATCAAGCCATCATATCCTACTTTACCCACTACCCATGCAACTAGCTGCCCAAACCTACCCAAAATCAGCTACACTCCATCTCTCAACCAATCAAATAAAAGCAAAACACTATTCACCTACCTCATTTACTGCATGTCATATTTTTCAACATTTAAATGATGACTTCTCTTTTCACTTTCAAAATATTCAAAAAACTCCATCTTTCCCAAACATTATCCAAAACCGTTAAAAGCCTACCCCTCTCAACTGTTGCTTTTACATTCACTATAAAAGTAATGCCTCCAAGATCAAATAAATCGAAAACTTTGAAGGAAATTCGAGACTCATACAAACCGAAAGTTTCATCGGTTGAACCACAAACTGAAAGTCTTGGTTCCAAATTTGTCCAAAATCAAAAACCACAAAAGAAACCTAGAGTCTTTGTACCAAACGCCCCAATGACAAGAAGGAAATCAGTTGTTAATCGTCCTAAAACAGCGTCCGAAGCTAGGAGATTTTCAAGTCAGGTTTTCAATCAGAAATTCGATTTGAATATGCCGCATGCAACCGAAACCGAGGGTGAAGAAGGTAGCTCAAGGGTTATTGGTGAAGTTGATGATGATGGTACTCCAATTATTCAAGAAGTTGAGGAAGTTGATGTTGTTGTTGATAAGGAAAAATAAAAAGAAAAGGAGGATGTTGGTGAGGATGTCGGGATTGAAGGAGAGAAAAACAAAGTTGAGGGAAAGAAAAATGAAAAAGAAGGAAAGAAAAATGAGAAAAGCATGGAACAAGAAAAAGAAAAGAGTGTTGAAAAATCAATTGAAAAAGGTGAGGAAAAAGAAAAGAGTGTTGAGAAATTGGTTGAGAAGAGTGATGGGAAATCGAAATCGAAATCAAAATCAAAATCAAAAGAGACTATGAGTAGTGTTGTGATGTTGAATGATGTTGTAGTTAATAAAAGGCGAAAGGGAAGAGGGAAAATCGTGAGTGAGGCAAAGGTTGTGGAAACGGAGGTTGATAAGGAGAAATTGAATGTCGTCTTTGAGGATGCCGAGTTGTTCAAGGAGGAACCCGTTCCCAAACCGAAAGGCAAAGCTAAGAAAGTGTCCACTCGGTTGACCTCAGAGAAAAGGAAAGTGGAGGAAATGGCAAGGGAAGTTGATGATGAATCAAATAGTGCTATGATTGAAATTGAACAAACCCTCGATGAGAACAAGTCTAAGGCACTCGAGATTCTTCATGGTTATCGCTTTTCCAAAGGTGACCTTTGATTGTTGCAAGCATGTCATTCAAGGAAACTTTAAGTCGGAACGCCGCTATGAACTCGAATGGTATGATTCGTCCCCCGCTTTTAAGTTCTTTAAAGATGCAATTCATGCACAAAAGTGGGAGAACCTTCTTAATCTTTATAATCGAGTTTATTTAGCGGAGATTGTTCAATTTTATACCACCGTCAAAGTCGATGTCCAATCGGGTAGTCTTACCGCCGTGATCAATAACAAACCCTTGTTTCTAAATGTTGAGAATGTCGGAAATTTGCTCGGTATTCCTACAACCGAGTTGTCCTCTTTTCTGAAGGGTGGTTGGCCGACTATAGTTGGTGTAAGTTCCTTGACCGTCACAAAGTTTCTATGTCCCAAAGCCTCATCCCCCATCACACTTAAGCCAAGAGAAATCAAAATAAACCATCGGTTCTTTTTCCATTTCATTTATAGAACCTTGATACCATGCAATGAGAGCCGTGGTGTGTGTGGTGTGCTAGACATGTGGTTGATCTTTTATCTTGCTAAACACCTTCACATTAACCTACCCGCTTTGATGTTCTTTCATATTGATCATCTTGCTAAGATAGTAGAAAAGCGTAAGGTTGATAGTACCACCGTGTTAGCCTATGGGATGTGGTTATCAGTCATTCTTGAGAAAATGGACTTTGTGGACTCGACAAGTGTACTTGAAAATTGAAGATGATAAACTTGCTCGTATTTGGTCGGGTATGAAGGCTACGGATGTTGCCTCCTCTTCTATGCACTCATCTTCTTTGACACGTCTCACCAAGAATATAAAGGTTTTGTTGGATCTCCAACATACTCTCATGGGTGAGATTGCGGGTCTTCGTTTGGAAGTGACGGGTTTGCGTAAGGAACTCAAGGAGGTTAAGGGTCAAAATGAAGAGCTTGTGGAGATGGTTCATGGATTGGTAGATGAAGAAGAGGATGATAATTTATCTCTTGCTCAAAACCGTACCTAGCCTATATCGTGCCAAGCCTTTTGCCATAACCATTCCTAATGCCTAAATCAAAACAAAAGCCTTTCTAATCTCTTTTTGCTTTGGCTTTATGTTTGTGATATTATTTGCTAATATTGGTTATGTTGTTAGTTGTTGAACAATTTGTTTTGTTTAACTCTAATCCTTGTTTAAACTATGTGTTCTTCCTACTTGATGATGTCAAGAGGGGGAAGTTGTTTAAAATTGCAGGTGGTGATTCAATAACTCTTAGGCTTGCGTTCACCGTAACTATGTTAACTTGGCGATTAAATGTTCTACTTAGGCTAATTAAAAATTTTACTAATTTTCAATGACCATGTATTTATGCATCTTATTTTGATCATGTTTTGACTTGTTAACCTTGACCATGGATTAAGTGGGAATGACACACTCAATTTTATTTATCTTGCCATCATCAAAGGGGGAAATTGAAGAGACCCAATTTGATTAGTGAATGTTGATGATGCCTTAAGATAAATTAATCTTATTGTTTATTTAATTGTGTGCCTCATAAGTTTTACCCATGTAGCATGAAGCTTCAATTATCAATTCAAGGTTATCAAGAAAGTCATCATGAAGATCAAAGATGAAGATTGTCATTAATGTTAAAGTCATGTGTTGTAAGGAGATCTTAACTCGAATTTACGTTTAGGTGCAAAAACAACAGTTCAGTCAACTATTACTTCTGACTCGTCCTTCAAAGAATTATTTCAAAAATATTTGAACCTTTGATAAAATGATTTCAATGTTCACAACTAGTTTTCTGAAAAATGCTTTGATGTCTTTGAAGAAAATAAAGCTTTCAATGGCTTGCTAAGGAGTCTGCTTGCACAATAAGACACTTTCTATAAATGGGTTGTTTGCTTTTTTACATTTATGGAAATGTTTATGGTTCCCATAAACACAACCATTTATGCTTGTTTCTTGATGAAAAACCCAACCCATATTTGTGTGTGCACAATCTAATTTCTTGAGGCAGAATACTCGGTTGCTTGATGAAGAATTCGGTTGACTTGTGCATGTTGCCCAAGCAAACTACTAACAATATTTTAATCACTTGTGTTTATGAGTGTAAGATATTTTAATGTGTAAAGTATACTACTTGGACATTATAAATACCTTGCTTAATTCATTTTTACAAGTGTGCAATAACGAGTTTAAAACCGAAAAAAAGACTTATGCTTTATCGAGTAAATTAACTTTGCAAAATCGTTTATCACTTACAAATCTTTGAATCATTTTGCAAGTTTGTTTTTTTATCTTTGAGTCTTTTATTGAGTTTGTTGTGTTTCACCTAGTCGTTTAGTCGAGTTCGAGGATCCCGTGTTTTGTACTTAAACTTTATCTCCTCCGTTCGATTGAGTGAACATCATTGAGATAAGTGGAGTCTTGTAACAACCGGGTAGAACCAAATAAAAGTCTTAGGATAGAGTTATCT